>NC_064571.1:25322500-25947500 GCF_937001465.1 Orcinus orca
TAATTGATATTTATAGGACATTCCATCCAAAAACAACAGAATACACATTTTTCTCAAGTGCTCATGGAACATTCTCCAGAATAGATCATATCTTGGGTCACAAATCAAGCCTTGGTAAATTTTAGAAAATTGAAATCATATCAAGTATCTTTTCTGACCACAACGTTATGAGACTAGATATCAATTACAGGAAAATATCCGTAAGAAATACAAACACATGGAGGCCAAACAACACACTACTTAATAACCAAGCGATCACTGAAGAAATCAAAGAGGAAATCAAAAAATACCTGGAAACAAATGACAATGAACACACAACGACCCAAAAAAAAAGGATCATGAGAGAGATTACTACAAGCAACTCTATGCCAATAAAATGGACAACCTGGAAGAAATGGACAAATTCTTAGAAATGCACAACCTTCCGAGACAGAACCAGGAAGAACTAGAAAATATGAACAGACCAATCACAAGCACTGAAATTGAAACTGTGATCAAAAATCTTCCAACAAACAAAAGCCCAGGACCAGACGTCTTCACAGGCAAATTCTATCAAACATTTAGAGAAGAGCTAACACCTATCCTTCTCAAATTCTTCCAAAATATAGCAGAGAGAGGAACACTCCCAAACTCATTCTACGAGGCCACCATCACTCCTGATACCAAAACAATACAAAGATGTCACAAAGAAAGAAAATTACAGGGCAATATCACTGATGAATATAGATGCAAAAATCCTCAACAAAATACTAGCAAAGAGAAACCAACAGCACATTAAAAGGATCATACACCATGATCAAGTGGGGTTTATCCCAGGATTGCAAGGGTTCTTCAGTATACGCAAATCAATTGTGATACACCATATTAACAAATTGAAGGAGAAGAACCATATGATCATCTCAATAGATGCAGAGAAATCTTTTGACAAAATTCAATACCCATTTATGATAAAACCCCTCCAGAAAGTAGACATAGAGGGAACTTTCCTCAACAAAATACAGGCCATATATGACAAACCCACAGCCAACATCATCCTCAATGGTGAAAATCTGAAACCATTTCCACTAAGGTAAGGAACAAGACAAGGTTGCCCACTCTCACCACTATGATTTAACTTAGTTTTGGAAGTTTTAGCCACAGCAATCAGAGACGAAAAAGAAATAAAAGGAATACAAATCGGAAAAGAAGAAGTAAAGCTGTCACTCTTTGCACATGACATGATACTATCCATAGAGAATCCTCAAGGTGCTACCAGAAAACTACTAGAGCTAACCAAAGAATGTGGTAACGTAGCAGGATACACAATTAAAGAACAGAAATCACTTGCATTCCTATACACTAATGATGTGAAATTAAGAAAAAATTCCCATTTACCATTGCAACAAAAAGAATAAAATATCTAGGAATAAACCTACCTATGGAGACAAAAGACCTGTATGCAGAAAATTATAAGACACTGATGAAAGAAATTAAAGATGATACAAATAGATGGAGAGATATACCATGTTCTTGGATTGGAAGAATCAACATTGCAAAAATGACTCTACTACCCAAAGCAGTCTACAGATTCAACGCAATCCCTATCAAACTACCACTGGCATTTTCTCACAGTACTAGAACAAAAACTTTCGCAATTTGTATGGAAACACAAAAGACCCCGAATAGCCAAAGCAATCTTGAGAATGAAGAACAGAGCTGGATGAATGAGGCTCCCTGAATTCAGACTATACTACAAAGCTACAGTAATCAAGACAGTACGGTACTGGCACAAAAACAGAAAGATAGATCAATGGAACAGGATAGAAAGCCCAGAGATAAACCCACACACATATGGTCACCTTATCTTTGATAAAGGAGGCAAGAATATACAGTGGAGAAAAGACAACCTCTTCAGTAAGTGGTTCTGGGAAAACTGGACAGCTACATATCAAAGAATGAAATTAGAACACTTCCTAACACCATCCCCAAAAATAAACTCAAAATGGATTAAAGACCTAAATGTAAGGCCAGACATCAAACTCTTAGAGGAAAACATAGACAGAACACTCTATGACATAAATCACAGCAAGATCCTTTCTGACCCAACTCCTAGAGAAATGGAAATAAAAACAAATGGGACTTAATGAAACTTAAAAGCTTTTGCACAGCAAAGGAAACCATAAACAAGATGAAAAGGCAACCCTCAGAATGGGAGAAAATATTTGCAAATGAAGCAACTGACAAAGTATTAATCTCCAAAACATAAAAGCAACTCATGCAGCTCAATATCAAAAAAACAAATAACCCAATCCAAAAATGAGCACATGACCTAAATTGACATTTCTCCAAAGAAGATATACAGACTGCCAACAAACACATGAAAGAATGCTCAACGTCATTAATCATTAGAGAAATGCAAATCAAAACTACAATGAGATATCATCTCACAATGGTCAGAATGGCCATCATCAAAAAATCTAGAAACAATAAATGCTGGAGAGGGTGTGGAGAAAAGGGAACCCTTTTGCACTGTTGGTGGGAATGTAAATTGATACAGCCACTATGGAGAACAGTATGGAGTTTCCTTAAAAAACTAAAAATAGAACTATCATATGACCCAGCAATCCCACTACTGGGCATATGCCCTGAGAAAACCATAATTCAAAAAGATTCATGTACCAAAATATTTATTGCAGCTCTATTTACAATAGCCAGGGCATGGAAGCAACCTAAGTGCCCACCAACAGATGAATGGATAAAGAAGATGTGGCACATATATACAATGGAATATTACTCAGCCATGAAAAGGAATGAAACTGAGTATTTGTAGTGAGGTGGATGGACCTAGACTGTCATATAGAGTGAAGTAATTCAGAAAGAGAAAGACAAATACCATATGCTAACACATATATATGGAATCTAAAAATGAAAAAGAAAAAAAATGGTCAGAACCACCTCGGGGTAAGACGTGAATCAAGATGCAGACCTACCAGAGAATGGACTTGAGGATAAGGGGTGGGGGAAGGGTAAGCTGTGAAAAAGTGACAGTGGCATGGACACATATACACTACAAAACGTAAAATAGATAGCTAGTGAGAAGCAGCCGCATAGCCCAGGGAGATCAGCTCGGTGCTTTGTGACTACCTAGAGTGGTGGGATAGGGAGGGTGGGAGGGAGGGAGATGCAAGAGGGAAGAGTTATGGGAACATATGTATATGTATAACTGATTCACTTTGTTATAAAGCAGAAAATAACACCCCATTGTAAAGCTACTATACTCCAATAAAGATGTTAAAAAAAAAAAAAGAAAAAGAAAGAAATGATTCCGTTTTTTGCTTTAGGTATTTCTGATGATGGGGGAGCCTGCTGAATATGTAGACTCTCACTCAGTGGTACTCTTCTCAGTATGGTGTTCTGCTCTGCCCCCTGCCGTGCCCTAAGTTCTCGACTCCAGAGCTTCTTTGCCTCAGTCTCTGCAGAGAATATATTGGCTCCAGTTCCCTATCAGAGTCAATAATTTCCTGGTTGTGTGTAGTAGGGAAAAGGATATGAAGTCTAAGGGTTTTATTCAGTCCTCTTGTTTGGAGTCACACCCTGAAACATTTCCTGTTTCTACCACTGTGTGTCCCTGAGCATATCATAGTAGGGGCCTCTGTTTCTTCCTCTGAACTCTGAGGACCTTTAAGACATGTGTTCTCTAGGACCCTCTCATCCCTGGCCTTCTGTGATCTATGAACCTTCACATGGTAGAGCTCTCTGCCTAGTGAGTAACACAGACAAGAAGATATAGGAGGTCGAGAAAGGGGATGTAACAGTAAGACAGAGTCATATGGAGACATTAAAGAAAAGGTGGGACTTGAGAAGGACTAGAGCAGGTTGGAGAAGTAGGCTGGGAGGGAGAACCTCCTCAGGTGGTACAACATGAAGATATATTAGGGCAGGATTGTGAGCACTTTTGGAGCCCAGTAAATAGACAGAGGATTCTAGAGGATTGTGAAGTTGGAGAGTAAACTTCAGTCAGATTGTGAAGAATTTGAATCTCTTCTCTAAATCAGTCAATCTGATGATTAAAATTATCTGGAGATCTTTAAAAAATGCCAGATCTTATAAATCAGAATGTTAAGAGAGTCGAGCCCAAGAAGTTACATTTCTTTAAACTTGCCACATGACTCTGCCAAACTGGAAAGTTTTGGAACCACTTTCTTAGGCAATGGACCGTGGATGGGATCTAATCAGGAATCACGATAAAAGTGAGAATTCTAGAAAGATGAATTTGAAAACCATATGCAAGGTGGGCAGGAGTTGAGGGACTGGAGACAAGGAATCATGGGAAACAATTTCTGTACCCCAGGCAGTGGGTCATGAGGGCCTACAGAAGGGAGGTGGCTAGGGAGAGAGAAAAAAGGGAGGGTTCCAATCCATCTATTATGGTTTGAATTGTGCCCCTCCCCAATTCACAAGTTGATGTCCTAACCCCTGGTACCTCAGAATATGACCTCATTTGGAATAGCGTCATTGCAGATGTAATTAGTTAAGTTAGGACAAGGTTATTAGGATGGGCCCTAATCTGATGTGACTGGTGTCTTTATAAAAAGGGGAAATTTGGTCACTGGTACAGACACACATATAGGGAAGACGGCATGAAGAGAAATAGGGAAAAGATGGCCATCGACAGACCAAGGAGAGAGGCCTAGAACAGATTCTTCCTGCACATCCCTCAGAAGGAACCAATCCTGTCAACACCTTGATCTTGGGCTTTTAGCCTGTGAGACAATAAATTTCTGTTTAAGCCACCCAACTTGTACTTGGTTATGACAACTCTAGCAAAGTAAAATACACAATCTTTTTGGAACCATGTTCCTGAATTCAAGTTACTTCTTCACTTTTTCATGAGGAATGATTCCCCAAAGCCACCTCCTGAGAGGACTAGAAGCAATGGTCACATGTGTAGGATGCTCTTCTACCTGAGGAGTTAGTAGAGGTGGCTGTTCTGGGTCATTGGTCAGTTGTTCCCAGAACCCACCTGAAAACTCAAAGAACCAACCTTAGTGATTGAAAATTGCTGGGCAGAAATGCCCATTCTACCCACCTGAGGAAGTAATCAATGCCAAGAATCTCAGTGGGTAAAGCCACAGAGGAGATGGGAGACTCATCTTTGTGGAGCCATTAATACTCACTGGTGGCTTATCCAGAAAGAACAGAGATGCAAAGGTGGAACAACCTACAAAAAAAGGTAAACCCTGGCTCTGTAATTTTATGACTTGGCCTTTCCTGAAATAACTGTACCCCTTGGCTAGATGAAGAATTTCCAAGAACTCTATATATCAAGGTCAGTGGCATGATGACCAGGGACAGGCAAGTCTACCACAGAGATCTTGGCCTCCAGCCATTCAGTGCTGCCCTTGCTAACATCGTTGGCCCCATCGGCCCTTTTACCTGCCAATGCGCCCAACACCAACCCATACTCTAGGTCACTGGCCACCTGCTCACTCTAGAGCTGCCAAGTTTTGCTAGAGAAAGTATCACAACTATTCCACAGGATCTGCTAAGTATTACCACTCCCCAACCACATCTGGGCCCTCCCTGCTTTCACAGTTATCCACCTGAAATTGGCTTCCTGTTGCCTCTTTCTCAGCCCCTGCAAAGAATTTTCTAGGTTCCACCAGTCTCCAGTTTATCCCCATGTCTCTCACTTTCATCTGAGAATGTCATTTTCATTCTCCTGTGAAGTAAAAATCTTCAGGTATATGTTATCTCAATTCTGTTTCCCTCCTAGAATTTCTCTCTGTCCACAACCATCTTCTCCTAAATTTCTCCTATTTCAGAGGAAGAGATGATTTTATTTCCTTGTCCAGGCAAACCCTTCTCTGCTCTAGATCCTATCCCTCATTTTAACATCAATTATCTGATTTATTAAAAAATACTTTTATTACAGAAAAGTCAGACAAATACAAATGATCTGATTTACTTTTTGTGTCTTCAAACTCTTCAGGCTTTCTTGCCTGCAAGCTCAGGTCTCCTCAAGCCTGAAAAGCAAAATTTTAAAATTTTGTTTCATAATCTTGCTACTCCCTTGAGCTACTTCCTAATTTCTTTACATTTTTTAATGGCCAGATGTTGCCAATGAACTCTTTCCTTTCTTCCCTTTATTTAACTCCCTAAAATCTAGCTTCAATCTCTATTTCTCCACTGAAAATGCCTCTTTCGATGTTTTAACTTTGTTATTTTGAAAGAAATTCAGGCTTAAGAAAAAGTTGCAAAAATTGTGAAAAATGTTTCCATACACACTTTACCCATCTTCTCCAAATGTTAACATTTTATATAAACATAGTACACTTATCAAAATGAAGAAATTAGTGTTGATGTAATTAACAAACAACAGACTTTATTAAGATTTCACCATTGTTTCACCAACATCTAATTCCATCCTTTTAAGAAAGCTTTTTACTAAAGCCACCTTAAAGAATATTTTTTTAACTTCCTAAGTTCTGAATATAAAAGTAAGGAGTGATGAGTAGAAAACTTGGAAAAATGTGGAAAGATATAAAGAAGAAAATAAAAACCACCCAGATAAAACTATTAATTTACATGATATACAAGGGACAGAAGGACACAGTAAATGATACCACCATGGGGATATCATCAGCAAAATCCATACTGTAGATTCCTTCAAGAAAAAAAATTCAAGGAACAATAGGAGAAGTGAAGGGGGAACCTGTAGTTTCAAAAAGATTTATGAGCTAGAGTAAGCAATTGCAATGTGTGAACTATGGCTCCCAATTTAAATAAACTAAAAAAAATTATTATAAAACAATTGAGAAACTGTGAACTCTGAATATTTGGTAATCTAAGGAATTATTGGTGGTTTCTAAGTATGATAATGTTTTTGTTTATGTTTGAAGAACATGTATTTTAGAGATACCTGTTGAAATATTTATAGATGATATGACTGCTTCAAAGTAATGGAGTGGGAGGAGCATGTGGGGGTACAGGTGAAACAGATTGGCCATGTACTAATAATTGTTGAAGCTGAGTGATGGGTGAATCAGGTTCATTAAAATATTTTCTCTACTTTTGTGAATGTTTGGAAATTTTCCATCATTAAATGCTTTTTTTAGAAAAGAAGATTAATCTATACAACATCCAAAAAGTCATTAAAAATGAATTTCGGGACTTCCCCGGAGGTCCAGTGGTTAAGACTCTGCTTTCCAATGCAGGAGGCACGGGTTCAATCCCTGGTCAGGGAACTAAGATCCCACACGCCGTGGGGTGCAGCCAAAAACTTAAAAAAAAAAAATTAAAGCAATTATACTCCAATAAAGATGTTAATAAAAAATAAATAAAAATATCAGCAACTGGTAAAAATGAATTTCAATTTTTGCTTCAGTTTTTCAAATAAACTACACAAGGAATCACATTGTTTGAGACATGGCAAACATCAGCACAAAAATCTGAAGACCTCTATGTCTCCTCCAAGTCTCACTAACTCAAGCCATGTCTCTCTTCTCTGACTCACTCTCAAGCTCTTTGCCCTACCTGGACTCATCTGCCTTCTTCACCACCCTTTCACTCTTGCCTCTTCCTGCCCTCTTCCTGATCTTCACTGATCCTTCATGCAAGTAGCTCCAAGCCCTTTCCAATACCAAGCAATCCAGTCTTTTGAACTCCTTCCAATTCTCAGCTCTGCCTACAACCCTGCTTAGCTCAACAAGAGCAGAAGAGCCTGGCAGAAAACAGAGGAAAACACTCCAGTATATGTTAATATTCTATTCATGTAGAAAAGGTATAAAGACTAAATGAATTTAGGATCATGTTATATATAGTTTGTGGCCTTTCTCTCAATCTTATTTTATTTATTTATTTATTGTTTAACATTATATTATAAGCACTTTGCCAAATCCTTTAATTATATTATAAGTACTTTGCCAAATCCTTTAATATTCTTAGAAAACCTGGGTTTTTTCATGTCCACAGAATATTCCACCATATGCATGTGCCATAATGTATTTATCTCATTCTCTAGTGTTAGATACAGTGACCCACTTAGTTGCCAAAGCACTCAATCCTCTTTCTCTTTGATTTTCCACAGTACATGACACTATTGACCATCCTTCTGCCTTGAAAATTTCCTCCATTGGCTTTTTTAATGTCCCCTCAGTCTCCCTTCTAACTGATGCCCTACTTCTGTGACTTGTTTTCCTCCAGTTCCTCCCAAAGGCTCTATCTAGGTACCCTCTTGGCCCCCTCTTTTCCTCTGTTTCCTCTCTCTCTCCATGAGTGGGCTCTTTCTTGGCTTTACTGTGAAGGATTCCCAAATCTATACCCTCAGCCCTAACCTCATTCCAGTGTTCCAGACCAGCATCTCCCCTGTCTATTGTGCATGACCACCAAAATACAGTCCAGTATAGTCTCACCAACTCCACGGACCAACCTAAGGGAGCCATCTTTAACCAGCTCTTCTTGCCTCCTTATGCTTGTCCATGTTGCTGCCACCTCCTCAGGATTCAGCTTGATGCCTTGGAGTCACTGTCCACTCTTTCCTTAACTCTCCACTTCACCAAGCGACCAAGCCTTACAGAAATCTACTTCTGAAATGACTCCCACAACAATTTCTTATGTCCCATTCTCACTGCTCCACTCTATGTTTGAATTTTCATCCCCCACTTGCATTCATCCCCCTACTTGGTCTTTCTTCTTTTGTTTCTGTTCTCTCCAATCTATCTCACCTCCAACCACCATATTAATCTTCCTAAAGGTTGGCTTTAATTGGGTGGCTTACCTGTTCAATAATCTTCAGCAGCTCCACATTACTTACCAAATTGAGTTTTGACATTTAAGGCCCAATTTAATATGACCTGCCAAATAACATTCCCAATCTTATTTCTCACTTCCTCCCACATACGTCTTGGAGGGGGAATAGTCTGGCTCCAGAGTCAGAGCCCAACCTAGTAGTGCTTTGGCCTTGGGTAAATTATCTGAGCCTCTGCTTTCCCATCCATGAAATGAGAATATTAGCAGTACCTACCTCATGTGTTGTTGGGAGGATAGGATGAGATAAAATACATAAAGCATAAAACCAGGCATAAATAAATGTCAGATATTGTTACTATTATGACATCACTGCAATCAAACTGAATCTCTTGGTTTCCCCGTGCAAGTTTTAGGATTTATTTCCCATCCCCCTACTTTTGCTCATAATGTTCCTTCTGCCTGCAGCTTTTACCCATCTTCACCTTCTGAAATCCTACACTCAAAGGCCCTGCTCAGATGCTCTTCCTTTGAATTTTTCCTCAACCACCAGCCACAAAAGCTCTCTCCTTGCCCCTCTCGACTTTGCTTCCAACACTTCTAAGGCATTTACACTGCCTTCTGGTGAGCTCTGTGAATGCTTTATCTTCCTACAAATCAAGACAGGACCATGTCTTCCTAATATTTAATACCCTCTACACAGCCCAGCACAGGGTCTGGCACAGAGCTGAAACTCAGGAAATTGTAATCAAAAGATTAAGTGGATGATAGTTCCTGTTTCTCAACATTAAAGTTTCATCTTGACACCTGTCTATTAAACAAATATTTATTAAGCATCCTATTAATCTTATTAATACATCTTATTAAGACTAGGATTAATGAATATGGTTCTTGCCCTCTCAAAACTTACAGCCTACTTCAGAAGATAATGCTTTCAAGAGGAAAACTGAGAACAAGTCGGGGCAATATTCAAAACGTGTTTAATCAACTATAATCAAATTTCATACGGCATAATCCAGACAGTTTCCTGGGTGGTCAAGCTAGGGAGGAGTTTTTGGAGGAGTTAGAAGGTGAGGAGGGGAGGGACAAAGAAATCTTCGCTAGAAGGTTGAGCTCACTGAAAGGCAGGCGAATTTAGGTAGGGAAAGTGGAAGGAGGAGTAATTTTACAGCAGAATAATTATTATACCTGCTTTCATGGGGGGAAGGGGAAAATAAGCTAATTAGAATGTGCTACCTACTAAGTTAATGATTCTTTGCACTGGACTATATCAGTAGATGACAATGGATGCCAGCTACACTGTTCACATAATTGTCACATAATTATCATAACTATAAACACCAGGGATTAACATTTACCTGTCAGAAGTCCATGTGAGTAATGGGTATCTCCCAAACCTGTAGCTGAATAAAAGCAACTGCAATTTCTGGAGAGTCAGCTTTGATTAAGGAAGTTTCTTAGTTTTATGCCTTTTCTATTTTGAAGCTCTAAGTTGCTATTCAGATGAATAAGGTCACCCATACTTCATCGAAGAGAAGGTTTGCCAGGAAGTCAGACTTTCCTCTCGGCCACATACATATGGCCATAAGGAAGGCTTGAGCCGATTTTGAGTTAGGAGATGCAACGTGAGGAATCCTAGAAAGAAAACTACTGCCCCAAAAGATCTCCCCCAAAAGCCTGTCCACACTCCTGAAATGACACCGTTATATATCATGCAGTTGTATCCAGTTCCTTTCTTACAAATGTAAGTATTCCTGAGGAAGGCCACATTTAATCTCCAGTCTTTTGGGTTTGAATGTGATTAGCATTCATTTGAGGGGAGGAGAGAAGGCATAGAAAGAGACGGAGAATGAGTCCCTGCCAGGAATAGTGGGGGACAAAATAACTGGTCTGATCTAAAGGGAAAAGCCTCCTGTCCCGAGACTGCTGAGCGAGGACCAATCCCTCCGCTTCTGCGGGCTCCTGCAGTAAGCGGGAAAGGAAGCGCAGTGGAGCCCACAGGCGCCCAGCCCTCGGACATGCGGACATGCGGAGCTGCAGGCCTCGCCCGTGCCCTGGGGGAAGAGCACGTGGGAGGGCAGCTGACCCGCCCCATCGCGGTGGCAGGGGATGCATTTCTGTCAGGTCTTAGGAAATGCGAGGGGCCGGCCCTGGCGCTGCAGTTTGGCCGCGAAGGGACTGATATCCACGCAGGATATTGCTCAGGGCACCGCCCCGCACTGGGCCCACAAGGCCTGCTCATGGGGAGTTTCAAGTTCAGCTAGACTGGAGGGGTTTGAATGAATGACATGTTTTATCCGAAGTCGGAGTTCATGGGTCTTATTTCTGTATCTAACCCCGTTCTTATCTTCTATTCCCAATTTTCTCTCTCAGGGACTCAACAGCCCCGAGCGTCCTCACCAGACAGCGATCGGTGCTCGTGCTGCCACCTTCAGGTGAAAGGAGAAATTGAGCGCACTGTAGTTGGGTGACCCGTGACTGGAAGAGGATTTCAGGACAGGATAGAGTATATTCCAGATTACTGGAACTACTGACGTTTAAATATATTAATTCCAAAGAGCACAACAATTGACAAAAGACTTCATCTAGCCTCCACAGGTCCTCTGGAGGTTTCCCTTTGGTTTGTCTTCCATTTTGTGGACTTGGAAGGGGATTGATGATATATGTTTGCACAGATGCAGTTTAGTGCTATAAAACAAATGTTCCCCACCAAAGCATGTAATTGATCCACACGGGTCACAGCTGGTGTGTTACCAGTGCCACCTCCATGATGTCACTGTGATTTCCATCACGGTTGGCTCCGCCCTGTGCCTAAATTGCTCAGGGTGGCCCCTGTAACATACCAGTGGTCATCATCTGGGTCGCTCACAGCCCAGTACATCTGGGTCGCTCACAGCCCAGTGGGTTACCTCATTACCCTGTATTCTGTGCCACAGTGACTCTTTCTTCAGGCATTCCAATACCATGATTTGGAAAGTGAATGATTATTTTAAAAATAATTTTAGAACAATTCCATTAGAGTGATGGTTAAGCGTATAGACCCTGAGGTTGAGCTGCCTGGTTTAAATCCTGACTCAAACTTTTTAACTTTGTGGCCTTAAGAAAGTCACTTTTCTCTCTATGCTTTACTTTCCTCGTCTACTAAATGGAAGTGATAATACAGTTCTCATAGGACTGTTGTGCATTTTAGGTGAGATACTGCACATGAGTGCATGCAGTGTAGAAAAGAGGATGTGCTCTGAGCTCAAAGCACCCATGTGTGTATTCAGGCTTTGATACTTGCTAGTTTGGGGGATATGGGATGAGTTACTTCACTTCTCTGTGCCTTGGGTTTATCATATATAAAATGGATATAAGAGCATTATCTCACAGGTTATTTATGAGAATTAAATGAAATAAGTCTACTATGCTTAGACACAGTAAGTACTCAAATATTAGTCTTTTAAACCTGAACTAGATTTTGCTATATTCAGCATTTTGTTGCTTGGAAGATTCTGGTTTTTAAACTGCTGTTTGTTCATCATTTTACAGTTATCTTGAGTACAACTGTATGTAATCCTTCCATTGTCTTGGGAGGTAGATGACCTCATCCCCATTTTATAGATGAATAAACTGAGGCTCAGGGTGGTTTAGTGACTTACCCTATGTCATACAGCAAGTAGACCAGAATGCACACCCACCTCTTCTCTCCCCAAGACCAAGGCTCTTCTTACTATATCGCTGTTGCCTTTATAATTCTTTTAAACGTGATAAGTACACATTTTACAACCTTTTGTCAAAAATCTATGCAGCGCCTGCAATTTTTCAAGTTTTAGCAACTTCCTAAAACCAGACCTCCAAATTTCAAGGAAACTGAGAGAAATACACATAGAGCCTTTTCTTCTTCATGACAAAACTTTTCTTCATGACTTATTAATAATTAAGCCCAAGCCCCTCACACTCCCCTTTTGAAATGCTCCCCCACAGACTGAAATTACTTCTTTCTTCCTCTTTCTTCCCTGCAGACGGAGAGCTCTGTGAAGCTCAAGACTGAACATGTCAGTTCTCTAAAAGTTCTTTCAATTCTTTTCTGTAGAAAAGAAATTCAGAGAAGAAACACTTTTCACTGAAAGGAGTCAGGAAACAAGATGACATTTCTTTAAACTCTTGATAGCAGGTCCATCCCAATCTATAGGGAAAGAGATTAAGGATTTGATAACTTGGGGCCAAATAACTCACTGAAGATCTTTCTTTTGTGATTAGTAATAGTAATAATAACAATTAACATTTATCAAATGTCAACCATGAGCAGACACTAAACTAAGCATGTTACACACATGACCACCATTCAAGTTCTGCAGTAACCCTACATACGGGTACTTTAGTCATCCTCATCTTACTGATAAAGAAGCAATCTGAGAAAGAACTTGGGTTTGCCAGCATCACACAACTAGTAAGTAAAGTATCAGAATTGGGACTTGAACCCAGGTCTGTCTAACACTGAGAGAGGAGGCTCTCCCCTCTGCCAGGCCTGCCCCCCAGGAGTGGCAGGGCAGCTGCTGCTGGCCTTGCGCAGGGAGGGTGCCTGATGCACAGCAACAGATGGGGTGAGTGAGTGCACACTTCCTACCCTAACCATCTCGATTCCTTCTCTTTGCTTTATTTTCCACCCCAAGCGGCCAGGGTTTATACAAGGATCATCTTCTTTGGCTCCTTCCCTGACAGTGCCTGGCATTCCTGGCCCTGTCTCAGGCCCCAGATAGCTCTCTCCCCTGGTTCCTGGCAGCAGGGGAAGGGGAAATATCCAGTGTCAGAGATCAGCAAAACCCTTCACGTGACAGATGGCCACTCGCCTTCCCAATGAACTGCACCCACGCCTCCAGCAAGTGGTTTCGATGACGTCAGCTAGCTGAGACCTTGTCTCTCCCTCTGCAAGTCCCAAGTGCCCAGTTCCCAGGGAGCAGCTGCTCCTGGCCTGCTGGCCAAACATTTCTACTCGGTTCGTGCAGTCCTGAACCTCCCCATTCTCCTCCCATGTCCCTGTTTGTCCCTACCCATCAGAACCTCCCAGGGCCAGATATTTTTATGACTGAGGGGCACAGCCAATTTGCTTCTGGGATTTGATTTCCGAATATTCAACAGCTCCAGTAATTTCAACAATAACTGCACAGGTAGCCCCAGACAATTCGTGGCTTCTGTTCCCAAGATATTTTTTTTTAACTTTTCAAGCGTTGTTTAGAGTTCCAAGCTCATTTTCCTGTCGTATCTGGTTCTAGTCATTAGGTCCTGTGGCAGACTCTAGAAACCAACTGTCACATACTGAACATCTGTAGTGGAAGACAATGGAAAACCCAACACCTCTACGCCACTTGAGGAAGGAGGGAAAGTAGGTAAAGATTCTGAAAGGCCATTCTGAGCAACTTCAGTCACCATTGAACAAGAGCTTCCCAACTCCCAGATGCAGAGGGACACGGAGAGACCTTGTTAAAAGGCAGATTCCAGGGTCCCTCCCCCAGAGATTCTGATTCCTCAGGTCTGATATGGAGCCCAGAACTTTCAGGGTCAACAGGAGCTCTTCCAATGCAGGAGGTCCATGGATAACACTCAGAGAAAGGCTGACTGAGGGACAAAGAACACCTGAGAGAGGGAGCTTTCATCCTTCAGGGAGGAGGATTCATGGAGCAAGGATAGAGAGAAGGGTTTCCTGAGGAAAGTGTTCAGAAGGGAGGACAAGCAGAAAGGAGGAGAGGGGAGGAGTGTGCTACAGATGAGAATGAGGTCGGATACCCCCAGAGGCCACATCCTGAAGGGACCTAAAATTTAGGTTCTTTATACAACTTATAAATCCCACATTTCTAGAGACAGTTAGCAAGCTCTCTTAAACATGCACAATATTGGAAATGCACTGTTAATTCTTCTTAGAATTATTTTTATTCTATTGAACCAAAATCTATCTATTTCCATTCTAATTTTCCATTCGGTTGTTTTCTATATCTTTTTTTTTTTTTTCTGGTCATGCTGTGCGGCATGTGGGATCTTAGTTCCCCAACCGGGATCAAACCTGTGTCCCCTGCAGTGGAAGCACGGAGACCTAACCACTGGACTGCCAGGGAATTTGCAGGTTCTTTTTTATATCTTCTGTTTCTTTGCTGAGACATTCTATTTTTCATTTGTTTTACGCATGTTTATAACTGCTTATTGAAGAATTTTTATAACAGCTTCTGCAAAATCTCGATGTTAGCATCTACTGTCATTTCTCATTCAAGTTGAGATTCTCCTAGTCTCTTGACATGGTGAGTGATTTCCTATTATATCCTGGATATTTGGGGACTTATAAGACTCTAGATCTTATTTAACTGTTCTGTTTAGCAGGCTACTTCTGACACTAAGCCATCAGGGAAAGAGAGTTGCTGCCTCATTACCGACAGGTGGGAAGGAAGTCCACGTTCCACACTTGGCCTTCACTGACACTCCAGTGTGGGAGGGGCATCTTGTTACTGTTGGGGGTGGGGGCGATGAGAATTCCACCTCCCTGCGTGGCCTTCACAGACATCATGGCGGGGGTCATTATGGGGGACACCACCCCTGCTGGGAAGTGGTGGGATTCCTCACTACAGCTAGATGAGCGTAGAAGTTTAGATCCTTCCTACTTGGCCTTTGCTGACAGGCATGGGGCCACAGTTTTTTATTTGTGTCATATTTTTCTGTTTCTTTGTATACTTGGTAATTTTTGATTGGATACTAGACATTATAAGCTTCACCTTGTTGGTTGTTAGATATTATTGTATTCCTATAAATATTCTTGAGCTTAGTTCCAGGATACATTTATTTGGAAATAGTTTGATCCTTTTGGGTTGTGATATTTTAGGGGAGTACTGAGAAATGTTCAGTCTAAGGCTACTTGCTCCCCACGACTGAAGCAAGGCTGTTCCGTGTCCACTACCTAGTGCTCCGTGTACACCACTCAGTTCTCTATGAATCATTCCCAATCTGGCTGGGAATGGGCACCGTTCCCTGCCCTGCATGAGCACTAAATGCTGTTACTTGTAATTCTCTCAGGTATTTTCTTCACACGCATATGCTGATCACTACTCAGCTGAATTCTTGAGAAGAACCCTCTGCAGATCTCCAGAGTTCTCTCTTTTGCAGCTCTCTCCTCTCCAGTACTCTGTTCTGCAAACTCTAGTCGCTTTGGTCTCTGTTTCTTCAACTCAAAGAGTTTGCCAGGCTCCACTTGGGTCCCCCTCCCTGTGCTGTAGCCTGGAAACTCCTTCAAGGCAGTGAGCTGGAACAATTGTAGGCCTCACCTCATTTGCTTCTCACATTCTCCCTGTCCTTCATTGCCTGATGTCCATGTCCTGAAAACCATTGTTCCACATATTTTTTACTTTTCTTTTGTTTTTTTTTTTTAACTTTTGTTGTTGTTGTTGTTTCGGGAAGGGGGGTAAATCTGGACCTGTTTTTCCATCTTGGCCAGATCAGAAGTTTCCTAGAGAAATTTTCAACTTTTTATTTCAAAATAATTCAGACTTTCATAAAAGTTGTGAGAATAGTACAATGAGTGCTTACATACACTTTTACCTAGATCCATCAATTGCTAATATTTTGCCTCATTTATTTTATTCTCTCTGAATAGATAGCTATATACATGCATGCATACATCATTTTTTTTTTCTGAACCCTTTGAGAGTAGGTTGCACATATCATGCCCCTTAACCCCTAATATTTCAGCATCTATCTTCTAATAACAAGGACATTCTCTTATATACCACAATACAATTTTTTAAATAGGAAAGTTTAACACTGATAACAAACTATTATAAAATATATAGTCTGCATTCAAATTTGCCCAGTCCTTTGTAACAACTTTTTTCCAATCCAGAATTCAATCCAGGATCATGAATTGCATTTATTTTTCAAAGACATATTTAAAAATATAACCCAAATGAATCCCTAGTTGACCCAATGCCTGGTAGTAGAAAAGGTGAGATGCCAGACTTGCCCTGCTAGGCCTGGCCTAGGATTCTGCCCCCAAAGTCCAGTCCCTTTCCCCAGTCTCTACCTCTGCCTTCTGCTCCTCTTCTTTTCTTCCTAGTCCTGGGGGCTTCCAGGTGGTAGAAAAGAGGGAGTGATACACCAGGGACCATGCCTGGCCACTGCCTCTAGGAACCTCTACCTGGTCCCTGCAGACAAGCTGTCTTCCCTTCTCACCTAGCTCTTTGATGAGTGTGAAGTGGAAACCCTCAAAGTACTCAGTGGGCATAAAGGCTAATCAAAGGGAAATGAAGAGATTTCAAACAAATAGACAAACCCAGGAGTGAAAATCAATGAGACAAAAGCTGCCCTGCTAGAAAATAAATGAGGTACAAAGGGATCAACCATGAAATATGCGTCAGCAAACCTCATCCAGACAACCTTAGACCAGTACTGCTTGTGCCAGAAGCCTCCCCTTGTCTACTCCAGACTCTCCATCTGCTCCTACCTGGCCCTCGTTGCCATTGCACCCATATGCTTTGGCCTTGTGGAAAGGTCTTCGCCCCAGTTGTTGATTACTGAAATCTGACATCAAGTCCACACCAGATCTCCGTCCCTGATTATAGCAGTCAGAAGGACTCCTCTCTCTGCAACTGCATGGCCCTCTATTGTGTCACTCTTATGCCACTGATCTGGGTCTGCCTAGGACTTCGGTTCTAAGCCCCTTCCAGACTTCAAGCTTCTATGGTGTCATGGAAAATTTTTAAATGTGTGTATATAACAATATGTACTTTGGAGTCAGACCTGTTTCAAATCCCAACAAATGTATGATCTTCGGCTAGTTTCTAACTTTCTGTGAACCTCAGTTATAAGCTGAGACCATCATATCTCATGAAATTATGGTGAAAAGTAAATGAAATAAATTATGCAAAGGCCTTAGTTCAGTGTCTGGCACATTTAAAATTTTCATCAGATGTGAGTTTTCTTCCTTTTACTCACTCTTGAATCCCCAAAGCCTAAAATGTGTTCCCAGTAATTTTTATGCAAATTATAATGGCTTATAATTATATGACACTCATTCACACTCATTCAGAAAATAGAGAAAACATAGGTCAATCAGAAAATATAAGGAAGCAAAAAGAAAATAGAAAATTTTCTGTAATTTTCAAACCCAAAGATACAAGTATATAAATTGGTATATGTCTTTTGAAGCTTTAAAAAGATATAAGTAGTCATGATAACACACTGTACACGTTGCCTTCTAATCTGCTTTTTAATATGATAACGTGACAAACATCTTTCATTGTCCATAAATAGATTTATACAACATTATCCATAATGACTACAGAGTGATCTCGTACAAGGATGTCTCAACTTAGCCAGTCCCCTACTTTTGAACATTTAGGTCATTTGCATTTTTTTCACTATATCTAAGCAATTGCTGTAATGAACAAGCTTGTAAATCTTTGCTCTCATTCTCAATTAAATTCCTTGGAGTGGAATTGCTAAGATCAAGAGTATGTGAAAATATTAATACTTTCAATACACATTGCCAAATTACTCTCCAGAAAGATTATATCAATTTATATTCCTCACCTACTCAAGGTATATAGTCATTCTTTCCTTGTCTTTGACAAAGAGAAAATGGCACCTAATTGGTATTTTAATTTCCGTTACAAAATATGTCACTTGTGGGCTTCCCTGGTGGCGCAGTGGTTGAGTCCGCCTGCCGATGCAGGGGACGTGGGTTCGTGCCCCGGTCCAGGAAGATCCCACATGCCGTGGAGCAGCTAGGCCCGTGAGCCATGGCCACTGAGCCTGCGCGTCCGGAGCCTGTGCTCCGCAACGGGAGAGGCCACAACAGTGAGAGGCCCACGTACCACCAAAAAAAAAAAAAAAAAAAAAAAATGTCACTTGTGGTTGAATGTTGAACTGAATGAATGTACTTCTCCTTTCATCCTGACCCTCAAACTAAATTCACCCACACATTTGCAAGCTTTGCTCGTCTAGGCTGAGTGGTTATGAAGAGAAAATGATCATAATTTGAATGAAGCTAATTGAAGAACCAAAGGATAAAAGAACAAGGAACTCCAGGGACTTCCCTGGTGGTCCAGCAGGTAAGACTCCGTGCTCCCAGTGCAGGCGGCCTGGGTTCAATCCCTGGTCGGAGACCTAGATCTCACATACATGCTGCAACTAAGAGTCCGCATGCCACAACTAAAGATCCCACGTGCTGCGGCTGAGGATCCCACATGTCATAACGAGGATCCCGCATGCCACAACTGAGACCTGGAACAGCCAAAATAAATAGATAAATAAATTTAAAAAAAAAAAAAAAGAAGAACAAGGACATCTGCAGTGTTGGGAGGAACTGAAGAGAAGAGAATCCTGACCTTCAGGAATGAAGGTAAGGCTTGTGGGCTGGGTTTGAAGAAGGAGAGAGGATGGGATGGGACAAACCTGGCAAGCACTGTAAAGGCAGTTGGGGCTCGGCTACTTGGGAGCATTGTTGGAGATGTCTGGTTAAGTGTGAATCCAGCCCACATTAGTAGACAAGTTATAGTTTTTATTCACTTATGTCAGCTCATTATATAATATTTGTCCCTTAACAATAATTTTCCCTCATTCTCATTGGCTAAGTAATAATAATAAAATAACTAACATTTGTTGGGCATTTTCCACATGCCAGGTGCTATACTCTACTTTCATTATCTAATTTGATCCTTAAATGATCCCATGAAGTTTGTGCTATCATGATACCCATTTTACAGATAAGGAAACATGCTCAGAGAAATGGAGAGACTTGCTCAAGGCTACAGAGCTAGTAGTAGAGAGGGCCAGGATGAGAACCCAGGCATGTCTTTCTTTAAAGCTTAAGTTTTTAATCACGACATTTTAAAAGGGCCCCCCAGCAAATGAGTTGTACTAGATATTGGATCAAGGTGAAGGTCAAACAGCCATGAAAAAATAAAGGTTAAGACTCCAATGGCAGAGAGACCTTCAAGATGGCAGAGGAGTAAGACATGGAGATCACCTTCCTCCCCACAAATACATCTGAAATACATCTACATGTGGAACACCTCCTACAAAACACCTACTGAACGCTGGCAGAAGATCTCAGACCTCCCAAAAGGCAAGAAACTCCCCATGGACCTGGGTAGGGCAAAAGGAAAAAGAAAAAACAGAGACAAAAGAATAGGGATGGGACCTGCACCAGTGGGAGGGAGCTGTGAAGGAGGAAAGGTTTCCACACACTAGGAAGCCCCTTCGCGGGCAGAGACTGCGGGTGGCAGAGGGGGGAAGCTTCAGAGCCACAGAGGAGAGCGCAGCCACCAGGGTGCGGAGGGCAAAGTGGAGAGATTCCCGCACAGAGGATCGGTGCTGACCAGCACTCACCAGCCTGAGAGGCTCGTCTGCTCACCTGCTGGGGCGGGCAGGGGCTGGGAGCTGAGGCTCGGGCTTCGGAGGTCAGATCCCAGGAAGAGGACTGGGGTTGACTCCGTGAACACAGCCTGAAGGGGGCTAGTGTGCAACAGCTAGCCAGCAGGGAGTCCGGGAAAAAGTCTGGAACTGCCTAAGAGGCAAGAGACCATTGTTTCAGGGTTCATGAGGAGAGGGGATTCAGAGCACCAACTAAATGAGCTCCAGAGATGGGTGCAAGCCATGGCTATCAACGCAGACACCAGAGACAGGCATGAAATGCTAAGGCTGCTGCTGCAGGCACCAAGAAGCCTGTGTGCAAGCACAGGTCACTATCCACACCTCCCCTCCCAGGAACCTGTGCAGCCCGCCACTGCCAGGGTCCTGCGATCCAGGGACAACTTCCCCGGGAGAACACACGGCTCACCTCAGGCTGTTGCATTGTCACACTGGCCTCTGCCTCCGTAGGCTCCCCCGCATTCCATACCCTGCCGCCCCCTTGGCCTGAGTGAGCCAGAGCCCCCTAATCAGCTGCTCCTTTAACCCCGTCCTGTCTTGGTGGGGAACAGATGGCCTCAGGCAACCTATGCACAGAGGCGGGGCCGAATCCAAAGCTGAACCCCAGGAGCTGTGCAAACAAAGAAGAGAAAGGGAAATTTCTCCCAGCAGCCTCAGGAGCAGTGGACTAAATCTCCACAATCAACTTGATGTACCCTACATCTCTGGAAGACCTGAATAGACAAATCATCCCAAAATTCAGGTGGTGGACTTTGGAATCAACTGTAGACTTGGGGTTTGCTTTCTGCATCTAATTTGTTTCTGGTTTTAAGTTTATCTTAGTTTAGTATTTAGAGTTTATTATCACTGGTAAATTTGTTTATTGATTTCGTTGCCTCTCTTCCTTTTTCTTTATATATATATATATATATATATATATCTTTTTCCTTTTTCTCTTTTTGTGAATGTGTATGTGTATGCTTCTTGTGCAATTTTGTCTGTATAGTTTTGCTTTTACCATTTGTCCTAGGGTTCTGTCTGTCCATTTTCTTTTTTGTTTTTTTTTTGTGTTTTTTTGGGGGGTTTTTTTAGTACAGTTATTAGTGCTTGTTATCATTGGTGGATTTGTTTTTGGTTTGGTTGCTCTCTTCTTTCTTTCTTTTGTTTTATTACTTTTTAATTATTTTATTTTTAATAATTTTTTTCTTGTTTATTTTAGTAATTTTCTTTCTTTCTTTCGTCTCCCTTTTATTCTGAGCTGTGTGGCTGACAGGGTCTTCATGCTCCAGCCAGCTGTCAGGCCTGTGCCTCTGAGGTAGAAGAGCCAAGTTAAAGATACCAGAGACCTCCTAGTTCCACACAATATCAAACAGGGAAAGCTCTCCCAGAGATCTCCATCTCAACACTAAGACCCAGTTCCACTCAAAGACCAGCAAGCTACAGTGCTGGACACCCTATGCCAAACAATTAGCAAGACAGGAACACAACCCCACCCATTAGCAGAGAGGCTGCTAAAATCACAATAAGGTCACAGACACCCAAAAACGCACCATCAGACACGGTCCTGCCCACCAAGAAGACAAGATCCAGCCTCATCCACCAGAACACAGGCACCAGTCCCCTCCACCAGGAAACCTACACAACCCACTGAACCAACTTTATCCACTGGGGGCAGACACCAAAAACAATGGGAACTATGAGCCAGCAGCCTGCGAAAAGGAGACCCCAAACATAGTTAACTAAGCAAAATGAGAAGACAGAGAAACACACAGCAGATGAAGGAGCAAGGCAAAAACCCACCAGACCAAACAAATGAAGAGGAAATAGGCAGTCTACCTGAAAAAGAATTCAGAGTAATGATAGTAAAGATGATCCAAAATCTTGGAAATAGAATGGAGAAAAGACAAGAAATGTTTAACAAGGACCTATAAGAACTAAGGAGCAAACAAACAATGATGAACAACAAAATAAATGAAATTTAAAATTCTCTGGAAGGAATCAATAGCAGAATAACTGAGGCAGAAGAACGGATAAGTGACCTGGAAGATAAAATAGTGGAAATAACTACTGCAGAGCAGAATAAAGAAAAAAGAATGAAAAGAATTGAGGACCGTCTCAGAGACCTCTGGGAAAGCATTAAACACACCAACATTCGAATTATAGGTATCCCAGAAGAAGAAGAGAAAAAGAAAGGGACTGAGAAAATATTTGAAGAGATTATAGTTGAAAACTTCCCTAGTAAGGGAAAAGAAATAGTCAATCACATCCAGGAAGTGCAAAGAGTCCCATACAGGATAAATCCAAGGAGAAACACGCCAAGACACATATTAATCAAACTATCAAAAATTAAGTACAAAGAAAAGATATTAAAATCAGCAAGGGAAAAATAACATACAAGGGAATTCCCATAAGGTTAACAGCTGATCTTTCAGCAGAAACTCTGCAAGCCAGAAGGGAGTGGCAGGACATATTTAAAGTGATGTAAGGGGAAAAGCTACAACCAAGATTACTCTACCCAGCAAGAATGTCAGAGAAGTTAAAACCTTTACAAACAAGCAAAAGCTAAGAGAATTCAGCACCACCAAACCAGCTTTACAACAACTTCTAAAGGAACTTCTCTATGCAGGAAACACAAAAGAAGAAAAACACCTACAATAACAAACCCAAAACAGCTAAGAAAATGGTAATAGGAACATACATATCGATAATTACCTTAAATGTAAATGGATTAAATGCTCCAACGAGAAGACAAAGACTGGCTGAATGGATACAAAAACAAGATCCATATATATGCTGTCTACAAGAGACACACTTCAGACCTAAGGACACATACAGACTAAAAGTGAGGGAATGGAAAAAGGTATTTCATGCAAATGAAAATCAAAAGAAAGCTGGAGTAGCAATTCACATATCAGACAAAATAGACTTTAAAATGAAGACTATCACAAGAGACAAAGAAGGACACTATATAATAATCAAACGATCAATCCAAAAAGAAGATATATGAATTATAAATATATACGCACCCAACATAAGAACACCTCAATACACAAGGCAATTGCTAACAGCATTTGGGGAAATCAACAGTAACACAATCATAGTAGGGGACTTTAACAATCCAGTTTCACCAACGGACAGATCATCCAAAATGAAAATAAATAAGGAAACACATGCTTTAAATGATACATTAAACAAGAATGGTTTAATTGATATTTATAGTACATTCCATCCAAAAACAAGAGAATACACTTTCTTCTCAAGTGCTCATGAAACATTTTCCAGGATAGATCATATCTTGGGTCACAAATCAAGCCTTAGTAAATTTAAGACAATTAAAATTGTATCAAGTATGTTTCCTACCAAAACACTATGAGACCAGATATCAATTACAGGAAAAAAATCTGTAAAGAATACAAACACATGGAGGCTAAACAATACACTACTACATAACCAAGAGCTCACTGAAGAAATGAAAGGGGAAATAAAAAAATACCTAGAAACAAATAAGAATGAAAACACGACTACCGAAAACCTTTGGGATACAGCCAAAGCAGTTCTAAGAGGGAAGTTTATAGCAATACAATCCTAACTCAAGAAACATGAAACATCTCAAGTAAATAATCTAATCTTACACCTAAAGCAATTAGAGAAAGAAGAACAAAAAAACCCCAAAAAGTTAACAGAAGGAAAGAAATCATAAAGATCAGATAAGAAATAAATAAAAAAGAAATGAAGGAAACAATAGCAAACATCGAAACAACTAAAAGCTGGTTCTTTGAGAAAATAAACAAAATTGATAAACCATTAGCCAGACTCATCAAGAAAAAAAGAGAGAATACCCAAACCAATAGAATTAGAAATGAAAAGGAGAAGTAACAACTGACACTGCAGAAATACAAAAGATCATGAGAGATTACTACAAGCAACTCTATGCCAATAAAATGGACAACCTGGAAGAAATGGACAAATTCTTAGATAAGCACAACCTTCCGAGACTGACCCAGGAAGAAACAGAACATATAAACAGATCAATAACAAGCACTGAAATTGAGACTGTGATTAAAACTCTTCCAACAAACAAAAGCCCAGGACCAGATGGCTTCACAGGCGAATTCTATCAAACATTTAGAGAAGAGCTAACACCTATCCTTCTCAAACTCTTCCAAAATATAGCAGAGGAAGGAATACTCCCAAACTCATTCTATGAGGCCACCATCACCCTGATACCAAAACCAAACAAAGATGTCACAAGGAAAGAAAACTACAGGCCAATATCACTGATGAACATAGATGCAAAAATTCTCAACAAAATACTATCAAACAGAATCCAACAGCACAATAAAAGGATCATACACCATGATCAAGTGGGGTTTATCCTAGGGATGCAAGGATTCTTCAATATACACAAATCAATCAATGTCATAAACCATATTAACAAACTGAAGGATAAAAACCATATGGTCACCTCAATAGATGCAGAAAAAGCTTTTGACAAAATTCAACACCCACTTATGATAAAAACCCTCCAGAAAGTAGGCATAGAGGGAACTTACCTCAACAAAATAAAGGCCATATATGACAAGCCCACAGCGAACATTGTTCTCAATAGTGAAAAACTGAAACCATTTCCTCTAAGATCAGGAACAAGACAAGGTTATCCACTCTCACCACTATTACTCAACATAGTTTTGCAAGTTTTAGCCACAGCAATCAGAGAAGAAAAAGAAATAAAAGGAATACAAATCAGAAAAGAAAATGTAAAACAGACACTGTTTGCAGATGACATGATACTATACATAGAGAATCCTAAAGATACTACCAGAAAACTACTAGAGCTAATCAATGAATTTGGTAAAGTAGCAGGATACAAAATTAATGCACAGAAATCTCTTGCATTCCTATACATTAATGACAAAAAATCTGACAGAGGAATTCAGGAAACACTCCCATTTACCATTGCAACAAAAAGAATAAAATATCTAGGAATAAACCTACCTAAGGAGACTAAAGACCTACATGCAGAGAACTATAAGATAATGATGAAAGAAATTAAAGATGATACAAACAGATGGAGAGATATACCATGTTCTTGGATTGGAAGAATCAACATTGTGAAAATGGCTATGCTACCCAAAGCAATCTACAGGTTCAGTGCAATCCCTATTAAACTAACAATGGCATTTTTCACAGAACTAGAACAAAATATTTCACAATTTGCATGGAAACACAAAAGACCCTGAATAGCCAAAGCAAACTTGAGAACGAAAAACGGAGCTGGAGGAATAAGGCTCCCAGATTTCAGACTGTACTACAAAGCTACAGTAATCAAGACAGTATGGTAATGGCACAAAAACAGAAATATAGATCAATGGAACAGGATAGAAAGCCCAGGGATAAAACCACACACCAATGGTCACTTTATTTTTGATAAAGCAGGCAAAATATATAATGGAGAAAACACAGTCTCTTCAGTAAGTGGTGCTGGGAAAACTGGACAGCTACATGTAAAAGAATGAAATTAGAACACTCCCTAACACCATACATAGAAATAAACTCAAAATGGATTAAACACCTAAATGTAAGGCCAGACACTATAAAACTCTTAGAGGAAAGCATAGGCAGAACACTCTATGATATAAATCACAGCAAGATCCTTTTTGATCTACCTCCAAAGAAATGGAAATAAAAATAAACAAATGGGACCTAATGACTCTTAAAAGCTTTTGCACAGCAAAGGAAAACATAAACAAACAAAAATACAACCCTCAGAATGGGAGAAAATATTTGCAAATGAAGCAACTGACAAAGGATTAATCTCCAAACTTTATAAGCGGCTCAATATCAAAAAAACAAACAACCCAATCTAAAAATGAGCAGAAGACCTAAATAGACATTTCTCCAAAGAAGATATACAGATTGCCAACAAACACATGAAAGGATGCTCAACATCACTAATCATTAGACAAAAGCAAATCAAAACTTCAATGAGGTATCACCTCACACCAGTCAGAATGGCCATCATCAAAAAATCTACAAAAAATAAATGCTAAATGGGAAGATGGCAGAAGAGTAAGACGCGGAGATCACATTCCTCCCCACAGATACACCAGAAATACATCTACACGTGGAACAACTCCTACAGAACACCTACTGAACGCTGGCAGAAGACCTCAGACCTCCCAAAAGGCAAGAAAGTCCCCACGTACCTAGGTAGGGCAAAAGAAAAAAAGAAAAAGACAAAACGATAGGGACAGGACCTGCACCAGTGGGAGGGAGCTGTGAAGGAGGAAAGGTTTCCACACACTAGGAAGCCCCTTCGCGGGCGGAGACTGCGGATGGCGGAGGGGAAAAGCTTTGGAGCCGCGAAGGAGAGCACAGCAACAGGGATGCGGAGGGCAAAGCGGAGAGATTCCCGCACAGAGGATCGGTGCTGACCGGCCCTCACCAGCCTGAGAGGCTTGTCTGCTCACCCGCTGGGGCAGGCGGGGCTGGGACCTGAGGCTCAGGCTTCGGTCGGAGTGCAGGGAGAGGACTGGGGTTGGCGTCGTGAACACAGCCTGAAGGGGGCTACTGCACCACGGCTAGCCGGGAGGGAGTCCGGGAAGAAGTCTGGACCTGCCAAAGAGGCAAGAGACTTTTTCTTCCCTCTTTGTTTCCTGGTGCGCGAGGAGAGGGGATTCAGAGCGCTGCTTAAAGGAGCACCAGAGACGGGCGCGAGCCACGGCTAAAAGCTAGGACCCCAGAGACGGGCATGCGATGCTAAGGCTGCTGCTGCCGCCACCAAGAAGCCTGTGTGCGAGCACAGGTCACTATCCACACCCCACTTCCAGGGAGTCTGTGCAGGCCACCACTGCCAGGTCCCGGGATCCAGGGACAACTTCCCCGGGAGAACGCACAGTGCGCCTTAGGCTGTTGCAACGTCACGCCAGCCTCTGCCACCGCAGGCTCGCCCCGCACTCCGTACCCCTCCCTCCCCCCGCCTGAGTGAGCCAGTGTCCCCGAAGCAGCTTCTGCTTTAACCCCATCCTGTCTGAGCAAAGAACAGACGCTCTCCGGCAACCTACACGCAGAGGCGGGGCCAAATCCAAAGCTGAGTCCAGGGAGCTGTGCGAACAAAGAAGACAAAGGGAAATCTCTCCCAGCAGCCTCAGGAGCAGCAGATCAAAGCTCCACAATCAACTTGATGTACCCTGCATCTGTGGAATACATAAATAGACAACGAATCATCCCAAATTGAGGAGGTGGACTTTGAGAGCAAGATTTATGATTTTTTCCCTTTTCCTCTTTTTGTGAGTGTGTATGTGTATGCTTCTGTGTGACATTTTGCCTGTATACCTTTGCTTCCACCATTTGTCCTAGGGTTCTATCCGTCCATTTTTATTGTTGTTTTTGTTTTTTTTCCTTTAAAAAAATTTTTTTTCTTAATAATTATTTTTTATTTTAAAAACTTTATTTTATTTTATCTTATTTTATTTTATCTTCTTTCTTTCTTTCCTTCCTTCCCTCCTTCCTCCCTCCCTCCCTCCCTCCCTCCCTCCCTCCTTTCTTTCTTTCTTTCTTTCTTTCTTTCTTTCTTTCTTTCTTTCTTTCTTTCTTTCTTTCTTTCTTCTTTTTCTCCCTTTTATTCTGAGCCATGTGGATGAAATGCTCTTGGTACTGCACCCAGGAGTCAGTGCCATGCCTCTGAGGTGGGTAAGCCAACTTCAGAACACTGGTCCACAAGAGACCTCCCAGCTCCACATAATATCAAATGGCGAAAACCTCCCAGAGATCTCCATCTCAACATCAGCACCCAGCTTCACTCAACGACCAGCAAGCTACAGTGCTGGACACCCTATGCCAAACAATTATCAAGACAGGAACACAACCCCACCCATTAGCAGAGAGGCTGCCTAAAATCATAATAAGTCCACAGACACCACAAAACGCACCACCAGACGTGGTCCTGCCCACCAGAAAGACAAGATCCAGCCTCATCCACCAGAACACAGGCACCAGTCTCTTCCACCAGGAAGCCTACACAACCCACTGAACCAACATTAGCCACTGGGGACAGACACCAAAAACAACGGGAACTATGAACCTGCAGCCTGAAAAAAGGAGACCACAAACACAGTAAAATAAGCAAAATGAGGAGACAGAAAAACACACAGCAGATGAAGGAGCAGGATAAAAACCCACCAGACATAACAAATGAAGAGGAAATAGGCAGTCTACCTGAAAAAGAATTCAGAATAATGATAGTAAAGATGATCCTAAATCTTGGAAATAGAATAGAGAAAATGCAAGAAACATTTAACAAGGACCTAGAAGAACTAAAGATGAAACAAGCAATGATGAACAACACAATAAATGAAATTAAAAATACTCTAGAAGGCATCAATAGCAGAATAACTGAGGCAGAAGAACGGATAAGTGACCTGGAAGATAAAATAGTGGAAATAACTACTGCAGAGCAGAATAAAGAAAAAAGAATGAAAAGAACTGACGACAGTCTCAGAGACCTCTGGGACAACTTTAAATGCAGCAATTTTCGAATTATAGGGGTTCCAGAAGAAGAAGAGTAAAAGAAAGGGACTGAGAAAATATTTGAAGAGATTATAGTTGAAAACTTCCCTAATATGGGAAACGAAACAGTTAATCAAGTCCAGGAAGCACAGAGAGTCCCATATAGGATAAAGCCAAGGAGAAACACACCAAGACACATATTAATCAAACTGTCAAAAATTAAATACAAAGAAAACATATTAAAAGCAGCAAGGGAAAAACAACAAATAACACACAAGAGAATCCCCATAAGGTTAACAGCTGATCTTTCAGCAGAAACTCTGCAAGCCAGAAAGGACTGGCAGGACATATTTAAAGTGATGAAGGAGAAAAACCCATAACCATGATTACTCTACCCAGCAAGGATCTCATTCAGATTTGATACAGAAATTAAAACCTTTACAGACAAGCAAAAGCTGAGAGAGTTCAGCACCACCAAACCAGCTTTACAACAAATGCTAAAGGATCTTCTCTAGGCAAGAAACACAAAAGAAGGAAAAGACCTACAATAACAAACCCAAAACAATTAAGAAAATGGGAATAGGAACATACATATTGATCACTACCTTAAATATAAATGGATTAAATGCTCCCACCAAAAGACACAGACTGGCTGAATGGATACAAACACAAGACCCATATATATGCTGTCTACTAGAGACCCACTTCAGACCTAGAGACACATACAGACTGAAAGTGAGGGGATGGAAAAAGATATTCCATGCAAAAGGAAACCAAAAGAAAGCTGGAGTAGCAATTCTCATATCAGACAAAATAGACTTTAAAATAAAGACTATTAGAAGAGACAAAGAAGGACACTACATAATGATCAAGGGATCGATCCAAGAAGAAGATATAACAATTGTAAATATTTAGCACCCAACACAGAAGCACCTCAATACGTAAGGCAAATACTAACAGCCATAAAAGGGGAAATCGACAGTAACACATTCATAGTAGGGGACTTTAACACCCAACTGTCACCATTGGACAGATCATCCAAAATGAAAACAAATAAGGAAATGCAAGCTTTAAATGATACATTAAACAAGATGGACTTAATTGATATTTATAGGACATTCCATCCAAAAACAACAGAATACACATTTTTCTCAAGTGCTCATGGAACATTCTTCAGGATAGATCATATCTTGGGTCACAAATCAAGCCTGGATAAATTTAAGAAATTTGAAATTCTATCAAGAATCTTTTCCGACCACAACGCTATGAGACTAGATATCAATTACAGGAAAAGATCTGTAAAAAAATACAAACACATGGAGGCTAAACAATACACTACTTAATAACGAAGTGATCACTGAAGAAATCAAACAGGAAATCAAAAAATACCTAGAAACAAATGACAATGGAGAGAAGATGACCCAAAACCTATGGGATGCAGCAAAGCAGTTCTAACAGGTAAGTTTATAGCAATACAATCCTACCTTAAGAAACAGGAAACATCTCGAATAAACAACATAACCTTGCACCTAAAGCAATTAGAGAAAGAAGAACAAAAAAATCCCAAAGTTAGCAGAAGGAAAGAAATCATAAAGATCAGATAAGAAATAAATGAAAATGAAATGAAGGAAACGATAGCACAGATCAATAAAACTAAAAGCTGGTTCTTTGAGAAGATGAACAAAATTGATAAACCATTAGCTAGACTTATCAAGAAAGAAAGGGAGAAGACTCAAATCAATAGAATTAGAAATGAAAAAGGAGAAGTAACAACTGACACTGCAGAAATACAAAAGATCATGAGAGATTGCTACAAGCAACTCCATGCCAATAAAATGGACAACCTGGAAGAAATGGACAAATTCTTAGAAATGCACAACCTGCCAAGACTGAATCAGGAAGAAATAGAAAATATGAACAGAACAATCACAAGCACTGAAATTGAAACTGTGATTAAAAATCTTCCAACAAACAAAAGCCCAGGACCAGATGGCTTCACAGGCGAATTCTATCAAACATTTAGAGAAGAGCTAACACACATCCTTCTCAAACTCTTCCAAAATATAGCACAGGGAAGAACACTCCCAAACTCATTTTACGAGCCACCATCACCCTGATACCAAAACCAGACAAGGATGTCACAAAGAAAGAAAACTACAGGCCAATATCACTGATGAACATAGATGCAAAAATCCTCAACAAAATACTAGCAAACAGAATCCAACAGCACATTAAAAGGATCATACACCATGATCAAGTGGGGTTTATTCCAGGAATGCAAGGATTCTTCAATATACGCAAATCAATCAACGTGATACACCATATTAACAAATTGAAGGAGAAAAACCATGTGATCATCTCAATAGATGCACAGAAAGCCTTTGACAAAATTCAACACCCATTTATGATAAAAACCCTGCAGAAAGTAGGCATAGAGGGAACTTTCCTCAACATAATAAAGCCATATATGACAAACCCACAGCCAACATCGTCCGCGATGGTGAAAAGCTGAAAGCATTTCCTCTAAGATCAGGAACATGACAAGGTTGCCCACTCTCACCACTCTTATTGAACATAGTTTTGGAAGTTTTAGCCACAGCAATCAGAGAAGGAAAAGAAATAAAAGGAATCCAAATCGGAAAAGAAGAAGTAAAGCTGTCACTGTTTGCAGATGACATGATACTATACATAGAGAATCCTAAAGATGCTACCAGAAAACTACTAGAGCTAATCAATGAATTTGGTAAAGTAGCAGGATAGAAAATTAATGCACAGAAATCTCTGGCATTCCTATACACTAATGATGAAAAATCTGAAAGTGAAATCAAGAAAACACTCCCATTTACCACTGCAACAAAAAGAATAAAATATCTAGGAATAAACCTACGTAAGGAGACTAAAGACCTACATGCAGAAAACTACAAGATAATGATGAAAGAAATTAAAGATGATACATATAGATGGAGAGACATACCATGTTCTTGGATTGGAAGAATCAACATTGTGAAAATGACTCTACTACCCAAAGCAATCTACAGATTCAATGCAATCCCTATCAAACTACCAATGGCATTTTTCACAGAACTAGAACAAAAAATTTCACAATTTGTATGGAAACACAAAAGACCCCGAATAGCCAAAACAATCTTGAGAATGAAATACGGAGCTGGAGGAATCAGGCTCCCTGACTTCAGACTATACTACAAAGCTACAGTAATCGAGACAGTATGGTACTGGCACAAAAACAGAAATATAGATCAATGGAACAGGATAGAAAGCCCAGAGATAAACCCACGCACATATGGTCACCTTATCTTTGATAAAGGAGGCAGGAATTTACAGTGGAGAAAGGACAGCCGCTTCAATCAGTGGTGCTGGGAAAACTGGACAGGTACATGTAAAAGTATGAGATTAGATCACTCCCTAACACCATACACAAAAATAAGCTCAAAATGGATTAAAGACCTAAATGTAAGGCCAGAAACTGTCAAACTCTTAGAGGAAAACATAGGCAGAACACTCTATGACATAAATCACAGCAAGATCCTATTTGACCCACCTCCTAGAGAAATGGAAATAAAAACAAAAATAAACAAATGGGACCTAATGAACCTCCAAAGCTTTTGCACAGCAAAGGAAACCATAAACAAGACCAAAAGACAACCCTCAGAATGGGAGAAAATATTTGCAAATGAAGCAACTGACAAAGGATTAATTCCAAAATTTACAAGCAGCTCAATAACAAACAACCCAATTCAAAAATGGGCAGAAGACCTAAATAGACATTTCTCCAAAGAAGATATACAGACTGCCAACAAACACAGGAAAGAATGCTCAACATCATTAATCATTAGAGAAATGCGAATCAAAACTACAATGAGATACCATCTCACACCAGTCAGAATGGCCATCATCAAAAAATCTAGAAACAATAAATGCTGGAGAGGGTGTCGAGAAAAGGGAACACTCTTGCACTGCTGGTGGGAATGTGAATTGGTACAGCCACTATGGAGAACAGTATGGAGGTTCCTTAAAAAACTACAAATAGAACTACCATATGACCCAGCAATCCCACTACTAGGCATATACCCTGAGAAAACCGTAATTCAAAAAGAGTCATGTACCAAAATGTTCATTGCAGCTCTATTTACAATAGCCAGGAGATGGAAACAACCTAAGTGTCCATCATCGGATAAATGGATAAAGAAGATGTGGCACATATATACAATGGCATATTACTCAGCCATAAAAAAAAAAAAACGAAATTGAGCTATTTTTAATGAGGTGGATGGACCTAGAGCCTGTCATACAGAGTGAAGTAAGTCAGAAGGAGAAAGATAAATACCGTATGCTAACACATATATATGGAATTTAAGGAAAAAAATGTCATGAAGAAACTAGGGGTAAGACAGGAATAAAGACACAGACCTACTAGAGAACGGACTTGAGGATATGGGGAGGGGGAAGGGTAAGCTGTGACAAAGCGAGAGAGAGGCATGGACATATATACACTACCAAACGTAAAACAGATAGCTAGTGGGAAGCAGCCGCATAGCACAGGGAGATCAGCTCGGTGCTTTGTGACTGCCTGGAGGGGTGGGATAGGGAGGGTGGGAGGGAGGGAGACGCAAGAGGAAAGAGATATGGGAACATATGTATATGTATAACTGATTCACTTTGTCATAAAGCAGAAACTAACACCCCATTGTAAAGCAATTATACTCTAATAAAGATGTAAAAAAAAAGACACAGACCTACTAGAGAATGGACTTGAGGATATGGGGAGGGGGGAAGGGTAAGCTGTGACAAAGCGAGGGAAAGGCATGGACATATATACACTACCAAACGTAAAATAGCTAGCTAGTGGGAAGCAGCTGCATAGCACAGGGAGATCAGCTCGGTGCTTTGTGACCACCTAGAGGGGTGGGATAGGGAGGGTGGGCAGGAGGGCGACGCAAGAGGGAAGAGATATGGGAACATATGTATATGTATAACTGATTCACTTTGTTATAAAGCAGAAACTAACATACCATTGTAAAGCAATTATACTCCAATAACGATGTAAAAAAAAAAGTAACTTCTATAATTTTTCATTCAAATGTAATGCATATTAATTGTAGAAAATTTAAAGAATAAAGATAGTCCAATAACATCATTATCAACACTTAATACTTCATTTACAGCCACTGCCATCACATCATCGTCATCATTCTCTCCTCATTCTTCTCCTTCTTCTTTCCTTTCTTCCCTTTCCCCCCTCCAAAAACAATAGTAAATCAAAAGTAAAATCCCAGGGGCTTCCCTGGTGGCGCAGTGGTTGAGAGTCCGCCTGCAGATGCAGGGGACGCGGGTTTGTGCCCCAGTCTGGGAAGATCCCACAGGCCGCGGAGCGGCTGGGCCCGTGAGCCATGGCCGCTGAGCCTGCGCGTCCGGAGCCTGTGCTCCACAACGGGAGAGGCCACAACAGTGAGAGGCCCGCGTACCGCAAAAATAAATAAATAAATAAAATCCCTCACCAGGTTACCATTGCCAACAGCTTGGTGTGTATTATTCCACACATTTTTGCGACAATGGAAGTATCTATTACAAACAATAATGGACTGAACTGTCATTGATCTCCAGCCAAAGACCACCAGGAACACAGCTGTATCTAGGTTTATCACTCTACAGTGAGGGAGAATGCACAGCACAGGGAACTGTGGGGTGTTTCAGTAAGAGACTGTTAGGAAGAACTTACAGCATTCACGCTTGTGCTAAGGGGCTTGCAGGAGGATTTAAGGAAGCAGGGCTTTGCTCTAGATTGGGTGTTGCCAGAAGCAGCATAATTCTAATGCTCGGGTACCTTTATAAATCTCACCCAGAAAGAGAGATGACTGGAGCTAGGCTAAAGCTGGTGAAGAACAGGTAAAGAAGTAGCAGTCACTTCTATTAGCAGGGACATTTAGATGTTTGGTCATATTTGTGGTTTGCACAATATTCCAGTTTTGTCTGTGTGCAGACACGATTACAGAGTGGTCTTGTTTTTGTCCCATCCATCACATTGCTGAGTGGCCTTACTTGATGTTGATGTTCTATGAAACAGGAGAACTCCAGGTCCCCACAGTGATGTCAGGCCAGCTCCTGGCTGTCAGGGGCTGCTCCTCTCTTTGTTTTAACTTAACAATGTTGTGGACCTTTTTTCAAGTCAATATTGGGTCTAATTTAACCAAATTTCTCTTATTGAATAATTGGATTCTTCTAATATTTTAGGCATATAAAATACTAAAATGAAAACCTTTAGAAACACATCTTTGCACACTTATGCCATTATTTCCTAAAAATAATAAATATCCAGAAGTGTAATTATTAGGTCAAATGATACATACATTTTTATGTTTTTAATAGATATTGACAGAATGCCTTCCATAGAATTTGTACAAATTTCACATCCAACAATAGGATAGGAGAATATCCAATTCCCCACAAACCCTTGTCCGCACAAAGTATCATCCACCTTTTTTTAAATCTTTGCTAGTTTCACAGACAGAAAAACATCTTGTTTTTATTAGTTTTATTATGTAAAATTGGATACACAAAAAAGACCATATAAGGCATATATATGTCTAGACTGTCTCAGTATCTTCAGGGGAGTCCACTTAGAGGTACAAAGTTTTTGTTGGTGTCTCAAGTCTGTTTGTCTAGCTGCCAGTTAAGAAGAGATGTAAGAGGAGATTAGCTCAAGATGGTGGAGTAGAAGGATGTGAGTTCACCCCCTCCTTACGAAAACACCAAAATCACAACTAACTGCTGAACAATCACTGACAAAAATATGCTGGAACGTACCAAAAAAGATACACTACATCCAAAGACAAAGAAGAAGCCACTGGGCTTCCCTGGTGGCGCAGTGGTTGAGAGCCCGCCTGCTGATGCAGGGAACACAGGTTCGTGCCCCAGTCCGGGAGGATCCCACATGCTGTGGAGTGGCTGGGCCCGTAAGCCATGGCCGCTGAGCCTACGTGTCTGGAGCCTGTGCTTCGCAATTGGAGAGGCCACAATAGTGAGAGGCCCGTGTACCGCAAAAAAGAAGAAGCCACAAGGAGCCGGTAGGTGGGGCACAATCGTGATAAGATCGTGATAAGATCGAATCCCATACCCACCAAGTGAGAAACACACAAACTGGAAAAGAATTATACCACAGAAGTTCTCTCATAGGAGTGAAAGTTCTGAGCCCCACGTCATGCTTCCCAGCCTGGGGGTCTGGCAACAGAAGGAGGAGTCTCCAGAGAATCTGGCTTTGAAGGCCAACAGGGTTTGATCGCAGGACTTCCACAGGACTGAGGGAAAGAGAAACTCCACTCTTGGGGGGCACACAAAGTCTCATGCACACCAGGACCCAGGGGTAAAAAGCAGTGACCTCATAAGAGACAGGGCCAGACCTACCTGCTAGTATGGGAGGGTCTCCTGCAGAGGTGGGGAGGAGCTGTGCCTCACTGTGGGGACAAAGACACAGGCAGCAGCAGTTCTGGGAAGTACTCATTGGCTTGAGTCCTCCCAGAGACTTCCATTAGCCCCACCAAACAGCCTGTAGGCTCCAACGCTGGGATGCCTCAGGCCAAACAACCAACAGGGCAGGAACACAGCCCCACCCATCAGTAGAAAAGTGGCTTAAAATCTCCCTGAGAATAGCCCTGCCCACCAGAGGGACAAGAACCAGCTCCACTCACTACTGAGAAGGAACCAGACCCTCCCATCAGGAAGCCTGCACAAAACTCTTAGACAGCCTCATCCATCAGAGGGCAGACAGCAGAAGCAAGAACGACAATCCTGCAGCCTGCAGAACAAAAACCACAATCACAGAAAGTCAGTCAAATGAGAAGGCAGAGGAATTTGTCCCAGATGAAGGAACACAATGAAACCCCAGGAGAACAACTAAGTGAAGCAGAGCTAGCCAACCTACCAGAAAGAGTTCAGAATAATGATAGTGAACATGATCCAAGATCTCAGAAAAAGAATGGAGGCAAGGATCAAGAAGATGCAAGAAATGTTTAACAAAGACCTAGAAGAACTAAAGAACAAACAAACAGAGATGAACAATACAATAACTGAAAGGAAAAATACACTGGAAGGAATCAATAGCAGAAGAAGTGAGGCAGAAGAACGGATAAGTGAGCTGGAAGACAGAATGGTAGAAATCACCACTACAGAACAGAATAAAGAAAAAAGAAGAAATGAAGACAGTCTAAGAGACTTCTGGGGCAACATTAAATGCACCAACATTTGCATTATAGGGGTTCCAGAAGAAGAAGAAGAGAGACAGAAAGGACCTGAGAAAATATTTGAAGAGATAATAGCTGAAAACTTCCCCAATGTGGGAAAGAAAAGTCCAGGAATCACAGAGAGTCCCAGGCAGGAGAAATCCAAGGAGGAACACACCAAGACACATAGTAATCAAATTGACAAAAATTAAAGACAAAGAAAAAATATTAAAAGCAACAATAGAAAGATGACAAATAACATACAAGGGAACTCCGAAAATGTTATCAGCTTATTTCTCAGCAGAATCTCTGCAGGCCAGAAGGGAGCAGCACAATATATTTAAAGTGATGGAAGGGAAGAACCTACAACCAAGAATACTCTACACAGCAAGGATCTCATTCAGATTCGACAGAGAAATCAAAAGCTTTACAGACAAGCAAAAGCTAAGAGAATTCAGCACCACCAGAGCAGCTTTGCAACAAACACTAAAGGAACTTCTCTAGGCAGGAAAGAGACCAGCAACTTAAAACAACCTTGTACATATATAGACTGCTATAACAAAACCCCATGGGAACAGCAAACCCTAAAACTACAATAGATATACACACAAAAAAGAAAAAGCAACCCAAACACAACACTAAAGATGGTCATCAAACTACAAGAGAAGAGAACAAGAGAGGAAGGGGGGAAAAAAGACCTACAAAAACAAACCCAAAACAATTAACAAAATGGCAATAGGAACATACATATCAATAATTACCTTAAAAGTAAATGGATTAAATGTTCCAACCAAAAGACATAGACTGACTGAATGGATACAAAAACAAGACCCGTATATATGCTGTCTACAAGAGACCCACTTCAGACCTAGGGATACATACAGACTGAAAGTGAGGGGATGGAAAAAGGTATTCCACACAAATGGAAATCAAAAGAAAGCTGGAGTAGCAATAATCTTATCAGACAAAATAGACTTTAAAATAAAGACTGTTATAAGAGACAAAGAAGGACACTATATAATGATCAAGGGATCAATCCAAGAAGAAGATATAACAATTGTAAATATATATGCACCCAACATAGGAGCACCTCAATATATAAGGCAAATACTAAGAGTCATAAAGGAAGAAATCGACAGCTACACAACAATAATGGGGGACTTTAACACCCCACTTTCATCAATGGACAGATCATCCAGAAGGAAAATCAATAAGGAAACACAGGCTTTAAATGACACATTAGACCAGATGTAATTTTCTTTTTTTGCGGTATCTTTGTCTGGTTTTGGTATCAGGGCAATGGTGGCCTCATAGAATGAGTTTGGGAGTTTTCCTTCCTCTGCAATTTTTTGGAACAGTTTCTGAAGGAAAGGTGTTAACTCTTCTCTAAATGTTTGATAGAATTCGCCTGTGAAGCCATCTGATCCTGGACTTTTGCTTGTTGGGGGTTTTTAAATCACAGTTACAATTTCAGGCCAACATCACTGGTGGACATACACACAAAAATCCTCAACAAAATACTAGCAATCCAAATCCAACAATACATTAAAAGGATCATATACTATGATCAAGTGGGATTTATCCCAGGGATGCAAGGATTTTTCAACATCCGTAAATCAATCAGTGTGATACACCACATCAACAAATTGAAGAATAAAAACCATATGATCACCTCAATAGATGCAGGAAAAGCTTTTGACAAAATTCAACACCACTTATGATAAAAACTCTCCAGAGGGCTTCCCTGGTGGCGCAGTGGTTGAGAGTCCGCCTGCCGATGCAGGGGATGCGGGTTCGTGCCCCGGTCCAGGAAGATCCCATATGCTGTGGAGCAGCTGGGCCCGTGAGCCATGGCCGCTGAGCCTGCGCATCCGGAGCCTCTGCTCCGCAACGGGAGAGGCCACAACAGTGAGAGGCCCACGTACCGCAAAAAAAAAAGAGTATGGTACTGGCCCAAAGACAGAAATAGAGGTCAATGGAACAGGATAGAAAGCCCAGAAATAAGCCCACACACCTACGGTCAATTAATCTATGACAAAGGAGGCAAGACTATACAATGGAGGAAAGACAGCCTCTTCAATAAGTGGTGCTGGGAAAACTGGACAGCTACATGTAAAAAATGAAATTAGAACACTCTTTAATACCACACACAAAAATAAACTCAAAATGGATTAAAGACCTAAATGTAAGACCGGACACTATAAAACTCTTAGAGGAAAACACAGGCAGAACAGTCTCTGACATAAATCGCAGCAAGATTTTTTTTGATCCACCTCCTAGAGTAATGGAAATAAAAACAAAAATAAATAAATGGGGCCTAATTAAACTCAAAAGCTTTTGCACAGCAAAGGAAACCATAAACAAAACAAAAAGACAACCCACAGAATGGGAGAAAATATTTGCAAACGATGTGACAGATAAGGGATTAGTCTCCAAAATTTACAAACAGCTCATGCAGCTTGGTATCAAAAAAACAAACAACACAATCAAAAAATGGTCAGAGGGAGGGTGGGAGGGAGGGAGACGCAAGAGGGAAGAGATATGGGAACATATGTATATGTATAACTATTCACTTTGTCATAAAGCAGAAACTAACACACCATTGTAAAGCAATTATACTCCAATAAAGATGTAAAAAAAAAATGGTCAGAAGACCTAATGAGACATTTTTCCAAAGAAAGACAAAGACATACAGATGGCCAAGAGGCACATGAAAAGATGCTCAATATAGCTAATTAGAGAAATGCAACTCAAAACTACAATGAGATATCACCTCACACCAGTCAGAATGGCCATCATCAAAATAAACCCTAGAAACAATAAATGCTGGAGAGGGTGTAGAGAAAAGGGAACTTTCCTACACTGTTGGTGGGAATGTAAATTGGTATAGCCACTGTGGAGAACAGTACGGAGGTTCCTTAAAAAACTAAAAATAGAGCTACCATATGATCCTGCAATCCCACTCCTGGGCATATATCCGGAGAAAACCATGCTCCAAAAGGATACATGCACCCAATGCTCATTGCAGCACTGTTAACAATAGCAAAGACACGGAAGCAACCTAAACGTCCATCAACAGATGAATGGATAAAGATGTGGTACATATATACAATGGAATAGTACTTAGCCATTAAAAAGAATGAAATAATGCCATTTGCAGCAACAGGAATGGACCTAGAGATTGTCATACTGAGTGAAGTAAGTCAGACAAAGACAAATACCGTATGATATCACTTATACGTGGAATCTAAAAAAATGATACAAATGAACTTATTTACAAAACAGAAACAGACTCACAGACTTAGAGAACAAACTTATGGTTAGTAGGGGTACTGGTGGGGGGAGGGATAGTTAGGGAGTTTGGGATTGACATATACACACTGCTATGTTTAAAACGGATAACCAACAAGGACCTACTGTATAGCACAGGGAACTCTGCTCAACACTGTGTAACAACCTAAATGGGAAAAGAATTTGAAAAAGAATAGATATATGTATAACTGAATCACTTTGTTGTATACCTGAAACTAACACAACATTTTCAAACAACTATACTCCGATATAAAATAAAAAGTTTAAAAACAAGAGAGATATAAGATGAATGAGGTGTCCATAGGTTGCTTGGGATTGGGACATACCTTCACAATAGTGCTTTTCATAGTGTATATCTGCCTCCCCACTGAATTAAGAGCTTCAAGGGGGCAGAGACTGTGTCTTATTCATTTTTTCCAATTTTTAAAATTGTGGTAAAATCACATAAAACTTACCATCCTAACCATTTTTAAGTGTACCGTTCAGAGGTATTACTTTCATAATATTGTACAACCATCACCACCATCCATCTCCAGACCTCTTTCCACCTTGTAAAACTGAAGCCCTATATGCATTAAACAATAACCCCCATTCCTCTGAGCCCCAGCCCATGGCCACCACCATTCTACTTGCTGTCTCTGTGAATCTGATTACTCTAAGTACCTCATATAAGTGGAATCATACAATATTTTTGTGACTGGTTTATTTCACTTATCATAATGTCCTCAAGATTCATCCATGTTGCAGTATATGTCAGAACTTCCTTCCTTTATAAATAGTATAAGAAACATGTTGCTTTAAACCACTAAGAATATGGGGTTGTATGTTATTGTGTCATAACAAAGCCTCTCCTGACTAGTACAGCAATAAGTACCCAAAAGAATAAGAACTTATCTAGCAACTCTTCAAAGGACAGCTTTGTCATAAACCTTTGTAGCGGTAGCATGTGGACACCTTGGTTTGTCAGCTAGGAGCAGGTTCACGTTCCCTTCTTTCTGAGGATGTTTACCTGGGAATTACAAGGTGCTCACAATACAAGGAGCTATAGTATTATGACGAGACCACAGACAAATTGCCAAAATCCAGTAAATCTGAGAGGTGATGGGTTTTGAGTCTGATAAAAAATTAATCTGGTGGATATGTATGCAGACAAGCTACACTAGGGGGAATAGCTCCTGCAAAGGGTTGGAAGAAGGCCCTCATCCTCATTTCAGACAACTAGTGGTCATTCAGCTCTAATCTATCTACAGTCAGTTCTGCTCTCTCAATCTATAGGACAGTTCATAATGCAGGCACTCTGGACTCAGCTAGTTTTAGAAATGCTGGTATTAGTTATAGTGCTCATGGATTTTTCTCCACAAACTTATAGGTACAAAAATATTACTTCATTTCTATAAATCAAATTAACCTGGTTCTGAACTCCCAGTCACTTCAGCGGGAAAATATTCTATCTCAGCCATCTTGGGGATGGTCATCCTTCTCCCTAGAACTGAACAAGAATTCAGGGGACTTGTGTGGCTCCCAGCAAAGGGAAGAAGAGCCTCTGGTTCCTATGATTGCTGCTGAGAAGCTCATCATCTGACCTCACACAAAGGATAGGCAGATCCATCCTTCCACACCAAAGCATGGGGACACCTCCCCATAACGCTCAAGGCCTGACTGTCTCCAGCATCCACACCTTCTATCCCACCAGAGCGCTGGAGAAGCTGCATGGAAGCAGGACACAGTTCTACATCACTTAAAGGACAAAACATCCATCTCCATCCTCACCTCAGGGAAGGGCCACTTCTGCTTCCTCACTTCTTATAAAGGAAGGAATAGCTTACCTACCACACACAATTTGGCGTATCTTGAAAGGAGAGTGTCGAGAGCGTGTGCCAAGTCTGTGCACTCTTGGGCTTGCAGGAGAGAATTTCAGTGAATCCACGTGAGGCTGATTAGAACCCCTTACCTGACAGATATGAGGCACGCCTACAAAGACCTGAAGCCTGAGCTTTTCCCATGAGTTCTCTTCCTCAGCCTCTGATCAGAGAGGTCTGATCAGCCTCCTCGACACATAACCTTCAGAGAGTCCCTGGAGTGAACCTCAGCCCTGGGAGGACTGTATTCCCAGCCTCTCAACCCAAAGGACTTGCTTGAAGCTGAGGGCGTGATGTTGGTCTTTGGATCCAGCGTCAGTTGATGACTCCTCCTTCTCAACCATGGCTCCAGCTGCAGGTGGTGAAAGCCTTTAGCCTGGGGTTCAGCACTGCCAAGCTCTGGAGTCCATGAGACAGGTGCCATACCCACCAGCAGGCAGCAGATTCATCCGTAGCCCTAAACCCTAGGCCCAGTGTGTCTAGGGAAAAGCTAGTCCCATGGACTGGGAACCCTTGGAAAAAAGAGAGGAAGACAGTTCCGGGCTTGCATTTATTTCTCCACAGGACCTGAAGCAGCCCTCTAAAACTCATCTTGGCTCTTCCAAACGCCCCTGACTCCACCTAACATCCTCAGGGAGCTAGGTCATTCTCTCTGTTGCTTGCCCATCCCTACCTCAACCAGGACCTGGTATTTTACATCACTCCAGATGGACCTCTCTGGGACCACACCTTCTCTGTACTGGTCATACAAATTGCCATGTCACAGCAAGGTCTGTTCCTGGGAGCCATCAAACAGAATTTTAAAATTGCAGAAATATTTCTTACTGCTTTGATTGCTAGCTTTTCCTCCAGTTGGTGAAAATGATCTTTAAAAATTCCAACCTTGGGCTTCCCTGGTGGCGCAGTGGTTGAGAGTCCGCCTGCCGATGCAGGGGACACGGGTTCGTGCCCCGGTCCGGGAAGATCCCACATGCCGCGGAGAGGCTGGGCCCGTGAGCCATGGCCGCTGAGCCTGCGCGTCCGGAGCCTGTGCTCCGCAACGGGAGAGGCCACAACAGTGAGAGGCCCGCGTACCGCAAAAACAAACAAAAACAAAAAAATTCCAACCTTGGCTCTACTACAACCAAAAAGGCAAGTTCAATCCCCACACCTGTGAGATAGGATCTCTGTGCAGTTGACCAAGAACAGTCTGCTGTAGCCATGACTGCGCCCCTCTGACAGGGGCAGAGTAGCCAGGAGGGACAAGGCCCAGCCGATACCTAAAGGAGCCCTCTCCTGCCATCACTTGTGGGGCTACTGCGGAAAGCTAGGGAGCCAGGAGACTCCTGGGAAAAGATGTGAGTCTGCCTCCTGTTGGGTTAGGGCCAGCGGTATGCTGGAATTCACTTGGTTCATGAGAGTGAACAGGGAGCATCTCTTTCTGGCTCTGCTTTCAGTAAGGTCACGTGGGTAGCAGCAGACCATTGGTTAGGGGTGACAAGCTGAGAGTCACAATTTATGGACCAGGGACCAGAATCAAAAACAGAGGGGAATTTCAGAGTGAAGGCCAGAAAGTGGGCATTCTTTAGAGTTTGGAGGTAAACAAAAACACAAGCCCCATCTCCAACCCTCTCCCTGGCTGCTTTTATGTGCAAAAGCCAGTCAGGTCTCTGGTTGCCAGAATCCTCACAATTCTACCTGCAGGAACCCTGCACCCTTCTTCACCTCCCTTATCATTGGATCCTCTCCCATCCCACACCCCCACAGTCCAAAGATAATGCAATCAGTTATTCACACTTATCTCTTTGGGATCTGGTTTCACATTTCCATGCTATCACTCACTCTTGGGGCTTGAACTTTCCACAGCCTAAGACGTGGCTCTCCTCCCTTCATGTCTATTTCCATCCTTCCTCAGTTTTCCTACATTCCTCATCCCATCTTCCTCCAACCAGAGCCACTACCCAAGGACCAAATGTCCCAAATCCACTGTGATCTGGTTCCCCCTCCTTGGGAAACTCTTCTCCCCTTTTCACAGAGATCCCAGATCCTACTGAAATCTCCCATTTCCCTTCATTCCTCGAAATGAAACTAACCCATAACCTCAAGAGAGCAGAGTGAGTGAGGATAAACCAAAGAATACAGAGCCCCCCTCCATTCCCATATAGAAAGACCAATAAGGTCGCCAAGACATCTGAAGATTATGAAAATGACAGCCCCTGCCTCCCAAAACCTAGACACTAGCAGCTAAGATCTCACCAGAGATGCCCCAGGACAGGAGGTCTGTGTGAGGCAATGACTCTCCTCCCACCAAATGAGGCTTAAAGTGACTGCATGTGTCATGCTTATCAGATGGTTAAGCTATATGATCATGGCAGAATAGGCCAATTTTTACAATAACAACCTCTACTGGTATAGAGAGCGCTTTATTGTTTACATGTTCTCTCATTTAATCCTTGCAGCAACCCTGAGGTAGGTACTATTATCTCCACTTTACAGATGAGTAAACCATAGTTCCGAGGTTAGATTACTTGCTGAGGAACATACACTGATTAATGGCAAAACCAGTGATAATTCAAAACCCAAGGGGACTCTTGAGTAGTTCACAGGCTGCTGCCAAGGCAAGTAGAACCGAAAACTTCAACTGGGAAAGGCTGGACCATTCACTGGAGCTCAAGGGAGTCCCTCAGCAGGGATGAATGAGGCACGTTCACAGGCCAAGACAGGAACTGAGCAGGAGAAGCCTAGAGCATCTGAGAGTGGTGAAGCAGGAAGAGGTCTTTAAATTTGGTGAGAGCTGACAGTGTCTTCAAATACGCACGGAGCCCACCTTCCAGGAAATGGAGCAACAAGAAGGTATCCAGTGGCTGCCAGTCCAGGGGCTGGCCAAAGGGCAGGAAGAGCTGCCCCTGCCTGTCACCACCTCAGCTTGGCCAACATGTGGTGACCTTGGGGCAGTGGTCCTTTAACTCTATTAAGGCTTGAGAATCTAATGAGAGTCACAAACCAAGCCCCACCACCACCAGAAAAATACAGACACACATATACAGACAGCATCTTGCATGCGATTTCAGGGAGGCCATGGACCCCAGGTGAACTCCTGCTTTAGAGCAAGGGTATCAACCTGAGTAAAGTCATAAAGTCACTGATATAAACCTATCTTTGTGCGGCTTGTATTTCCCACGATTGTTCCACTTTTTTCATCCCCTGATATTTAGAATGTTGTAAAGTTTTAATAGAAGCCAAGGAAAGGGCTCTAGCCAGAGAAAGAGCAGCTGTGCATGGCAGTGGTGGCAGCCAGGAGGCAAAAACAAAGAGAAAGATGTGGTCAGATGTACCATTGCCTTTCCCACCCAGAAGGTCACTTTGGGAGTTTTTCTCTACTCAACAGAAGGGCTGTGAGAGGTGATGGAGACAGGGAAGTGGTTTTTCTCCTTTTAGAAAGGAGAGCCATTCCCTCACTGGCTACAGGGTCTGAAGTCCTGTAGGTATTGCCCTTATTCCAGCCCGACCCTCTCAACCTCCCATGAATACACCAGAGCATCGGCCTAGTCATCCATGCACGTGTGTCCAGGTCACCTATGAACATCCGTGTATTTACACATGCTCTTTCATGGAAGAAGGAAAACTGGGACGGGGTAGATCTCAGGGCAGAGACTGCATGTTGCAGTTTGGGAATCATGCACTCTCCACAGAGAATCAGATAAACTGGGAGAACCGGCAAAAGGAGTCAGTGCACATTAGCCCCCTAGAACTTCCACGGCTCCTCCTTCTGGCCAGGGCCCAAACGGAAAGCAAAGTCACAGCGATGTCCTGGGGCCTAGCCCCAAACTAATGGGCCCAAGATAGTGGGCTGAAGGGGTCATAGGGGTTGAGAGGGCAGGGGCAGGAAAAGTCCTGATTCACTGCAAGAGCAATTCTGATCTCTTATGGGAATCAGGCAAAGCCCTGGCCCTGAGCCCATCCAGGCCCAGAAAAGGCAGACAGGGAATTTGAAGTGATCATTCAAAAGCCAAAGGAAACTCAGAGGCCACGACGATCTTCCACGACCATCGAGCCCCAGCGTCCCAATGGTCATTCCATCCAGTGGTCACTCATGCACTCGTGGTTATTTGCCCAGCCCTAGATGGATGTTTCATCACACGTGGCTAGAGGAGCCCCAGTTAACCGAATGTGGGGTGGGCTCGGGCAGGGATCAAGCAGAAAGGGTGGAGGGAAGCCACCAAAGCCACTGCCCCTCTTGGCCAGGGCCAGGGGCAGCCGCTCATCTTCAGGAGAGGGAGAGGGAGGGTCCTGGCTGTAGCTTGTGGTCCCAGATGGCAGGACTCCCAGGTCCAAGCCCACCTTGTCTCTAGCCAGAAGTTCCCTCTGTCGTTGTCGCTGCTGACGCCGACCAATCAGAAGGAGAGTCAGGGATGCTGCAAAAACTCCCAGGAAGAAGCCTGCCAGTCCAGCCCCCACTAGGTGAGCCCGGCTTGGAGCGCCCCGCTGGCTGCCCCATACCAAGCTGTAAGCAGCTACCACACGAGCTGCCCCGCCTTCCTGACATTCGCAGGCATAAGCACCCATGGCCCCTGGGGATATCACCACTTCTAGCCCATCCCGCCGGGGGGTGAGTGCAGTCACTCCGCTGGGCTGGTGCCACACACAGGATGCCCAGGCTGAGCTCGGGGAACATGGTAAGACCACATGTGCAGCTGTAGCCACGGGAACTTCAAACACCACTGGGTGTTCTGCAGAGACAACAAAAGCACAAAAGGTGGTGAGGCTGTAGGTTGGAGGTGTTAGAGAGAAAGGTGGGGTGACACGAGAAATGAGAAGGGGCCGTAGTGCACCAAGCTGAAAAGGGGATTCCCAAAGAGAGTAAGGCTGCCAGAACTTCCAGGGTACAAGTTTTAAACTAGGTCCAAAAACATGACTTTCTAGGCCCTTTACATCTACTCTACCCACATTCCCTAAACCATACAGACCTCCAGGCTCCTTAGGACACAAAGAAGAGACATCCGCTGACTCTATGTCTTGAACCAGCCTATAAAGAAGAGAATACTTGATAAATCCAGTGTCAACACCCCCTCTACCCTCCTCCGTACTGAACATTCACTCACCAATTGCACCTCCCATCATCTCATAAGTCACCTCTAGAATTATCAGTCAACATTCTCTTCATCACTAAATTTTTCCCCAATACCTCTTATACTCATGACATGCCAAATTCTACAAATATTTCTAGCAGACTACAGAGAATTAAATTTGCACTAGGTCTGTCAGAAAGATGTTTGGTGGGGTACTTTGAAAGAAACACAGGAACCTTCCAAGAAGTATAGCTGGTGGTCCACAACCACAAAATTTCTCTGGAAATCTCTGTTAAAAAATTTCTCTGTTAAGAGAAAGAGAAAACTTCTTTTCTATCAAAGCTAATCAAAATTCTGTGAGGGTCAGTGAGATGACTTTCTGTTTCACAAAACACCTCAGCTAAAGATACATCTGTGGTTGTCACCAGCACTCAGTTGGTACTGAATACAATGAGAATGAAATCACCTAGAGAGTGCATGAAAGTGTAAAGAGAAGGACTGAACCCTGAGGAATATCAACATTCAGAAGCTGGATGGAAAAGGAACCAGTAAGGGAGACAGACTGGAGAGTGAGGTAGGGAGAAAAACCAGGAGAATGCAGAGTCATAGAAGGCAACAGGATAGAGTTTTTCAAGGAAGGAAGGAGGGGAGTTGTCAACTGTGAAAACACTTCTAAGAGCACTTGCAAAATGAAAACTGAGGGACTTCCCTGGCAGTCCAGTGGTTAAGACTCCACGCTTCCAATGCAGGGGGTGCGGGTTCGATCCCTGGTCGGGGAACTAAGATCCCACATGCCGCGTGGTGCGGCCAAAAAAAAAAGAAAATGAAAACTGAGAAGCATATGGCAACATGGAAATCAACCACACAGTCAGGGCAGGTCCAGCAGGGAGGCAGGGACATTGATGAGGACAGAAAGATGGTTAGTATGGACTGACAGATGGACACACAAGTGACACTAGGAAACACAGAGAGAAAGAGAGAGAGAGAGAGAGAGAGAGAAAGAGAGAGAGAGAGAGGGCAGCATTAACCCATGAGAAACAGACACAGACATATGGATAGGCCAGAGCCTGGGGACATCAGGCAAGGAACCAGTGCCAGAACCCTCACCCTTCATGCTCTCCAGTGTGGGCCACACACGCAGCTAGCCGAACGCTCCAGGCACAGACAGGGTCTCGGGCCAGAATGCACTCTGAGCAGCTCTGTAGACGGCCACAGTTGGTTGTGTTCACTTGTGTCACCTCAGTACGGGAGCCAACCAGGAGCCAGCTCTACAGAAAGGGAGTGAGGAAGAGAAACACGCTGGATCTCCCAGACTTCAATGTCACAGATTGGCTCTGGACTCAGATATCTCCCCACCAGACTCGCCAAAATCTACAACTCACTTGATACAATTTCATATTCTCAACTGGCTGTGGCTCTGGGAATAAGGCCAGATCCTCAAGAACACTGAGCTGGGCTCCAATTTGCACTGCTCGGTGGAGGTGTCCATCCTCTAGGAAGCAAGCAAGGGGCAAGACATAATAACATAACTGTACCTGTGCCTGGGACTCTGACACCCGTATGCAGGGGACCCTCTCTGTGGCGACAACCTGTGTGCACTGGATGGGCAACTTGCTTGGCTATTAAACATACCTGTCCCCAGATAGAGCACATCATACTCCTTCCCTGAGAGGCTGGGCACCCTGTGGGCCACGACTCTGAGGTAGGTTGTATCTGTAGTGACCAGCAGGGGGTGGCCATCAGCTGGAAACACTGGCTTGTCCATGAGTGGGTGGTCCCGGATGAAGGTGAGCACACGGTCAGGAAGGAAGAGTGACGAGCCAAACTGTTGGAGCTTCATGTTGTTGGTGATGCACTAAAGGAAACACAGGATGAGTGACAAAGCTTCCCAGGGGCCAGGAAGTGTCTGTGATGCTTAGTTGGGCTCTTGTCCTAATGGGGCAATTCAGGCGTGAGGTGAAGAACTGCCCCAGCCCCCTCACCTCTCCAGGTCTGGGCTGGGGTACATCATTGTCCATGACAGGCAGTCCCCTGTTGCAGTCATGTTTAAGCTCTCTGAAGGGACCATTCAGCACTGTCCGAATGTCTTGTGGTCGGAAGGAACAGACAGCAGAGATGGCAGCCCCTTCCCTGGAAGAGTCACAGGTTGGAGCTGGATATTTAGAGGGAACTAGGGGAAGCAACTCATCCCGTCAAATGAGATGACCCATGAGAAACGCACAGGGAGCTATGCAGCCTGCTTCATGGCAGAAGGAGCAGGGCTCCACAGAGAGTCCACCCCCACTGGAGGAGACCGCACTGACCTGCACCAACCCCAGGTATCTCCCACCCTGTAACTCTCCACATCAGGACCCCCTCACCACTGGGAGGAAAAGATGCCATAAAAGATGGGCGTCCCCGCTCCATGCTCAGGTCGAAGAATGACCATGTCCTGCAGGACACTGGAGGCCCGGCCATGCTCAGGCCCTGGACACAGAAGGTCAGCCTTCAGAAAGGTTGTCCACCTCTGCTGGAGGGTCTTCCGGCCCCCAAGGTCCCCCTGGGGTGACAAGTACATAGGAAGTTCTCTTTAGAAGACCAACATTAGAGGAGGACTGTGGAGACCAATACAAGTTTCCCCCAGACACAGACAGATAGGGAGACAGATGCATAGAAATGCAAGGACAGAGATACAGAGTAACTGAGAAGGACGATGAGGTATGGGGTGGGCAGGATCACAACAATGATGTTTATTGTGTTTATTGTGCACTTATAAAGTTCTGCACTACATGCTTTACATAAGTTACCTCGTTTAGCCCTCAAATCGACACTGCCAGAGTCACACAGGCAGTAAGCAGTGTAGCAGGGACTTGAACCCAGGTCTGTCAACAGTTCCTGCCTTTAACCTCTACACTACAGTGTCACACGGGATAATAAGTGGGTAAAAGAGGCCAGAGCCCTTTCGCCACATTCCTCAAGCTCCCAGAAAAGTAGTCACTGCCCATCAAAAAAGAAGAAAGAGGAGAAATACAAAGACAGAGACCAGAGGAAAAGACAGGACAGGTAGAGCAGAAAACAAGACAGACAGCTGGGATCAGGGTCTTACCGCACACACACGGGCCACCCTGGGGACCTTAACGTGTTCGTATGAATCAAAAGCTCGGGAAATCTCCGTAAAGAAGAAGTAGATTTCATCATCTCCGGCTTCATCCCCCCACTCGGCTGGGCTCAAGGCCACTGCTGCAACAAAGGCTGGGGCTGGGGAGACCCGTGGCCTCAGATCCCACAGATATAGCCTGGGGCCACCCAGCCTCCACCTACTCTGTCCCCAGAGCAGCACCACCCCCCCTCTGCCCTCTCCCCACCGTTAAGCCAGGATGGCAAGATCTCTGTCCGAATCCAGTCCTCAGCACGACCCACAGCCCTGGAGATAATCGGCTCCGTCCCCAGGTAGTTTTTCACAGTGGCAGCGTAGAGGATGCCCCCTGCAGGGTGACAGGGAGGAGGTGGACTGTCAGACTCACTGAGGAAGCTTTCAGAAAGGGTCACAGGCAGAGCAGGGAGCAAAGCAGGGGCAAGAACCCTCAGGGGCTGAGCACACATTAAGTGCCAGGCAATGCTAAGCACGACATGCATTACCTCACTTAAAATAAACAGAAATAAAGTGCTCCGGGGCAGTAACGGAAACCGGTGTTAAGGAAAAACTGCTGGAATGTTCATGTATATGAAGGAAGAATAGAAGCTATCCCTGTGGAAAGCAAGATTTTTTTTGTTGGTCTGTTTCTTGCTGTTGTCATTTTTAAGGACTCTTCTACCCTATAATTACGTGGTAACTTTCCAGGAAGAGGTTTGCTTTGCAGCATGTTCCCATCTTACTTAAGTTCTCCCACTACGGTAAATGTCTGAGGGAACTACTGTTCTTTCTGAGTATTAGGGGGTGTATACTGCCCTGGAACAAGGCTCAACTTTAGGGTATACTAGCATCATTTAGGGAATTGATCAAAATGCAGATTCCTGGGCCTCGGGCCCAGCAATTCTCACTCAGTAGGGTTGGGGGTTGGCCCAAGAACTACGTTTCAAACAAGCAGTCAGAGTTACTCTGATGTGGGTGATTCAAGACCTCACTTTGAGAAACACCAACCTAGGGGATTTCTGGATATTTCACAGCCAGCCAGAGGAAACAACGAGGAATCAGATCCTTCCTCCTGGTTCAGTGGAGGTGCAGAGGTGCTATAGGAATGGTGGGGATTGGAAAAGAGAGAAATCAGAGGCATTCTGGGAAGGAAGGGAGGTGCAGTTCTGTGGGCTGAATGTGAAAGAACTATAGCCACTCTGAGCAACACTGCCAAGGGCTCAGACATGAGTGGAGACAATGACTCAGGGAACAAGAAGGTCACAAACCCCCGGTGGAGTCTTGAGTATCACAGGGACTCTGGAGAGAACAGAGAAGAACAGAGAAGCACTCCTTCACCACCTACTACGTAAGAGGCACTGCACTGAGTGCTAAGCACATCACTGTCCCCCCCAAGAATTCCCATTTGAGTCCAGAAGACAAACGTAATCAGATACCAAGAGGCGTGGACTCACAGATGTGTGTAGGAGCACAGAGGAGGACCCAGCCACATCTAACTGGGGGAGCAGCAACTCAGAGGTCACATCTGAGCTGGCTCTGAAGAATGAGCAATTTGCCAGGTAGAAGGACTTCGGGGGGAAGACAGGCAAGTGGGGAAGAGGGGAGCCATGTTCAGGGATGTGGGGCACTCCCCATGGCTGGAGCTCCAGCGGGGCACAGGGGCTGCTGGGCAAGTGAGCAGAGATAAGCTACAGGTGCAGAGATAGGCGCCCAATTGTGATGAATCTGCTCTTCCATGCCAGGAAAATGTGGACTTTATCCTAAAGGTGAGGGCAAAACTGCAGAGATTTTCTTGAGAAGGCATGACGTAATTAGTTTTGTTTTTTAGGAAGAAAATGCTAGTTATGCCTTCACACAGTCCTGGCAAGAACAAAGAAGGACTAAGGCACTGGTAGAGGAAAGAAAGGGGCTGGAATTGGGAGATATTTCTGAGGTAGAGCCCATTAACAAGATTTGAACATCAGTTGAATATGAGATGTGAAAGAATGGAGTAAAATAATGTCTCTAAGGTTTCCGCTTATAAGACGGATAATAGTAGATTATGATATTATGAACCAAGCAAAGAAATGACATAAGGCTCATAAAGAAGGTGGCTGGAGAGGAGGTGAGTTCAGTTGTTGGACCCACTAAGGTTGACGCACCTTTGGGACATCTGGTTGGAGTCGCTGGAAGGCAATCGAACAGAAGGGTGTGGACCATAGGGCCAGAATCAGGCAACCTAGGAGTCATGCTTAAGTTACCACAGGAATGTGAAAGCCAGGGAGAAAAGGAAAGCGAGAGGGAGCCCTGGGGCACCATCATTTGAAGGCAACTCAGAAGAGCACTGACTCAGAAGAGTCAGAGAGGCTGGAGAAGCAAGCAAGGCTGGAGTGCTGGAGGCTGGTGCCCAGAAACCCCAGCAAGAGCCGCGGGGTCATGTGCACTGAGGGAGGCAGCAGAGGGCAGGGCCACCTTGAGGGAAGCACTACGTCCTGGGCTCATAGATGCTCCTGTGAAGCTGCATGTCTCAGGCATTGAAATGATAACCACCAACACTTAAAAACACTTAATGCAAAGCAAGAAAAGGGTCAGGAGCCCTCTGAGGGCAATAGTAAAGAATTAGAAACCCCCTTCCTTACTGGGTGGGAGGGAAGACTATACTATCACTCGAGTTTGTGAAAAGAATCCAAGCACTTTGGAGTCAGGAAAGCTTGGGTTTGAACTTTGAATACTTAGTAGTAGTATTATCTTAGGCAATTACCCAGCTGGCATTCAATATGTGTTAGGAACCTCAGGGGGCCATATGCTCGATTTGTTGCCATAAGGTAGGGGGGCCACAACTATAAAATGGCATCCCATTCCCTTCCAGAGTATTTCATGAGGGAGAAAATCAGATTTGGGGCAAAGTTTCTGGCAGCTAATGGAGCAGCAAATAAGCCAATCCTCAGTAGTTCCAGGGGGAAAAACATGACACAGAAGCCAGAATTGGAATAAAAATTTTCCTAAAAGCATTATACACAAAACACTCTAAAACTGAAACTATTGACAGAAGCTGTGTCATGGATACCCTGAGAATGGGGGAGATGTGGTGGAAAAGACAGTTATGAATATTTTGGAAGCATGACTTGATGTGTTTGAGGGAGAACACTCATAAATATTCTGGAAACGGTAAAGGACCACAGACAACAATGCAAGGACCCAGTGGTGGACGGAGGTGAAGTCCCAAAACTTTCTAAGGGGTTAAATGGGGGCAGTCAGCAACTCTGGAGCCTAGGATTGCTGAAGAGCACACTCACTCAGCGGAGAGAGCCGAGGGTCACAAAGGGATAGCAGGAGGGATCAGACACTTTGGGAGGGAGTAGCAGGGCTTCAGGTGTTCCATGAGTACTAAGGGGCTTACAACACAATCTTCACACACACACAGAGGAAAAGGAATGACAGCCATCACAATTATGAAGGCAGGAGGACACAGGAGGACACAAGATCACCACACGCCCTGAATTTTCCAGAACAGTCAATTTCAAATATTCTGTTGTACTGTTCATATAATAAAATATCCCTGTATGTGCAGTTGTTTGGCAAGTTATTACTGACTAGATCAAGCTAGCAAACATGAAAACATACATCTGCTATTGGCACAAGATGATATGCCAAAGAGAGCGATGCCCACGGCGTTGAGTTTAGTGAACAAGGTGGCTAGAAAAAAACACATGGTATAATTCAACCCTATTTTTAAAAAATATGTATGTATGTCTGTAGGCACAGGAAAGATTGAAGGAGCTACAACTGGACAGTGTTACTGATGTTTGTTTCTGACTAATGAAATTACAAGTGATTTTTATTTTCTCCTCTCTACTTTTCTGTATTCACTGAACATTTTTTGTAGTTAGCACCTTTTACTTTTATAACCCCAAAAATTAAAATACTGTCATTTTGGAAATACGAGGAAAAACAAGATTGAAAGCCACAAAGATGAAGAATCACAGCCAAAGAAAAATGACAATTATGTGCAGAAATAGATCTCTACTTGCTCAGATGTAAAGCCTGTGAACATAGACCTCCCAGATATGTTAGCAACCCAACACTGACAGACTAGGATATAAGCCATGGCAGTGAATATTTCACTACACCCTGAAGGGGTTCAAATTTTCACTCTGGTATCAAAATGCTCACTTTTAAAGAAGGTTTATAATAGGAATTATCACTCATTATCTTTAAAAAGAGGGTTTTAAACATGCCCTAGCCTGCCTTCTTCCACTCTCTTTTCTTCTCATGGTCAGAGCTTTGCAGGATAGACAGCTCCTGACCTAATATTCTCTATTTCCTTATCTAAGGTTTATGCCAGCTAGATACCTTTTTTTCTTTTTTTTTAAACAGCCTATTATCAGGACATAATTACAGATCGTTGGAGATGCAGTGTTTACTCTACCTTTTCCTCTCCTGGCATATAGGATTTATAACTGTCTTGTTTCGATGTGTGAATGCTGTCTTGGGGTACACACTCACGGATTTAAGAGATAAGCTTGACCGCAAAATGCTGGCAGCACCCAGTGCACATACAGGGCTCCTTAGCAGATGCAGTAATCACAAGATGCAATGAGACCAAAAGGAGACAAGAAAAACACAAGACGGGTTCCCAAAGAGAAAGCAAAAGCTCCCTTCTTCTGCTCTTCTTTATAAGAGCCCTATTTACTATCGAATGTGATAGGGAGGACCAGAGATGACAAATCACCGCCTCTAGCTTGGGTACCTTGGTGGGTAATGGCACTATGCACTCAGAGAAGGGGACACTGGTCGAGGAGAAGGTTTGGGGGAGGTGAGTGAAGATGATGAGCTCAGTTTGGGACATGCTGACTTTGAGATTCCTGTGGGACATCTAAGTGGAGATGTCTGGAAGGCAGCTGGATATGTGGTCTGTAGCTCCAGATAATGTATGGGAGGCATCAGAATCTGGTAGAAACAGAATCCATGGGGCTAGTTTTGGGAGATCTGGAAGGCGTCAGATTTGGGAGACATCAGAATGCAGTGCAAACAGAATCCATGGAGCTGGCTGAGATCACAATTCCAAAGAATGCAAGAGAAGAGGATCTTAGGTGGAAGTCTAAGGAACATTTAAAGGATGAGCAGAAGACAAAGATGCTGCAAAGAAGACTGAGAAGGAATTGCGGATGTTCTTAGGCTAATGTGAACATTACTGTCAAAATATTTGCATTTTTCCGAATTGGAATAGCGCAAATAGAGACACTGAGATCACTTTTGTTAATTTTATCTCAGTGGAGTACAGATAAATGTCAAATTTGAAGACAAGATATCTGAGACCTTTTCCTAAAGAAATACAAGTGCCAATAAACACATGAAAAGCTGTTCGACCTCACTAATAGAAATGTAAATCAAAAACATCAAATTGGACTCTGGAGAAAGTCACTGTTTTATGTTTATTAACTATATTTTGGGGGCTAACTGGCTGTAATGAAACAGGCCCTCTCATCACTGCTGGTAGGACTCACTGGAGAGAAATTTGGCCAAACCCATCAAGTACTATAAAAATCTTTTATATCCTTTGGCCCAGCAATCCTACTTTTTGGATTGACTCATGCAATTAATTAGATTCATGTAAAGGATTTACATAAAAATTTATGTAAAAGGATTCCTTATGCAGCATTATTTATAAAAGCAATAATTTATTTTAAAATCTGAATGTATAATTATATGGGAATAATTAAATAAGTGTGCTACATTCATACGATGAAAAAGTATACAATCACTAAAAATCAAGTTTTGAATAATTAAATTCTATGATGAGAAAATGTTCAGTATACAATAAGTGAAATATGCATGACAATTCCAATTTATTATAAATACGCACACATGCGCACGCACGCACGCACACACACACACACACACACACACACACACACACACACACAATGAGAAAATACTCCGAAATAATAATAGTGGTTACCTGATGATGACTGAATTACAATAAACTTTTCACTTTCTTCTTTATACATTTCTATATTTTCTCAATTTTCCACAATGCACATTGCAATTTTTATAATTTAAAATAAGAAATACTCCTGCCATTATATTCTAATATTTTCATTACTAAAAGCTCTTTTCTTTCAAAATATGTCTATTATCCTTAAGGACATTTGTATAGCTCCTAACTGGGAATTTTGGTTCTAATTCTTAAATAATATTGCCACTATCTTCTATACTGCTATTTTCAAAACAAGGGCCAGTAGGACACAATGGATCAACATTAAAAGTTCCAACTAGGGCGTCCCTGGTGGCGCAGTGGTTGAGAGTCCGCCTGCCAATGCAGGCAACACAGGTTCGTGCCCCGGTCCGGGAAGATCCCACATGCCGCGGAGCGGCTAGGCCCGTGAGCCATGGCCGCTGAGCCTGCGCGTCCGGAGCCTGTGCTCCGCAACGGGAGAGGCCACAACAGTGAAAGGCCCGTGTACCGCAAAAAAAAAAAAATTCCAACTAAATATTGGCATTATGTCAGACCAAGAAAAAATTTAAATTATAGCCCTATAAAGAACTTCAGAGGAAAACTTATAATATTGATATTGACTATGACTTGGATCTGAGACAGAAAAAGCCATGGAGGTTCTATGTCTTGAGCTAGCCATTCTAAACTGTTAGAAAGTGATTTCTGACACCTCCATCAATTATCAGCTGAAAGGCAACACTAAATTTCATTACCTGGGGGAAAAAAAGACTTAACCTGTTTGAAAATGTTCTTTGTTATACAATTATCTTATCTATGAAATTTGTATTCTTAAACTACATGCTGTGTTCCACTTGCTGAGAGAACACAGAGAAATTACACACAGATGGTTAAATGTACTTAAAGATACTGCTTGAAACAAAGTATTTTAATTATTTCAGATTGTTGCAATTGAGAAGTCATTTTGTTGATAAACAATTATGTAGAATCAAGAGACATTCATAACTGCTAAACCTGTGAAATCTTTCTTAATGATCTTAATGACTGGTTCAGCGTTTTGCCAAAGATGCTTGATATAAAGCTAAGAAAAATAAACTATTGACTAAACTTTTATTCAAATATGTATGCGTATAAACAAGGTCTCACTGACTTCAACTGTAGATGAATGATAAAAATGACAACTCAAATATCGTATTTACTAGATATATACTTTATGTTCATTTTCAAAAACTTTTGTTATTTCATTACGTTTCAGAAAAGGTAAATCATTAACTGAATGACTAAGAGTGACTTTTTAATATATAAATTTATTTATTTTATTTATATTTATTTTTGGCTGCATTGGGTCTTTGTTGCTGCATGCGGGATTCCTCTAGTTGCAGCAAGCAAGGGCTACTCTTCGTTGTGGTGTGCGGGCTTCTCATTGTGGTGGCTTCTCTTGTTGAGGAGCACAGGCTCTAAGTGCACAGGCTTCAGCAGTTGTGGCTTGTGGGCTCTAGGGCTCAGTAGTTGTGGCGCACAGGCTTAGTTGCTCCGCAGCATGTGGGATCTTCCCGGACCAGGGCTCAAACCCACGTCCCCTGCATTGGCAGGCAGATTCTTGACCACTGTGCCACCAGGGAAGCCCAAGAGTGATTTAATTTGTGCAGCTTTTAAGACTTTTCCTACAAATAAAGTCATGCATAAGAAAAGAGTTTAGCGTCCAGTGGTTGAGGCTTTGTCTTCCAATGCAGGGGGTGCGCTTCAATCCCTGGTCGGGGAGCTAGGATCCCACATGCCTCACGGCCAAAAGGCCAAAGCATAAAACTGAAAGCAATACTGTAATAAATTCAATAAAGACTTTAAAAATGGTCCATAACAACAACAACAAAGTTTAAGGTTAGATCTTATATCCCAATTTTTGTTTTTCATAAAATATTGTGCAATATTTAAATTAAAATTTATATTGTCCAATATTTTATAATAAGGTTCGTAGCAACTTTAATGAAGGAAGAAAAAAACTGTGATAAATGATGCTAAGTCAACTGAATAGTTAGTTGGGAAAAATCAATTTTGATTCCCTTCTCATGCCATTTGTCAAAATAAGTTTCAAATAAATCAGAGTTAAAATGTTTCGGGAAAAAAATTTTAAGAAGGAAAATTTTATCTGCTCTCTAACTGAAGAAGGATTTAGCTTAAAAAATATAATCACAAAGGAAAAGGTGTAGATTGGAATACTAATATCCTACCTGATAATTGGCCCAAGAACATAAGCAGAGGATTGACCAAAGCAGAAATAAAAATAAGTACTAAAACATGAAAAATGTTCAACTTCACTAATATTCAAAAAAATACAAATTAAAACAAGGTGCTGGGACGTCCCTGGTGATCCAGTGGTTAAGAATCCGCCTTCCAATGTAGGGGAAGCGGGTTCGATCCCTGGTCGGGGAACTAAGATCCCACGTGCCACGGGGAAACTAAGCCTGTGCGCTGCAACTACTGAGTCCATGCACTCTAGAGCCTGTGCCTCACAGGTAGAGTGAAGCCTGCAGCCACAACGAAGAGCCTGCATGTCACAACTAAGACCTGACACAGCCAAGTAAATAAATATTTTTTAAAGGTGCTATTTTTAGCCTTGAATCAGCACACACACACAAAAAAATGTTTAATGACAACAAAACAGTGTGGTGAAATTTATGTGAAAAAACACTCATTTACTGCTGATTTAGGGTGTAAATTGGTATACCCTTTCTAAAAACTCAATTAGCAACAGATAATGAGCTGTAAAATATTCACATCCTTTAATATAGTCATCCATTTCCAGGAGTCTAAGAAGACAACCTAAAATGAGGATAAAAATTTATGTGCAAAAATGTTCCTTACAGTATTACAGACAATAGCAAAAACTTTGAAGTGAAGTAAATAAACTTGAAAATAAATTTACATAAATAATTTGGAATTCTTTAATTAAATTATGGTATGCTCACAGGTTGAGTAGCATAATGTCATTAAAATTTTTCTTCACAAAGAATTTTTAAATTATATAGAAATGCCTATGATATAAAGTCACATGACAAATATTCAAAATTATATCCCTGTAGCATGACATTTAGAAGTTTCATAAAACACACACTCATAAAATTTCTGTTCACCTGCTTGTTTTATACTCTCATGAGAAAAATCGTTGGGTTCTCACTGAATTTGGAGAGTGCATGTGGAGTAGTCTAACCTAAAATACAGGCTATGTGGCACACAAACAGTTCACTTTGTGGCTACCAAAGAATTAGTCAATCATTCTCCAGAAAAGATTTAGGCATAATCTGTGATAGAACCATTGAACACCTGAGCAACTCTATATGTATATATAGTTTGTTTGAAGGAAGTAACAGAAGGAATTTCTTTAATAGTCATTACTGATTTTTCTGAGCAACAAAGCACTGGCCAGCCAAATATATGTGCATGAGTATATATGCATGTGGACACACACATTAAAAAGGCTAGAAGGAAATATCCTAAAATACTAGCAGTGGTTTTCAGAGTAGGAATACTCTAAAACTGTGCTAATATGGTAGTCACTAGGTATGAATGGCTATTTATATTTAAATTAAAATTACATGAAATTTAATATTCTCCCCTTCAGTCACACCAGTCACATTTCAAGGGCTCAACAGCCACATGTAACCAGTGGCTACCATATTAGACATTGAAGATACAGAACAATTCCATCATCACACAAAGTTCTTTTGGACTATGCTGTTCTAAAAGATTTCTTATGTTCTTCTTTATACTTTTTTCAAATTTATTATAATATGCATTGTAGTAGATTCCTCTTAAAAACAGGAAAAAATGACTAACAGAGATGAGGTTAACAGAGGAAATGTTCACAGTCTACTGTGAACAGTGACATATTCTCTAGAGAAAAGCAAGAGAAATGATACTCTGTGGGTAAAAGCAGGAGAACACAAGCACTCTGGGAAGAATAGGAAAGGCCAGAAAGAGATGTGGGAATAATAGACATTCTGATGAAAGTAAAGAAAGGACACAGAAATTCCAACAGCAGGGCGGGGAAGGAGGCAATTACAGCAAGAAGTCACAGGTGCTTATCTCTCCCCACTCACCAGCCATTACAGCTGCTGACCGCTGAGCTGGCTCAAAAGGACATTTCCCCCGGCCACTCTCAGGTCTTTCAACCTGCTGGAAACTGGACACATCCTACAGACCAGAAGGGGGCAATTGGTTTAGAGGTCATGGGGAAGTCCATGGTGAGAATTACAAAGATGGTCAGATGAAGAAAAACCCCGATTCCCATTCATCTCCCATTCCCCCACTACCATCCCCATATTCCCAGTCTGCTATTCCTGATTCCACCACTCATTCCTGCATTTCCTACCTCTGCCATCCCTCTTTTCATCAGTTTATTCCTCTTCCCTCAATTCCCCTAGTTCCCAACACCCACATGCTCTGATGAAGGAACACCTAGGATGGCACTAGAAGACACCAAGAGGCTGAAAGGCAGACCTTTCCTCTGAAATGCTGCTGAACCGCCAGCTTTGCAACTGGCTGGAGAACGTGCTACAGGATAAGCAGGACCAGGGAAGAAAGCAGGCCTCCTGAGGGCTGGAGCACTTAGGAAGGGTAAAGAAAAGTACAGGCTGATATAGGACCATCCGAAGCCCAGGGGTCTAGAGAGAAGGGCCATCCTTCACCTAATCCCACCCCACGAATAAAAGACTGAACCAGAGTCAAGGATACACAGAAGGAGGGAAGGGAATCTACAAAGTCAGTGAAGAACTAAAGCTGAGGTCAGAATCTGAGAATTTGGTAAGTGTCTTCCTCATCCAGGGACTCCAGAGGGACTAACCTGGGGTGCGGGGGTGGGCAAGAGGTGTAAGAGTTCCACAGAGCCAGCCAGACATGACCTTAGCTGAGCATCCAGCACTAAGAGAGGCTTCAAGATAACATCTAAAAATGAAAATCACAGATGATTTCAACCTGGACTGACAGGGAAGTTAACTATGGCCAGTTAGGAATCAGTTACGACACGAAGTACCAGGCATGATATCTCTAGTTCACAAACTAGGATGGACATATGGTGTTGCTGGAGCCTTATTGCTGTGATGGTAATTGGAGAACCAACATAGATCTACGTCCCCTGAGCATAAGTGTACCACTGGCCCATTCTGACTGCTCACTTATTTCCTGTAGTTGGCAAACAGGGTTTCATTTTACTGAGAGAGCCTTGAAGAAGACCTGTTAAAATGAGATGTGATCTGATGTCCCCTCAAAGGGAATACTGGGTCAAGAATCTTCCAGAATGGAGGACCCCACAGAAACATAATCATCTGCCCTGTGTGGTGGTGGGCACATTGTAGCCAGAGGAGAAAGATGACAGTTCAGTGAGAGATTACCAAGATATTTGGGCACTCTGAACATGGGGTTATTACCTGCTGCTGTGGCCTGTCTTATCGCCTCCTTTTCTCCACACTGCTTCGCCTTGCCCCCAATTTACTCTCTATACCCACCCCAGATTAATATTCCTAGACTATTAGTCACTGACTTAATAAATGTTTGAGCCACAGAATGACAAAAATGGCTCACCATTGCCTCTTTATCCCAAACTACTACTTCTTCTAACCAAACATGGATCACCTGTTATTCCTAGAAAACAAATTATGCCTGAAACTATTCCATCACATTTCACCAAGGACTTATAAAGGATGAGCCTTTTCTCAGTTCTCATTCTCTTTGATCTTTTTGCACCATCGGATACTTTTGATTCACTCTCCTCCTTGAAATAATCTACTTCTTGACTCTTGAAATTCTACCCTCCTGGAGCCCCTCCTCCTATCTGTTGCTTCTCTATCTCCTTTGGTTGTTTCTCTTCTCCTTTCCAGCCTCTAACCATGTATCCTTAGTCTTTTTCACATATACTTTAAAGATCTCATTAATTTTCACATTTCTGCCCAGACTTTCTATGCAAATCATTCCCCAAACTCTCTAAAGCCTGATGTCTTCCAAACTCTAGTCCATGTTTGCACTTGACTGCTGGACTTCCTTTCCTCACAGAGATGATCTATTAAAACTGAACATGGGGCTTCCCTGGTGGCGCAGTGGTTGGGAGTCCGCCTGCCAATGCAGGGGACGCGGGTTCGTGCCCCGGTCCGGGAAGATCCCACATGCCGCGGAGCGGCTGAGCCCGTGAGCCATGGCTGCTGAGCCTGCGCATCCGGAGCCTGTACTCTGCAACAGGAGAGGCCACAAAAGTGAGAGGCCCGCATACCGGTAAAAAAAAAAAAAAAAAACTGAACATGTTGAAACTCGTCCTCTTCCAGTTTCCCCAAATGGCATCATCACGTTATCTAGGTTTATAGCCTTTGAGCAAGGGAGCCGATTAACTACATAGGTTATGATTACTGTACGGTCAAAGTGACATTTAATTAGGGTCTGAAAGGATACGACCACACCACCACATTATCTGAATGTTGAGATTCTTCATTATATCATTGTGTCAGCACAGTCCTATCAGCATGAGTTGTAGTGAAGGCAAGTCCCTCAAGTTGAAAGCCAGAGCTATGTAGGCAAGCTCTCACTGAGCTGTGGGGTTAGAACCCATCCTTTGACTTTGGCCAAGAAGAGTGCAAGGCATATAAAGGACCTTTCCTGAGAGATTGGGGGTGAGGGGTAGGGGGAGGTGGTCCTTGTTAACATGAAACAAATCAAATGTCACAAGAAACTGGAGCCAGCTAAGGTCTTCTTCTAGGGTGCAGGCTGGACTAGAGGGACAAGGGAGCAGAGCACAGCCAGACGAACCTGGGTTTGAATCTTGGCTGTGCCTCGGCCAGCTATATATCTCAGACTTTTACCTAACTTTTCAGAACTTCTGTTTCATTCATGTAAATTGGAAATAAATACTCTCATGATGTGTCATCACTATCATAATAAATAAATATCATGATATGGTGATAAGAATTAAACTCCATTGTGAAAGTATCAAGCAACAAGCCTGCAACAGAGTAGACACTCAATTGAATGGGAAGTCTTCTCATTGTTGTTGTTGCTGTTACTATAAGTCTAACATTTTTTCTGTTAACTGCCGGAGCTCCCTCAGAAAAACAAATTAAAATATTTTCCCCCAATGTCTGATGAGCTGTCACTGAAGGGCAACACTCCACATTGTTGGAACTGGTAGGTCCTATGCTTAAACTTCCTTTTGTGAGAACCTTCATTTCTCTGAGCAATCAACTCTGAGCAAGTTGTTATATCTGGATCAGCTAGTCCAAGTTCTCAGATTGTTACACACAGTCTCAAAGTCATCCGTCTGGGACATGAGAAGTTCAGCACTAAGGATAAGGCAAGGACTTGCTCAAGCAGATGGGGATTGCCAGGTGGCAGGATAAGACAAAGGCAGAAAAGAACATTCAGGAAGTCTAGAGAGCAGTTTCAGGATGCTTAAAGGGTTAACACAGTTGTTAGCTGTACCTTATATTCTCCTACAAACAAGACTTGATCAAAGGATGGTCCTTCATTTCATGAGCCTGTGGGATAGGAGGGTTCAGAAAAAGAGCTAAAAGTCATAGGAGTGCAGTACACAGGCCCCTGGCTTCGTTCTTATTTGCTGATATTCCTCAAAAATGGATAGGGGTCCAAGTCACACCATTCCTGACAGGTATGTCCAGAACATTTTCTGTCTAGATACTTATCTAACAACCATTAGGGTCCCACCTCAGAGAGCCAAAGAAGAATAGAAGGCCCTGGGGAACTAACTTGGAGTAATCACATCGTCTGTAAACCATGGCTCTGGTATTCACACCCATGGGCTCCCTGATCCTACGTATACTAGGAAAGGACAAATATGTCAATGGCAGTTCCACTGCTACTTCTGTGAGCTTTGTGAGAACTGTAGGGAAACTAGGCCCTCAGCGTTACCTGAAGGAATATAGAGATTTTCAACACCACCCTGAACTGGGAAACCTTCCCAGGATGAGGGAGCTATTCACACCTCAAAAGGGAGTCTATCACCAGCATTATGAAAATAACTCAACATAAACGCAACTAACTCCAAGGAGAGCCCAGAGGGACGGACTAAGGCAATCAAGCATATACAATTATAGCATTCTTAAGTCAGAAATATAAGGATGATGCTTAACAAAGAGGTTTGGAGCTACACACTGACTAGATCCATGTGGCAAGGACTACTGCAGGCTGCAGAAGGATCAAGTCAAGATCTACCATTAAGGATCAGGGTCAGGAAAGGGAGTTGTTGCACTCCCTCCTACCCCCAGCAGAAAGGGATAAAAAGTGTCCAGTGATATGAAGGACATGTGACTCTTCCCAGGGCCTGGTCACAAATGTGTGCAGCCAGAGGAACAGTAATTGACTACTGGATAACTGATGAGAAAAGGTGAGGAGGCAAAACATTAACACGCTTCCTAAAAGGTCACCAATCCCAGGGACTTTTGAGGTCATGACCAACCTAGATGTGATTAGGAGTATCCATGTCCCAAGCCTGCCTGGGTGTGAGGTTGGAGATGTCCAGGGCTTTAGCAGCAATGAACAGGACCAAGAAGAAAACATGGTTGACAGAGTGCCCACCTTGAAGGCAAGATCCAGAGTATGGGGCCAACAGGTACTACATTAATGCGCAGTGACCTCAGAAGCTGTGAGAGGAAAGGGTCATAGCCCACACAGAATGAGTTTGACAGCAGAGGTGGAGAAGGTGGTAAAAGACAATCACATGCCATGGGAGGAAGAAACAGGTATGGACAGTGCTGATTAAGAAATGGACCCAGGCTCCCCGGACAAAGCATACACAGGACAAGGAAAACATGAGCTACTGGTCTCTGAAGTTCCTCCCCACAGGCCAGCTGGCATCCTCACTTCCTTCACCATCCCACTACGTCCCTCTTTTCACTTTGTATTCCTTACCTTCTACCGACAACCTCCCTCCCCCTCCCTTTCATACCCTCCCTCAGTGGACAAAGCCTCTACCCTATGAGGACATCCCTCACCCCCAATGCTTATCATGCACAAGGGTTGCCTTAAGCATGACCCCTGTCACAGTCACTCACAGAAGACCCCTCCCATCCTTCCACCCCTGTCACTCACAATAACCCCGCACTTCGGATCAAAAGCGAAGGTGCCACAAATGAGGAGGTGAGAGGCATTGGCAATGGCGAGAATCTGGACAAAATTGTGACATTCTTCCTAAGGGTCAGAGATGGTTAGAGAATCAGAAGCAGCAGGTACAAGGAAAAGTAGTGTTAAGACAGTTATATGCAGGTCTGGGTATGTTGTTAGAGTCCCTGCCTGGGCCCATTGGGATGGGAGCATTGCAGGGGACTGACACAGAGTCAGGGCTGGGCCAAGGCCTCAACTGACATTCAGGCCAGGGCCTGGATTTATACCTACCTCCTTCTTGCCTTTCTTCCTACAGTTCTGTCTGTGGGCCTCAGGCACCATCCAGTCAATCTAAGAAAGGAAGAGTGACCATTTCTCTCAGATTCTCACACAAATTCCTCCCAAGTCAGGCTAGGTGACACAGTTCTACAACCTCCATCAATTTGGAAACTTCAGAGACAACCCCCCGACCACAGAGCACTGTTTTTCATACTGGAGGTCGCTACCCATTAATGAGTAATGAAATCAATTGTGAAATCTCAACCAACATTATTTTTAATGAAATAGAATATATCAGAATGTATCACATATAGGAGAGTAGATATTGTTTCAAGAAAGTTTTCTTTCAGTACATAGTTGGTGTACTATGTCAAAATGTACCATATATTTCTTACTAAGGGGTGGTCAAAAAAGTTTGAAAGTTATTGCCCTAGAGTAATGTGATTTTAATGATTCCACTGCCACCTGAACCCTGGTCACTGTGGCCTCCTCCCCATAATCATGAACCTGCCTCATAGCCTCCCCAGTCACCATGACCCACCCCCATCACCCTCAGCTGAGACAATAAGGTTGACGACCTACCCTTATTCCTTTTCACCAACATTCCCCGTCCTACCACAACACCCCCCTTCATATGCCATAAAACTAAGGATCTAATCACATGCTCTAGAATCTGAGGTCCTCCCCACTCTCATCTCTCACCCTGCGAGGTCTCTCCCCTGAAAAGGGCAGGGATAACGCGAAGACGGTGTCCCGGGCGCCAACATAAAGCATGTGGGAAGCAGGATCCACAAGGAGAACGGAGTAATTGTATGTCTGAGGGATGGTGAACCGGGTGAGATAGGAGTCAGCCTCTGGCAGGAAGAGAGGGTGAAAGTGAAGAGTGATATCAGCCATCATTTCATAAGGGTTGGGTCCACAAGGGCAAAGCCAAAGGGGCCAATTTTTGTTTTCTTCCAAGTACCATTTATTTAGCAGCCTTAAGGGCAAAAACAAAGCCTTGACAGGCCATCCATTTAATTTCCCCAGGGAAAGATAACTGATGAGGCCAGAATATTTAGCACACAATAAAGTATGCTTTTTCTATAAAAATAGAACACTTCATTAAAATAGCATAAATATTAAGTCTATTTAATATTTATTTCTATTCATAGCAACATGATACATAATTTGAAAATACCTGTAAAAGGTACAAGTACTTTTCTCTCTAAATTTCCTTGTTTCTTAAATCACTACTTAATAGTAACTCCTTTTTACTTAGAAGGGAAATGTCTCACTCTTTTCACCATCACATTAGGAGATCACCTCCTCTCTCTCCCACCACCCTTGATCTCACCCTAATTCTACCCAAAGAGGTAAGAGAGTAGAGGGGGCAAGAAGAGTATGTGCTTTGGAAATGGATCAGCCCAAGTTTAAATGTGGCTCTTTCACTTACCTGATGTATGATCTTGAATTAGTTACTTGCCCTCTCTGAGCATCATTTTCCTCATCTGTAAACACCACCATCCAGGGTTGTTGAAAATTAAATGAGATAACATATGTGGAAGCATCTGACACATACAGCTCTGCTCTACCTGCTTCGTCTGCTCAGCTACCTTCAAGACTAGTAGAATGGCCATGCATTCTTAGATGTGCTGATGTATGGAGCCCCACTCACCCAATCCTCCCACACCCATACTCATGTCTGTGCTGTATCCTGACTACTATCCCATGCTTAGTATAAGCCCCGGATCACCCAACCACCCTTCATATCCCCACCTCTGCCTCGCCTTGTCATATAGACCTCTCTGGATTCCTGGATATGAACCCAGACTGGCAACCTCAACTCCATGTTGTGGCTATTGCTCCAACACAAATTGAAACCCAGGCTCTGACCACAACTTTGTCTTCTGGATTCACAGCATCCCTATATGTCACTGGTCTGAAATGACAGAAGTAATGTAGAAAACTCTAAATTACTATTACCCAGTTGTGAGTTTTTCCCAACAGGATGTACTCTTGGCTTCACTGGTTCTGTCTGCCCAAGGTGCTAACACTCACTGCCCACTGAGAAAAACACAAGGTTCATAGCTACACTCATGCCCGCCTCAACAAAGAGCCGTTAAAGTGTGAATCACTCCAATGACCACTTTTAACCTTGTGGCATCCCCTGGCTTCTTTCACATCTTTTGAAAGGACATCTCCCTCCTCCTTTTTTCCTTCTGAAGACTTTGAAAATCATTTTAAAAGAATTTTAAATCAACTCATTGAATCGTTTCCCAGCTACTCAATATAGGGAATGGGTAGAGGGAGTAGGGAACGTTGAGGAAGTTAGGAGGGTTATGGTGGATCGGAAAATGGGAGTTGGTGCCAGAGATGAGAGGACTGGTAAGTGAGTTAGGGAAATTAGGGTTGTGAACGGGGCAAAAGGCTCGGAGGAGGTTAGAACTGATGATAACCAAATGAATTTGAGAAGTGGGCAGATGGAAATGCTGAGCTGGTAATCAGAAGGATGGGTGTTTGGAGTAGTATGAAAGACCGATGGGTTTGAGAGCAGGATGGGCGTCACGCTGGGGTGACGGACACAGGTACATGTGAGAGAGGAGCGGAATAAGGGAGAGGAAACTTCGAAATAGAGGGTTTCCGGCAACCCCCATTCCCCTCCCTGGGCCTCAGGGTCTGCGTCTGCACGGTGAGGGGCGGTTGCCTTAATAAGGGGCCGCGGGAGCCTCCTGGGCTGGTCGTAGTAGCCGAGTCGCCCGGCTCGCTGGAGCAGCACCAAGTGGGGGTCCCGCCCGGGGTCCCGCCCGCAACCGGGCGGGGCTTGGGCGTCGCGGGACGCAGTGGGCTGAGCTGTGGGGGCCCGGGTGCGGCTTCCCGGGTGGGGAGGGCAAGTGGGTCCGGGTACCTGCAGGCGGGGTCTGGGCGCGGCGCGAAGGAATAAGGGCGAGGGCGCACGCGCCTTACCGGAGATAGGAAGCGAGATCCTGGGCACCGAAGGGGGTACGCGGCCACACACCGGGCCGCTTAGCACCTCCAGCAGCAGCAGCAGGGGTAAGGGCGAGGCCGGGGACGGCCCCGGGCGCGGGCGGGGCCGCGCAACAGAGGCCGGCATTTTTGCCACCGCCTGACCGCCGGGGTGTGGGGCGCCCCGCAGCCTCCTCGGAGCCTCGGCGCCACCAGCTTCGGTCCCACTCTGCTCTCCTCCGTGCGGCTGGGCCTGCGGCGGCGGGTTAGAGCACAACCTGGCTCCACCCCTTCAAGAAGGGACCAATGATGGGACTGATTTTCTCCTCAGCCGTAGGGGTTGCGTGGAGGTCGGACTAAGGAGAGAAAAAGCCCAGGCCAGAGAGAGAGGGAGCTAGACCCAGGGGTACGTGGGGCGTTCTACCTCGAAAATGGGCTGGACGTGTCACTCCAGGACCCTGAGTGACAGGTTTGCAAAGGTCGCTCCAAAAACTCCAATTTGCATGTCTTGGCTATTGTAACCAGTGCTATGAACATTGGGGTGCATTATCTTTTCAAATTAGAGGGTTTTTCTGCATATATACCCAAGAGTGTGATTGCAGGATCATATGGTAGGTGTATTTTTAGTTTTTTAAGGAACCTCCATACTATTCTCTATAGTGGCTGCACCAACTTACATTCTAACCAACAGTGCAAGAGGGTTCCCTTTTCTCCAAACTCTCTCCAGCATTTATTGTTTGTAGATTTTTTGATGATGGCCGTTCTGACTGGTGTGAGATGATACCTCATTGTAGTTATTTGCATTTCTCTAATAATTAGTGGTGTTGAGCATCTTGTCACGTGCCTGTTGGCCATCTGTATGTCTTCTTTGGAGAAATGTCTGTTTAGGTCTTCTGCCCATTTTTTATTGGGTGTTTGTTTTCTTGATATTGAACTGTTTGTATATTTGGGGAATTAAGCCCTTGTTGCTTGCATTGTTAGCAAACATTTTCTCCTATTCCGTAGGTTGTCTCTTCATTTTGTTTATGGTTTCCTTCACTGTGCAAAAGCTTATAAGTATGATTAGACTTTAGTGGGGTCTTCAAGGAATCAAGTCATACTCCCCCATGTATGGAACAGTCCTTGGCACATTTTCCAATGAATGCTACTTCAGATGGATAAAACAACTTATAGAGAGACATAGAGAAATTTATTGTAGCTAGGAGCAATGGATGGTGCGGAGTTAGTAAGCATATTGTTGGAGGTGGTGTCAGTTATAATAGACCTTGTAACCAAAAGGAAACACAGTTTTTAAGTCAAGGGATGGCATGACCAAATATATTTTTTAAAGCTATTTCCAACATAAGTGTCTAATCTGGAGATTAGAGACAAGAATATAAATTTGGACTATGTATGAAAGAAGACCTGTTGAGAAGCTATCCTTTATATTGAAACATAGGAAGTCTGTTGGACATTAGATTACAATACCTGGGACACCTGGGTTAAATATTTCTGGTTTTACAATGAGGAGCAGTTGAGGGGAGAAAAGTGGTTATGAGACTAGAACATAAGCAACTAACTCTTTTCCTATTGGTTCTAACCTATCCTGAACCACTCATTGGTAAGCTGACCTCCTCTTCCCCAACCTGCAACTCAAACAAATAACTTGAGAGGAGTAAAGAAACAATAATCAAGATGGAAACAGGAGAAAGTGCTTGCCCATTTCTGGTTTGGTACTAGCATTATCTTTTCCTCTCCTGTGGGCTAATTCAGAGAAGAATTCTCATTCAACCAGATAGAGTTGAAGACCCAGACCAGATAACTGATGAGGACCATGAGGCTCCTATCCCTACTGGATTTTGTCAGAGGTACTATAGGAATCAACAGCAAGTAAATGAAAATGAGTATGAGTAGAGAAGGGGCAGATCCTCTTGGAATGTAGAAGTTTGAAAAAGACTTAAAAGAGCTTTCTGAGGGCAGACTCTAACTTCCATGAAGGCAAGGACCATTATTTGTGTGTCCACAATATCCCAGTCCTAGCACAGTGCCTGACACATAGTTTGCCCTCAACAGATATTTATTGAATAAAAGAGTGACTGACTTATACTAGGGGAGTGGCAAAGATGGTAGAGTAGGAAGACTCTGAGCTCACCTTCTCCCCTGGGCACATCAAGATTACAACTATTTACAGAGCAACTATTGATGAGAAAAACTAGAAGACTAGTGGAAAAGATCTTCTACAACTAGAGATATAAAGAAGGAACCACAACAAGACGTGTAGAAGGGACGGAGATGCAGTATAGTCAAGACCCATATTCCTGAGTGGGTGACCCACAAACAGGAGGATAATTACAATAGCAGAGGTTCTCAGATCCTGCCCAAGTAGCAAGTGGTCCAAGCCCCGCATCAGGCTCACCAGCCCAGGGGTCCTGCACTGGGAAGATGAGCCCCCAAAACATTTGGCCTTGAAGGCTAGCAGGGCTTACTTTCAGGAGAACCAGAGGGCTGTGGGAAATAGAGACTCTATTCTTAAATGATGCACACAAAATCTCACGTGCTCTGGGACCCAGGGCAGAAGCAGTAATTTGAAAGTATACTGGGACTTTCCTGGTGGCACAGGGGTTAAGAATCCACCTACCAATGCAGGGGACACAGGTTCGAGCCCTGGTCTAGGAAGATCCCATGTGCCATGGAACAGCTAAGCCCGTGTACTGCAACTACTGGGCCTGCGCTCTAGAGCATGCGTGCCACAACTACTGAAGTGCTCACGCCTAGAACCCGTGCTCTGCAACAAAGAGTAGCCCCTGCTCGCTACAACTAAAGAAAGCCCACGCACAGCACTGAAGACCCAATGCAGCCAAAAATTAATTAATTATTTTAAAAAAGAAAGTATCCTGAGTCAGACCCACCTGCTGATCTTGGAGAGCCTCCCTGAGATGCTGGAGGCAACAGGAGACATAGACACTGGCAGCAGACATTTTGGGGAGCTCATTCTACCATGTGGACACTGGTGCTACCAAGTGCCATTTTGGAATCTGCCCTCCAATTTATTAGCACCAAGATCCTGCCCCACCCACCAGCCTTTTGGCACCAGTACTAGGATGTGTCAGGCCAAGCAATTAGCCAGGTGGAGACACAGCCCCACCCACCAGCCTGACTGCTGCCTTAAGACCCTTTGAGCCTGCAACCACCCCTGGACACAGTTCTGTCCACTAGAGGGCCCAGGACCAGGCCCTGAACACGAGTGTGCTGGCACTAGCCCCAGAACCCCCCAAGGCCCTGCAGCCAGAGACCCTGGGACATGGCTCTGTCTATCAGTAGGCTGGCACTAGCCCGGTGGCCAGCCTCACCCACCAGTGGGTAGGCACCAACCCCAGGACCCCTTGGCCTTGGCCCTGCCCACCAGTGGGCTGATACCAATTCCAGGACCCAAAGACCTGAACCCAGAGACCCCAGGACCTGGCTCCACTCCACCACCAGTGCAGGAACTCAGCCTCTCAGCCTGCCATATCAGGACCCAGCCCATGCACCAGTAGGCAGGCACCAGCCCCAGGACTCTGGACTCGAGCCCTGCCCATCAGCAGGCCAACACAAGCACTGGGACATCATGGGCTCTTTTGTCAGCCACTCCAGGATCCAGCCCTGCCCATGAGCAGCCCAACACCAGCTCTGGGACCCTCCCACCAACAGGGCCCTGCAATCAGAGACCCAGGAACCTGGTTCCACCAACCAGTGACCCAGCACTAGACCTGGGACACCCTGAGGCCCAGCCCCACCCACCAGCAGGCTGACACTAGATCCAGGAAACCCCCCTTCCAGCCCTGCAACCACCCACTCCAGAACCTGGCCTCACCCACCAGTGGCCGCCTATGCACAATTCAAGCCTGGCAACCAACTAGAGTGGGGGCCAGCCACACCTATCAGGATGCCCACAATAGTCTGCCCAACAGAAGGACCCATGCAGCACAAATAGGGGGCACACCAGAGCATAACTCTGGTGACCAGAGGGCAGTTGCTGCTGGGATGCATAGGAGGTCTCTACAAAAAGCCACTTCTCCAACGTTGGGAAATATAACCAACCTACCACATACACAGAAATAAAAACAGCAAACTAGGCAAAATGAGGTGACATAGGAATATGTTCCAAAGGAACACGATAAAACCCCAGAAGAAGAACTGAGTGAAGTGAAGACAGACAATCTACCCAATAAATAGTTCAAGGTAATGATCATAAAGATGTTCAAAGAACCCAGGAAAGGATTGGATGAACAGAATGAGAAGTTAAAAGTTTTAAACAAAGAGTTAGCAAATATAAAGAACAACCAAATATACATGAAGAATACAATAACTGAAATGAAAAATACACTAGAAGTAATCAACAGTAAATTCAGTGGTACAGAAGAATGGATCAGTGAGCTGGAAGACAGAGTAGAAGAAATCACTGAGGCTGAACAGAAAAAAAGAATAAAAATAAGTCAGGACAGTTTAAGAGACCTCTAAGACAACATCAAGGATAGTAACATTCACATTATAGGGGTCCCAGAAGGAGAAGAGAGAGAGAAAAGGGCAGATAACATATCCGAAGACCTAATAGTTGAAAATTTCCCTTCCTGGGAAAGGAAACAGACATCTAGGTCCAGGAAGCACAAAGACTCCCAAACAGGATCAGCTCAAAGAGGATCACACCAAGAAGCATTGTAATTAAAATGGCAAAAATTAAAGATAAACAGAGAATATTAAAAGCAGCAAGGGAGGGACTTACCTTGTGGTCCAGTCATTAAGACTTTGTCTTCCAATGCAGGGGATGTGGGTTCAATCCCTGGTTGGGGAGCTAGATCCCAAGTGCCTTGGGGCCAAAAAACCAGAACATAGAAGCAATGTTGAGACAAATTCAATAAAGACTTTTAAAATGGTCCATATCAAAAAAAATCTTAAAAAAAAAAAAGCAGCAAGGGAAAAGCACCAAGTTACATATGAGGGAACTCCCATAAGGGTATCAGCTTATGACACTGTTTGCAGATGACATGATAATATACATAGAGAATCCTAAAGATACTACCAGAAAACTACTAGAGCTAATCAATGAATTTGGTAATAGCAGGATACAAAATTAATGCACAGAAATCTCTTGCATTCCTATACACTAATGATGAAAAATCTGAAAGAAAAATTCAGGAAACACGCCCATTTACCATTGCAACAAAAAGAATAAAATACCTAGGAATAAACCTACCTAAAGAAACAAAAGACCTGTATGCAGAAAACGATAAGACACTGATGAAAGAAATTAAAGATGGTACAAACAGATGGAAAGATATACCATGTTCTTGGATTGGAAGAATCAACATTGTGAAAATGACTATACTAGCCAAAGAATCTACAGATTCAATGCAATCCCTATCAAACTACCAAGGGCATTTTTCACAGAACTAGAACAAAAAATTTCACAATTTTGGAAACACAAAAGACCCCGAATAGCCAAAGCAATCTTGAGAAAGAAAAACAGAGCTGGAGGAATCAGGCTCCCAGACTTCAGACTATACTACAAAGTTACAGTAATCAAGACAGTATGGTACTGGCACAGAAACAGAAATACAGATCAATGGTACAGGATAGAAAACCCGGAGATAAACCCACACACATATGGTTGCCTTATTTTTTTTAATTTTGTTTTTTTGTTTTTTGTGTTTTTTTGCAGTACGCAGGCCTCTCACTGTTGTGGCCTCTCCCACTGCAGAGCACAGGCTCCAGACACACAGGCTCAGTGGCCATGGCTCACGGGCCCAGCCGCTCCATGGCATGTGGGATCTTCCCAGACTGGGGCAGGAACCTGTGTCCCCTGCATTGGCAGATGGACTCTCAACCACTGCACCACCAGGGAAGCCCTGGTAACCTTATTTTTGATAAAAGAGGCAAGAATATACAATGGAGAAAAGACAGCCTCTTCAATAAGTGGTGCTGAGAAAACTGGACAGCTACATATAAAAGAATGAAATTAGAACAGTCCGTAACACCATACACAAAAATAAACTCAAAATGGATTAAAGACCTAAATGTAAGGCCAGACACTATAAAACTCTTAGAGGAAAACATAGGCAGAACACTCTATGACATAAATCACAGCAAGATCCTTTTTGACCCACCTCCTAGAGAAATGGAGATAAAAATAAACAAATGAGACCTAATGAAACTTCAAAGCTTTTGCACAGCAAAGGAAACGATAAACAAGATAAAAAGACAACCCTCAGAATGGGAGAAAATATTTGCAAATGAAGCGACTGACAGAGGATTAATCTCCAAAATTTACAAGTAGCTTATGCAGCTCAATATCAAAAAACAAACAACCCAATCCAAAAATGGACAGAAGACTTAAATAGACATTTCTCCAAAGAAGATATACAGATTGCCAACAAACACATGAAAGGATGCGCAACATCGCTAATCATTAGAGAAATGCAAATCAAAACTACAATGAGGTATCACCTCACACCAGTCAGAATGGCCATCATCAAAAAAACCTACAACAATAAATGCTGGAGAGGGTGTGGAGAAAAGGGAAACCTCGTGCACTGTTGGTGGGAATGTAAATTGATACAACCACTCTGGAGAACAGTATGGAGGTTCCTTAAAAAACTAAAAATAGCACTACCACACAACCCAGCAATCCCACTACTGGGCATATACCCTGAGAAAACCATAATTCAAAAAGAGTAATGTACCACAATGTTCATTGCAAGTCTATTTAATATAGCCAGGACACGGAAGCAACCTAAGTGTCCATTGACAGATGAATGGATAGAGAAGATGTGCCACATATATACAATGGAATATTACTCAGCCATATAAAGAAACAAAATTGAGTTATTTGTAGTGAGGTGGATGCACCTAGAGTCTGTCATACAGAGTGAAGTCAGAAATAGAAAAACAAATACCATATGCTAACACATATACATGGAATCTAAAAGGAAAAAAAATGGTTCTGAAGAACCTAGGGGCAGGACAGGAATAAAGACGCAGACATAGAGAATGGACTTGAGGACATGGGGAGGGGGGAAGGGTAAGCTGGGACAAAGTGAGAGAGTGGCATGGACATATATACACTACCAAATGTAAAATATATAGCTAGTGGGAAGCAGCCACATAGCACAGGGAGATCAGCTCGGTGCTTTGTGACCACCTAGAGGGGTGGGATAGGGAGGCTGGGAGGGAAACACGAGAGGGAGGAGATATGGGGATATATGTATATGTATTGTTGATTCACTTTGTTATACAGCAGAAACTAACACACCATTGTAAAGCAAGTATACTCCAATAAAGATGTTAAAAAAAAAACTAAAAATGTGTTAGACAATTTATATACATCTTTAATAGTAAAACATTTGGAAAAATATTTTAAATGAGTTTGTATTATATGAAGAGGGGAAATGGCAATTTTCAAATGCCTTTTCCATTTGAAAGTACTATTTCTTCATTTTCTTCTTTTTGGCCTATTGTTTAAAAATAATTTTCATATACAGAATTCTTAAATTTTGGTCTCCTAAGTGAATTCTTAAATTTTGGTCTCCTAAGTGAAAATTTTGGTCTCCTAAGTGAAAAGAAGCAAGTTGTTTGGCCTCTACCTTAATAAAATTCTTTACTGGTCAAAAAAAAGGGTGGGAGGGTATCAGCTGATTTTTCAACAGAAACTCTGCAGGCCAAACGGTAGTGGCATGATATATTTAAAGTGATGAAAGGGGAAAACCTACAACCAAGAATACTCTACCCAAAAAGGCTTTCATTTAGATTCAATGGAGAGATCAAATGTTTTACAGGCAAGCAAAAGCTGAACAGTTCAGCACCGTGAAACCAGCTTTATAAGAAATGTTAAAGGGACTTCTCTAAGAGAAAAAGAAAAGGCCACAAATAGAAACTTGAAAGTTATGAAAGGAAAAATCTCATTGATAAAGGCATATATACAGTAAAGGTAGTAAATCAATCACATATAAAGCTAGTAGGAAGGTTAAATGACAAAAATAGTAAAGTCATCTATATGCACAATAAGTAGTTAAGGGATACATGAAACAAAAAATGTAAAATATGATATCAAAAACTGTAAAACATGGAGGGGGAAGTAAAAATGCAGGGTTGTTAAAATGTGTTTGACCTTAAGAGATCAGCAACTTAAAATGAATATATATATGTGTGTGTGTGTGTGTGTGTGTGTGTATACACACACACACAGTAACCACAAACCAAAACCTTGTAATAGATGCACACCTGGAAAGAAGAAAGAAATCCAAACACAACACTAAAGATAGTTATCAAATCACAAGAGAACAAAAGAAGAAGAAAGGAACAAATAAGAACTACAAAAACAATGAACAAAATGGCAATAAATACATACTCATCAATAATTACCTTAAATGTAAATGGACTAAATGCTCCAATCAACAAACACAGTGCCTGAATGGATACAAAAACAAGACCAATATATATGCTGCCTACAGAACACTCACTTTAGATCTAAAGACACAGAGAGACTGAAAGTAAGGGGATGGGAAAATGTATTCCATGAAAATGGAAATTAAAGGAAAGCCAGGGTAGTGCTCACTTCAGCAGCACTATATACTAAAATTAGAACAATACAGAGAAGATTAGCATGGCCCCTGTGCAAGGATGACACACAAATTCATGAAGCGTTCCATATCTTTCTGGGAATTGGGGGTTGGTAGATGCAAACTGTTACATTTAGAATGGATAAACAACAAGGTTCTACTGTATAGCACAGGGAACTATATCCAATCTCCTGGGTAGACCATAATGGAAAAGAATATTTTAAAAAGAATGTATATATGTCTATAACTGCGTCACTTTGCTGTACAGCAGAGATTGGCATAACATTGTAAATCAAATATACTTAAATTAAAAAAAAGAGAAAGAAAGCCAGGGTAGCAATACTTATTTCAGACAAAACTGACTTTAAAACAGATTGTAACAAGAGACAAGAAAGACATTACATAATGATCAAGGGATCAATCCAAGAAGATATAAAAATTGTAAATATATATCCACCCAACATAGGAGCACCTAAATCCATAAAGCAAACATTAACAGACATAAAGGTAGAAATTGACAGTAACACAATAATAGTAGGGGACTTTAACACCTCAGTTACATCAATGGACAGATCATCCAGACCCTCCCAAAAAAATCAATAAGGAAACACTAGCCTTAAGTGACACATTATATCAGATGCACTTAATTGATATATAGAGAGCATTGCATCCAAAAGCAGCAAAATACACATTCTTTTCAAGTACACAGGGAATAGTCTCCAGGGTATATCACATGCCAGGACACAAAACAAGCCTCAGTAAATTTAAGAAAATTGAAATCATATCAAGCATCTTTTCTGACCACAATGCTATGAGACAAGAAAAAAAATGCAAACACATGGAAGCTAAACAATATGCTACAAAACAACCAATGGATCACTGAAGAAATTTTTTAAAAACTTGGAGACAAATGTAAATAAAAGTACAACAACACAAAATCTATGAGATGCAGCAAAAGCAGTTCCAAGAGGGAAGTTTACAGTGATACAAACCTACCTCAGGAAACAAAAAAAGCTCAAATAAACAACCTAACCTAACACCCAAAGGAGCTAGAAAAAGAAGTATAAACAAAGACCAAAGTTAATAGAAGGAAATCATAAAGATAGGGCAGAAATAAATGCAATAGAAACTAAAAAGAAAAAAGTTAGTGAAACTAAGATCTGGTTCTTTGAAAAGATAAACAAAATTGGTAAACATTTAGCCAGACTTGTCAAGAAAAAAAGAGAGAAGGCCCAAATCAATAAAATCTGAAATGAAAAAGGAGAAGATACAACTGACACCACATAAACACAAAGAATCATAAGCAATTACAACGAACAATTATACACCAATAAAATGGACAACCTAGAAGAAATGGACAAATTCCTAGAAATGTACAATCTCCCAAGAGTAAACCAGGAAGAAATAGAAAATATGAACAGGCTAATTACCAGTAATGAAATTGAATCAGTAACAAAACAACTCACCCCCAAAATAAGTCCAGGACCAAATGGCTTCACAGGAGAATTCTTAGAGAAGAGAATTTAGAGAAGAGTTAACAACTATCCTTCTCAAACTAGTCGAAAAAATTGCAGAGGAAGAAATGCTTCCAAACTCATTCTACAAATCAGGCATCACCCTGATACCAAAACTAGACAAAGATATCACCAAAAAAAGAGAAACTTACAGGCCAATATCACTGATGAACATAGATGCAAAAATCCTGAATGAAATAATAGGAAATTGAATTCAGCAATACATTAAAAGGATCATACACCATGATCAAGTGGGATTTTTTCCAGGGATGCAAGGATAACTCAATACTCACAACTTAATCAATGTGATACACCAAATTCATAAATTGAAGAATAAAAATCATATGATCACCTCAATAGATGCAGAAAAAGTTTGACAAAAGTAAACATCTATTCATGATAAAAAAAACTCTCATTGAAAAATAATAAATTAATTGATTAAGAAAATAAATAAAATAAACTGAAAAAAGAAATTATAAAAAAACTCTCATCAAAGTGCATATAAAGGGAACATATCTCAACATAATAAAGGCCATACATGATAAGCCCACAACTAACATCATTCTCAATGGTGGAAAGATGGAAGCATTTCCTCTAAGATCAGGAACAAGACAAGGATGTCTGCTTTTGCCACTTTTATTCAACATAGTATTGGAAACCCTAGCAATAGCAATCAGGCAAGAAAAGGAAATTAAAGTAATCCAAATTGGAAAGGAAGAAGTAAAACTGTCACTGTTTGCACATAACATGCTGCTATATATAGAACATCCTCAAGATGCCAACAAAAAACTACTAGAGCTCATCACTGTTGCAGTAAAGTTTCAGGATAAAGATTAATATACAGAAATCAGTTGCATGTCCATACACTAAGAACAAACTACTGTATCAGAAAGATTAAGAAAAAAATCCCATTTACCACTACATCAAAAAGAATAAAATACCTAGGAATAAATCTAACTAAGGAAGTAAAAGACCTGTACTTGGAAAACTATTAGACAGTGATGAAAGAAATTGAAGACTACACAAACAGATGGAAAGATATACCATGTTAATGGATTGGAAGAATTAATATTGTTAAAATGACCACACTACCCAAGGCAAGCTACAGATTCAATGCAATCCCTACCAATATAATTCTAAAATTTGTCTGGAATCACAAAAGACCCTGAAGAGCCAAAACAATCTTGAGAAAAAAGAGCAAAGCTGGAGATATCATGATCCCTGATTTCAAACTATACTACAAAGCTACAGTCATCAAAACAGTATTGTACTGGCAGAAAAACAATCTCATAGGTCAATGGAACAGAATAGAGAGCCCAGAAATGAAGTCACACTTATATGGGCAATTAATCTATGACAAAAAAAGCAAGACTATATGATGGGGAAAAGACAGTCTCTTCAACAAATGGTGCTGGGAAAACTGGATAGCTACATGCAAAAGAATCAAACTGGATTACTCTCTCACACCATGCACAAAAGTAATTTCAAAATAGATTAAAGACTTAAATATAAGATATGAAACCATAAAACTTCTAGAAGAAAACACAGGCAGTATGCTCTTTGACTTCAATCTCAGCAATTTTTTTGTATACGTCTCCTCAGACAAGGGAAACAAAAGCAAAAATAAACAAATGGGACTACAGCAAACTGAAAATCTTTTACAGTAAACTGACAAGCTTTTGCAGAGCAAAGAAAAGTATTAACAAAACAGAAAGGGCACCTACTAAATGGGAGATATTTGGAAATAATATATCTGATAAGAGAATAATATTCAAAATATACAAATCAATATCAAAAAAACAGTCCAGCTAAAAAATGGGCAGAGAAAAAAAAAATAGCAGAGGACCTAAATAGACATTCTTCCAAAGAAGACATACAGATGGGCAACAGGCACATGAAAAGATGCTCAAGATTATTAATATTGGGCTTCCCTAGTGGTGCAGTGGTTAAGAATCTGCCTGCCAATGCAAGAGACATGGGTTCGAGCCCTGGTCCAGGAAGATCCCACACACCACAGAGCAACTAAGCCCGTGCATCACAACTATTGAGCCTGTGCTCTAGAGCCTTCGAGCCACAGCTACAGAAGCATGCACCTAGAGCCCATGTTCCACAACTAGAGAAACCACCACAATGAGAAGCCCATGCACCACAACAAAGAGTAGGCCCCACTCACCACAACTAGAGAAAGCCCATGCACAGCAACGAAGACCCAATGCAGCCAAAAATAAATAAATAAATAAATTTATTTTTTTAAAAAGATTATTAATATCAGGGATATGCAAATCGAAATCACAACGAGATGTCACCTGACACCTATCAATATGGCTATTATCAAAAAGACAACAAATAACAAGTGTTGGCAAGGATGTGGACAAAAGAGAACATTTATACACTGTTGGTAGGAATGTAAATTGGTGCAGGCACTATGGAAAACAGTATGGAGATTCCTCAACAAAGAAAAAATAGAACTACCATACAATCCAGCAATTCCACTCCTGAGTATTTGTCTGAAGAAGATGAAAACACTAAGTAGAAAAGATATATGCATCTCTATGTTCATTGTAGCATTATTTACAATAGCCGAGATATGGCAGCAACCTAACAGCCCATCAATAGATGAATGGATAAAGAAGATGCCATATATAGATATCTATCTATATAGATAGATAGATATACACACACATATATACAATGGAATATTATTCAGCCATAAAAAGGAATGAAATCTTGCCACTTGAAACAACATGGATGCACCTAGAGGGTATTAGGCTAAGTGAAATATTGTCAGACAGAGAACTACAAACATTTTATGATTTCACTTATATGTGGAACCTAAAAAACAAAACAAATGAACAACCAACCATAATACAACAGAAACAGAGTTATAGATACAGAGAACACACAGGTGGTTGCCAGAGGTGAGGGGGGTGGGGGGCATGGAAAGAAATTGGTGAGGGAGAGTAACAGGTAGAAACTTCCAGTTGCAAAATAAATGAGTTACAAGTATGAAATGCACAGTGTGGGGAATACTCAATAACTATGTAATATCTTTCTACAGTGAGAGATGGTAACTAGATGTATTGTGGTGTTCAGTTTGAAATGTATAGAAATACCAAATCACTATGTTGTGTAACAGGAACTAACATAGTGTTGAAGGTCAATTATACTTCCAAAACACAGAAACACACTCATACAGAAGAGCTCAGATTAGTGGTTACCAGAGCTGGAGGCGGGTGGGGGTGGGAGGTGGTGGATAAAGGCAGTCAAAAGGTACAAACTTCCAGTTATAAGATAAATAAGTGCTAGGGATGTAATGTACAATATAAATAACACTGCTGTATGTTATATATTAAAGTTGTTAAGAGAGTAAATCCTAAGAGCTCTCATCACAAGAAAAAAATGTTGTTTATTTCTTTAATTTCACATCTATGTGAGATGATGGATGTTCAGTAAACTTATTGTGGTAAAACTTTCACGATGTATATAAGTCAAAGCATTATGCTGTACACCTTAAACGTATACAGTACTGTATGTCAATTATATTTCAATAAAGTTGGAAGAAAAAAACAGTGACTGACTGAATGAGTGAATGAATGACGTGGAAGAGAAAGGTTAAGCCCAGGAACATGATGGGGGTACCACTGGAATGCTTCATGGGGCAGGGGTAGCTTGACGAAATGTCAGGTTTAGCATAATATTCTCAACAGAAATCCAAAACTCTACCTTAGCACCAAGGAAGGGTTGCTCCCCTGGCACCCAGGCCTTGAAGAAGGCGGGCCTGAGGTGCAGCCTGAGGTGGACCCTGAGGCGGAGCCCGCAATGAGCCGCCCGGCCTGAGGGGGGCGCCCTCGCAGTGCAGGCGGACGTGGAGAGCCGGAAGGGCCAGGTAGCCGCGCCATTGCCTTCGCGAAGAAAAGGGTAGGAGCAGGGCTGAGGGCCGCAGGCGGGGAGGACGGCCACGGGCAGCGCCTCGCAGGAAGGACTTGGGGCGATCTCGGGCCGGCCCTCAAGAGGGTGTTGGCGGGGAGGGTGTTGGCGAGCAGACACGGGCAGCTGCCGGGGAGGCCTGACGCCCGGACGCCCAGGTCCGCCGCGTCCGAGCCCGCCCTCCGCAAGCGGTTCTGAGGATGGAGCGGCAGAGCCGAGTCTCCTACGCCGACTCTCCCGGGCCTGGGGGCTGGGTGGCCAATCCGTCAGGCAGCGTAGGCGTCGTGCTGAGGGCCCAAGACACTTTGGGGGGGGGGGGGAGCGTGAAATATATTAACTTGTGAAGACAAAAGAAAACAGTGAAACCTTAGGGCCGAAGAAAAGGGGTTTTGTTTTATGTTTTTCCTTACGTGAGGGGGGCGGAAATGAAATTGAAGGGCCCACGAAAATCTTTTTTGCTCTTCCACAGCAAGAGGCCAGCTGCCTTTGTGGAGCTGAAGGGCGCGCCAGGGGCTAGGAGGGTGGAGGATGGGAGGGGGGGTTGGCCAGGTAGGGCATGGCAGGAGGATGGAGAGTTGGGTAGGAGACACATGCAGAATTTCGGAGCCAGGGTAGGGATTTCAGATTTTGTTCCAAGTGTAATTGGAAGCCATTGAAGGGTTTTTGGTAAGGGGGTAACTTGATGGCCTTTGGTGGTTCAAGGCCGAGATTTAACCGGTTTGCAGGGGGACACCAATAAGTGGGCATTCTTGTCAAAAGTGGGGAGCATAGGATCACAAATAGGTGCTGCTTAGGACTATGCCCAGACACATCAGGTGCCTTAATTGATCATGTTTGACAATATAAGGGAGAGAGCTGCCTTTTACCCCATTTAAAGAACAATGTTGGGGCTTCCCTGGTGGCGCAGTGGTTGAGAGTCCGCCTGCCGATGCAGGGGACACAGGTTCGTGCCCCGGTCCGTGAAGATCCCACATGCCGTGGAGCGGCTGGGCCCGTGAGCCATGGCCGCTGAGCCTGCGCGTCCGGAACCTGTGCTCCGCAATGGGAGAGGCCACAACAGTGAGAGGCCCGCGTACAGGAAAAAAAGAAAAAGAAAAAAATAAACAAAGTCATGAGGGCAGATAGCTTACTTTGAGACCGAAGTTTGACTTTTTGATTAGTTCCACTCAACATCTCTTAAGCATTCTCAGCCTTACATTATAGGCAAACATCTAGATCCCTTGGCAGCTGTTAAGATGGGATAGCGTAGAGAAGCTTGAGTTAGTACCTAGTTTGACTCTTGTCTGGACTTAGTCCCCTAGACCTGTGTTCATTGTTTCAACTTTCAGTTTTATGAAAGCCAATGATTTCTCTTTTCTTCCCTATAGGTGTAGAGAATATCTAAGTGGTGGCTACAGTTCCACCCCTGGTCTGGCTGCCATGTATCATGGGCAAACTACTAGTAAAGGGCCATCTAATTCCACACAGATTTACCAGCAACCTCCAAGGCTCCTCATTATGCATATCGCTCTACCATCCTGGGCTGACCTCTGCTCCAACCTCTGTGAGGCTCTGCAGAATTTTTTCTCTCTAGCCTGCAGCTTGATGGGCCCCAGCCGCATGTCCCTCTTCAGCTTATACATTGTACAAAATCAGCACGAGTGCATCCTCCCCTTTGTGGTGAGTATATCTACTTGTTCATTTTATCCTGAAAGCAGATATGAGGTTTCTGGAGCAGAGATCACAGTTTTTATTCTTACAGTAATAACTGTGCCCATTCCCCATACCCAATACCCCACAGGCAACAGAAAGAGCCCGATGTCATCCTACACATGGGGGATTTGTACTGCAGAAGAGGAAACCCAAAATTATTAATATGGGAGTATATATAGGCCACATCTTACCCCCCACCTCCACTCCTGAGAGAGAGAGAGAAAATTTGGCATTTACAGTCCTTTGGAATATAAGCAACTGACCTCTTTCATCCCTCTTTGAAATGTAAACACGGGGAAGTAAATCTCTAAATTTCTTTGGAGGTCTCTGGCTGCTCTATCTCCCTTTAAGTTTCTAAGACTTTTCCTTTAACCCAGGTTCCAGGTTTTTTTGCTCAGAAAGCCCCAACTGTGCAGAAATATGGAAATATTTTTTCTCTATACTTCCATATAGGACTCAGGTGAAACTCCCCCTAGGGTTTCAGAAGGCAAAGGCTGGGCTAAGGGCAATGCTTTTACAAAGCTCTCTCACACATAGACAGCTATCTCTTTTCCTCCTCAAACAAATTCAGATCTTCACTTTCTGCCCTTTACAAAGTTCAGAATCTCAGGGCTGGGAAAGACTTCAGAGGTTCTAGTAAATCCTCTTCCTGAGGCAGCCATGCTGTTGGGATAGTCAGAAAAGACCTCATGGAGAGCCAGGACTTTGATTCCTACCTGGTGTGAATAAGACCTCCTCCCACATAGTGTCCATGGAAGCCATGTGGGAGCCTAGACGCCCTCCAACCCATCCAACATTAACAAGGTTTCTATCTCTCCGCCTCCCTATTGAGGTGGTGTCAGAGGAGGCCATGTGGGACGTGGCAGTGAGGCATCTTTTTATCTCCAAGGCAGGATGGTGTCAGTGAAGACCTAGTGGGAAACAAGGACTTTTAGGACATTTTTCCTAGTGGAAAGCTTAATGGTAGTGAAGCTTACCTACCCCCAGGGTGTCAGTGGGGGGGCATATGAGGCACCTGAACATCCACCCCCACCCAGAGATAACAAGGCACCCTCCCTTCTGGGATGTAATTAGAGGCCAAATAGAGTCACACCCCAACCTGACAGTAATTATGTGGAAACTTCACTTCCCCCATTGGTGCAGTGTCAAAATAGGCCTACTAAAGCAGAAGATTTAAACAAGATCCAGAGTCTTACAGCATAATACCCAAAATGTCCAGAATACAAAAAAAAAAATCACTCATGATTATCAAGAACCAGGAAAATCCCAACTTGAATCAGAAGACAACAGACACCAACACTGAGATGACACAGGTGTTAGAATTATCTGAAAACGCTTTTGAAGCAGCCATCATAAAAATATTCCAACAAGCAGTTATGAACATGCTTGCACAAATGGAAAAATATAAAGTCTCACCAAAGAAATAGAAGCATAAAGAAAAACCAAATAGAAATTTTAGGCTGAAAAATGCAATACCCATAATTTTAGAAACAAAAATCTACTATGGATGGGAAAAATGGAGAGGACAGAGGAACTTGAAAACAGAATAAAAATTACCCAATCTCAGCAACAGAGAGAAAAGAGACTTGAAAAAAAAAATTAGCAAAGCCACAGGGATCTGTGAGACTATAACGAAGAGCTAACATTTATGTCATCACAGTCCAAGAGGAAAGGGACAGGAGGGTGGAGCTGGACAAATATTTAAAGAAATAATCACTGAAAGTTTCCCAAATTTGGCAAAAGTTATAAACCTAAAGATTCAAGAGGCTGGTGGAGCCCCAAACAGAATAAACGCCAAGAAATCCATTCTAAGACACATCATAATCAAAATTCTAAAAACTAAAGACAAAGAAAGACTCTTGAGAGCGGGACACTGACACCTTACCTATAAGGGAGAAACAATCAAGTAATGATAGATTCTTTTCATTAGAGACCACGAAGCCCAGAGGAAGTATCACATTTTTCAAATGCTGAAAGAAAAGAACTGTTAACCTAGAACTCTGTATCCAGTGAAAATATCCTTAAGGAATGAATCAGAAATCAAGATTCTCAGATGAAGGAAAACTAAGAGAATTTGTCACCATCAGACCTACCTTAACAGAATGGCTAAAGGAAGTTCTTGAATCAGAAAGGAAATTATAAAAGAAAGACTCTTGGAATATCCAGAAGGAAGAAAGAAGAGTGGAAAGAATAAAATATGAATAAAGATAATAGACTTTCTATAGAGTCTTCTAAATTATATTTGACAGTTGAAGCAAAAATTATAACATTGTCTGATATGGTTGTTAATGCTAGTGTATTTAGAGGAACTATTTAGGATAATTACATTATAAACGGGAGGATAAAAGGACTTAAAGGAAATTAAGGTTTTTACACTTCATTCAAAATGGTAAAATATTGACACCAGTATACTGTGATAGGAATGTATTTGTATAATGCAATACTTAAAGCAACCACTTAAAAAATCTATATAAAGAGATACACTCAGAAACACTATAGATAAATCAAAATGAAATTCTAAGAAAGTATTCAATTAACCCACAGGAAGATAGGTAAATGAAAACACAGAAATGAAAAACTGAGGGAACAAACAGAAAGCAACAAATAAATCAACAGGCTGACATACCAATAATTACATTAAATGTAAATGGTTTTATGGGCTTCCCTGGTGGCACCTATCCCTGGTCCGGGAAGATCCCACATGCCGTGGAGCAACTAAACCCATGCACCACAATACTGAGCCTGAGTTCTAGAGCCCGTGAGCCACAACTACTGAGCCTGCATGCTGCAACTACTGAAGCCCATGCACCTGGAGCCCATGCTCCACAACAAGAGAAGCCACCACAGTAAGAAGCCCATGCAGTGCAACGAAGAGTAGCCCCCGCTTGCTGCAACTAGAGAAAGCCCACATGCAGCAACAAAGACCCAAAGCAGCCAAAAATAAATAAATTAATTAAATAAATTTATTTTTAAAAATGTAAATGGTTTTAATACACCAATTAAAGAGAGAATTCCCTGGTGGTCCAATGGTTAGGACTCTGTGTTTCCACTGACAGGGGCCCAGGTTCGATCCCTAGTTGGGGAAATAAGATCCCACAAGCTGCATGGTGTGGAAATAAATAAATAAATAAAAGAGATTGGCGGAGGTGGGGGCATGACCCAACTATATCCTATCTACAGGAAACTAACTTCAAATACAATAAAAGTACATTGAAAGTGAAAGGACGGAAAAAGATATACCATGATAACAATCAAAACGTTATTAATGTATCAAATTAAGTAGACATAATGATAAAAAGAGTCACAGAACAAGAACAAATAGTCCTAAAATTTATATGGAACCCCAAAGACCTAGAATTGCCGAAGCAATCCTGAAGAAAAAGAACAAAGCTGGAGGCATAACCACCCCCCCGACTCCCGCCAGACTTCAGACAATACTACAAAGCTATAGTAATCAAAACAGCCTGGGAACTTCCCTGGCAGTCCAGTGGTTAAGACTCCACACTCCCACTGTAGGGAGCACGGGTTCAATCCCTGGTCAGGGAACTAAGATCCTGCATGCCATGTGGTGCAGCCACAAAAAACAAAACAAAACAAAACAAAAAAAAAACTGTGATATTGGCACAAAAATAGACATACAGCTCAATGGAACAGAATAGAGAGCCGAGGAATAAGCCCACACACCTACAGTCAATTAATCTTCAACAAAGGAAGCAAGAATATACAATGGAGAAGACAGTCTCTTCAGCAAGTGGTATTGGAAAAGCTGGACAGCAACATGTAAATCAGTGAAGTTAGAGCACTCCCTTATGCCATACATAAAAATAAACTCAAAATGGCTTAAAGACTTAAATATAAAGCATGACAGCATAAAACTTCTAGAAAAGAACATAGGCAAAATATTCTCTGACCTAAATTGTAGCCATGTTTTCTTAGGTCAGTCTCCCAAGGCAAAAGAAATAAAAGCAAAAATAAACAAATGGGACCTAATCAAACTAAGAAACCATAAACAAAATGAAAAGACAATCTACAGAATGGGAGAAACTATTTGCAAATGATGCAACCAACAAGGGCTTAATTTCCAAAACATACAAACAGCTCATACAGTTCAATATTGAAAATAAATAAATAAATTTTATAAATGGGCAGAAGACCTAAATAGACATTTCTCCAAAGAAGGCATGCAGATGGCCAACAGGCACATGAAAAGATGCTCAACACTGCTAATTATTAGAGAAATGCAAATAACTGCAATGAGGTATCACCTCACACCAGTCAGAATGGCCATCAAAAAAAGTCTACAAATAATAAATGCTGGAGAGGCTGTGGAGAAAAGGGAACCTCCTGCACTGCTGGTGGGAATGTAAATTGGTGCAGCCACTATAGAGAATAGTATGGGGGTTCCTTAAAAAACTAAAAATAGAGTTACCATTTGATCCAGCTATCCCATTCCTGGGCATATATATCTGGGGGAAACCCTAATTTGAAAAGATACATGCACCCCAGTGTTCATAGCAGCACTGTTTACAATAGCCAAGACATGGAAGCAACCTAAGTGTCCATCGACAGATGAATGGATAAAGAAGATGTGGTATATATATACAATTTTACTCAGCCATAAAAAAGAATGAAATAGTGCCATTTGCAGCAACATGGATGGACCTAGAGATTATCATTCTATGTGAAGTAAGTCAGACAAAGACAAATACCATATGATATCACTTACGTGTGGAATCTAAAAAAAATGATACAAAATGAATTTGCAAAACAGAAACAGACCCACAGACAGAGAACACAAACTTATGGTTACCAAAGGGGGAAAGGGAGGAGGGATAAATTAGGAGTTTGGGATTAACAGATACACACTACTATATATACAATAGATAAACAACAAGGGCATACTGTATAGCACAGGGAACTATATTCAATATCTTGTAATAACCTATAATGGAAAAGAATCTGAAAAAGAATATATATATGTGTGTGTGTATACATATATATGTATCTGAATCACTTTGCTGTACACCTGAAACTAACACAACGTTGTATATCAAATATAATTTTTAAAAAAAATTCCAAAAGAAAAAAAAAGTCAATCCAACAAAAGACAGCAATCTTAAATGTGTCCCCACTAAACAACAGAACTGCAAATGTCTGTTAACTGGTCAATGGATAAACAAAATGTATAACTCTCACTCCATAAAACTGGAGTTTCCTACAAGTACACTGAGGACAGAGTGAAAGTGATAGTGATGTTTACAGCCATACAGCAAGTATGTTCCTCTACTGTGCCATTTTCCTTGTGCATGTCTGTCCCATGACCACATTTGGCTGTGATATCTATCTTCTGTCAGGCAATAGGGGCAAAGAAAAGTTGAGAGTGATCTGGAAAGGCAAATGAAGATATTCAGCATAGGAGGCTTTTGGGGAGATGAGCTCATGTCCCAAACAAAAGTAAAAGGATTTCATTTCCTTCTTCAATTGACTATGTTCTGTGCCTCTGGTACTCCTCAGTACATCTGGCCTTAGATGAACCCCTGATCCCTTATTCACTCCATTAGGAAAGACAGACAGTTCTAGACTAAAAACAACCTCTGGTAACTCAGGAAAAATTGCAAGCCAAAATTTCCATCCAAACGAACAGTAAGTTCAGCCATGGTCAAAAGCTCAAGAAAATCACTGAAACAATGCCATTACCTTATGTATAGAACAGTCCAATCTTTGTTTAAAGAAATAAAATATTACCTTAAATCCATTTTCTCTGACCTATATAAGTATCTGACGTTTTCTATCTGCAGAGTTAGCTCAAAATGTAAGTGGAGGAAGACAGCAGGTAGGAAATCTTGCCTAAGTTGAACACCTCAATTTATCTCCTCATATTTAATTTATGAGTATAATAAAATAATTCTGAACTTTTTATGAGAAATCTTGACAAAGGAATTATAATTAAAATATTAGAATTCCTTTTATATCTATTGTGCCCTTAATATAAATAAATTTGACCAAAATGATTAATCTCTCAAAGCAGTTTCAGAAAAATTCCATTACTGTGAGGATTTTACCAATTCTTTTACCTTTTCATGAGAACAAAGAAGTTATTTAAATCATATGTGATCTACAATGGTATTTGAGGACCAGTAGTGGTCTAATTTGCCTATTACATTTATTTTCTTATCCTTACTAGCAGACCTTCAATAGAATCATTTAAAAGTGGCAAATAATAAGAATATATTGGGCTTCCCTGCTGACGCAGTGGTTGAGAGTCCGCCTGCCGATGCAGGGGACACGGTTCGTGCCCCGGTCCAGGAAGATCCCACATGCCGCTGAGCGGCTGGGCCCGTGAGCCATGGCCGCTGAGACTGCGCGTCCGGAGCCTGTGCTCCGCAACGGGAGAGGCCACAGCAGTGAGAGGCCCGCGTACCGCAAAAAAAAAAAAAAAAAAAAAAAAAAAAAGATAATAAACTGTAATTGAGTGCTGCAGGAGGGTGGGGAGAGTAAGAAAAGGAAATATACAACTTTTATTATTGTATAGTGGAGATTTTCATCTCTCATTAATGGATATTAAAGAAATAACTTAGGGGAATTATATAAACATGGAATTATAAAGATAACCCCTAAAACAAATACAAACCTTTCTAATTATGACAAGGAAAACATATATAGAGCAAACAAATTTACACAGTGTAGTGATTTTTCAAAAGCTATGAAAACAGTGTATACCTTAAAATAGTATAACTAAAAATAACTAAACTTACCTATTAAAGTACTTTAAAACAGATTTGATTGCAGAACAAAATTCTGCTGTATTCAGCAGAAGAGACTACAACAAAGTGATTCAGAAGGGTTGAAAATAAAAGGAAGGGCAAAGGTATACTAGGCAAGTGCACCCCCGTAATAAAAAAACAAAAACCATGATTTTAATATCAAACATCATTGAATTTAGAGCAAAAATCACTAAACACGACTAAGAATGGCACTTTAATGCTAGGACACAAAGCAGAGAAGAGCAGAGAATTATCAAGAGGAGCACAAGAAATATATTCAGTAAGAGAGCTTGTTGAAGGGACAGTCTATTGAAAATATATCAGTTTTGAATACCAGTGTACCAAATAACATAGTATCAACATTTTTTAAAGAAATATAATTATATGTATGAAAGAAATCTGCACCTTCCTGAAGTGCTCATGGAATAGTCACAAAAGTTGACCATATGTTAAGCCACAAATAAACCTCAAAAGTTTGATGAATTACAAAAAGTACAAGTAGATCAGTCAACATTCTCTGAATACAATGCAATAAAACTAGGAATAAATAGCAAATACAGAACAAAAAGTCACTACCACCTGGAAATTTTTAAGCTGTTTAATAGCTTTTGAATCAAAGAGGAAATTAGGCAAAAATTGCAGTATATCTAGAAAATAATAATAATGAAACACTACATATTAGAACCTATGTGATATAAAAAAGTTAATGCTGAGAAAAATTCATATCTTTAAACTATACAAATTTCATTATTTTAAATTATATTAGTAAACCAGGAAAACTGAAAATAAATGAAGCAAGCAACTCAAGAAGAAAAGAAAAAACAAGCTTAAGGAAAGCTAAAGGAAGGAAATAATAAAGATAAAAACAAACAGTAGTGAATATGAAAATAGAAAATGGTAGAACAAATGAATAAATCCAAATTTGTTCTTTGGGGAAAAAATAGGAAATAGATCAGCCATTAGTTAACTTAGTTTTTGGAAAAGGGCAGGGGGAAAAGGCACATATACCCAAAATAAGATAAGGAGAAAGTAACCACACTTGTGTGAAATGCATAATTCTCCATGAAAATATAATTACCGAAAGTGAATTCAGAAGAGATAGAAACCTGCCATTTCCCATAAAAGGAATAGGGAAAGTTATGAAAGAACTACCCTCCCCCAAAATAAAGTACTGGAACCAAATGGTTTTGCAGGGGAATAATACCAAACTTTTAAAGAATAGATTGTTAAAGTTTTTTAACCATTTTATACCACAGAAAGAAAAAAAAAATCCTTCCAAATTATTTTTGTGAAGATAATGTAATATTGATCCTAAAATCCAGCAAACATTACACAGAAAGAAAAACTACAGACCAGTCTCACTTATGACTATCTATTAAACATCCCAAATAAAGTATTAGGATCCCAAATAAAGTAATAGGATCCAGCTCATATTTTAAAAATCATCTACAGGAATGCAGAAATGGTGCAGTATTGAAATCTATTAATATAGTTTACTAAATATATCTAAGAAAAATATGATCATGTTTATTTCCATACACACTTAAAAAATGGTGTTTAATAAAGTGCAACATCCAATCTTTTTTTTTTTTTTTTTTTTTTTTTGCGGTACGCGGGCCTCTCACTGTTGTGGCCTCTCCCATTGCGGAGCACAGGCTCTGGACGCGCAGGCTCAGCAGCCAGGGCTCACGGGCTCAGCCGCTCCGCGGCATGCGGGATCTTCCCGGACCGGGGCACGAACCCGCGCCCCCCGCATTGGCAGGCGGACTCTCAACCACTGCGCCACCAGGGAAGCCCTCCAATCTTCTTTTAAAAAAACTTAAAAAATTAGGAACAGGTGGCTATTCCCATAGTGTATGTCTATGACAAGTCAAAAACCAGATCTTAATGAAAAGACACTGAATATACTCCTGTGTAAGACAAGTAAGTTTACTATCATCACTGTTATCTAACAGTATTTTAGAGATTTTCACTGATATAATTGCACACATAAAAAAGAAGTTAGAATATAGGAACAAGGAAAGGAGGGACTTCCCTGGTGGTCCAGTAGTTAAAAAACACTCTGCGCTTCTGCTGCAGGGGGGCGCGGTTTTGATCCGGGGAACTAAGATCCCACATGCCCCACGGCATGGCCAAAAAAAAAAAGAAATAAGGAAGAAAAAGATAAAATGATCGTTATTTGCAGATTAATGGTAATATATCTAGAAAACCCAAAAGAATCGACTAGAAAATTACTTAAAACAACAAAAGAATTCATGACAATGGTCAGGTACAAATATTAATACAGATATAAGTACCCTTTAGGGCTTCCCTGGTGGCACAGTGGTTAAGAATCCGCCTGCCAATATAGGGGACAAGGGTTCGAGCCCTGGTCCAGGAAGATCCCACATGCCGCGGAGCAACAAGCCCGTGTGCCACAACTACTGAGCCTGTGCTCTGGAGCCCGTGAGCCACAACTACTGAGCCCACGTGCCACAACTACTGAAGCTCCTGTGCCTAGAGCACATGCTCTGCAACAAGAGAAGCCACTGCAATAAGAAGACCGTGCACCACAACGAAGAGTAGCCCCCACATGCCGCAACTAGAGAAAGACCGCGCAGCTACGAAGACCAGGCACAGCCAAAAATAAATAAATAAAATAAATAAATTTATTTTTTAAAAAATAATAAGTACCCTTTATATTATTCCAGAACAACAAACCAGAAGTTAAAATGGCAGAAAAGTTCTCATCACAATAACCAAAATGATCAAATAAATGCTTATGAATGAAAATAATAATAAATTTGCAAGATTTATATGAATTAAAATGCTATTGAGAAACACAAAAGAAGACTTGAACAAATGAAACATCATTAGTTCTTGAGAGGACTCAGACCAGAAAGATGTCAGTTATCTCTAAATTAATCTATAAATGTAATGCAATTCCCTGTAAAATTTCTAACAGAAGAACTAGACATCTTGATAATAAAGTTAAAATTAGAAACAAAAAACAAACAAGAATAGCTAGAGACTCTTCCTCTCAAATATTAAACAGATATTCACAGTGTGATACTGGAAATTGAAAAAACAGAGCAATATAATACAATTTAAAGTCCAGAAATAGACCCAAATACATGGGGGGATTTAGTGTATAATAATGATGCTATTTAACATTAGTTGGAAAAATTATTCAACAAACTAGATAGCCATGTGGGAAGAAATTAAGTTAGAGTCATACACACAGCTTACACCAGTATAAATTCCAAAAAAAAAATTTTTTTAATAAATTTATTTATTTTTGGCTGCGTTGGGTCTTCGTTGCTGCGCGCCGGCTTTCTGTAGTTGCAGAGAGTGGGGGCTACTCTTTGTTGCGGTGCACGGTCTTCTCATTGTGGTGGCTTCTCTCGTCGCGGAGCATGGGCTCTAGGCGTGCAGGCTTCAGTAGTTGTGGCTTGCAGGCCCTAGAGCACAGGCTCAGTAGTTGCAGATGGATCAAAGATTTAAATGTAAAAATTGAAAATATCTAAGTACTAGAACAGACTATCAGTCTGGGTCCAATCAGGATATGGAAACCACATAGTGATTTAAACAAGGAAAAAGTATATAGAGTATTTTAACATAGTTTAACATATTAAGCTATGGTAATATAGCAATTATAAGATATAAGAGAGCTTTTTGTGGTACGCTAGGGCTGAGGGAGAGATCTCAAAGAATGACAAACTTGGAAAGGGGACCCCTTTCCGAAGGCTGGGGTTTAGACCCAGTTGGAGAATATATGGTTGCAGCTCACTGGATGCAAAGAAGTTCACTGGTTCGCTCAAGCCAGAGCTGATCCATGGCTACTGGGAAAGCAGGAAGCAACCCTCCAGGTGTAGGCACAGTGGCTGATGCGTAGGCATGCAGAGAGTGGAGAAGCCAATGTGGGCAGGAGGCCTGGAGTAAGCAGTGTCTGTATTGGAAGAACAGCAGCATTCGGAGGACTACAGGAGACAAAACTGAGGGGAGGCACAGGTGAGCAAAGGGAATCAGGCATCAGTGCAGGCAGGAGGCCTGAAGCATGCAGTGTCCATGCTGAGTGGACAGCTGACAGGTGATCAGGTTAGGGCTGAGAAGTTCCCAGTGTCTTAGTCAGCTCGGGCTATGACTGGCTGGTTTAAACAATAAACATTTATTTTCTCAAGGTTTAGAAGGCTGAAAGTCCAAGATCAGGGTGCCAGCCTGGTCAGGCTCTGGTAAGAGTCCTCTTCCATCTTGCAGACAGCGGCTTTCTTGCTATGTGCTCACATGGCCTTTCCTCAGTGCATGTACATGAAGAGAGAGCTCTGGTGTCTATTCCTCTTCTAAGAGCATCAGTCCCATCATGGAGGCCCCACTCTCATGACCTCATCTAAACTTAATTACGTCCCAGAGGCCTTGCCTCTAAGTACCATCACATTGGGAGTTAGGGCTTCAATTTATGAATTTTAAGGGGACACAAACATTCAGTCCATAACACCAAGGGCCAGCAAGTTCTGGGCATGTGGGTGGAGCACTACCAGGTAACTTCATACCCCACTGGTTTCAGCAGGAGTGCACCTTCCTCCTGCAATGTCCCTCCAGTACACTCTACTCAGAAAACTTAACATCATGATTACTGTAAAGGAGAAAGGCTTAAAGTAGAATTCTGTCCATTATTGCAGAGATATACTGAAGGGTGAATTTTGAGCTGAGAGGCAATAAATCAACAATTAACATACAGACCATGGGGGAAAATGTAACAGTAAGAAAGGCCTTTCTAATCATAACACAAAACCCAAAATTCCAAAAATAAAAGATTAATAAATTCAGCTGAATAAATATAGAAAATAGAAAATATACACTTGGCCAAAAAAAAAAAAATACTGTGTGTAAAATCTAAAGACAACTGACAGGGCTTCCCTGGTGGCGCAGTGGTTGAGAGTCCACCTGCCGATGCAGGGGACATGGGTTCGTGCCCCGGTCCGGGAAGATCCCACATGCCGCGGAGCGGCTAGGCCCGTGAGCCATGGCCGCTGAGCCTGCGCGTCCGGAGCCTGTGCTCCACAACGGGAGGGGCCACAACAGTGAGAGGCCCGGGTACCACAAAAATAAAATAAAATAAAATAAAGACAACTGACAATATGAGGAAAAATATTTGCTTCTATATCACATAGGGTTAATTTCCCTAACCGCATAAAGATTTCCTTGAAATCAATAATGATAATGACCAACAATCAATAGTGAGAAATTATGTACACAGTTTTCATTAAAGGAAATACACATGATGCTGAAATATTGAATATGTTCAGTCTCACTTATAAAAGAAATGCAAGTTAAAACTACATTGAGATGCTATTATTTTTCACTTGTTTGGCTGGCAAAGATTTTTTTTTTAAGTTTAATGACATACTGTTTATGAGGATATAAAGAAGCAGACACCCTTATATGCCATTTATGGGCATATATTTTAACACAATTTCTATAGTGGGCAATTTGGTATCACAATTTACATACCCTTTAACCTAGCAAGTCTGTTTTTAATAGGTTTGGTTTTGTTTTGGCTGCACTGGATCTTCATTGCTGCACGTGGGCTTCTCGAGTTGTGGCGCTAGAGTGCATGGGCTTAGTTGCAGTATGTGGGATCTTAGTTCCCCAACCAGGGATCGAACCCGGGCCCCCTGCATTGGGAGCACAGAGTCTTAACTACTGGACCACCAGGGAAGTCTCACAAGTCTGTTTTTAGAAACTCATTCTACAGATATGTTTTCATATGTGCAAAAATGATTTGAGTATAAGATTATTCATTTCAGCATTGTTTGAAGTAGCAAAAGATTGGAAACAACCTAATGTTAATTAATAGGGAATTGGTTAAATAAAGTTATGGTCCATCCATTAATGGAATACTATGTAGCCATAAAAATTAAGACACTTTTTATATATTGAATGTAACGATTACCCAGATTTACTCTGCAACAAAATCAAGATACGAAAGAGTATCATAATCTGGTCTATTTTGGTAAGAAGAAAGATCAAGTTTATCATTTATATTTTCTTCCATGTAAAGAAATATCTCTGGAAAGATACCCAATAAGCTGGTAATATTGATTGCCTCCAGTAAAGTACTGGTTAGCTAAAGAACAAGAGTAGGAAGGTGACTTTTTCTACATATTTTTTTGTAACCTTTGAATCTTGAATGCTTGTTGAATGTGAGAAGAGAAATCTCAACAAAATTTTGGAAACGATAATACAGGTGAAAAGTGATAATTGACTTAGCAGTCCCAAGAGAGCTAAATCTTAAGCCAGTAGTGGGAAACCCAAGGAAGAAAGCATTTTAAACCACCAAGTTCTCAAAAGCCTTGGGAATTGGTAAAATCAAGTACTTCTGGAGGTAAGAATGAAGGTAGAGCTAAAAGTAGAAAGATGTTGAACATCTGTATAAAAAGCAGTTTGACCTTTAGATGCTCTCTTCTACTCCAAAAGCAACAAACTTATTCATCACCTTAGATGGGGCATCACAACATGCCCCATACCAATGGACCCCTAGGAATTTCACTGAGGTAGAAGGCCCCTGAATTTTAGTCAAATTTATTTCCTACCCTCTGGCATACAAATGTCTTACCAATAAGTTACTTCTTGCTCACTAGGTCCACTCAGCATAATGTCATTAATGTAATGGGCCAGTGTGATAGCTTGTGGAAGGGAATGGCAGTCAAAAATCTCTGTGAGCTAAATTATGACATAGGGCTGGAGAATTGATATACCCCTGAGGTAGGACAGTGAAGGTGTATTGCTGGCCTTGTCAGCTGAAAGCAAACTGCTTCTGTGGGACCTTATAGACAGGCGTGGAGAAAAGGCATTTGCCAGATCAATAGCTGCATACCAGGTACCAGGAGATGTGTTAATTTGCTCGAGCAATGAAACCATATCTAGCACAGCAGCTGCTGTTGGAGTCACCACCTGGTTAAGTTTATGATAATGCACTATCATTCTCCAAGACCCATCTGTCTTCCATACAGGCCAGATGGGCAAGTTGAATGGGGATGTGGTAGAAATCACCACCCCGGCATCTTTCAAGTCCTTGATGGTGGCAGTAATTTCTGCAATTCCTCCAGAAATTCAGTATTACTTTTATTATTTTCGTAAGTAGAGGCAGTTCTAGAGGCTCCCACTTGGCCTTTCCCACCATAATTGCCCTCACTCCACAAGTCAGGGAACTAATGTGGGGATTCTGCCAGATGTTAGGTATGTCTATTCCAATTATGCTTTCTAAAACTGAGGAAATAGCCACAGGCTGCATTTGGGGACCCACTGGACCTGATATAAAATTTCGTTGATCACCTGACCTCCACAAGCCCCTACTCTGACTAGTGGGCAACAATGATGTTTGGGATCTCCTAGAATTAGTGTCAGTTCATAGCCAGTGTCCAGTAGACCCTGAAATGTCTGATTATCCCCTTTACTTCAGTGTACAGTTACCCTGGTAATGTTCAAATCTTTCTGGTCCTTTTTTCATAGTTTTTTAATTCTTTGTTCATGGTGTTGAATCCCTCTTTTATTTCATTAAACATCTTAAAGGTACTTAAATATATTTGATAATTCTAATATCTGAAATTGTTGGTATTCTAATTCTCCTGTTTGTTGTTTCTGCAGACTCTCTCTCATAATGTTTGGTTTCCTCACTGATTTTGTAATTTTGGATTATGAGCTTACCTTAAGCTGATCTTAATGTGTGAGAATTCTGTGGGGCCTGAGTTTAGGGTGTATACCTCTAGAAAGGATTTATGTTTGCTTGAGTCAGGTGCCCTGAGGTGCTATCAACCCAGGACCACTTTAAGTTATGTTTTAAAATTAGGGTTTCCTGGACCCTGCAGATAAAGACAAATCCCAAACCCACATGAGGGGAGATATATGGTTTCTAGGTCCCGGCAGTGATTTCTTTCTCATTTCTACTCAGAGTTCACATAACTTAACAAGTTTCATTGTCGCCTCCCTTGACCAGTGAGTAGATTCTTTCTAGCCCACCTTTTCACTGAGAAAATAACCTTTTGAATGGTCTTAACTTTGAGCCAGGATGGCAGTTCCAATTCTACTCCTTATGAGGGCCTAAGGCCTTGTCTCCTTCTCCTTTACAACACAAAGCCCTAGGTTCCCAAGATCAACAAGTAAAGCCAAGGCTTTTATACCTATCTCACACTGTAGTTTCCTGTTGTCCCCACTTTGGTTCCTGGGGATTTCCCTTAATTTCTTATGAATTCAACTATGCATATAAAAGATATTTGTGTTTTATCTAGTATGTATACTGTTAGGTGGTAGAAGAGTGTGTTTCAGATATCTAGTTTATTTGTAGGTGCTTTTTACATATTAAGAATATTAATGTCATGCTAATCTTATACATTGCAAATATTTACCCAGTTTGTTTTTTGTCTTTAACTTTATTCATATTCTCCTTTACTTAACAGAAAATTTTAATGTGGTCAGATCTCTTCATTTTTCCCTTTATGGTTTCCTACCTTTGTTGTCATGTTTCCAAAGGCCTTCCCTACCAGAAGATAGTATCCTTTTTTTTCTACTATTTTCCTAGTTTATTTTTTCAATAAATTTATCATTATTGAATAATTTTAGATTCATCAAAAAGTTGCAAAGGCAGTACAGAGAATGCCTATATTTTCTAACTTATATTTTTCTTCCCCCTAAAACTTATTATATGTGCATCCATTTACCATTTATTCAAAAATAATTTAATAAAACTGTGTTCCAGGTACTGTCCTAGGCCCTGCAGACCTGGCAATGAAGAGATAGATCAGATTCCCCCTTTAGTATATTATTATATTGAGCTTATATTCTAGTGAGATAGACAGACAATAACTTGTCAACATACTTTGGAAAATGTCATTCTAGTGTGACTCTTATCCCTTTCTATTCTGAGGCTATTTATCTCACTTGTTTGTAAGTTAGTAGAAAGTGGGAATTATGTCTTTTTTTAGGTACCTAGTACATCATAAGCACATAATAATAAATGTTTTTTAAAATGGATGACTGAATGCACCTATGTCATTTACATAGATACTATTTTTTTTCCACTTATTTTTGTCAGTTGTAGAATAGGGCCATTAAGTCAATACAAACCCCTTCTGTTTAATCAGCAATGATTTAAGTGCTTTTAGGGTTTGATAGTGATAAAAAATAATAACCACAGCTAACACTGAGTACATACTGTGTGACATGAACTAAGTCATTTAATAGTTAGTCTGTAAGATAAGTATTTCCATTGTCCCCAGTTTCTAATTGAAGACATTTTAGCTTAAGGACTCATAGTCAGTAAGAGGAAGAGATAGGTTTGGAACTCAAGTCTATTTGGATCTAAAACCTTAACCAAGACTAGTACTTCTTTAACTAAAATGCCCACTACTCTTCAACAAGCATCCTCTACTCTTGTCAGGCACATTTCCTCTTCCTCTCTGACACATTATATTCACTTTCAACCTCCATAGATGCTTGTATTGAACTTTCAGCCTCTCTACCAATCCCCCAACACACACACATAAACACATAAAATATTGTATTCTTTTTACAAATCTTACCCTTTCAATTCTCAGCCCCATCTCACCCCCTTTCCACCAACACTTACCTTTCTTTTTCTAAATCTCTAAAGTATCAATAGTCTATAACAGTCTCTTTCAACCGGGATACACATACCACTAGGGCTATAAGACTTCCCAGAGTACACAGGAATATATAATTTTAAAGAATTGATATATAGATCCTCAATTTCCACTAGTATTCTTTTCTAAAATTTCTCTGACTAATTATGCCTATGATGAGAGTGTCAGACTACTTCATCATTCCCACCATCCCTTTCACAATTACCCTTCTTCCACTTCACAAAGAAAATCCAAAATAAAAAGGAAGAGGTGAGAGGTACAAATCTTTCACCCACTATGAATTTTACTGTGATGAATTGCAATGTGGTTTTAAAACTTGCAGGGGCACCAAACAAGGAATAATTCAAAATATTGGCATCAATGTAAGAAAGTAAAGGACTTATGATTGGGTTAAAAATCTTTTGCAGGGCTTCCCTGGTGGCACAGTGGTTGAGAGTCCCCCTGCCGATGCAGGGGACACGGGTTCGTGCCTTGGTCCGGGAAGATCCCACATGCCGCGGAGCGGCTGGGCCCGTGAGCCATGGCCACTGAGCCTGCGCGTCCGGAGCCTGTGCTCCGCAATGGGAGAGGCCACAACAGTGAGAGGCACGTGTACAGCAAAAAAAAAAAAAAAAAAAAAAATCTTTTGCAACCAGGTGATGTCCAATTTTAACAAAATTGAGGGAAGACTAAATTGAGGGACTTCCCTGGTGGTCCAGTGGTTAAGACTTCGCCTTCCAGTGCAGGGGGTGCAGGTTCGATCCCTGGTCAGGGAGCTAAGATCCCACATGCCTCGTGGCCAAAAAACAACAACAACAAAAAACAGAACCAATATTGTAACAAATTCAATAAAGACTTTAAAAAATGATCCATATCAAAAAAAATCTTAAAAAACAAACAACTGAGTAGCAGCTGATCATTAAAATAATTTTTATTAGTATTTATATCCCTATATAATTTTTGGCATATAGCTCAGAATGAGTTTGACAATTTGATTGACTTCTATATTTATCAGGACAGTGGTTCTCAGCACTAGAAACCTCCTAGAAAATAGGAATAGGATTAATACGGAATGTTGGTGCCATTCAATCAGTAATTTATTCACACATACCTTAACTAATTGAAAAAAGAACGCAACATGCTCATGACATTGAGATGCATTTTTAATTAAAGTTTATGCTTAATGCCAATAATTATCAAAATAGGTAATATATATGTTGTTTTGATCAATTGTATATGAGCAATAATTTTAATAATAGCTCAATCTAGATTATTAATTAGAGCCTATAGTCATAGGAAATTTTAAAATCTTACAACATGTAAATATTTTTGACACAGAGAAGTATGATAAGATGATCAATAAAAAACTGCCAGCCGGGGCTTCCCTGGTGGCACAGTGGTTGAGAGTCCGCCTGCCGATGCAGGGTACTCGGGTTCGTGCCCCGGTCCGGGAAGATCCCACGTGCCGCGGAGCGGCGGGGCCCGTGAGCCATGGCCGCTGGGCCTGCGCATCCGGAGCCTGTGCTCCGCAACGGGAGAAGCCACAACAGTGAGAGGCCTGCGTACCGAAAAAAAAAACAAACTGCCAACCAAAAAATTCTATTACATTATGATAAAACTCTATGAGAAAAGTGAAATGGAAATATGAATTCAAGGAGAAAAATGAATAATATTCATTTCCATCTGTTAAAAAGAAAAAAGAGCTTGCTCATGTACTTTTTAAATTGAATAATGCAAGTATCAAATCCCTATGATGTTTAGATTCTATTGGATTATGTTTTAAAGAGTAGTGGTATAGTTTTATTTTGAAATATTGATATTTAAATATGCTGGAAGTTATATCCTTAACAACTACGTACTTACTTAAAATCTATATGTCAACTTAAAAACGTATAAAGGAGTATATCATTTTTCATATTCTTTTAGGGAGTACATGAAAAGAAATGCTCAAAGGCTACTAGTCTGTACTTGAGTAGGTTTCTTATCTTCCTATCTAGATTACAAGTTCTCTTTGTGTAAGAATTATATACTATTTCTTGTGTTTTTCCCAGAGATTCATGGAGAGGAGCATGTAAGCAAAGTAACATGCTCATGAATTTTATGTGCATTTTGCAAATATTGCTCAATTCTGCTCTTTGATCAGCAAAGTTTCCTTATCCCAAATATAATTCCTCCCCACTCCACCCCCACCTGCTATTGATGCTTGGAATTCCTTCAAATAGTGTCACAAATTTTAATTCCACATTTATTCAAAATGCATATATTCTTAGAAGACATAACATCGATCTAGAGTCAGATTAGATTAGATTACTTCCTGAGAACAAGTTTTTGTGAAGGAAAGTGAGGAGAGCCAGGAGATTTACGTGTTGGCTCCTTGACCTGACTGCAGACTAAGCCAAGCATCTCTGCTCAAAGTGATCCTGAGGGGAAGATTAGGTAGGACCTTATCATTTCTAAAATGATCAAAATCCTCATTTCTGATAAAACATCACTCTTGAATAGAGAAGCTCACTGTGCCTAGACTGACTGAGAAATGAAGATAATGTCTAAGAGTGACGCTGCTAGGCCTCCAATTTGCAGACCACCCCAAAGTAAAACTAAGCAGTCACAACTGAACCTTCCTTTGGGTAAGTGAATGAGTTAAAACACATTCTTTCCTGTTTCTAGTAATTCCACATAATCAAAGTCCTTTGGCTAAAAATTTTCCTTCCTCTGGTCTAGGGAATATTTTAGTGCAGTGCCTAGAACATAATAGGCATTCCATAGATCTTGGTCAAATAAACAGATTTTCAGGAAGGGAAAAGTACTCTTGAGGAGTAATTGATAATGAAATTAGACTGCCAGTTAATCTGAAACGTGAGTCACTAAAGATTTGCATCTTTGATTCATTTTTCTCTGCAGCAAGTGAAAGGGAACTTTGCTAGGCTGCAGGCCTGCATCTCAGAACTCCGCATATTGCAAAGAGAAGGTTGTTTCAGACCACAAGCCACTTCTCTGCAGCTGGCAATAAAGGATGGGCTCCAGCAGTTCAAACAGTACAGCGGACACATGACCACAAGTGCAGCTCTGACCTACACTTCCCTGGAGGTAAAAGATGGCTTAGGACACTAACTCATCTTCCCATTTCAGTCCATCTAGATCCTTCATTGTTTGTCATCCTTCTGTTGTTCTCTGTTTCATTCACATTGAAAGTCATGACTAGATACTCCATTGGGTACATGAGTGACTGTGAGTTAAAACACATTCAGTCTCTAGTAACATCAGGCATCAGACAAATGAGTTTAAAAATAATTATGCTTTCATCTGCATGCTTATTCATCAATTAAAAATGTCTAAGTACAAAAGAGAATTGCATGTATTTAATACTTGCCTTCCAGAGTTTCAAGTTCAACCCAGATTCAGATTGAGCAAGGAGAGAAATCTACATGGAAGTACCACTGTGAGAAAAGAGCATATAAGCTCTCTGATCTTTAGTACACATTTAATGAGTGGAATTTAAGGATTCTATTTCCTTTGTATCCTCAAGAAATCAAAGCACTTTGAGCAAGAGGGATACTGTCAATGATTCAAGCAGTCTTAAAAACTGAAACACAGTGAGCGACTTCCCTGGCAGTCCAGTGGTTGAGACTCCACGCTCCCAATACAGGGTGTGCGGGTTCAATCCCTAATCGGGGAACCCTAGTTGGGGAACTAAGATCCCACATGCTGCATGCGGTACGACCAAAAGAAAAACTAAAACTAAAACACAGGGATGGCTTCTCATTGGTCACTTTCTGGGGTAGGTTCAGCCTGTTTGGCAGGGTCTTGTGATGATCTGTCCCACCAGACTTCTCGCACCAGAATATGTCAAATGAAATTTGATTTGCAAATTACATATAAATCTTTTTCTTTGCCCTAAAGACAATAGCCACTACCACAGATTTCTGGGGTGTTTAATCCTCCAGATCTAACCTGTTACATTCTAACCTCTGTACATCAGGGAAAGTAGACACGTTGATTCTTCTATTTATTTCCAGATTACTGTTCTGACTTCACAGCCTGGAAAAGAGGTGGTCAAACAATTGGAGGAAGGATTGAAAGATACAGACATAGTCAGGGTCAGGAGACTTCAGGTGGTTGAGATCACAAAGGGAGTCCTAGAATGTATGGACTCAGCATCCCCTGTTGAAGAGGCCAGCAACGACGGTAAGAATTAAAAGAAAAGGTAAAAAGAATGGTAAGATTTTAATGAGTAGTCTTTTACAGATCAGGAAGATTATTTTCCATGGACTTTTTTTTTAAAAAAAGATTTTTTGATGTGGACCATTTTTAAAGTCTTTATTGAATTTGTTACAATATTGCTTCTGTTTTATGTTTCGGTTTTTTGGCCGCAAGGCATGTGGAATCTTAGCTCCCCTACCAGGGATCGAACCACCTGCTTTGCAAAGGGAACTCTTAACCACTGGACCACCAGGGAAATCTCTTCCATGGTCTTTTATGTTCTTAAATGAAATGAAGCCAACAGATTTCACTGTGGTTCAGACAGGTGTTTCTACATGTTAGAGTTTAATTTTTTAATCATATTTTTAATTTAGAAACAATATATGTTAATGTAAAACCTGAAATATAGGTATAAAAAGTAAAAATTCCTTCCTCCTCAAGAGATTGGGGTATCACTCTTAATGCTCCATTAGATAGATAGATAATAGGAAGAAATAATTTATATTGTAATGGGATCATGACATACATAATATTCTGTAATCCTCTTCGCATGTTGTACAGCTATCTATGTTAGTATCTATAGACATTCCTCGTTTTTTACTGGATACATGATTTTTTTTACTTTGTGGTTGGACCATAGTTTGTTTAATCGCTTATTAATGAATAATTTGGTTTATTACATTTTGCTATCATAACCAATGCTGTATGAAGAGACTTATATGTACAGCTGGCTTCATTGGCCTATGACCAGTGCGGTCACACAAGGCCCTGCATTCAGAAAGCCCCTATGCTTAGGATTTAATGCTTTTGGGTTGCAGTCTTGAAATTCTTAATCAGTGTTTTGTAAGTGAAGTTTGATGGAACAATGGAACATGTGCCAGGGGATTATAGTCTCGGTTCATATGTGCCCTGCCTACCTCCTACCTCCCCAGAATGGGTTTTGAGTCACTATATTCCCAGCCCTGATGTCCCCAGCCCGCCTACCCCAACCCAGTAACTACTGGCACTCAGATCTCTGCTAATAAATCCCCCATAAATCACCAGTAATCATACACTTCCTAGAAGAGAAAATATTCAAACTGAGTCTTAAAGGACAAATAGGAATTAACCAAGCAGAGGAAGAGGAAAGGGGGACTCAAAAAGGAGACCCAGGGACATGAGAAATCAAGATAAATCAACTTTCAGAGATGAGCCCATGGTTCCTTATGTCAGGAGCCTATCAGGCAGAGGCAGGAGTAAGGCTCTAAAGGTAGGCAAGGGTTAGATCAAGAAAGTCCATATATGCCCTAAACCCATTCTAAGACATTTAGATTTCATGCTAAAGCAATGGAAATTTATGAGAAGATTTTTGTCAGGAGATCAAGTAGAGATTCTCAAATTACAGCATTTAAAAGGTTTTTGACTGGTTTTAATTTATCCAACACTCAAGTTACAGTTCACCCTCTGTCAGTTCTTTCTGGTTATATTGGTCTTCTCCAAGGTTATAGACACCTGGAGGTGTCCACTGTTCTGATACCATTGATCTCTTCCTGGTTCCATATAAATAACCTCACTCTTCCCTTCATGCCCTAATTAGGTTAGGGGGTTGGTAACTAAGGATGTGTTTCCCATCAAATTCTGACACATGTGGATCCTTCCAGCATCATGGACCACTGACATTGTTCTGGTTGGGGCGGGAGGGTAACTAGCCTTGCTGTGTGGTATATGAGCTCTCAGCTACTACACACCCTCTGCTTTTCTCAAGGCAGTCTCCTCACTGACTGTGCTTCTATTTCCATCCCTCCACTTGTAGTAATCTTTTCCTCTGAATTCCCCCTTCTTTCCTCTGAATTCCTCCCCTTATCCTCTTCCAACCAAATCCTCCCCATCCTTTAAGGCCTAATTGAAGTTCATGACTACTGAATTGATTTTCCTCTCCTTAGAACAACCACGTAGCCTGTGGTCTACACAACACAATTTAGCATTTAATTATATACCACATAGAATTGTTTACCGTTGCTTTATTTGTTTTTAACGTCTTTTTATTGGAGTATAATTGCTTTACAATGGTGTGTTAGTTTCTGCTGTATAACAAAGTATATCAGCTATACGTATACATATATCCCCATATCCCCTCTCTCTTGCGGCTCCCTCCCACCCTCCCTATCCCACCCCTATAGGTGGTCACACAGCACCGAGCTGATCTCTCCATGCAATGCAGCTGCTTCCCACTATCTATTTTACATTTGGTGATGTATATATGTCAGTGCTACTCTCTCACTTCATCCCAGCTTACCCTTCCCCCCCCCGATGTCCTCAAGTCCATTCTCTACGTCTGCATCTTTATTCCTGTCCTGCCCCTAAGTTCATCAGAACCATTTTTTTTTTAGATTTCACATATATGTGTTAGCATACAGTATTTGTTTTTCTCTTTCTGACTTACTTCACTCTGTATGACAGTCTCTAGGTTCATCCACCTCACTTCAAGTAATTCAATTTCGTTTCTTTTTATGGCTGAGCAATATTCCATTGTATATATGTGTCACATCTTCTTTATCCATTCACCTGTCAATGGACATTTAGGTTGCTTCCACTTCCTGGCTATTGTAAATAGTGCTGCAGTGAACATGGTGGTACATGACTCTTTTTGAATTATGGTTTTCTCAGGGTATATGCCCAGTAGTGGGATTGCTGGGTCATATGGTAATTCTATTTTTAGTTTTTTAAGGAACCTCCATACTGTTCTCCATAGTGGCTGCATCAATTTACGTTCCCGCCAACAGTGTAAGAAGGTTCCCTTTTCTCCACACCCTCTCCAGCGTTTATTGTCTGTAGATTTTTTGATGATACCATTGCTTTATTGTGTGATAATTTTGTCTTCTCACCTAAACTGTAAACTACTTGATATCTTTTCTATCTGTATTAACTCTTAAGCATTAAGCCTTGGCATTACAAATTTGCCTTACTCATTTCTGCGCCCCACTCTGTAGTATATCCTAGGTTATCAGTATATATTTGTTGAATGAATTGATGACAGTGATACCTGTGGAGTCTGTTCTTGGTCTGCCCAGCATCCCCTGCATCCCCCTTCTTTAGTAACACCTCTACTTTCATGGTCACAGGGTGGGCTATGACCCAGGGGAGGCAATCATAGCTCTCCAGGCTACTAATCAGAGTCTTTCCCAGTGGGTTCTCAAACTGAATCTGTGAGAGAGAAGCTCTTTTTATTTCTCTTTGATCATGGACAGATCAGGCATGGACTATGTCCTTTTCTCCCTTCAGTGACTGTACCCAGAAAGTACTGAATCTCTAATGGCACAAAACTCAGAGTACTCTGAGGGTACCTGATGGCTTTATTTAAAATGGTTAGAGGCTAGCACTGTACAGAAGAGCTTTTAAATGCAGGAAGGCAGCTTTCTACCTTGTGTCACTGCTAACGATTCTTCCAGTAACTTCCTATTTGCTTATAAATAATACATTATCCCATAAATTGCTTGTAATTCCTCTTTGTGAGTTAAGTGTACATATGGTTCATGGCTTGAAATCTTCCCAGTTTGCCTGTACTTTCCTCAAAGTTAATTCCTTTATTCCATTAATGTTTTGCTATATCTGATGTTCTTGTCAAGAGATTAACAACAGCAACTAGTCTTATTCTCAGAAGGATGAGTGCTCTAGAATTAGGATGCCTGAGTCTAAATCCCAGTTCTATTACTTACTAGCTGTGTGGCTTTGGAGAAGGTACTTAGCCTGTGTAAGCCTTTAATTCCTGCCCCATCCAGTAGTTATGGGAGTTAAATGAGATCATACATGTTAATTACTTAGTATACAGTAAATGCTAAATGAAAGTTAGCTACTCTTAGTATTTTTGAAAATTTTTGTATATGGATGGTTTAATATTTCTGAGATTTGTTTTTGTTTTTTATTTATTTATTTTTGGCTGTGTTGGGTCTTCGCTGCTGCACGCAGGCTTTCTCTAGTTGTGGTGAACAGGGGCTGCTCTTCATTGCGGCGTGCAGGCTTCTCATTGCGGTGGCTTCTCTTGTTGCGGAACATGGGCTCAGTAGTTGTGGCAGCGCAGGCTTCAGTAGTTGTGGCGCACGGGCTTAGTTGCTCCGCAGCATGTGGGATCTTCCTGGACCAGGGTTCGAACCTGTGTCCCCTGCATTGGCAGGCGGATTCGTAACCACTGCGCCACCATGGAAGTCCTGAGATTTGTTTTTAATGGCCAGGCCTCAAGTGGACTGTGAGTTACCTGAGGATAAGACTGTGTCTTATACATCTTTGTATCACCAGCATATATCATTCTGCCTGGCACATAGTAGATTCTCAATAAATGTTTCTTGAATAAATAAATAATGATTGGGAAAAAACAAATAATTTGTGAGAGGTGGTGGTCACACTCTCTGACATCAACTCAAATATTTAGGGACATATGCCAAACACCTGTAGCTTCCCTTCGTAGCCCATGAATATCATGAATTGATTCAAACACTTTTTGAATCTATTTATAATTTTTTAACTGTGGTAACCATGATCATCAATTAAATAAAAATTGTCTACACGCTACCTTTTGAAGAAAGAAACAGGTTACCATACAAGGAAATGATATTACAGATCAGTTTTAAAAGGAGCTATGAGACTATGTCCTTCGATTGGTCTAATTTCTGCCTTCTTTAGTGCAGCCCTGCATAGTGAGATCTAATTATTACAAAGATGACTTGGAGACTGCAAGATCCAGAATTGTTGAAGAAAAAGCGAACTTAGAAATTAAGAAGGTAGACTCACCTTTTAGAGAGTTCTTAAGCAAGATAATTTCATTTTAATGAAAAGGTTAACTTTAAATCACATTCATATCAGTTAAGGTTTTCTATAAATTTTCAGGCTTATGGCTTATTATATGTTTTCTTTCAAGTGTATAAATGACACTTTCTTCCATCTGTTCTTGATTAGCCTAACTTGTTCATTTTTTCTTTATTTAAAATTTAGCTGATATTAAGAACATCAGAAGTTCACCAGATGTATTTGACAGAGATATGTTTACAAAGTTTTATGGAGCTGAAAATGAATTTGACTGATCTTAAAATTTTTTAGGTGGTCATCCAACAGGAAATACAATAATTAAATTAAATTAAATCCACCCCTATTCTTTTTTTTTTTTCCTTTTTTTTTTTTTTTTTTTGCGGTACGGGGGCCTCTCACTGTTGTGGCCTCTCCCGCTGCGGAGCACAGGCTCCGGACGCGCAGGCTCAGCGGCCATGGCTCACGGGCCTAGCCGCTCCGCGGCATGTGGGATCTTCCCAGACCGGGGCACGAACCCGTGTCCCCTGCATCGGCAGGCGGACTCTCAACCACTGCGCCACCAGGGAAGCCCCCCCCCATTCTTAGCTGAATGCAAAGACAGTATAAAATCTATGAAGTTATCATCAGTATTATTATTACTATATGTGTGGTCACTATAATAAAAGCCTCAAATAAATCCCCAGTTTAAATACACATTCTTTACACACATTCAATAAACTCGGAGTTGTAAGCAATGTTGAATCTTTAATAAAATGTTTTCCTTTAATTTAGAAAAGCTTATTTAGTTATGTTAAGGCTTGTAAGAATGGTCTTAGATTGTATTCTCCATCCTGTAACCCCATAGGAATTGTTTTAAAATTTGCTCAAGTAAATGCTTGCTTTAAAGAACCATTTCTTACCCTTGCAAGTGTGGAAATAAGTCATTTGTATAAACTTGAAAAAAAATTTAGCTGAAATATCCTGCCTAGCTGTCTCTGTGGTAGCTTTTGTCCAGTTATTCTTTAATTTTTTATTACAAGTAAACACTCCCTATACAGAAGTATAATATAAACAGTTCAAAATGACCCAAAATTCTACCCTCCAGAGATAATTGCTATCAGCAGTGTAGGACACATTCTACTGGATTGCTTTCCTTACACATATATTGGACATGAACATACATGTGATGTTATTAGGGTTTTTGATATCATCCACTTTTACAAAAATGGAACTATATAATACCCACTGATCTGCATTTTTTTATTTAGCTATTTATCCAATAATTCTTTTCATATTGGAATATAGAGCTCTAACCCATTCCTTTTAGTAGCTGTGAGGTATTCTATTGTATAAATTCATCACCATTTATTTAACCATCCAGCTGAATTTTTATTTGAACTCTGTGGCCTTGAACAAGTTACTTAAATGCTTCATCCCACAATTTTCTCATTTATAAAATAAGGCTAATAATAGTAGCTATTCTATAGGGTTTTTACAAGGATTAAATATAACTTGCATGTAAAGTACTTAAAACAGTACCTGGCACATGTGAGCAATGCATAAATGTTTTCTGTTGATATTAATAGTAATAGTAAGAGTTTGTGAGAGATGGTGTCCTCGCACAAACTTTTTACTGAGAAAATTTATACATACCTTTTTACTGAGAAAATTTCAGGCTCTAATAATTTTTTATTGAAAAGAAAATGTGGCTATAAAATAATTTTTAATTCAAAATCATTCACAATTCCACTACTCCATTACACTGATTTTGTTTTTGCACATTACCTCTCAGTTGTCCACAATCATTTTTAGGTTTCAGAGTTATAATTTATGTATGTAATTTTTTTGTTTTCATGTAACATAATATTATAAAACTTTTTCCATAGTTTTTTAGCCTTCTTTTCTGTTATTTATCCATTTTGTTCCTGTTTTGCTCTTAAAAGAGGACTAGAAATGTTGGTCTGTGTAATAGAGATGTGAAGAGATATACTTCTCACAGGGGAAGATGGAATACTTCTTTATCTTTATATGCCCTCTTTATATGTAAGCCAACCTGACACCTTTAGAGCAGATCTCTAATACTGGATTTTGATCATAAATTTAAGATCTGGGAGAGGCTTCCAATTCCAGCAGCCAAAATTAAGCACATAGGAGAGCCATCAATGGAGAGAATAATGCTGCTAGTTGGTTTTATTTTTAAGTAAGTTCTGAGCCTCAAGGAAAAGATATGTGAACTAAAAGCCATAGTCTCTTAAATACTCTAACAGTTGTCTATAGATTATAATAACAGCAACATTTTATTGAACACCTTCTGTCCAAATACTTTGTTTTAAATAGTTTCCACTATTATTTAATCTCATATATCTAGATGAAGAAATTAAGGCATAGTTTCTTGTCCAAATTAGCTTTCGCAAAGTTTCTTAGTTAAGATACAGAACAGGGATTCTAAGCAGTCTGACTCTAAAACTCACATACTTAACCATTCTCTATACTTCCTCAGTTGAAAAGAGCAATAAAGATAATCAAAAATTCAAAAGTTGGTTCTTTGAAAAAAACTGATAAAATAGAGAATTTTTTGGTGAAATCAATGAAGAAAAGACAAAGAAAGAGGACACAATAAACTATGTTAGGGTTGTGAAAAAGGAGCATAACTGCAGAATCAAAACATTGGAATCAAACATTTAGACAAAAACCAATATATTACTTAAAAGATACAAATTTTGACTCAGAAATAAAAATCTAAATGGTTCCCCTAACCAATTATCAATCCTAGATGGTTTTATAGTCAAATTCCATCAAACTTTCAAGGGACAGATCACTCCAATCTTATACAAACTCTTCTAGAAATTAAAAAAGAAAGAAAGAAAAAGAAAATACCCCCCCACCGCCAAGTCATGATAGAAAACCAGACAAGAACAATGTGAGAAAAGAAAATTGCAGGCCAGTCTGCTCATGAAAATAGATAAAACCATCTTAAATTATCTTATCATGTATAAAAAGAGACTATATAACTGATCAAGTTGGATTTATCCCTGTAATACAAGGTGATTTTGCATTAGAAATATATAAATATAAATTTAACCAAGGAGGAAAAGACCTATACTCTGAAAACTATAAGACATCGATGAAGGAGATTAAAGATTGTACAAATAAATGGAAAGATATCCTGTGTTCATGGATTGCAAGAATTAATATTGTTAAAATGTCCATATTACCCAAAGCAATCTACAGATTTAATGCAATCTGTATAAAATACCCATGACATTTGTCACAGAACTAGAACAAATAATCCTAAAATTTGCATAGGACCACAAAAGACACTAAAGAGCCAAAGCAATCTTGAGAAAAAAGAAAAAATTTGGGGGTATCATGCTCCCTCACTTCAGACTATGCTACCAAGCTACAGTAATCAAAAAAGTATGGTACCACCACAAAAACAGACACATAGATCAATGGAACAGAATAGAGATACCAGAAATAAACCCACATACTTATGGCCAATTAATCTACGACAAAGGAGGCAAAAATACACAATGGAGAAAAGACAGTCTCTTCAATAAAGTGGTGTTGGGAAAACAGCACAGCTATGTATAAAATAATTAAATTAGAATATTATCTCACACCATATACAAAAATAAACTCAAAATGGATTAAAGACCTAACTGTAAGACTAGAAACCATAAAACTCCTAGAAGAAAATATAGGCAAAACACTCTTTGACATAAATCATAGCAATATTTTTTTAGCTCTGTCTCTTAAGTCAATGGAAACAAAAGCAAAAATAAATAAATGGGGCCTAATTAAACTTAAAAGCTTTTGCACAGTGAAAGAAATCATTGACAATATGAAAAGACAACCTAGTTAATGGGAGAAGATATTTGCAAGTGATATCATTTGATAAGGGATTAATATCCAAAATATATAAAGAGATCATACAACTGAATATCAGAAAATCAAACAACCCAATTAAAATGGGCAGAAGACCTGAATAGACATTTTTTCCAAAGAAGACATATATATGACCAACAGGTACATGAAAGGATGCTCAACATCACTAATCGTCAGAAATGCAAATCAAAACCACGATGAGCTATCACCTCACACCTGTCAGAATAGCTATCATCAAAAAGACAACAAATAAAAAAAAAGAAAAAAGAAAAAAAAAAAAGACAACAAATAATAAATGTTGGCAAGGATGTGGAGAAAAGGGAACCCTAGTACACTGTTAGTAGGAATGTAAATTGGTGTAGCCACTATGGAAAACAGTATAGAGGTTCCTCAAAAAATTAAGAATAGAATTACCATATGATCCAGCAATTCCACTCCTGTGTGTATATCTGAAGAAAACAAAAATGGGGGCTTCCCTGGTGGCGCAGTGGTTGAGAGTCCGCCTGCTGATGCAGGGGACACAGGTTTGTGCCCCAGTCCGGGAAGATCCCACATGCCGCAGAGCGGCTGGGCCCGTGAGCCATGGCCGCTGGGCCTGCGTGTCCGGAGCCTGTGCTCCGCAACGGGAGAGGCCACAACAGTGAGAGGCCCATGTACTGCAAAAAAAAAAAAAAAGAAAACAAAAACACTAATTTGAAAAGACATATGCACCCCAATGTTCATAGCAGCATTATTTACAAAACCACGATATGGAAGCAACTTATGTCCATCACCAGATGCGTGGATAAAGGAGATGCGGTATATATATATACAATGGAATATTACTCAGCCATAAAAAGGATTGAAATTTTGCCATTTGCACAACATGGATGGATCCAGAAGGTATTATACTTAGTGAAGTAAGTCAGACAGAGAAAGATAAATACTGTACATTATCATTATATGTGGAATCTAAAAAATAAATGAATGAATATAATAAAACAGAAACAGACTTATAGATACAGAGAACAAATTAGTGGTTACCAGTGGGGAGAGGGCTTAGAGGGAGGGGCAAGATAGGGGAAAGCAATTAAGAGGTACAAACTACTATGTATAAAGGTACAAGGATGTAATGTAGAGCACAGGGAAATAGCCAATATTTTATAATAACTTTAAATGGAGTATAATCTGTAAAAAGATTGAATTACTATGTTGTACACCTGAAACTAATATAACATTGTAAATCAACGATACTTCAATAAAAAAGAAAGAAATGTATAAATATAATTTACATCAACAGATAAAGGTAAAAATTATGTTATCTTAATAGATACAGAAAAACATATGATAAAATTAACATCCATTCATTATTTAAGAAAAAAGTCTTGGTAAACTAGGGATAGAAAATAACTTCTGTAACTTGGCAAAATGTTTCTATCAAAAATCTACAATACGGTTCTTTACTGGTGAAAGATTACCTTCAGGCCTTTACATGCAGCACCATATGAGCAAGTGAAACTAGACTAAGCACAAAGGAGAAAAAAAAAGGAGAGTGGCCAAGATGGCAGAGTAGAAAGACCCTGAGCTCACCTCCTCTTGCGAGCACACCAGAATCACAACTATCTGTAGAATAGCCATCAATGAAAAAGACCAGAACCTACCAGAAAAGATCTTCTATGACTAAAGACATAAAGAAGGGACCACAACAAGATTGGTAGGAGGGGCAGACTCACAATATAATCAAGTCCCATACGCCCTGGGTGGGCAACCCTCAAAACAGAGAATAATTATATTGTAGAGGTTCTCCCACTGTAGTGAGAGTTCTGAGTCCCATATTGGGCTCCCCAGCCCAGGGTCCTGCACCAGAAAGATGAGCCCCAGAGCATTTGGCTTTGCAGGCTTAATTTCAGGAATCCCAAAGGTCTGGGGGAAATAGAGACTTCATTCTTAAAGGACACACACAAAATCTCACACACACTGGGACTCAGGGCAAAAGCAGTAATTTGATAGGAGCCTGGGCCAGACCTAGCTGCTTGTCTTGGAGAGTCTCCCAGAGAGATGGGGGGCAGCTGCAGCTCACCCTGGGGACATAGGCACTGGCAGCAGCCATATTTGGGAGCTTTCTATCATATGGACACTGGTGCAGGCAGGCACCATCATGGGATCTTCCCTCTGGCTCATTAGCACCAAGACTTGGCCCCACCCAACAACCTGTAGGCACCAATGCTGGGACACCTCAGACCAAACAACTAACTAAGCAGAGACATAGCCCCACCCATCAGCAGTCAGGCTGCCTAAAGACTACCTGAGCCCACAGCCACCTCCAGATATGCCTTTAGACACAACCCTGCTCACCAGAGGGCCAAAACCCAACTCCCGCCCTGCCCTCTGGGAAGCTTGCAGTAACCTCTAGACCAGCCTCACCCACCAGGGGGCAGACACTAAACGCAAGAAAACCACAATCCTGTAGCCTGCAGACCCAGCCCACTGACAACAGGCCAGACCCTACCCTAGGATCAGCTGGGCCCCAGCCCTGCCTACTAGCAGGCCAACACAAGCTTTGTGACACCCCAGACCCCATACCCAACTGTGACAGGAATCGCCCTCCCCACCCACTCCCCAGCAATATGATACCAGCTCTGGGATCCCTGGGCCCTGCAGCTAGACTCCAGGACCTGGATCTGCTTGCCAATAGACTTGCACTAACCCCAGGACCTGGCTTCACCCACCAGTGGGCAGGCAACAGACCTAGGGTCTTCTGGACCCTGACTCTGTCCACCAGTGAGCCAGCACTAGCCCCGGGGCCACCTGAGGTTCTATAATTAGCCACCTTGTGACCAGAACCCACTAACCAGCAGCTAGTAGCATCCACACAAGGCAGGGCCTGGCAACCAACCTGGCTAGGGACCAACAAAGCCTACCAGACTGCCCACATAGCCCACCACAACAGAAGCACCCACACAGCCCTCGTGGGGGGAACCCGTAGAGCATATAACATGGGTGACAAGAGGAATGTATGCTGAGGGGATGCATAGGACATCTCCTACAGAAGGCCACTTCTCCAAGGTCAAGAAAAGTAACCTAACACATACATAAAAATACAAATAGCAACTTAGACAAAATGAGGCAACAGGGGAACATGTTCCAGACAAAGTGACAAGATAAAACCCCAGAAGAACTAAGCGAAGTGAAGATAGGCAATCTACCCAAGAGAGTTCAGAGTAATGATTGTAAAGATGATCAGAGAACTTGGGAGAAGAATGGATGTACAAGTGAGAAGTTAGAAGTTTTTAACAAAGAGTTAGAAAATATAAAGAACAAGCAAACAGAGATGAAGAATACAATAACTGAAATGAAAAATACACTAGAAGGAATCAACAGTAAACTAAATGCTACAGAAGAATGAACCAGTGATCTGGAAGACAGGGTAGTGGAAATCACTGCCGCTGAATAGAAAAAAGAAAAAGAATGAAAAGAAATGAGGACAGTTTGAGAGACCTCTGGGACAACATCAAGTGCACTAATATTCGCATTATAGGGGTCCCAGAAGGAGAAGAGAGGGAAAGGGGCGGAGAACATATTTGAAAACATAATAGCTGAAAACTTCCCTAACCTGGGAAAGGAACAGTCACCCAAGTCCAGGAAGTGCAGAGAGTCCCATACAGGATTAACCCAAAGAGGAACACACCAAGACACATTGTAATTAAAATGAAAAAAATTAAAGATAAAGAGAGAATATTAAAAAGCAGCAAGGGAAAGGCAACAAATACCATACAAGGAAACTCCCATAAGGCTATCAGCTGATTTTTCAGCAGAAACTCTTCAGGCCAGAAGGGAGTGGCACAATATATTTAAAGTGGTGAAAGGGAATAACCTATAACCAAGAATACCCAGAAGGATTGCCTTCAAAAATCAGGAATAATACATGGATGCCCCATCACCACTTTGATTCAGCATAGTTGTCCTAGCCTAGTAAGATAAGAAAAATACTAAAGGGTGTGAAGATTGAATAGAAAGAAACAAAACTGTTTTTATTTGAAACATATTTAATTGACTACATTAATAACCAAATTAGTAAGAGTTTAACAAGTTGGCTGGATATAAGATAAACATACAAAAGTCAATAGCATTTCCTGGAAATTGAGTTATTTGTAGTGAGGTAGATGGACCTAGAGTCTGTCATACAGAGTGAAGTAAGTCAGAAAGAGAAAAACAAATACTGTATGCTAACACATATATATGGAATCTAAAAAGCAAACAAAAAAATGGTTCTGAAGAACCTAAGGGCAGGACAGGAATAAAGACACAGATGTAGATAATGGACTTGAGGATGTGGGAGGGGGAAGGGTAAGCTGGGACGAAGAGAGAGAGTGGCATGGACACATACACTACCAAATGTAAAATAGATAACTAGTGGGAAGCAGCCACACAGCACAGGGAGATCAGCTCCGTGCTTTGTGACCACCTTGAGGGATGGGATAGGGAGTGTGGGAGGGAGACACAAGAGGGAGGGGATATATGTATATGTATAGCTGATTCACTTTGTTACACAGCAGAAACTAACACAACATTGTAAAGCAATTATACTCCAATAAAAATGTTTTTAAAAAAAGTCAATAGCATTTCTATAATTAGAAACAAACTCTTAGAAACTTCAATTTTTAAAGAAATACCTTTTACAGTAATAAAAAAGTAAAGTATTTAGAAATGAATTTTAACAAAAGATGCATAGAATAGTTATTGGGAATAGTTTAAAGCTTTACTGATGCACCTTAAAGAAGATATAATTAAGTGGAGCATGTTAATGGATAGAAACATTCAATATCATAAGGATTCAGTTCTCCCCAAATTGATCTATCAATTCAATTCCAATCAAAATGCTATCAGTTTTTTAATGAACCTGACAAGCTGATCCTAATATATATATTAGATGCGAAGATATATATTAAGGCTAAAGGTTTACCTTGCCTGATATTAAGATGATTAAAAGGCTGTTCTAATTAAGACAGTGTTATATTGACACAGGGAAAGGCAAATTGTCCAGTCTAGAACAGATGAGAGAGCCCAGAAACAGACAGCCATATTATATGAAAACTTGATATGTGGCTGAGTTGACATGGCAAAGCATGGAAAGGATGGATCTAGTCATTAAATCATACTGGAACTATCAGTATTCCGTATGGGAAAAATGAAATTTGATCCTTCTGCATGCCATTTACAATACTATATTTTAAATGTATTAAAGATTTAAATATGAAAGTTAAAACTTTTGCAGGAAAATATAGGAGAATATTTTATCACCAAAGGTAGGAAAGAAGAGGAATAAAGTTTGCTAACCATAAAGTAAAAGATTGGTAAGTATGGTTACTTCAAAATTAAGAATGTCTGCCCATCAGAGACACCATGAAGAAAGTGATGACAAGTCATAACTATATTTACAACTCATATGACCAATAATGAGTTGGTATCCAGAATAAGGAATGCCTGAAACCCAATTTTTTTTAAAAAGACAATCTAATTTTTAAATAAACAAAAAATCTGAACAGGTATTTCACAGAAGAGGAAATCTCAAAATAAACATAAGAAAAATTCTCACCCTCATTAGTAATCAGGGAAACACAAAACAATGATATCCCATTTTATGCCCACTAGTTTGCAAAAAATTAAGAAGTCTCACTATAGTGTTGGCAATAGCAGAGCATGGAAACTCTTATAGACTGACAGAAAGAATGTAATTGGTTCACAACTTGTCATTTTATTGTAAAGTAACAGTCACAATACCCTAGAAGAATTCCTAGAAGAATATCTCTAGAAAAACTTTTACAAATGTGCACTTGGAGACATGTACAAGAATGTGAATAGTGACATTATTTAAAAGGCCAGAAATTAGACTACTCAAATGTCCATTGAATGAGGCATGAATAAGTATTACAAGGTTTATTCACAAAGTGGAAATGAGTGAACCACAGCTACCTACAACAATGTAGATAAATCTTTTCAATATTGAGGAAAAAAAGCAGATAACCAAGGATATAGACAATAAGATATCTCTTTATAAAGCTCAAGCAAAACAAAATACTAACGTGTTTGTTTAAAATTAAAAAACTAGTTTTAAAAGGAAAAGAATGATTTTTAAAAATTCAGTGTAGCAAGGTTTCCCTTAGAGAAGATCAGGGCAAAGCATATAGATATCTTAGTAGCGTCAATGATCTACATCTTAAGTTGAATAAAGGCTTCATGAGTGTTCATTTTGCTGTTATGCTTCATAGCTTAAATATATGTTGCATGTATTCATTTTCATATAAAAAATTTTATAATGGCTTCCAAAGAACGACTAAGTAATACATATGACAAAACTAAAATGGCCACTGTGATCAATGCATTTTGGCATCCAGAGGGCATCTGTCCAGGTTGACAGCAGTCTGCACTCATTGGGTATGTAAGTCTTTCAACCATTTACAAATCATCTTAATGATGCTGTCAACCAGCCTCCATTTCTCAGCCTTGGTACACAAGGATATCAGGTTCCCTTTCTAAGTGCTCACAAACCATCTGTTTAATATTTCCTCCCAGTCTTTGCTAGGGATTGATGTCAAGCTCTTTTGGAAAGGTATTTTATCCATATGTGTTCTCAGGAAACACCAAATGTTAACAACCTAAACATAGAAGATAAAGATTCATTGCTTCCTAAAGTGTTCCAGAAAAAAAAAAAAAACTTTTTCTATGATTCATGCTTCAGTACAGTTGTCAGACTCCACTTATTGATTTTTTCTCCTTTCATTGTCTTCAAAAATAGACCAGAAAATGCAGCTGTTTATTGAGCTTGTCTTTGAAAACTACATTAAAGTCATGTCCCTATGGCTTTAAGACTAAATTAGAACCACTGTTTTATTTAATACCTAAAGATTTTTAACACAGAGAGATGTTTATTAACAGAAACCATGGTCTCAGAAAAATGGCAAAAATTGAATTGAAGAATTTTTTTTAGAGTTCCATAGAAAATCTAAAGTTATTTGAAAATTAGGTCTTTTAAATTTTTTCCTCACCTCTTTTGAGGAATAATTTGCATACTGTAAGTTGCATCCACAGTGTACAATTCAATGAGTTTTGACAGTTGTATATGCCCATCACCACAATCAAGATACAGAACACTTCCATCAATCCCAAAAGATTCCTCTTGCCCCTTTACACTCAATCCCTCTCTCCATCCTTGGCATACACCACTGATCTGTTTTTTGTCTGTAAATTAGTTTGTATTTTATATAAATGGGATCATATAAATGGTATATACTTCTTCTGTGTCTGGCTTTTTTCATTTAGATTTTGAGATTCATCCATGTTGTTTATATCAACAAGTAGTTGTTAGCTTTATTTTTATTTCTGAGTAATAGTATATTGTATGACTATGCCACGTATTGTTTACCCATTCTGCTGTTAATGGATGTTTCAGTTGTTTCTAGTTTTTGACTGTAGTGTCTAAAGTTCCTACAAATGTCTGTACACAAATCTCTGTATGGACATACGTTTTTGCTTTTTTTTTTTTTTTTTTTTTTTTTTTTTTTGCGGTACGCGGGCCTCTCACTGCTGTGGCCTCTCCCGTTGTGGAGCACAGGCTCCGGACGCGCAGGCTCAGCGGCCGTGGCTCACAGGCCCAGACGCTCCGCGGCATGTGGGATCTTCCCGGACCGGGGCACAAACCTGTGTCCCCTGCATCGGCAGGCGGACTCTCAACCACTGTGCCACCAGAGAAGCCCTGGACATACGTTTTTATTTTTCATAGGTCTTACTGTGTTTATGGTTAATCTTCTTCCATCCACTTACTTTCAACGCATTTGTGTCTTTATACTTAAAGTGTATCTCTTATAGACAGCATAAAATTGGGTCTTGCTTTTTATCCATTATGCTCTTCTCTGCTTTTTTTTGGAGTGTATACTCCATTAACATTTACCATAAGTATTGATATGGTTGGATTTAGGTCAGTCATTTTATTTTATTTTTTTGTCCTCTCTGATTTTTCTTCGTCTTTTCCCTGCTTTCTTTGGATTATTAAACATTTTCAGAATTCTATTTTATCTATTGTCATTAGCTAATTTTCTTGCATTATTTTTAGTGGTTTCTATAGGGATTACATTATACAATCTTAACTTTTCAAAGTCTACTTAGAGTCAATATAGTAAACTTCACATAAAATGTAGAAACCTCAAGATTACAGTACTTCACATAAAATATAGAAACCTTGTAGGGATTAAAATATATTTTTAAACTTGTTTATAGCCTACTTAGACTTAACATAGTACCATGTCATGGAAAATATACAAACTTTGCAACTATGTAGGTCCATTTATCCCCTACACACACACACACACACACACACACACACACACACACACACACACACACACACACATTGTCTTTTTGTTGTATTTGTTGTGTGTATTACATACACATTATAAACTTCACAAGGCAATATTATAAATTTTTGCTTTAAACAATCATGTGTATTTTAAAGAAACTAAGAGAAAAATAGTTTTTATATTTACTGTTTCCAGTGTTCTTCATTCATTCCTAAAGATCCAGCTTTCCCTTCAGTATCATTTCCTTCAGCTCAAAGAACTTTAGTATTTCTTGTAGTTTGGTTCTGGTAACGACAAATTTCTTAGCTGTTATTTTCTGAAAATGTATATTTCACTTTCATTCTTGAAGGAGGTTTTTCTTATATATAGACTTATGGGTTGACAGGATTCTCTTTTCTTTCAGCACATTAAAGATGTTGCTCCACTGTCTTCTGGCCTTCCATGGTTGCTCAATAAAAGTCATAGTCCTTAAATCACTTTCCCCTTTGTGTAAAGGATCGGTTTTCTGGCTGCTTTCAAGAATTTTCTCTTTATGTTTGTTTTTAAGCAGGTTTACAATGCTGTGACTAGGCACAGATTTCTTGTTTGGGTTCACTGAGCTTTTTTAGTCTGTAAATTTATATTCTTAACCCAATTTGGGAAATTTGCTGCCATTATTTAGTCAAATTTTTTTCTGTCTCCTTCCCTCTCTTCACTCCTTTGGGACTCCAATTACCACATGTTAAACCTTTTTAAATTTTTCCACAGTTCCCCAAGGCTCTGTGGTATTCTGCTTGTTTGTTTTGTCCAAACTTTTTTCTCTCTCTTCTTCAGATCAGATGATCTCTATTGATCTACCTTTAAATTCACTGACTCTCATCTCTCATCTCCAGTCTGCTGTTAAGCTCATGTGGTGAATTTTTTGTTCAGATATTGTACTTTTCAGTTCTAAAATTTCCATTTGGTACTTTTTTATATTTTCTATTTCTCTGTTGATATTTCCTATCTTTTCATTCATTATGAACGTATTTTCCATTCCTTATGACCATAATTTTAATTACGCTGCTTTAAAGTTCTTGTCTGTTAACTCTAACATCTTTGTCATCTTGGGGTTTGCATCTGTGGACTGTATTTTTCCTCTGAAATTGGGCCATATTTTCTGACTCTGTATGCCAAAAACATTTGGATTGTATTTTCTGAATATTATATTGTATAGACTCTGGAATCTATTGTATTACTCTGAAAATTATTTGTTTTAGCAGACAATTAACTTTGTTAGACTCAAACTGCAACATTTCATGGCCTGTAGTAGGCCCCTCACTCAAATCTCAGTTCCATTCTTTAAGCCTAAACTATGAACTGCTTTCAGTTTGTCCCACCTAGGTTCAGCTAGGTGCCTGGACTGAGTTTAAATACATAATTTCAGGCTCTCTGGCTCTGGCTTTCTCCTTCCTTGGATTTATTCCTCGCTCTCCAGGGGCTCTGGTTGCCCCAGGCTGCTTCCCCTGGTAATGCCAGTGAAAGACAGAGGGGTTTCTGTTGAAGCTTTTGTTGCCCCTGCACAGCTGTGATCGAGGCTACCCTCAGGGCAAAGGTGCAAAAAATGGGGAACTCATTCCTTGCTGGTCACTTACTCCAAGTTTCAGCTCCCCTCACAAACCTATCTTTGTTCAGTCTCAAGAGCCCTCGGGTAATTATTTTGTTTTGTTTTGTTTTTTAATACTATCCAGAGTTTGTCTGTTATTTACAGGAAGATCAGTTTGTTAGGTACTGGAACCTAACCAGATTGGAAGGCCCTTATTCACTCTTGATCAGTTTGGTTCTTTCTTTTTACCTCTTCTTCCATCTTCTGTTCAGGTTAATAAGGTCAAGTTTTTCATCATTTCTCTCTGTGTCTTTAGGAGATTATGACTTAAAAGAAGTTCTTCTAATTAAATCCCAACTCTTCATTCCTCCTCTTCTTTCCCCCTCATCCCCTGACACTCAGAAACAAACACACCCCTGCTTTACTAGGCAGATGACTTATATTGCTCCCCACCCAACCTTAGGACAATCTGGCTGCTTCTCTATCTGAAATCATGCCTATCATATACCTAGCACTAGAGCACTAGTTAGCACAGTACAAATATTGATTGTGGCCAAAAATAGACATAAGTACATATATAAATTTAGTGTAGAATGAAGGTGACAAATCACTAGAGCAAAGATGGTTCACAAATTGTCTGGGTCAAGTGGTTAGCCATCTAGAAAATATTCTAAATGGATCAGGGACATAAATGTAAAGAATGACATTTTTAAAGTAGTTAAAGAAAACCTTGGTGAAGTTTTTTATAATCTCAGCATAGGGAAAGGTTTTCTACCTATGACTCAAAATCCAGGTGCAATAATTTATTTAACTACAAAAAATTCATTATGTAAAAGTAAAAATCTTAGGCATGGCAAAGATCACCATAAACAAAGTCAAAAGACAACTGCAAAACTAGGAGAAAGTGTTTGCAATTTATATCTCAGGGGGAAAAAAGACAAATATATATATAGAAAATCCTAAAGATGCCACCAGAAAACTACTAGAGCTAATCAATGAATTTGGTAAAGTTGCAGGATACAAAATTAATGCACAGAAATCTCTTGCATTCCTATACACTAACAATGAAAAATCAGAAAGAGAAATTAAGGAAACAATCCCATTTACCATTGCAACTAAAAGAATAAAATACCTAGGAATAAACCTGCCTAAAGAGGTAAAAGACTTGTACTCAGAAAACTATAAAACACTGATGAAAGAAATCAAAGATGACATAAACAGATGGAGAAATATACCATGTTCTTGGATTGGAAGAATAAATATTGTGAAAAAGACTGTAATACCCAAAGTAATCTACAGATTCAATGTAATCCCTATCAAACTACCAATGGCATTCTTCACAGAATTAGAACAAAAAATTTTACAATTCATATGGAAACACAAAAGACCCCGAGTAGCCAAACAATCTTCAGAAAGAAAAACAGAGCTGGAGGAATCAGACTCCTGACTTCAAACTATACCACAAAGCTACAGTGATCAAGACAGTATGGTACTGGCACAAAAACAGAAATACAGATCAATGGTAGAGGATAGAATGCCCAGACATAAACCCACGCACATATCACCTAATTTATAACAAAGGAGGCAAGAACATACAATGGAGAAAACACAGCCTCTTCAATAAGTGGTGCTGGGAAAGCTGGACAGCTACATGTAAATGAATGAAATTAGAACACTACCTAACACCATACACAAAAATAAACTCCAAATGGATTAAAGTCCTAAATATAAGACCAGACACTATAAAACTCTTAGAGGAAAACATAGGAAAAGCACACTTTGACATAAACCGCAGCAAGATCTTTTTTCACCCACCTCCTAGAGTAATGGAAATTAAAAGAAAAATAATCAAAATGGGACTTAATTAAACTTAAAAGCTTTTGCACAGCAAGGGAAACAATAAACAAGACAAAAAGAGAACCCTCAGAATGGGAGAAAATATTTGCAAATGAAACAATGAACAAAGGATTTATCTCCAAAATATACAAACATCACATGGAGCTCAATATCAAAAAAACAGGGCTTCCCTGGTGGCGAAGTGGTTGAGAGTCCGCCTGCCGATGCAGGGGACATGGGTTCGTGCCCCGGTCCAGGAGGATCCCACATGCTGCGGAGCGGCTGGGCCCGTGAGCCACAGCCGCGGAGCCTGTGCTCCACAACGGGAGAGGCCGCAACAATGAGAGGCCCGCGTACAGCAAAAAAAAAAAAAAAAAAAAACAATCCAATTAAAAATTGGGTGGAAGACCTAAATAGATATTTCACCAAGGAAGACATACAGGTGGCCAATAGGCACATGAAAATATGCTCAACATTACTAATTATTAGAGAAATGCAAATCAAAACTACAATGAGGTATCACCTCACACTGGTCAGAATGGCCATTATCAAAAAAATCTAGAAACAGTAAATGCTGGAAAGGGTGTGGTGAAAAGGGAACCCTCCTGCTAACGCATATATATGGAATCTAAAAGAAAAAAAAATGGTACTGATGAACCTAGTTCCAGGGCAGGAATAAAGACATAGGCATAGAGAATGGACTTGAGGACACGGGGTGGGAGGGGGAAGCTGGGGCGAAGTGAGAGTAGCATCGACATATATACACTACCGAATGTAAAATAGTTAACTAGTGGGCAGCAGCATAGCACAGGGAGATCAGTTCCATGCTTTGCAATGACCTAGAGGGGTGGGATAGGGAGGATGGGAGGGAGGCTCAAGAGGGAGGGGATATTGGGACATATGTATGCATATGGCTGATTCACTTTGGTGTACAACAGAAACTAGCACAGTATTGTGAAGCAGTTATACTCCAGTAAAGATCTATTTTTTAAAAAATTCAAGGGGAAAAAAAAGACCAAAAACCCTATAGAAAAATGGACAAAAGACATAAACAGATAATTCAAAACATATTTTAAATGGTCCTTAAACATATAAAAATATGCTCAACTTCACTCATAATTAGAAAAATGAAAACTAAGACTACACCAACATCTCCCACCTTTAGATCAACAAAAGTTAACAAGTATGACAACACATTCTGTTGGTGAGGCTACATTTCCATTTATCGCCGGTAGAAGGCACAGTGGTACAACACATTTGGAGGTGAATTTGGCAGTATCTAACAAAGCTACTTAGGCATTTACTTTTGACTCACCATTCCCACTTCTAAAACTCCAATACCCTGAAGATATACCTCTAACAATATAAAAATGCATACATATATACAGGATTACAAAGCTGTTATACAGTCTTTCTAGATTTTTATTTTTGTTGTTTAGGATATGTTTTAGGACTTTCTTCAGTTTCTGTGCCTTTTTTTTTTTTTTTAACATTTCCTTACTCTACCTAACTCCCCAGTAAGTGTTATATTCTTTCTTGGTTCCTCCTACTTTTGTTTTCATCTCAGAGTAGATCTCTCAGCTCATTTGGGCATTAAAGAGGCAAAATTCCTTGGTCTAGTTCTCAGGCCCTCACCAACAGATTTAATGCCTTCCTAGCCCCACTTCCTCCTTTTCCTAAATAACCATTTCCCTACTCTCCTTCCCCACCTCAGTGCCTATCAAAACACTTCTTCCCAGTCCACTTTTCTAATTTGCATTGCAATTTACATTAAATGCTTTTTGTTTATAGAATATGTAAATTAGTTTGTGCAGGAAAAGGCTTTTAAAATACCTTCTATGTATAGTGTTTCCCAGGTCAAACTATGCTTTAGATTTTGGTAAATCTCAATCAGTAGTGATCAACCCCTTTCGCAGGTGGGTTGCATTTTTTCCTCAGTAAAATGAAAATAGAGCTAATTGAGACCCATAAATAAAATATTTTTTCTTACACCTTGAATCATATACTTTTTTTTTTTTTTTTTTTTGCGGTATGCGGGCCTCTCACTGTTGTGGCCTCTCCCGTTGCGGAGCACAGGCTCCGGGCGCGCAGGCTCCGGGCGCGCAGGCTCAGTGGCCATGGCTCACGGGCCCAGCCGCTCCGCGGCATGTGGGATCTTCCCCGACCGGGGCACGAACCCGTATCCCCTGCATCGGCAGGCGGACTCTCGACCACTGCGCCACCAGGGAAGCCCCATATACGTTATTTAAGAGAAAAATGTCACCAAAAAAAGAAGAAAGAAAGAAATGGCACTGGCATTTAGTAACTAAAATGTTCATGTGTAGACAGCTGGGAGGCAGCTTTCTAATCTTTCATCCATTATAGTTGCATGATGCTTTAAAGTCTACAAAGTGCTTTCAGGTGCCATCATTTCCTACTCAAATGAACACTAAGCCTAGGTATTATTATCATTCCCACTTCACAGATGAAGAAATTGAGCTTAGAGAGATGAAGTGACTGGTCTAAGGTCACAGAGCAAGTTAGGAGCAGAATGGCTAAGATTAGTTCATTCTGTGCAGTGCAGCATTTACTGAGCTCCTGTTGTATTCCAGACACTCTGCTAGTGCTGAGGGTGCAGAGGTGGATAAGGTGCTACATCTGGTATCCACAGGCATAGAGACACCCTTCCATAACCAAGACCCTCTTTACTGCACCTGCAGGATCTCCTTTCTATTTGGGCTAGCCAGGGCAGGGCAAGTCAGGCACCTCAAAGCAGGATTGGATGGGAATTCCCTGGTGGTCCAGTGGTTAGGACTCTGCACTTCCACTGCAGGGGGCCCGGGTTGAATCACTGGTCAGGAACTAAGAAGCCATGCAGCTCGGCCAAAAAAAAAAAGCAAGATTGGATGGCAGGGAATATTGTCAACTCCTTGTCACAGGATGTTGCTCCCACAGCTCCAGATGTGTGGGGATGCAGTGCAGCTTCTCCCTTAGAGAAGTCCCTACCACCAATCACAGGCTTCTTCACCCTTAGAAACACACAGGCCTGAGAAAAAGCAATTCTGAGAAGATTACTTTCCCAGCCAAAGTAATTGCTCTGGAAACATTTTCTTTCCTAATTCATCTTCTTACTAAGGGCCGAAATATTTGGAATTAGGTTAGGACATGTCTCAGAGCTAGAGGTGCCCACAGGTCCCTATTTTGTCTCCAATAATGTAAATCATCCATCGTGAATCATTAGTATTTCATTCTTTAGTTAACAGTCAAGCCTTTTTTTTTTTTTAGCCCACCTTAGCCTGCACCGCCTTGACCCTCCATCATAAAACTCTCTGGGTAGCTGACTAGGGCTGGAAAAGAGGCATGTCCACTACAAGCTGAGGGATCTCTGCTTGTGTTCTGCTCATGGGACTCCCAGATTCCTCTCCCGTCTTTCCACCACTGCCCACTACCACCACAGAACAGGAAAGCATGTGTGGGAGGCCTGGGCTGAGACGTGGGCATCCCACACAAGCTAATAGTTCGGCACACCTTCAAACAAATATTTTTAAAATACTAATTCAACAATTGTTTAGGAGCCAAAGGCTACAAAGAGGAAGAGAAAGGAAAGGAGTACTGGCTCTGTTCTGCCCAGTCTTGCACACTTCCCTAAGCAGAGCCAAAGCCCACCCTTCTTAGAAATAGGTGTAGTGACTACCTGTTGTTACATGAGTGTGTTCCTTTGTGGGGGTCTCATCCTTCACCCCAGCAGTTTGTGCCAGTCCTCACTTCCTCCCTTCTGCTTTAGCCTTCTTGCTATTCCTCCAGTATACCAACCTCATTCTCACTTCAAGACCTTTGACCTTGCTGATTCCTTTATAAGGAACAGTCTTCCCACAGATGTTTTCATGATTCAGTCGTTCACTTGGTTCAAGTCTCTGCTCAACTATTACCTTCTTAGAGCATACTTCTTCCCTGGCCAGCCAAGGTAAAGGTTCACACACACACACACACACACACACACACACACACACACACACACTTATCCTGATTTATTTTTCTTCATTATTATTATCTGTAATTTTTTTCTGTTTTGTTTATTTTCTGTTCTCCCACTAGAATGGTAAACCATGAAAGCAGAGAATTTGTCTTTTTCTTTGTTGACACCAAGCAGTGCCTAGCTCATAGAAGGCACTAAATAAATAATTATTTGAATGACAAATTAAATGAATGAATAAGTGAATGAATGAATGAATGGCAGCAGTAGTCTCCCTGGGAGGGTATAGTTCTGGGAAATAAATTTTCTCTATCTCATTACACTTCTACTTATAGACTGGGGCCCTAGGAAGATGATCACCACTTGGTCAGTCCTGTGCTCACTTCTCTGCAGAGGACACGCTGCCTTAACCCCCACTACCCCTGCCACCTCCTTTCAAGGGGCTTCTCCTTTTTCCCAGGGTCCAATCATTACCACCACAAATGAGGCAAATGAGCTCAGAAAGACAAGCTAGACTGCCCCTAACATTTTGAGCTGTCAGAGACTATCCCCTTGCAGTTATTGATTTTAAGACAGTGGTCGAATGCCTCTGCACAGTTGTTCCTGAGCCAACTTTGTCTGCTCTGATTACTTATCCTAGTATTCACAGAGTACACAGCACTGATTGTAAACTGACCCAGGAAGGCTAAGGTACCATGATTATACAGTTTCTGTAGTGGTTCTTGACATTTTTGGGGTCACAGAGCTCTTCTGAGAATCTGATAAAAGCTAAGGTCCTATCCCCCTCCTCCACCCCTCCAAAATACACCTATACACATATAGACAAAATTGTATACAATTTCAGGGGTTCCCAGAACCCCTGAAGCCCATCCATAACACCCAAGGACGGGTGACATGATGGTCATTTAGAAAGAAATAGGGGGCTTCCCTGGTGGCGCAGTGGTTGAGAGTCTGCCTGCCGATGCAGGGGATCCGGGTCCGTGCCCCGGTCCGGGAAGATCCCACATGCCGCGGAGCGGCTGGGCCTGTGAGCCATGGCCGCTGAGCCTGCGCGTCCAGAGCCTGTGCTCTGCAACGGGAGAGGCCACAACAGCGAGAGGCCCGCGTACCTCAAAAAAAATAAAAAATAGAAAGAAATAGGTTTGGCCTATAGGTCAAGACCTTTGTGGGACTGGGGAGGATGTGCAGGAGCATCATTTTCCTGGGCTTCTACTTTAGACATTCTATGTCAAGAGAGAAATATAGCCATTATATATGTAAGTATGTGTTAAAGTGTTAAATTCTCCCATTTTAAACACATTTCAATTTTGTAACACTATTTTAGGGTTGACTTCTGAAAAGGATTGCTTTAGGCATTACCTTACTACCTTTAGGCTTTCTTAGTCTTTCCCATTATTGTGCCTCTTCCAGAAAAGCTTAGCCCAGTGAAGGATGTCACTGCTTATGGCCACAGGGAGGCAGGGTAGGTCCAAAAACTGAATGTGAATGCCAGCTGCAGCTAGACTGCAACAGACTAGGCCTTCTTTTGTCAGGAACACCCAGACACTCAGAGCCGCCACCTTCACTCCAGTAACCTTTCTAGTTCATAACAGTGTGACCAGTCCCTGCTAGACAGTCAATATGGAAGCTGTTCTTCAACGTCTGAGAAGTCTCCTTCCCATTCCCCAGGTTTAGTACATTTAGTTATATTTGTGAAGAACACAGGACCAGGTGTTGATGTTCTTACGTATGTTGGTGGCAGGGAGAAAGTCACCGAGATAAGTGATTGGAAAAAAAGAATTTTAAAAAAGGAAAGCACATTCTTTTCCTATAAGAGCAAATCATTTTGTTGATGAGAGAAAAGGAAGAAAATGCCATTTGTTAGACCTACTGCATGCCATTCATGCAGGTAATCATCTCACTTCTTATGCCTCCTATAACTATGAAATATGTTGTGCTATCCCCACTTTGCCCAAAGTCACATAGCTAACAACTTTCAAGCCACAATTCAAACCCTGGTCTTTCGACTACATTCCACCACCTTTCATAAACTCAAAAAAAATTAAGAAAACCCTTCAGGAGAAACAAAGTAACAAGTATAATTAGTATTGCCTGTATGGAGTCCACAGATACCCAGGAGGTACTGATTAAAACCAATAGGGAGGATATAATGAAGCATAACTTCTTGGACAAAGTCAGTTCTGAGTTGGAACCTGGAGGAGCTGCAGGCCATGGATTGACAAGAGTAATAAAAGCACTAAGGAAGGAAGTCACGTGGCAGGGAGACTAGCTCAGTTGAAGCCCAAGAGTTACAGGAAAAAGTAATGAGAGCTGAGGAGGAGGGAGCAATTGTTTAACTCAACAGGCACTTGCTAATCTTCAGCTCTCTGCAAGCTGCTGAGCTGAGGGATGGAGGGGTGGGGGTGTTGATAGGTTCTCAACAGGCAGAGAAGAGGAGGAATATATTGATATGAGCCATACAGAGTAAGGGAAGAATGGGGGTATTTGAGGAATAATGAGTAGCAGCAAGTGGTACAAAATGAGTGAAGGGAATAAAGATGACAGCAGGAAGGCAGTATGTGCTCTTTAGGAAAGGAAGGATCTGATGAAACTATGTTTTAGAAAAATTAACTGGTAGTAAGAAGTACCAGAGGGGAAAGAATGGAGTTTGATGGGACAGCTAAGAGGCTACTGCCATAATCCAGGCACAAGGAAATGGCTGCCTGGACCAGTGGCAGAGAATACGGAAAAGAAGTTCTCTCTCTAAAGTGTTCTGGTTTACACATTAGTCTTTAGCTTGGATGATGTGAGAAGGTCCCCTCAAATCTGAAGCAAAGCGCCTCTATGGCGATTACCTGAGAACTTTTTCAAAGGAAGAAGCTCCGCTCTGTGGCTCTTCCAAGAACCTGTAGGTTAAGAATTTGGAAAGAACTCTCATACCATATACAAAAATAAACTCAAAATGGATTAAAGGCTTAAATGTAAGACCTGAGACCACAAAACTTCCAGAAGAAAATACAGGCAGTAAGCTCTTTGGCATCAATCTTAGCAATATTTTTTTGAACATGTCTCCTAAGGCAAGGGAAACAAAGCAAAAATAAACAAACGGGACTACGACAAACTGAAAAGCTTTTGCACAGTGAAGGGAACTATCGACAAAATGAAAAGCCAGCCCACTGAATGGGAGAAGATATTTGCAAACGATGTATCTGAAAAAAGGGTTAATATCCAAAATATACAATGAACCTATACAACTCAACATCAAAAAACGAACAACCCGGGGCTTCCCTGGTGGCGCAGTGGTTAAGAATCCGTCTGCCAATGCAGGGCACATGGGCTCGAACCCTGGTCCGGGAAGATCCCACATGCCATAGAGCAACTAACCACGTGCACCAAAACTGAGCCTCCACTCTAGAGCCCACGAGCCACAACTACTGAAGCCCGTGTGCCTAGAGCCCATGCTCCACAACAAGAGAAGCCACCTAGATGAGAAGCCCGTGCACCGCAACAAAGAGTAGCCCCCACTCGCCACAACTAGAGAAAGCCCGCACACAGCAATGAAGACCCAACACAGCCAAAAATAAATAAATAAAATAAATAATTTTTTTTAAATGAACAACCCAATTTAAAAATGGGTAAGGGACCTAGATAGACATTTTTCCAAAGAAGACATACAGAAGGTCAACAGGCACATGAAAAGATGCTCAGCATCACTAATCATCAGGGAAATGCGAATCAACATCACAATCACTTCACACCTGTCAGAATGGCTATTATCAAAAAGACAGCAAATAATAAATGTTGACAAGGATGTGGCGAAAAGGGAACCCTCATGCACTGTTAGTGGGAATGTAAATTTGTGTAGCTACTATAAAAAACAGTATGGAGTTTCCTCAAAAAATTAAAAATAGAGCTACCATATGATCCATCAGTTCCACTCCTGAGTGCTTATTCAAAGAAAAAACACTAATTTGAAAAGATATATGCACCCCTATGTTCATTGTAGCACTATTTACAGTAGCCTAGATACGGAAGAAACCTAAGTGCCCATCAATAGATGAATGGATAAAGAAGATGTGGTATATATACACAATGGAATATTACTCAGCCATAGAAAAAAAAAGAATATCTTGCCATTTGCAACAGCATGGATGGACCCAGAGGGTATTATTCTAAGTGAAATAAGTCAGACAGAGTAAGACAAATACTGTCAGATTTCACGTATATGTGAAATCTAAAAAACAAAACAAATGAACAAACCTAACTAAACAGAAACAAAGTCATAGATATAGAGAACAAACAGGTGGTTGCTAGAGGGGAGGAGAGTAGGGAGAGCAGAGAAATAGCTAAGGGAGGGTAAGAGGTACAAACTTTCAATTACAAAATAAATGAGTCACAGGTATCAAATGTACAGTATGGGGAATATAGTCAATAATTATGTAGTATCTTTGTATGATGACAGATGGTAACTAGACTTACCATGATGTTCATTTGGGGATGTATAGAAATATCAAATCACTATGTTGTGTACCAGGAACTAACATAGTGTTGTAAGTCAATTTCACTTCAAAAACCAACAAACTCATAGAAAAAGAGATCAGATTTGTGGTTACCAGAGGCAGGGGGTGGGGGAGGGTGAATTGAATTAAGGTGGTCAAAAGGTACAAAATTCCAATTATAAGATAAATAAGTACTAGGGATGTAAGGTACAACATAATAAATATAATTAACACTGCTGTACATTATATATGGAAGTTGTTATAGAGTAAATCCTGAGTTCTCATTACAAGAAAAAATTTTTTGTATTTCTTTAATTTTATATCTATGAGATGATAGATGTTCACTAAACTTATTGTGGTAATCATCTCATGATGTGCATAAGCCAAGTCATTATACTGCACACTTTAAACTTACACAGTGCTCTATGTCGATTACATCCCAATAAAACTGGAAGAGAAAAAAGAAGTTGGAACGAACTTTAGCAACATTGATGGAGTGTCTGTAGGGAAGATTGGCATTTTCCTTCACAGAGGCATGTTTCAGGCCTGGTTCTTCAGCTTTACAGAATCAGAAAGTTGATTTTATCAACATCCTCTCGGAGATAGAGTCACCTTATCAAGCTCAAGACTAAAGTATTAGCCAGAATATTTTAGAGGAAGAACCATAACCACTATAATCATCAAGAAGAACAGAAACTTGACAAACACATCCTGCCATCAGGATGCCTCACTGAGCCAGCACTCCCTCTCCTCTGAGCCACACTTGGATGATGGCTGCCAGCATCTGCCACTGTTGCTCCCTTCCTCTGTGCTCCATTTCTGGCCAACCCCTTCTAATGGACACATCATTCTTTAGATAAGCCAGTACCATCCATAGGCTCTAGTCAAATCTTGCTCTGGTCTGTAAGCCATTCTCCTTTTCTTTAAATTTATTTAATCTTTATATGTTTTGTTTTATTTAATTAATTTATTTTTGGCTGCGTTGGGTCTTCGTTGCTGTGCTCAGGCTTTCTCTCCAGTTGTGGCGAGCGGGGACTACTCCTCCTTGCAGTACGTGAGCTTTAGGCACGTGGGCTTCAGTAGTTGTGGCGCACGGGCTTAGCTGCTCCACAGCATGTGGGATCTTCCCAGACCAGGGCTCGAACCCGTGTCCCCAGCATTGGCAGCCGGATTCTTAACCACTGTGCCACCAGGGAAATCCCCATTCTCCTTTTTTAAGGTGACTGTTTTTCATAGACCTCATCACTCTGTATTGATTTTATTGTTTAATTATTTGAGGAAACACCTATTGTTCTTATTTCCAGATTCTCAACTTTGCTATTGTCCCCATGTACTGCCCATGGTAGGAATTTCTAATCTTCAACCCTTTCCCTGGGGAGAAAAAAAACACTTATTTGTCTTATCCAAAATTCTGTTGTTTGAACTTGGGGCAATATTATCCTCTCTACTATTTGAGATCCTTTGTTCAATTTCATTTATTTAGTTCTTTATCTGCCTCCTTATGCTTTAATAACCATTTTGCCTCTCTGAAGAGAAGCTGTTCAGTCATTTCCATACTTCTTACTCAAGTTGAAGTCCAGGCTCAGAAAAATTACTTCTTGTTTTTCCTATGACACAATAAGTTTCACATTATTAAAAAGAACATTTCTCTTCACTCATGAGGAACGTTTCTTTGACAATGACTTCACATTTATCACTGTAGTACCTGAAAACATAGTAGAGCAGATGAGATTTTAAGGAGAAATGGTCAAGAATAATGTTGCTTTATAAACTCCTTAAGGCAAAGAATATCATATACCTTTGTATATTATTTCATCTTCCATGTAGTACATAATTAATATTATTGCTTGATGCAATGAATGAAATAGCTAGTAAGCTAATGAACCCTCATAACTATCCACAGAAGATGGTAGAGTTTTTTTTTTTTTAAGTGAAAGCGAGTTTATTTAGAGAGATACACATTCCATAGGCAGAATGTGGTCCGTCACAGAGGGCGAGAGCAGCTGATGGTACAGTTTTAATTATACTGGTCGAAGAGAAATGCATTTGGTGCCCCTTTTCAGCCACAGAATAAGTCGTTAAATATAATATGAAGTCACTTAAGTCTCACCACACTTTCCCTGCTTGGGTGCCAATACGTTGGACTGAAGCCCTTTGTTTCCTGTGGAGAGTCTGCCACCTCTGCAGACTTGTCCTCAGGAATGTTGTTCTAGAAATAAACCAGCTTTCTCCTTGGGGTCCATGAGTCATACATAGAAGTTAATTCATTGGAGCAACTGGCTTTTCTTAGGCCCTTTGTAAAAGTATTTCAGAGAGTCCCTCATGGTGAGGCAAAAAAAGTCATGCTCCTCTTCAGTTTCTTTCCAGCTCTTGTCTCATTTCCTCTCTCAGTGCTTCCTCCATCACCTTATACTTGGCTTTTACTGACAAACTTTACCTCCAGACCTAGATCCCAATTCCTGAGCTAGTGTTGCCTAAAGAAGGAAGTAGACCATCAAAGCCTCATTACCCCACCTACCTACTCTCATTTGGAGATTCAGATTTGGAGTCAAACCACACTCCACCAGACCATCCCTGTCTTCTTGGCTGCTAATCACACTTGTGAGATATAGTATGTCAATAGCAAACTTGTATAATCTGTGTCAGAAGGTGGAGGTCAGGAATTCATCTTTTTTTCTTTTAGTCTTTTTTAAATTTATTTTTTTTATAACAGAGATAATAACTGAATACATTTTCACTGTGAAACAACAACATAAAACTGAAGTCCCCCTTGTTAACTAAGTATTTAACTTGCATTGCTATATTATTTTTGGCTGTTCTTGTATTCTAGAGTTTTTAAAAATATTCAATACAAGAAATACATGAATACAATAAAATACAAACACTATAGAAGTATGAATAATAAAAAGTGAATGTATCTCAGAACTCTGCCCTATTTCCTGTCCACTATTAAGAGTTTGATAATAGCCTTCCAGAGCTTTGTAAGAGGCATTTCCATACATATGTATGCACTTAGGCTAAGAGTTTTATTTTTATATAAATGGGTCCATACCATACATCTGTTCTAGAACTTTCTTTATTCACTTACTATCTCCTAGCTTTCCATGTCAGTACATTTAGCTTTACTTTGTTAACAGCTGTATAATACTCCACAGTCTGTGCCATAATTTATTTAAACATTCCCCTATTGATGGGCATTTGAATTGCTTCCTGTTTGGGGTTTTGATTATTTGTTATCACAACAGTGCTGTACTGAACATCTTTGCATATGTTTCTTTGTGTACTGTCCAAGAACGTCTCTAGGCTAGATATCTAGAGGTGGAATTGATGGATCCAAAAATGGGTGCATTTAATATTTTATATTTTTCAAAATTTGTAATTAAAGAATTAAACACTTTAACCACTGTTTCCCTTTCTTCTGCAGAGAGTTCTATCCTGGGAACTGATATTGACCTTCAGACTATAGACAATGATATTGTCAGCATGGAGATTTTCTTCAAAGCCTGGCTGCATAACAATGGAACAGACCAAGAACATGTCCACCTTCTTCTTCCTTCACGGAGTTTCAGCGACATTTCCAGAGCCAGAGATAATCCAAGTACACACCCCCCAAAAGACATATTATATAGATAATAATTATCCTAGTCTAGGATTAGGACTCTAGATTGGAAACTCATCAGAATACAGAGTAGCTGAGGTTTAGGGATTGGAGGAGGATTGGATGAGGCTCTCCATGTAAGCATGAGGAGTAAGAAAAGAATTTCTAAAAAGTAACCACCACAGTTAGAAAATTGAGCCTGATTAAGCCCAGACAGCAAGGGCCAGTTAGTTTCAGTGTAAAGACTTAAACACCTCAATAATAGGGCATCAGCTACACTACATAAGAGCACAGTGAATCATATGTTTTCTCAAGTTTTCATTTTTGATGCAGCAGATATCATTGACATTATAATTTCAGGTAAGCTGGTACCTTGACAATATCAATAGGGCCTGTGAGGAGAGGAAAAGAACCAAAATTAAATGATTAAATAGAGGTCTTCTCAATAGGGAGACACCAAACTGAGGGGAACTAAAGCAACTACAGAGGCAAGCCCCAGGGAGTACAACTGGTGGCCCTATACCATGTTCACAAAGTATGTTCTGGCAATTGTAGAAACCAAGAGGTCAAACCAGTGTTCCAGGCATGTCAGCAAGGTCCTGGATATTGTTATGGCTGACAGTGTTACTTAATTCAGGTCCCACTAGATTGTAGGGATAAAGCCATCTCTAGTCTCCATCCCCTTTGAAACTTGGCCTAGGACCTGGGTGGCAGGGCCTGCAAATGGACCCATCAGTATAGTCAGCCACAGCTCCAAAGGGAACAGACTAAATTTTGTCTTCCCCTTTAGGGGTGGGAACTCAATGAGAAAAATGGGTACAGACTTCCTTACATCCCCAAAGGGGAGGACACACATTGGTCCTTTCTTTCTGGGGATAGCCACTGGGTACTTAATCTCCCTCCCCCTCCCCCACATTTCAATCTAGGGCCTGAGATGCCTTTAACAACTTAACTTGATTTTACTGTCTTTCTTTTGTGTGTAAAATTTTCTTCCCAGGACCTCCATTCCACGCACTTTGTCTGAGACTAACAGTACCAATTACTCACTTCTTATCTATTTTCCCCAAGCACTATGTTAACTCCTTTCATTGCATCATCCCCCTTCACCTTCATAACAACAACATGGTGCAGGTACTATTATCATATGTCATTGAATCTAAGATGCTGTCCATTATAAGATACACCATTATTTTATATACCACTGAGAAAGAAAAACAATGCCAATTAAATGTGACACATTGCTTTTTTATCACTTAGAAATATTATTTTATTCTTACTGAGAGAGTTCTTTTAGATTAGAGTAGTAAGTAAGGGTTAAGAGTACCTGTCTGGTCGATGGTGATTGCAAGACATATATAGAGCTGTTAGTAAGTGAAAAAAAAATGTGTCTTAAAATGAATAAATATAATATTATCCCTGTTTTACAGATGAGAAAACTGAGACAGAGAAATTAAACATTTCTGCACAGAAAATTAATATTCAAGCCAGAATTTGAAGCCAGGCAACTCCATATCCCATTCTTAACCCTTAGGATTAGAAATCTATATTTTATACATTTGACTACTCTCAGCCTAGAGGACATTCATCAAACTCAAGTCTATCACTTCCAGAGCCTGGGCCCTTACCTACTGTGCAACCTGCCTCATGTTGGGCAATTTTGAGCAAAGGGGCTGCCTCATGCTGGGCACATCTCTCATTAGGAGGGCTGGGGCCATCCAAAGCCAGGAGCTCCTACAGCCAGCCTTTCTTCTACTGTTGCATGGCATTTGCCCATGGTAGTGTTGAGAATTTCTCTGCTTTGCCCTCCCTTGTTCCATGGCTTTCAGCACCAGGGTCAGAGCCAGAATGTTTATCTCCATCTGCAATTATTTTTTGGAAACCACAGGTCTTAAGGATGGGTGGTAGAACTTAGATCCAGACTCTTGTGCTGAAGAGGTCTTCACTGGAATCCAGATGCTCAGGCATAAGTTGGAATGAGGTCCAGAGAAAGTAGGCCTCCTCTGGGGTGGGTGTGACCCACATGAGAGTTTAAACAAGCACAATAAAGACCATATCATAGTTATCCATTATTTACAAAACTGATGCATTGCCCCATATGTAGATTTCTGGAAATGTGGTTCCCTACAAAAAAATAAAACAAAACAAAAACACTGAGCTCTCCTACTATAGAATCTTTTGAGGACTGCTCCTCAGATATCCACTTTGACTGCTCCTTACAAGGTTCTCCACCCAACACCACCTGCTTCTGTAGCTGCCTCGGGCCCTTCACCCACTCTCTAGGTGCTTCCCTCAGAGGCATCTTTCTCACAGTGCATAGTCTACCTCAGCTGAGTGTCTTTTCCCATATCTTGGGTTTGGGGGTCTGCCACCTCTGCACCTGAGTCTGAGTGGTGAGAAGCATACCTGGTTCTAGACTCTAGCCCTGGTAAAACGTTTTTCCCAGCTTTGGAACATTGCTGAGACTACAACTCCAGTAGTTCTCATCCCTGGCTACAGTAAGAATCACATGAGGGGCATGTGGGATCTTCCTGGACTGGGGCACGAACCCGCGTCCCCTCCATCGGCAGGCGGACTCTCAACCACTGCGCCACCAGGGAAGCCTGAGGAACTTTTTAAAATACCAATATCAGCTCCATCCCCAGAGATCCCAATTTCATTGGTGTGAGGTAGGGGCCAGACATCAGTACCATTTGCGAGTTCACTAGGTGATTCTTACTACAACCAGAGTTGAGAACCTAAGCCAGATGAGCACAGCCATCTAGTCCTAAAGCCCAGGGACCCAATAATGGAGCAGTCAGGCACAGAGGAAACGAGGGGAAGCTGAAGTCCTAGGCAAAGTCCCTCCTGCACTTCCTGGGCTCTAGGACACACCTGGCCAAGAGCTGTCTCACCCAGAACTGATGTCTAGGTCTGATTGCTAGGCCCAGGAGGGCCAGCTAGATCTGACATCTATTCTGGCATCCTATTTTTTCTACATTATTTCTACTTTCATTTTTACCTCATGTTGCAGTTACTACAGTCATTTCATAAATCACTGACATCAACTACTAGCCTTCTCACAAGTATGCAGCACTCATACATTCATAGTTTGTTAACAGTATTTAAACCCAATATACATTTTATTTAAAACCTTCATAATATCAAGGATTCAAATCTAGTGCAACAGAACATTGTACACTGTGACATGTGAATGTACCTGCTGGAGCAAAAGCTTAATACAGAAGCAGATGAATAACCCATACACAGTTAGTTGAAGCCCCCTCAGAACTGTTGTCTGGCGCTGCAATCATGTTCCAAGGCCCAGAAGATTCTATTCACTTGGGGAATTAAAAAATTAACTATTTCAGGAAGTTATTCCTCTCCCTCCCTCGAATGTCCCTAGAAGAGCTCACAGAGAAGCAGTAGCTGTCAGCTGACTGCCTGACTTCTGCTTTCCTGTTCTTCCTTCATCTGACCTGCAGTCTTGCCAAAGCTTAGCCACAGGGAAGCAGGAGGGGCAAAATTTCCTTCTGTGATTGCCAAAAGGCCCTGCATATTTCAGTGTTAGCCGCCTCCTCCGCAGAGGACACACGTTCCTCTCAGACTCGATCACAAGCCAGATCTCTCACTATGAGACAACTGCTCAGCCAGCCCAGAAGTAAAATAAGAAAAAGATCATGCCACAACCAGAAAATAAGTTACCTGTTGTGTAGAGCAATACTGTTCCAGACTTGCTCTCCCTTCCCAAACCAACTGTACTTTCCTCTGTCACTCCCTGGCCTCCTCCCAGCCCTACTTGCTGGGTGGAGGTGGAATTGGGTGGCAGATGTTCTCTCTTAACCGTATAACCTGAAGTAACCTGTGAAAAACAATCCCTCCCCCAATGCCGTTTTTATCGTAGTGTGCCTGAAATGTGATCTCCAAGAGCGACTTCTCAGCCCATCCCTGCTCCCTGGAACAGCTGATGGCTCCTTGAGAATGGATGACCCCAAAGGAGACTTCAGCACCCTCTACCAGATGGTTTCCCAGTCATCAGCCTCTCGTTACAAGCTCCGGGTGATCAAGTATGGCCCAAGAGAACCTCTCCCATCCATGCAAATATTTATTCTTATTGGTTCCACAGCTAGGAAGAACAGAGGTAAAGGGCATCCCCAAGTGTCAGGCAGCAGGGAGTCAGTTCCAAAGCAGCAACTACAGGTATGAGCATAAAAGAGTAAGGTCAGGCTACTCAGTATGTGGAGATGAATGAGGAGATTGTGGAAGATGTGCCTCAGTAGGGTATTCTGAAGTCTGGATGAGGACTGGATATCCATATAGTCTCTGAGAATGCAGAGGAAAAAAAAAAAAGATCAGCAGAATGATGTTTATCCATTCAGTAAATGTTTATTGAATACCATCGTGACAGAGATCTGACCTTCAAGGAGCAAGTGACACAGAGGATCTACCCCACCTTCCCATTTCTTTAAGTACTAGAATTCCTGTTTCCAGAAGAATCAGTTCCAGGGTGGAATTAGCAATGATGGCAAAGACCATTTTTACTGCTTCCTAGTTCCTATCACAGTAGCCATGTACAGTTATCTGAGTAAGCTTGTCCATGGATTTGTGACCATGGATACTGCTGGGGAACCTTCTTAAACGTACCCTCTTCTTAAATGTGTCTTCTGTCAGCACCTTGCCACAGAAGAACTAGGCCTGGGATGCAGATTTTTAGCGTACTCTTGTGTAATGTGGTCGCTGCAGCAGGAATGAATGGGACAGAATGAGCTCAGGAGAGGAAATATCCATCAGTCTTGAGGCCTCATGATGGCTGCTCCATTCATTGATTAACAGGCTTTGAGACTCTGCTGTGTGCAACATACCCTGATAGGTGCTAGCCATACTAAGGTGAATAATTCACAGGCCCTAACCTAAAGGATTTCACAACAGGGTCTTATACTTAAGCTAAATTTAAGTGGATCTGCGTCAAAGCTCTGGATATCTCTGAGGGGATTTTCACTGCCATTGTCTCTTCCCAGGGCTCTAAAATCCAGTGGGGTCTGTGAATCATTGACATATGGACTCCCCTTCATCCTCAGACCCACAAGCTGTTGGCAGCTGGAATGGGATGAGCTGGAAACAAATCAGCAGCATTTCCATGCTTTGTGTCACAGCCTACTGGTGAGTACCCATGTCACCCAGTGAAGAAGAGGAAGAGTGTTAAAGTACCCAACACAGAGAAGCAGCTAATTAATCCTACCCTGATCCCAAACCTGTCCCCGTCTTCCAGAGCACAGGGGAAAACTGGACATACTCTGAAATGTGGATTAAATATGACTTGCCTTTGTTGGTTTCACACTATAGAGAATAATTCCTGAACTCAGTTATATGACACTAAACCTGAAAATCCCTGATTTTGTACATTTTAATGGCAACAGGGAATTTTCCTTAAGTAACTATATTTTAAACCCTATTTTCTTCCTGTCACTGTGCTGGACATTATGGTTTATTTCAATGAAGAGCACTTAGTCTGTGCCAGACATTGTGCTAAACCCTAGATATTCAGTCTATTATGATAGACATTATCTATGGTCTCAAGAAACTTTCTAATGAAAGAGACAGAATTAAATATGTATATTCTTAATTGTGAGAATTTTATGAGGGAAAATAAGAGGTTGCTGTAAGAGAGCCTCTCTGTGAAAGCGACAATTAAACTGAGATCTGCCACGTGAATGGGAATTAGCTAGGTGAAGGGTGGCAAGAAGAGCATTCCAGGTGCAGGGAAAGGCATGTGCAAAGACCCAAAGGCCGGAAAGAGCTGATCCTCAAATCAAGAGTGGAATGACCATTGTGACTGAAACAAAAAGAGCAAGGACCAAGAGAGCCAAAAGGTGAGGAGCCAAACGTGAGCAGGGGTCAAATCATACAAAGATTTGTAGTCCAAAAACGACGTGGGACTTTACATACAAAAAGAAATCATTAGAAATGACATCATCTATTTAAGTTTTTAAACAATTAATTGTGCCAAAATTTGGAAATGAACTTTCAGAAGAAAAATGAAAACAAGAAAATGAGGTAGGAGGGCACTGCAGTAGTCTAGGCAAGAGATGATTGTGGCTTGGACTTGGATGTTGGAAGTCAAGATGAGAAAAGTAAACCAATTAAAGAAGTATTTTAGAGAAAGAGAGCATGTGAAGGATTGGATGTAGGGAGTGAGGAATAGCGAAGTATCAAATAACTGCCTGGTTTCTGATTTACCATTTCCTGAAATGAAAAAACTAAAAGAGCATATACATGAAACAGTAATACAACACCTAGAAAGCAAAATAAAACAATTGCAAATACAATTCAAGGATGTGTATAACTGCTAAGTGGATATAGAATAGCAGTTTGACCCAGTAGGATATGAGAGATCAAGACAGCACAGTAATGTGTCCCTTTCACTATCAGAAGCAGACTTCTTTTTTCCTGTTTCAAAGCCCACACTCCCCTTTAGGTCCACCCACTGAGTTCCTGTTTCCTATCTGAAGAACACCCATCTCCTGTCTTTGCAGAGCAGAGACAACAGATACCTCCTAACTGTTAAAGCCCAAGAGCTCCATTTACTATACTCTACCCAATTCCTCAGGATCTTGGAGAGCTACTCGGGAGAAATTGCTCTCATGGGGCTTCAGTACATTCTTTTTTTTTTTTTTTTTTTTTTTTTTTTGCGGTACACGGGCCTCTCATCCCATTGCGGAGCACAGGCTCCGGACGCGCAGGCTCAGCAGCCATGGCTCACGGGCCCAGCTGCTCCGTGGCATGCGGGATCCTCCCGGACTGAGGCACGAACCCGCGTCCCCTGCATCGGCAGGCAGACTCTCAACCACTGCGCCACCAGGGAAGCCCAGTGCATTCTTATAGTACATGATATTTTAAACAGACAGTTGCATTTTAATACACTGCTAGAGGGAGTGTAAGTTTTCTGGAAAGTGGTACCCTTCAACACTTCAATTCCACTACTGGGAATATAGCCCAAGAAAACAATGAGAAAAGGGAGCAAAGATATAGGCACCAGCATGTTTATCTCAGTGTTATTTACAATGGTAAGAAACTGGAAACAATTTAAATGTCCTAAATAGAGGAATGGTTAAATTGAAATAGGGGGAAAGTTAGAGGAACAATAATTCAGCCAAACAATGAACCATAATAGTTTACAGTATGTACTATAAACTATTATGGCTATATATTATGTAGCCATAATAGTTTATAGTAAGGATGGGAAAGAGTATTCTCTTCCATCCTGGCTTGTATTATATGAGATCAGAGTCTCTCTGTCTCTGAACTTGGGGTTTGAGAATCTGTATTTATTTATTTATTCAACAAAAATTTATTGAGCACTACAGGCCAGGTACAGCTGTAGGGGCCAAAGAGACCTCTTCTTTACCACTCCTCTCTCATGGAAACTCACGAGTATGTGGTTGACCCATGTCTAATAAGATACCCATTTTCAGTAGCACTTACTAAGAGCTGGTCACTTAACCAAGTGCTTTGCATACTTTACCTCATTTAATTCTCACAATAATTCTGTGAGATAGATTGTTGTCCCCATTTTTACAGATGGAGAAGACTGAAGTCTAAAGAGATCAAGTGACTTACCAGTGGTCACACAGCCACTGAAGTGGCCAAGTCAGAATGTAGTTGAATGTAGTTCTGTTGACTGTATATCTCATACTTTTAACTCCTTGGCTAAATTCCTACTCCAGGTGTAGCCAGATAAACACAGATCACAGCACTGAGGCTAATTCTTCTCCCTTCACTTAGCACCCCAAGCTTCTGTACACCACTGGACTTGAATTCACTTAAACTAGTACTAGGTACTTGTAGTAGCTCCTTACCCATCTTGTGCTTCTTGTGTTTCACCTCAACCAGATCAAAGACCACTCTCCTTTCCTAGAAAAGGAAGAAGCAAAATCGTGTTTGAATGGCTCTTCCTTCTTGCTTCCCACTTGACATCTCCAAGCAGCAAAAAGCCTGAAAGGTGGTGTCTTATGGAGGGAAGAATTCTTCACAAGCTTCAGTTCATTCATTCAACAACAAATATTTTTGGAGTCCCTACTATGTGACAAGACTTATTTAGTGTTTTAACCTTCCAGATCCTATTTTTACAAGTTTTCAGCACTTCTTTAAGTCCATCCTTGGTTTTATATTCTTTCTTACACCTCTTTCACATGTTCTGTGAAAATCTGATGTAATCAGTTGACTCTTGACTTCTGTTTCTCATTGTCCTGTTTCCCCTCCAGCTAACTTCTCATTCTAACTTCTGTCTTTCTATTAATAGCAGCACCACCATTGTCTACTCACCCAGGCTTGTAACCTCAGTCACTTTCAGCCTTCTCTCCTTTTACACCTACTTCGTTACTAAGTCATATCAAATTTTTTCTCATAAGTTGTAACTGTCCTTTCCTTCCCATTCCTGCTGCTTGCTCTCACCAAGACTTCTTCAGAAACTCCTAATTAGCTTCCCTACCTCCAATCTCTCCCTCTTCTAATTTGCCCTGTTCATTAGACCAGATTAATCTTCTTGAAGCATTACCCTATCACATGTTGTTCACCCAGTGACTTAAGTCTTGCCCGCTCTAACCCCATAGCATCTACTGTATGTATTTTTTCCGCTCTTTCCTTTAATTTATATTTCCCTCATTTTCCCTCTTTCCTTTAATATTGCAATAATCTCTTAACTTGTCTCAATGCTTTTAGTGTTTCCCCTTCCCAATCCATTTTCCAATCTGCAACCAGATTAATATTCTTGAAACACAGCACTCTTCAGCTTAAAGCTATTTTGTGGCTTACTATTAATCATACTTAAAGTGGATACTCCTTAGGCAGGTATTCAAACTCCATCCTTGTCTCCCATTATTCCCCTTCCTGTATCATACAGTGCAACCAAATTAATACACAAACTTTAAATTGCCCTACCTTTGAACTTTTTTTCATGTTGTCCCTTCTCCTATCTCCATCTGTTCAAATCCTACCTCATTCTGAAGGACCCAGCTCACATGGTGCTTCTGCAATGAGGCCTTTCTGGATGCCTATATTTATCACTAGAGCTTTGTGTGTTCTGTTTCTTTTTGGAGACAAGCATATTTCAATTAGTTTTTAAATATATGATCCTATGATTTTGGTTAAAGTCTATGATATAAATTTGCCTACACAGAATCCAGGAAAACGTGGTTGCCTTTTCCTGAAATTTCTACCACTTCCCCATTTTACCAACTAATTCCTCAGGCTTAGTCAAATTTAGGTTTAGAGTAGAAACTGTCCCTTTGTTATCTCTCTTTGTTGGGAGTCAAGGCCAGTCAGTTTTCTAATCTGTTGTGGTAAAGTATAATTCGTATTGTCTGAGAAAAGCATGGGCTTTGGGCTCAGATGGTCCTAGGTTCCTGACAGCTTCATTATTTCCCAATTGTGTGAAGTTAGGCCATATACTTAACCTCTCTAAGCCTCAGTGTCTTTATCTATTTGTAACCCTAACAAATCTAGTGGTCCCATGTGGTTTTGTCTCTATATAAATGGCATGTAAAGAAGCACTGCCCAGAGGACAAAAAGCAATTTTAAAATTAACTTATGTGTGCTTTCCAAGAACGCCAAAGAGGAAATAGTTCATTACCCACAATGACATTTTTCAAATTTTCTTCCTCTACTCCTCGATCATATCTAACCTGGAGATGTTCCAAGAGCCTTTCACACACACGCACACCCAAAAACTAAAACTCTGTCTGTATCCCCAGTCCTTGTTCCTCTATCTTCTTCCTCTCTCAGCTATATATATATATATATATATATATATATATACACACACACATATATATATATATATATTCTATAGATTGACTTAGCCTCTCTGACATAATCCCCTCCCTCTTAGGTCCTGTCTCTCTCCACCTATTTAAAATATCCAGCAATAGAACCCACACAGCTTCTCCTTTCATGAGTAGAAGTGGAGTGGGAGAGAAGGAAAAAAAGGGAGAAGGTGCATGACAAACATATTAGTGACCCTTGTCCCTTTCACATATAAAACAGATATACCTCACGTAAAATATACCTCACGTTGTCTTTAAGATGATTAAGTAATATTACATGTGTAAAGCACGTAGCATACATCTGGCATATGATTTGTACATAATGGTTGGTTAGTAGTTCTACAAATTCCATTTGTTTATTTTTTATGGATTCTAATTCTCTGGAAAAATTCTCCGTATTTTCACCTATTTTCGTGAACAAACTAATCATAGTTATTTTAAGGTACTTTGCTAACCTCAGGACTTGGATCACCTGTGGCCTTGTTTCTATTGTCTCTGTCTTCATTTGCTTTTCAGACATGTGGTCCTGTCTTTTGATGAACCCAGTAATATTTTGGTGAAAGATACTCATTGTGTCTAAATAAATTGTAGAGGCTCCAGTTGGTGTTGGCCTCTTCTGAGAGGGTTCATCCTGCCCTGCACTAAGCAGATAGAGTGTTGGCAAATCATCCTTTTCCACTCAGGAGCTATGCTGAGTCGAGGTTGGACTGCAGTCCTGCTAAGGCTCAATCTACCCCTGGTTTGCTCTTTGCCCTCTAGGATTTTCCACTGAAAACCTGGTCTATAATGTGTATCCCCTCCCCTTGGACGATCCCAACTCTAATGACTCTTTCCCAAGTCTGCTAAAATGCTCTACTTCTAGAGGTTTTCTCCTTGGGTGTTTTTGTCCTCTGCTCCATGCAGCCCCAGTATTTGGCAAATGTGCTGAGTGAGAAGTTGGCTTGAGCACCTATCTTACCCCATCCAAGTCTCCACCAGAAAGTTCTGGTAGTTTCTCTGTTCCCTTACAAGTGCCTCAGGAGGTACAAATCCTAGATTCTCAGCTCCCACCCCCACTCCCTCCAACTCAGAATAAACATATGCCCTCAGGATAAAAGCAATTGCAAGACCTCCCTCACCTCTCTGAATTCTTCCTTCTCCAGAGACGGAGCCATCTCTCAGTTTTATTGTTTCAGCACCTTCTCACTGCCTTCAGACAAATGGTTTCTGTATATTTTTCAGCTTTGCTAGTTATTCTAGGCAGGAAAACCAGTCTGCCTCTGGCCATTCCAACCCACTCAAATGTAGAGGTTGATGGTTATTAAATGTTCATTTATTCCCTTTTGCATCCTTTATCTGGCTAGACGGCCTATAATACATTTTTCTGGTTTACCCTCAGTTAGTTGGCTGGTTCCACCATGTTCTCATTTTCAGGTTCCTGGGTTTTCTTACAAGTATGTATAAGCATAGCTTCTGGCAAAAATGGGTGGTTTGCATTTTTATGATCTTATCTAATCTTGGCTCTATTATCACCCTACCCTTATTTTTCCTTTGCCTAATCCCCCTAATTGTTTATTTTATATTTTTTGTTGTTGCCTTTTTCTAAACTTGGATAACTACTTTGTGGAATGTGGTAGGGAATTATATATATAATTTTTCTAAGTATTTATTAGATGAATTTATTCATCACCAGGAAAACATCATTTCAATTACCAAATCCTACTACATAGTCCCAGTTATGTAGCTAGTGACTCACTTTTCACATCCTCATTTCTCTTACAAAGTCATGTCTGTCTGAACTAGGAAAAGAAATGAAAATACCACCTAGATCTTTCAGTTTCATACTTAAAATGTCAGAGTTTCTGGAGACATGTTCCAGAGTTTTACGGGCCATGTCTGCCCTAATTGGACACAGAAGTGACAGGATTCAAGCCAAGATATGCCCAGCAGGAGTCTAAGTACATAGGCAATGACCTGGTTGGGCTGTAAATGGGTGGGGAAATGGAAATTCCTTGGTTATATTAGGCGAAGAGTCAAGAGCAAGAATCCAAGCTGAGAGTGGGGTGATGGCAGGTCAGGAGCCATTTTTTTAAAATAAATTTATTTATTTATTTATTTATGGCTGCATTGGGTCTTAGTTGCATGCGGGCTTTCTCTAGTTGCGGTGAGTGGGGGCTACTCTTCGTTGCGGTGCGTAGGCTTCTCATTGCATTTGCTTCTCTTTGCAGTTGCTTCTCTTGTTGCGGAGCACAGGCTCTAGGCATGTGGGCTTCAGTAGTTGCAGCATGCAGGCTCAGTAGTTGTGGCTCACAGGCTCTAGAGCACAGGCTCAGTAGTTGTGGAGCACAGGCTTAGTTGCTCTGCAGCATGTGATATCTTCCTAGACCAGGGGTTGAACCCGTGTCCCCTGCATTGGCAGGCGGATTCTTAACCACTGTGCCACCAGGGAAGTCCCAGGAGCTATTTTTTAAAAAGTGATCAGAATGAAGTTAGCATATACAGCCTCCAGGGGATACAGACAGGGGCTAGAATAGCAGGATAGCACGACGTCAGTGGGCTTCTTGTGACCCAGCCTTGTCTGTTTCTCTTGCTTCATCTTTCACCATGCCCCTTCTATGATTCACTCCAGCCACACTAATAAATTACTAAATGTTCCTCAAAGATGCTAAACTGCTTCACACAGCCACACCCTTTTTCATGCTGAGCCCTTCCCCTTGCCTCTATGAACCTGACAAATTTTTAATTTTTTTTCCAGATTCTGCTTAAATACTTTCACTCTGAAGCTTTTCCTGCCCCCCACCATAGCCTGCCCCCACTCATCCTTTTTGACCCTTCCCCACCCATGTACCTATTGCCACATCTATTTTGAACTTCACAGAACTGATAAATGGTAGGAATATGCACCTTGACTCTCTGATGTGAGAAATGTCACATTACTATATTTTTCTAAATCAAATTTTAAAAATATTAGTCCCCAAGTGCTAGGATGCTGACACACTCAATATCTTTATGAGTGCCTCTCCCCTTCCCTACGGTCATCCTCATAATCCGAGGGGGGCTAACAGTCCAGAAAATGTGGAAAATGCCCCTTTGGTCTTCAGTACACCTCCAGTATTGTTGAATAGAAGTGACAAGGGCAGACATCTTTGTCTTGCTCCTAATCTTAGGGGCAAGGCACCCAGTCTTTCACCACTACTTATGATGTTAGCTGTAGGTTTTTTGTAGAGGCCTTTGTTAGGGTGAAGAAGTTCCATCCTGTTGAACGTTTTTATCATGAATTTTATCAAATGCTTTTTCTGCATCTATTGAGATGATTATGTTTCGTCCATTAGTCCATTAGTCTATTAACATGATATATTATTACATTGTTTGATTTTTGGATATGAAGCTAACCTTGTATTCCTAAAATAAATCCCTCTTGTTATGTATAATCCTTTTTATATATTACTGGATTTGGTTGGCTGGTATGTTGTTGAGGATTTTTGCATCTATATTCATAAGGGAGATTTGTCTGTAATTTTCTTGTGATGTCTTTTTCTAGTTTTAGTATCAGGGTAATACTAGCCTTATAGATGAGTTGCAAAGTGTTCCTTTATCTTCTGTTTTTTTGGAAGAATTTCTGAAGGATTAGTGTTATTTCTTTAAAGGTTTGGTACAATTCACCAGTGAAGCCATCTGGGCCTTGACATTTTTGTGGAAAATTTTCTGATTGCTAATTCTATGTCTTTACTTGTTATAGGTTGTACAAAAAAGTTAATATAGCAGACCTGAAATTCCTTTCCTTAGAAAGTCCTGCTTGCAAGATTGACCCTTGGCTGGCATCTGGGAACTTGGATTTAGGGAGTGTTTCCACCATCCCCTAAATAATAAGAGTGGCTTACTGTGCCTAAACTGTGCAAAAGTATATGCTGACATCTGCTTTCCTTCTAGGAGTCTAGAATTTTGGTATGTGCTAGGTACAGAGTGCCTATGTGACCAGCCTCCAAAAAAATGTTGGACACTGACTCTCTAATGACTTCTCCTGGTAGGCAACATTTTACACATGTTGTCACAATTCAACACTAGAGGAATTAAGTACATTCTGTGTGACTCCATAGGTAGAGGACTTTTAAAAGCTTACACCTTGTTTCCTCTGGACTTCATCCCATGAGATTTTCTCCATGCTGATTTTCCTTTGTATTCTCTGGATGTAATAAGTAATATTTATGAGTATGACTATATGCTAAGTCCTGTGAGTCTTCTTAATGAATCACTGAACCTGGAAGTGGTCTTGGGGACCCCTGACACAGATTTATTCAGATTTTCTATTTCCTTTTGAGTCACTCTCAGCAGTTTGTGTCTTTCTAGGAATCTGTCCTTTTCATCTAGGTTATCTAATTTGTTGTCATATAATTGTTTACAATATTGTCTTGTAATCCTTTTCATTTCTGTAAGGTGAGTAGTGATGCCACCTCTTTTTTTTATTTTAGTAACTATTTTCTCTTTTTTCCATTGATCAATCTAGCTAACAAATTTTGTTTGTTTGTTTGTTTTTGTTTTGTTTTGTTTTGATCTTTTCAAAGAATCAACTTTGGTTCCATGATTTTCTCTATTGTTTTTATATTCTCTATTTCATTTCTTTCTACTCCCGTATTTTTTAATTTCCTTCCTTCTACTTGCTTTAGGTTTGGTTTGGTCTTCTCTTTCTAGTTTCTTAAGGTGGAAGGTTAAGTTATTGATTTGAGATCTTTCTTCTTTTTATTTTAATAGAGGAGTTTTCAGCTATAAATGTCCCTCTAAGCACTGCTTTAGCTGTATTTCATAAGTTTTGGTATGTTGTGTTTTTACCTAAACTCATATCAAATTATTTTCTAATTTCCCCGGTGATTTCTTCTTTGATCCACTGATTACTTAGGAGTATGTTATTTAATTTTCACATACTTATGAATTCCCCAAATTTCTTTTCATTATTGATTTCTAATTGCATTCCACCGTGGTCAGAGAAGATACTTTGGATGATATGATTTTTTTAAAAGTTCTTCAGATACAATCCAGTATCTTTTTTTTTAAATTTTATTTATTTAGTTAGTTTGGGCTGTGTTGGGTCTTCGTTGTGGTACTTGGGCTTCTCATTAAGGTGGCTTCTCTTGGTGCGGAGCTTGGGCTCTAGGTGCACGAGCTCAGTTAGTTGTGGCACGTGGGCTCAGTAGTTGTGGCTCAGGGGCTTAGTTTCTCCATGACATGTGGGATCTTCCCAGACCAGGGCTCAAACCCATGTCCCCTGCATTGGCAGGTGGATTCCCAACCACTGCACCACCAGGGAAGCCCTGGATGATTTTAATCTTTTAAAATGTATTGTAGTTTGTTTTATGGCCTATCACATGGCCTATTCTGGAGAATGTTCCATGTTCACTTGAGAAGAATGTATAATCTGCTGTTTGGGGGTTTGAAATCTCTTTTACCATCTTCCCCTGGTCTCCTTTGTGGAAGCCAGTGTGAGAGTAGCGGAGTAGTGGATATTGTCGCTTCTTTTTCTTCCCCTCCTGGGTCCTGCCTTCTGGAGTGAGAGAATAAGCAAATAATGCCAAATTAACAACTTCTTCCTGATGTCCTTCCAGATCCCCAAAACCCCCAGGTATGCATGGCTTTTCTGTAACTAGCTGTGATTTCTCTTCCTAGATGCATTATGACAATGAAGTGTTTCTCTTCCCACAAGCAATGCAAAATGAGTGCTCTTGCCCTTCCCCACTCTCAGCGGCTGCCTCAGGAACACTCCCACTCAGGAGTTGGTCAACGCTTCTTTAATGGATGGATTTGGTCCCACATCATCATATTGATGGCAAACCAAGGGAGTGCTGGTTTGGTGAGATTAGAGCTTTTACCTGATATAATAAACTCCCATCTGCCCTTCTGACAGTGCCATTAAAATTGTCCCTTCTGGGGCTCCCCTGGTGGCGCAGTGGTTGAGAGTCCGCCTGCCAATGCAGGGGACACGGGTTCGTGCCCCGGTCCGGGAAGATCCCACATGCCGCGGAGCGGCTGGGCCCGTGAGCCATGGCCGCTGAGCCTGCGCGTCCGGAGCCTGTGCTCCGCAACGGGAGAGGCCACAGCAGTGAGAGGCTCACGTATCGCAAAAAAAAAAAAAAAAAAAAATTGTCCCTTCTACTCCTGTTTCCCCATATACCCGGAAGTGAGTAACCACATCCTCTTCATTTTCTTTGAAATCTGTAAAGGATCCATTTGTCTGTAACTAACAGAAAACCAACCCAACTCTACTTTGAGTAAATAAGAGTTTATTTTTCTCATGTAACAAGAAGTGCAGGGACAGACAATTCTGGGGCTGACGCAGTTGATCAACACCATCAAGGACCCAGACTCTTTCCATTTTCCCACTGCAGCATCCACAGCAGGTGTACTTTTCATCCTTATGCCTGCTGCCTCATGGCCACAAGATGGCTGCTGCACCTTAAGACCAAGTCTTGTCCTAGGGAGAAAGAGGGGTAGGGTGCAGAGGCAAAAAGCCTGCCAGCGTATTACAAAGCTTTTCCAGAAGCCCCACCCAGCAACTTCTGATGATGTCTCATTATTTAACTGTAGGTCACATATCACCCCACACCAATCACTGAAAGACTGAAAAATGGGTAAAGAGAAGGGAGAGGGCAAGGGAGAGAGGAGCAGTGGCCAGGAAACCAACAGTGGCTGCCACACCTTCCTTCACAGCTTTAGTAGTTAGAAGTGGGGGAGGATGACTTTAATCAGGCTGAGCTTGGAGTATGACATTGCATTCAATTCTGTCCCTGTCACACCTGTTCTAATAAGAATCTATCCCCACTTCCTAAAATCTAAACTTCCTGGCACCTTCTGTAGAAAAGTCCCTAAGCACAACATAAATATAGACACATTTTCACCTGCCTTCCAGTAATTTCAGCATCCAACTCATGCTTCTTTTTTTAGAATTAGAAAAAACATATTCTAAAGTACTCAGCAGTCATCCACAGTCATTAAGCATTGTTCAATTTGAGGACCCCAAAGGTTAGTCTTCTGGGGCATCACCATGCCACTGCCTTTTCTCAGCCTCAGATACCTGGTTTGTCAGTTAACCATTTCCATCACAGGTACAATGCCTGTACAAACAAGTCAACCCATGACCTCGTTCAAGCTTGGGTCCTGGACTTCAAGTTATCACTGTCCAGGAAGAGGTTAGAAATTCAGAGTCAAAATAGAAGCCGTAAAGTTCAATTTCCCTATCTCTCACTGTCTCAGAATGCTCCTGGAAACTGCAGATAAATTAATATCTTTATCAAACTCTAATAAGTACATTTGCCTGTCTTCCTTCCAGAGCCTTCTGTCAACCTCTCTGTAAATTATCCCAGAAGTTTTAAAGCATTCTGTAAAATCCTTTCAAATCAGCCTCTTTCCAGTCCTCTGATAGTTCCCACATCAGGAGCTACTTTTGAGAGACCTCACGTATTTCTGCATACCAGTTCTCTAACAGAATCTTAGCTATTGTCTCAAAGTCAATAGAGTCAAATTCTAAAGATCATAATTTTTTTGTGTGCCACATTCAAAGTTTCTTAGTAATCCCAGGGTGTAGTGGTTTTGAATTTGTTTCATAACTCTGAGGTGCAAGAAATGTCATATTGCCATAGTTTTAGCCCCCAGGGACTTGCCACAGTGGCAAGATATTCTATTCTCCATGGAGTCTTGGAAAGGTAACCAACTGCCCCAGTTTGCCCAGGACTGAAGTGTTTTCTGGGACACAGGACTTTCAGTGCTAAAGATGGGCAAACTGAAACAGCTGGTCATCCTAAATCTTGGACAAACATTAATTTACAAACCTTCTGCTTACTGTATTACAAGCTCTAAGAGGGCAACGAACATGTCTAATGAATTTCTATATACCCATGCCTAGTGCTTGGGACATAATAGGCATTCAGTAAATTCTTAATAAATAAACAAACTAATCTACAAACAAATTCATGAAACAGCATGAAAAAAAGAAGATTAAAATAATGATAATAATTCAAAGCCTGAGCCACATTGGAAGTTACTTGAGCCAAATTAAATGGAGTGCCCTACAATTTCCTAATATCCCTTCCAGAGAACATCCCTTCCAGGCTTAAAAAGGCTATGTCCATATACCCTGAGAAAACCATAATTCAAAAAGAGTCATGTACCACAATGTTCATTGCAGCTCTATTTACAATAGCCAGGACATGGAAGCAACCTAAGTGTCCATCGACAGATGGATGGATAAAGAAGATGTGGCACATATATACAATGGAATGTTACTCAACCATAAAAAGAAATGAAATTGAGTTATTAGTAGTGAGGTGGATGGACTAGAGACTGTCATACAGAGTGAAGTAAGTCAGAAAGAGAAAAACAAATACAGTATGCTAACACATATATATGGAATCTAAAAAAAAAAAAATGGTTCTGAAGAACCTAAGGGCAGGATAGGAATAAAGACGCAGATGTAGAGAATGGACTTGAGGACACGGGGAGGGGGAAGGGTAAGCTGGGACAAAGTGAGAGAGTGGCATGGACATATATACACTACCAAATGTAAAATAGATAGCTAGTGGGAAGCAGCCGCATAGCACGGGGAGATCAGCTCGGTGCTTTGTGTCCACCTAGAGGGGTGAAATAGGGAGGGTGGCAGGGAGACGCAAGAGGGAGGGGATATGGGGATATATGTATATGTATAGCTGATTCACTTTGTTATACAGCAGAAACTAACACACCATTGTAAAGCAATTATACTCCAATAAAGATGTTAAAAAAAGAAAGGCCATGTCCTCAGAGCAGGAGCAAATTCTCCCCATGCACACATACACCATGATTTCTATATCATTTATTTCCAATCTGATGGACTTGGGAAGCATCAGGTAGACTTTCCATACATTTTGTATCTGTTCTTCAGGAAGACAGCGCATCTCCAGATATAAGCAAAATGTTAAGCATGAACTTCTGAAAGCACCTACCACCTGCCTGGCTTACCAGACCCCCTCAGAGTTCTGTGCTGTACAAAATGATGACACTGCTTTAAAGTGTCTAGAACTGGGTGAGAGGAGGGCGAGCAAGCAGGCCAGCGACCGACTGGCTGGCGGGGCAGCGTTGCGGAGAATAACATGATGCAGCCTCGACCACCAGAAGGGGCCCAGGATTGATGTGTTGTTCTAGAGAAGGAACTGGAAGCAATCAAAGCTTGAGTTGGGAGATGGAAGAAGAAGCTGAGAGGCTAAAGGGGCTGCAGAATGAAGTACAGAAGCAAATGAATATGAGTCCACCTCCAGCAATGCCGGCCCACTGATCATGTCCATTGAGGAGAAGATGGAGGCCGATGCCCACTCCACCTACGTTGGCAAAGTGGACTGTGGTGCAGCAGCGGAAGAGCTGGAAGCACACTTTCATGGCTGTGGTTCAGTCAACCACGTTACCATACTCTGTGACAAATTTAGTGGCCATCCCAAAGAGTTTGCTTATATAGAGTTCTCAGACAAACAGTCAGTGAGGGCTTCCCTGGCCTTAGATGACTCCCTATTTAGAGGAAGACAAATCAAGGTGATCCCAAAGCGAACCAACAGACCAGGCATGAGCACAACAGACCAGGGTTTCCCACAAGTCCGATTCCGAGCCCAGACCCCCGACTACAACAGTTCCCCCTCTCAATTCTACAGTGGTTTTAACAGCAGGCCCTGGGGTCACGTCTACAGGGGCTGGGCTAAAGAGACATCATGGTATTCCCCTTACTTAAAAAAAGTGTGTATTAGGAGTGGGGGTGGGGAAGAGGAAAGAAGGGGACAAAAGAATTTTAAAAAAAAGAAAAACAGGAAAAAAGAAGTTTCTAGAATTCCAGCCCCACCCCCACCTCAGCACATTTGCTCTGGGGTATAATTCTAATGCCACAGCAGGTTTTTTCTACTTCGCTGTGTCACTTTCCACTTGTCTTCCACAAGACACTGATAATTCCTCTATCCCCTTAAAATCTTTTTTCTCCTTTTTGCCTTTCCTCTTGTATTATTTCTTCCAACTTTTCATATATGTTAGAGTGGGTAGAACTAGTGTGCTTTCTTTCATCTTATGTAGCAAGCAGACTGTTATGTACCTGTTATGATGATCACCTCAAGGAAGAGAACACAATTTAAAGATTTAAAGATGATTGTAACAGTCCTGACTCCATGGTTCCGGGAGTTGTGGTTTTCCTTGAAAAACTACCACAGAAAATTGTCTCATTTCCATTCCTGGTTTAAAAGGGTACATGCAGAAAATCTGCTAATATGTCTGCTTGTCTCTTCTTCTTACCCATATGCTAACTTATTTAATCTCCATGGCAGACGACAAAGTGTCACCCCTCTGTTCTGCAGTACCCTTCACTCAAAGAGTTGCCACCCCCAGAATTTTGACCCTTCTTTTTGTCCTGTGATGGGCTGAGTTGATATCAAGGGCCCTGTCCCCACCCACCTCCTTGTACCAAAGCTTTCCTCTCCCTGATCTCTCCTCCTCCTCTCTCTTCCCAGGTGACTTTGACCACCTTCTTTTTAAGCCCTCTCTGGACATTCCAGGGACATTCCCCAATCAGCCCACTCTAACCCCAGTTGTGCAACACAAGCAAAATTTATCACTCTCAAAATGAGACCTGAATTTTCACAGTGTCCCACAGAAGTCTCTGTTTTAAGGCTCTGTTTTTAAGGATTTCAGTTCTTGAAACTCCACATTTATCATTGAGTAATATATTAGCCCCCTCTAAGGTGAACACCTACTTCATCTCTGAACTTGTCTCTGCATTGATAACCCTTTGTGTATGTCCCTAATCAGGGAAAAACAGTAGTACCTTGGGGCACTGGTGATTCAGGCAGAAAGTCCCTCTCTCCCCAGGGCCAGGGTGAAATGGCTCAGCCATCCCTGACACCCCCAGAGGAACTTGGGGAAGCCTCAATTGGGACTAATCCTCCAAACACACCAAAGACTAAAGATAAACCAGCGTTTATGTATGTCTTTGTTTCAGAAAAGAGAATGGGTGCTATTGGCCAAAGGGGAGCCCCTGAGCCAAGGACACAGCCTGAGAGAGCCCGCCAGCACCTTCTACGTGATCCTGCCATCTCGCTCTCCCACTCTGCTGGTGAAGGCAGTGGCCACTCGGGAACTGATGCTGCCCAGCCCTTTCCCCCTGCTACCTGAGGACATGCCTGATGACAGCCGTAAGACTGTGGAGGCAAGTGAGCCCAGATCTCATGGAATAGATAGAGGGGAGAAAAGAGAAGAGAGTTGAAGAAAGGGATGAGGGAAAGGAGTGAGCCCCTGAAGGAAAGGACGGGAGCAGAGGCAGAAGTGGTTCCAAGGGTGTGGTAAGAGGAGCAGAGAAGAAAGCAAGGAACTGAGGCCAGACAGAAGGAAGTAAGCAAGCATCTGTGTGACGGTGTATTCTCATGGGTCTTTCTCTGCAATATGTGTATACATGTGTGTGTACCTGTGTTTGTGTGCATCTATTTCTGAGAAAAAGAGGGAAAGGCAGCCAATGTAGGCACCGAGAATAGGAAGAGCTTTAAAATAAGACTCTGATGAGAAGGAGGGAACAGTTCTGAAGGCCATTTTCTCCTCCCCCTCCTCTCTTCTTGGATCTGGATTCTGGATTTCCTCTGTCAGCCTCCCCAGGCTGAGGCGGGGGAGGGGGTCCTCTGGGTACAGAGAACTGGAACCACATCATTGCTGCTAGGTTGCTGACTTATGTGCAGAGAGGACAGAGCCTGGGATTGTACTCTTGGCTTGGCAGCCACGGGGATGCAGAGAGGTGGGCACAAGTGGCCATGGCTCACTCAGTGTCTCACTTCAGGGCCAGTGGTTCCTGGCACAGGATGTTGTGGCCGGAAAACCTGACTGCTCAGGAATGCTCTGCTGGCATGTCCTCTGGTTATACTCACCTCAAAGGCCTCCGAGAACTCAGTGTACTTGCTTTGCAGACTGTGAGCACCCCAGCCGGGACACACCCTCCCTCACAGCTTCGCACACTGGATCCCTTGTAACCTTCATAGCGCTCTGGCCCCTCTCAGAATCCTGTGACATTGTTCTCAGGGCCAGAGTGTTCAGTGTCCCTAACCACTCAGTTGCTGCTACTTCTTGTACCCTTGCCTGACACTTACCTCACAAGCACTCAGACCTGGGGCAGAACACCCAGCAGGACACGCATCTATTTCACATCCTTCAGTGAAGCCCTGGGTCATCATACCTCCTCCAGCTTCTCACACTCAGGTCTCTGCCTGACATCTTGGGTTCTGTGACCTCAAGACCCCCAGGTGAGGCTCCTCCTCTCTCTTCCTCAGAGCATGCTGGATGACCTGGAGCTAGAACCCACCTACAACCCCTTGCAGGTTTGGAGCCACCTGTACTCACACCTGAGCAGCACCTTTGCCAAGCCTCAGGGCCCGCTCCACCCAAGGTGGGAGAGCCGGGCTCTGAGAAAGGTACTTCCCTCCCTCCCCTTTATGCCCAGAATCCCAGAGAGTCCTCTTCCCCTGTGCCCAACTCCCCCCCATCCAAGGGAGTATCCTCCCTGGATCCCCTCTGGCAGAAAGAGGGCATACAGGGGAGGAAGAAAAAGAGCAGCCTTTTGCCCTAAACAAAGAAAATTACAACCCCTACCCGGTAAGGGGGCTTTTTTTTTTTTTTTTTGCTTGGGCATTTACATATGTTTAGGTATCTTAATTGCAGTGTTTGTGATAAATCATTAGTCATTTAACAGACCATTGTCCCACTAAGCAAACTGGCGGCACTGGAACTACAACCACAAGCCTCTGTTGAAAGAAAAGGCTTAAGGGAAGGTGGGAAAAGAAATGCCTAAGGGAAGGGGAATTAGCATTTACTGAGCAGCAGTCATTTGCCAGGTTCTGTGACATGTGTTCTCACATATATTTTTCTCATTTAATCCTCACAGCATCCCCGCAAGGTAAGTGTTATGCTTATTTTACAGATGAGTAAAGGGAGGCTGATCAAGGTTAGTAGCTTAGAGACAGGGCTCTAGTGACAGGGGTTGAGAGAAAAGAGTAATTGAAGGGGGGATTTATCTTTTTATTTTTTTAAGATTTATCTTATTATTTATTTATTTTTGGCTGTGTTGGGTCTTAGTTGTGGCATGCGGGATCTTCACTGAGGCACGTGGGATCTTTCATTGTGGCGGACGGGCTTCTCTCTAGTTGTGGCATGTGGGTTTTCTCTCTCTAGTTGTGGCGCATGGGCTCCAGAGAACGTGGGCTCTGTAGTTTGCAGCACACAGGCTCTCTGGTTGAGGCGTGCGAGCTCAGTAATTGTGGCACGCGGGCTTAGTTGCCCTGCGGCATGTGGGATCTTAGTTCCCTGACCAGGGATCAAACCCATCCCCTGCATTTTAAGGCAGATTCTTTACCACTGGACCACCAGGGAAGTCCCAGGGGGTGTTTATTTTTATGAAATCCATGTTCTATAGTATTTGGGCTTCCTTTTGTGCCCTTATTAATCTTTTCCTTGTTTCTCAATAACAGAGCCTATAGGAAAACCCCCGCTTTGTCTTACCTGAAGTTACAAGAGAAAGATGTTTCCAAACTACAGTCAGTCTAGAGGTGGGAACAGAACCGACCATAAGTTAGCTGGTGGACAAGCAAACAGAGGAGGACACTTAGCCAGGAGACAGGCACTGTGGAGGCTGGAGCCTAGGGGACTCCACTGCCCTGGGCCTCGAGGCTGTCACTCACAGGACACATGAAGGAGTTAGGACAGAAGGCCCGGCAGGGAATTGGACAGATCGGGAACGGTCTGGTCTTCACAGGAAGCTCTTCTTGCTTTCTTTGCAGGCTGGGCCACTGCAAACAAATCGAGTTCGAGCCACAGTGGCCCCTTTGCCTATGACTCCAGCCCCTGGCAGAGCCCCCAAGATGCCAGCAGCCAGCAAAGCTTCCTCGGATGTCTTCTTCCAGCCTTCCATGGAGGAGGAGGAGGAGGAGGCAGACGAGGAGTATCCCTCAGGGCCCTAAGTCACCAGCACCACAGCCCAGCTGCCCTGTGCAAGCACATCCATGCCAAGGCTCACACAATGGCTTTCTGTGGACAGACTTGCCTCCTATCCACCTGAGCCTCTGTGAGCTCCGGGTGGCTGGGAAACACAGCCTTCCCCTCCGCAGTCCTCAGTGCTGCCACTGCCTCACTCTTCAGGCTGGGAAGAGACGCACCGACCCTTTTCCTTCGCCAAGCAGGGACTCATTTTTCTTTTGGATCATTTGATACTGTTAACACAAATGAAGATTAAATAACCAGTAAGTCTCCACCATTGTTAGGAGCATTCCCAGGCCTGATTTTCTCCTTGTAGCTGTGTAAGTAGGTGGGTGAAGTCAGGTCACCATCAGGAAACTGAACCTCAGGAGACAAGGATGAGGTTTTCAGAGCTCATGAAAAGCAAGTAGGATTGAAATTGAAATCGAAACCGCATTCCAAAGCCCATGCCCCTCCCACTACACCCACCACAGTGCAATTCCCTTCAGCCTCCAAACAGATAAGTGGTTGATGCTTGGTACCTACACGCAAAGTGTGCGCAGGCGCGTGAGTGTGCTTTTGTGTGTGTGTGTGTGTGTGTGTGTCGGTGTGTGAGACAAGGGGGAGGGAAGGCATCCTAGAGCTGAGAACAGGGGAGAGGGTGGTGTGAAAAAGACCTATTCCCTTCCTATTCCCCTCTCCTCATACCTGCCCATCAGCTTTCTCCATCCACAGGATAACTACCATTTATACAATGCTTACTCTGCACTTGAAATCGTATTAAGTACTTGAGAAATTTAACTCCTTTCATAAAAACCCTGTGAGGTTGTATGTGTAATTAAGCTTTCCCATTTTGCACAGGGGCAGTGGGGGAAACTGAGCGTTACAGATGTTACACACAGGGTCACAGAGATAGGGTCAGGCCCAGGTGGGCCTGACTGGACCACCCAGACTCTGAACGACCACACTGCTTGACTCCCCTGCCCGAGGCCCTTTCCTCCTTCAGTGGCCCCCAACACCTTCCTGGTTCTCCTGATTCCCTCCACATCTACCCAGCACAGCCTGCCACTCTGTCCCCTCTGTGACTATTCACACACATAGACCTCTTAAACCCAAACTGACTTTAATGAGGATAAAACTTTAAAAAAAAATCTCTCTCTGGCAAAGAACAATGCCGGGGTAAAGATCAAGACACAGCCCAGTGTCTCCCTATAGCCTCCATACAGGCCCCTCAAACTGTACCTACTCTGACCAAACACCCCTTTCTTTAGTACTGCTCCAGCAGCTATCCCTTCCTTTGGTGGGGATGACTTAGAGGTGCTGGCCTCCCCCAGATCCAGCCCCTGAGCCCCTGCCAACTGTCCCACTTCCATGACTTCTTGGGACACATCATCCTTCCCTTGACTCCCCTTGTACCCTGGTCTCTACACACAGACCCCTCTGGTTCCTGCTGGTTCTAACAGGTTTCTTTGATCCCCAGTGCCACCTCCCCATGGTCCTCCTATCAGCAACCCCAGCCTTGCCCTTCTTCTCATGTGGAGCCCTCTGACTTGGCCCCAGTCCTGTCAGTCCCTGCTCCAGAGAGCCCACAGTTCCAGCTACCTGAGGCCCCACTCTTCTGGACCTGGCTGTACAGGGCAGTGTCTGAGCTATGGCCTTTGCTGCCACTGCCAGCTGCAGCACCGGATTCAGAGAAGGCCAGGCCCTGGGGCTTGGGAGCTGGGAAGGGCTTTGTGCTCCGCGGGGGTGGCACGGCGTAGTCATCAGTAGCAGGGTTGTAGGGGAGCTCATAGCCCTCCTCCTTCACCCGAGCCTGGCACCACCAGGCATCCTTGGGCTCCTGAGGCAGATCATAAAGGCCCCGGAGAGCAGCTGGGGCCAGGCCCTCAGGTTCATCATAGATGGGGTCTTCTTTGGGGTCTGTCAACTTGGCCTTTATCAGCTGCTGCTGCAGATGCTCACACAAGTCCCAATAGAGAGGTTTCTTTAACTGTAACCCCTCCCCTGCCTGAGCAGGGGTGCTGTCCAGGGGGTCTGAGTATAGGGAATCTTGGGAAGGGCCTGGAAGAATGCGCAGGGAGTCTAAGGGTTCAGCATACAGGGCTGGAGGGCTGCCTGCGAGCTCCTGGGGGCCCCGCGGGGGAGCCAACTTCCCTTCTGCCACTTCTCCTTCATGGGAATCAGCTCTGAGAACATCCTGCCCCTGGCTGGCCTTTCCCTGGGTCTTCTGTCGGTGGATAGCAGTCTCAACTGCCTGAAAGATGTCATTTCCCTGCGCCGTCTGGAAGGTGAAGGTTCCAGGGCCAGAGGGGCAGCGGCGGCCAGCCTCAAAAGAGAACATGACCTGAAGAGGGTGTGGAGGGAAACACATAATCAGGAGCCATCAGAGGAGGTGAGTCACAGGGCTGGAACTAGTTAGGGGACCTACAAAGAAGAGACCACCTGGGAAGGGAGGTGGGGTCATGGGCTAGGCAAGAAAGCCCGGTCCTGCCCCACCCCTCCCACAGCTGCCCAACCCAGGGAGCCAGTCCTGCACCGCACCTTGTCTCGGCCATAGCGACGCAACAGAGTGTAAGGCCAGGAAAGGAGTGGCTCCTGTATCTGAGTCTGGGCCCCCACGCCCAGGAGAGTCAGCCTCTCAGCCTCCACTCTCAGCATATAGGAGCCATGCAGGCCACAACGCTCAGCGGCTTCAGTCCTTTGCACGGTTACCCAGAACTGGGATCCTGGAAGGAATACACAGTTAGACTGGCACCTGGCCAGGACTGGGGTGGGGGGAGGGAGCAGGTTGTCCAAGCATACACGTGAAAGCCAGCTCTCAGGAGCATTCTACTTCCCCTTGTAGGACACCCTTTCTTTCCATGCCATCCCTGCTGGGGCTTTTCAGGCATCTACCTTCCCAGGCGGGGCTATACAGTGAATTCTCCAGCATCTCCAGGGCAGAAAGCTTGGGTGGGTTCTCGGCAGGCGCCAGGGCCCAGCTGCCTTTCTGGGGTAAAGAGAAAGAGTATGAAGGAGACTGTGATTCCCTCACCGCGGTTCCCAGGGTCTGAGTCAGCCCAGTTCCTCTGCCGCTGTAACTGCTCCCACCCCGCATGGACTCTTGGGCCCAGTGCAGCTCGCCCCAGCCCCTCACCGGAAAGGCGTTTCGGCACAGCGTTTGCACCCAGGCGGCGCTGGACGGCGCGTCGGCCGCCAGCAGGTGGGAACGCTGTGCGGTGTCCAGGCGGAAAGCTGCGGCGCCAGGCTCAGGGGGGCTCTCCACGGCCACGGGGGCCACGCTCACACACTCAGCCAGACGGATCACCTTGCAGTCCAGGCGGCGCGTGCTCCCTCGGCCCCCTCCAGAGCTCGACCCCTTGTGGTCAAAGAACTCGAGCCGCGCGACACCGTGGGGGCTGGCCGGGTAAAGCACCGCCCAGGTCTTCCTCCACCTCTGGGGAAAGATCGGAGAGACACTGGGGAGGGAGAGCAGGCAAACACCGGCGGCCCGGGCCCCGACAGGGAGGGAGGGACCTGCGCGGGCCAATTTCAGGTCTGAGGCTTCCCGACGGCAGGCGAAGTTTCCCAAGGAGGATGCCGCTCCGCCTCCCCCAGGGCCAGAGAGGCGAAGCCGGAGGCAGGCAGACGCTTCTTCCGAATGTGTGCAAAGCAATTTAGCCGGAAATTCATAAGGCTCTCCGGCTCCGGGCGCCGCGCTCCAACCCGCTGCCGGTCCCCTCCCTCCATCTAGGCTCAGCTGCCCACCCCTAGCTCTGATGGGGTTCGGTAACCCCTACCCACACTACCTTGGTACCGAAACGCTGGCTCTGCAAAAACAGCGGCCCTTCCATCACGGCCCCGTCCATGGCCCCGTCCATGGCCCCTGGCGGTTCCTTCCGCCCTTCCTGGCCCTGTGGGCCGGAGGCGGGGCGAGGCGGGGAGGAGGGCGGGGCGGGGCTCGCGCAGGAGGCGTTCCCGCCCCCACAACGTCCCCGGACCGCGAAAGGGGAGGAAGGAGACAAGCCAGAAGGAAGGGGAGGGGGTACCCAGATAAGCTGGCTGGTGCACCACGTCCGGCCCACCCCGCCCGAACCCTGGGTCGCGCACAAGTGGCTCCACCGAAGGAAACCTCGTGGTTTCGGTCAGAGGACTCCGGCGCCTAGGCTTGGGGGCTGCGTACTACATCAGATGCTCAACGTGACGTCAGAGTGAAGGCCGTGACATCATCTCGAAAATGCCGACGGGCACCCTGGGGCATTGGAGGGACCATACGTGCCCTCGCGGCTTCAATTCCCCAGACACGACCCGACCCCTGCTCGGCCGGAGTTGGGCTGTTTTAAGATCCGCGGAGCAGGGGACGTGGGGGAAGGGCTAGGGACTGAAGACTTTCCGGAACTCGGAGCCGAGTCGCTGCACGGGATGCAGGACGGTCTGCGGCCCCGTGGCCTCTTCTGTGTCCAGCTCTCTGGCCGCAGCTACCCTGCACCCAACCCGCGAGAAAAGAAAGTTTTATTAAGCAGGCTGGGAGGCGGGGAGGGGGGCGGGAGGGAGGTGGAGCGGCGACTGCGGCCTGCTCCAAAGAGGAGGGGAGGAGAAGAGGAGGGAACTGGCCTGGGAGGGATCGTGGGAGAAGGCGGAATGTGGGAGGGCTCAAGGGGACGTGGGAGGAACGAAAGGGCTGGGGGAGAAAGGGGGGTAAGTCTCCCCTGGACAAGCACTTTTTTTGTAAGTCCTAGGACTGAACTCCAGGACCAGGACTCTTCTCCCAGCCGCTACGGCCCCCGCTCAGCCACAGGTAGGGGGAGTCACGCTGCCCGTGGGAGGAAGGAGAGTTGTGGATGGAGGATGGTGGAGGGACCTGGGAAAAGGGGTGATGTGGGATAAAGTCAAAGGGAAGTCAAGCTACTGAGGGTTTTATTATTGTCAAAGAAGAGTGAAACACAAGAAGAGTGGAGAAATGAAGCAGATATTGGGGGGCGGGGGCTGCAGGATGTTCCAAATAGGGCAGCCGGGAGGGCCCTAAGGCTGGGGGTTCCTCTGTGAGGCCCTCTCCCTGGGTCCCCAAGCCAAAATGTTCCCAAACAAAGCTGCCCTGTTGGGTTGTTTGAGTTGGGGGAAGCATGTGGGGGGGGGGAGGGGGGAGCTCGCTGTAGAGGGGCTGTTCTCCGCCCCAGACAGAGGGAAGGCCTTGGCAGAGAAGCCGATTGGTGCTCTCGCCTCCGCTTGCCCGTGACAGAGATGGCGGTGTTGGCAGGAGGCTTGGAAAACCCCACCCCATTCCCCCCCCACCTCGAGGCCTGGCCCTCCTGGGCCCCTTGACCCTGCAGGGCATGTAGGATGTGCAAGAGTTCTCCAGTGCATTCTGGTTCTCTGCCTTCTCTGCCTGGAATCTGCCCAGAGAGGACTCGGCTTGGCTCCCATTCAGGGGACCTGAGATCCGAGGGTCTCCTAAGCCCCTCCTTGCCTGCCTGTCTCCACAATCAGTAGCTATCTGTCCTCTGTCTGACTGGCTGAATAGGATCATCTGGGTCCCTTCTGCCTCTGCTCCTTGGCTCTTGTCAGTTCCCCTCCTCCTCACCTATTGCCTGCCTTTCTCAGTTGCCCCCCAATTCTGTGTGCCAGGCTCTCTCCTGATCCCTCTCTATCCATCTTCAACATTGTGTCTCTCTCTCTACTGTCTCTGTTTGGTCCCCTTTCATTCCCACAGTTTCCCTTCCTCTCACATTCTCTCTGTCTGAGTCTCCCTCTCCGTGTCTCTTGCTCAGTCTCTTCCTCTTTATCTGGACCATTCTCTGATCTTGGTCTCTAATCTCTGTCTTTTGATCACTGGGTCTCCTTGACCCACGAGTCGGGGTATGGAGGTGATGATAGCAGAACTAGGGAAAGGACATTGTGAGACATAACAACTAATAGTGAGAGTTTTATTCTTCACAAAAGGGAGGGAGAGCCTCTCTCTCTCCCTCCCCGCCCCCCAATCTGGGTCTCTCAGTCTGTGTGCCTCTTTGACTCTGTGTTTCTGCTCTTATTTAGTATGTGTTCCTTTCTCACTGTCTCTCTTAGTCCGTGGGTCCCTCTCTTTCTCTCGCACTGTCTGTCTCTGGTCTTAACCAGTGTCTCTTTTCCTCTCATGACCTCTCTCAGACCTGGGCCTGGCTCAATTTCAGCTTCTCTCACATATTCTCTCTCTGGGGCACCCAGGCCTTCCTTGCCATGCGACCTGTCAGTGTCTGGCAGTGGAGCCTGTGGGGGCTGCTGCTGTGCCTGCTGTGCAGCTCGTGCCTGGGATCTCCATCCCCATCCACGGCCCCTGAGAAGAGGGCTGGGAGCCAGGGGCTACGGTTCCGGCTGGCTGGCTTCCCCAGGAAGCCCTTCGAGGGCCGCGTGGAGATCCAGCGGGCTGGCGAATGGGGCACCATCTGCGATGACGACTTCACACTGCAGGCTGCCCATGTCCTATGCCGGGAGCTGGGCTTCACAGAGGCCACAGGCTGGACCCACAGTGCCAAATACGGCCCTGGAACAGGTGAGCAATGCTCCAGGCACAGCCTAGGTATTGCCAAAGTGCAACCTAAATGTAGGGAGAGGGAACACCAGGATGGCACAGCCATAGGGACACAGAACACCAAGAAAAGCCAGTGTCAAGTACAACCATGGGGGACAAGCCAACCAGCAGTCACTTCTCAGAGCTGTGTGAACTTAGGCTGGTCAGTGCCTTCTCTGAGCCTCAGATGCCCCATGTGCAAAATGACTAGGTGAACTCTTAAGTTCCTTTCTGCTGCAAAAGTATGAGTCTACAAAGCCACGTGCAAAGACAGCGCTGACACAGGTGAGCCCTGTATGATTAAAGTACAACTGGTTTCATGGGAAGCTGAAAGCAGGTAAATGATGTCTGGATGTCCCAAAGCCAGAAGGAATCACAGATACTGCAGCCAACAAAATCAGATTATAGACCAGAGCTGAAACCAACAAGCTGGAACTTACCAAAGACAAGTATAAACTCTAGGACAAGTATGAATGTGGGTAGTAGGGGATTAGGAACAATTCTGAGACCTGGGGGTGCTTACACTGTATGAGCTCACAGTGAGATTGATAGAAACTGGTGCAGTCTGAAGCTAATCCCCCAGTTTCCACTGGCTAGATCACTTCTGGAATGAAGTGTCACTTTAGATGCCACATTTCCAGAGAGACAGTAGAAAATGGAAGTACTGGGAATTCCCTGGTGGTCCAGGATTAGGACTCCGCGCTTTCACTGCCAAGGGTGCAGGTTCAATCCCTGGTCAGGGAACTAAGATCCTAAAAATGGAAGTATATTCAGAGGAGAGCTGGCCAGATGTGAAAGATTGGAAGCCAATTTTCAAGGAATAGCTGAAGAAACCAGGGATATTTGGTATGAAAGGAAAAAGCTTTGGATAACAATTACATGATGGTTGTCTTCAAATGTGAGTACAGTCGTTTGGCTGAGGGATTTTTCTGGATGGCATCAAGGACTGAATCAGACCTGGAGTGGGGGAGTCATAAAAGAGTCTCAAGGACTTTGTGATGGTTCCAACAGCCTGCTGGGGCAGGAGGTAGGTATCCCAGCAGAAGCTGGGTAAGTCCTGTCAGGATATGCATGAGGGGTCCCTGCACATTAGCTGGGACCAACCTTTGAGGGGCCACCCAATTCTGAGAGAAAGTCGGTGATATTCATTTCAGTTTGGTCCAGGCAGAGAGAAGAACGCAGGGCAACGTGGCAACGCAGATGGGGGGCACATGGGAGAATGTAAGGCTGAGGTGAAAGGATTTTACATTTCCAAATCTCACAAATGGCTCAAATCCCTAAGCCCCCATGTATTGGCTGTGGTCTTAGTCAAGTTACTTAACTCCTCAGAACTCCAATTTCTTTATACAAAATGGTGATAATACCTTCTGGCAGCTCTGTTCTAAGGATGCTCACATATGTACATACCTTGGCAGATTGCCTCACATACAGTAGGTACTTGATTAATTGTAGCTTTCATTGAATGGGTAAGGGCTGATCAGAACTTCAGTGTTGACTCTTGGTTTTTTTTATTCACCCTACCAAATTCTTGGGTATCCCCAGATCACTATCAACCCTCCATCAATCCTATGCTCCCTTTCGTATTCCTTTCCAGGGTCCCCTGTCCCTTCCCCACTCATTACCTTACCAGGTATGAGGCTTCCATGCTCATTCTCACCAACATCTCCGTACTACCTCTCCAAGCCCCTCTGTCCCCTTATCTCCCGCCCCTCCACAGGCCGCATCTGGCTGGACAACCTGAGCTGCAGTGGGACTGAGCGGAGTGTGACTGAATGTGCCTCCCGGGGCTGGGGGAACAGTGACTGTACCCACGATGAGGATGCCGGGGTCATCTGCAAGGACGAGCGCCTCCCCGGCTTCTCGGATTCCAATGTCATTGAGGTCTGTAGTTCATAAACACACACACACACTCACACACACACACCACCCAGGGTGGCGAGACACAGGGGGCTGTGGAGTGGTTATATGCGCAGATACTAGAAGGTAGAGGATCCCATATGCCCAAGGGGATAATTTGGGTTGGTGGGGGACTTGGGGGGGCACAAAATGATAGGGCTCCGAGACACTGTATAGTCCAGGTTTTAGCATTAGCATTCAAGTTACTAAGCCTGCCATGAGCCTCTCCAACTTCATCCCTGGTCCTCAGGGCACTGTGCTCTCCTTCACCTCAGATGTTCCTCCTCTCCGGGGACATCTCCCTTCTTACTTTCTCCTCCTCCTTCAATACCACTTCCTCTGTGAAGTGCTCCCTCAGGCTCCAGGCAGAGTTAGATGCTCCTTCCCCAGCTTCTTCTGGACCCTTAGTCATTTCTCAGAGCATAGCATGTCCTTGCACACTCATGGCTGCAGGAGGGTCAACACACCCACACACCTCCTAGAGAGCAGGCCTGCCTCTCAGCCCCGTCTCGCCATTGGGTTTACAGCAAGCACACTCAATCAGGGTTCCTTGAGGGTGGCCGGACATACGAAAGGTGTCATTGGGATTCCTTCCTCTACTTGTGGTCCCATCCCCAGGTAGAGCATCACCTGCAAGTGGAGGAGGTACGAATTCGACCAGCCGTTGGGCGGGGCAGGCGGCCCCTGCCCGTGACTGAGGGACTGGTCGAAGTCAGGCTTCCGGACGGCTGGTCGCAAGTGTGTGATAAAGGATGGAGCGCCCATAACAGCCACGTGGTCTGCGGGATGCTGGGCTTCCCTAGCGAAAAGAGGGTCAACGTGGCCTTCTACAGGTGAAGGGACGAGGGCGCCTGTTAGGGAATGGTGTTGAGAGACCTCCGAGGGGGCTGCGGCACTGGGGGAACCTGGGCTCCGGAAGAGTGGGGAAATGTGGAGGCCTCTGCTAAACTGGAGAGTTGAGAAATATCGCGGGACCATGAAGCGGTCCCCGAGGCGAGTCTGCCACGGGACCGGCGAGGCTCGAGCTCTCTAGCGGCCCAAGCCGGCGCGGGGTGAGCGGCGGCTATGGCGTCGGTGCCCGTGACTCCATCGGTCGCCAGGCGGCGTCTCCGCGACCCGGGGCGAGCGCCGGGTCTCGCGAGGCCATGGCCAGCGGCCCGCAGGCCCGCGGGCGGTCGCGGTTACGGTGCCGGCGCTGGCGCGGCCCAGGAGCCCGCGGGTCGAGTTGGGGGGGGTGGGGGCGCGGCCATGCCCTGCAGAGGCGGAACTGGGGCGGGGCCGGACGCCGGGAGTCTGAAGGTGACAGGCCCGGAGCATCCCCGGGGCGGTGGGTCCCCGCCAGAGCGCCAATCCCTGAAGGCCGGAGGGCGCCGGGAGGGGCCTGGCGCCTCCCTGGGTCCAGGCGGCCCACGAGGCGTCTGTGACCGCGCGAGCCCTCAGGACTCCTAGGCAAGTTTTCCAGAATATGCTTCGGCCCAGAAGCCGGCCCTCTTCACCTGCTCTGGAGCCCTGGTGTACGCGCCGGCCTCTAGGAAACGGATCACACTGGTGACCGGTTCTGTGCTTAACAGCGTCTCGCTTCCCTGGAGCATCTAATTTGGCATTTTGAGAAATTTAGAAATTTCTCTGTAATTTAAATGATTGTTTTCTTCATCTCTTCCTTAGATCAGTTTTGCAGGAAGACTTCTTAACATCTGGGTGACCTTCCACTGGGCACACTACTTCAGATGTGGTCTGATCAGGGCAGGGTACAGCAGAAATGCTCACTTTTAATTAAAGCATGTGTAGATTTTGCATTGCCTTTCTGTTGAGGCAGCATCCCACTGCTCATATTGACCCTGTAATCACCTAAATTGGGTCTTCTCTCATCCTTGATACTGATAGAGCAGCCTAAATCTGTTGAGTTTACCCTATTAGTTTATACATCATTTAAAAACCATTAAAAAGCCATGATGATCCCATGAGATTATCTTGAATCTTGACATTATTTTCCACTTGTCATCCCTCCCTGCCTCCTCTGTTCAATAGATATGATAGCTCTGCTTCCTGACTTCATCAAAGTGACTGTTAAAATTGTTGAAATCTTTAAAACCAAAGTCTAACTCTTCTTATGAATCCTCCAGATTTACATCAAACCTTTAATCATTAGTTGTAAAATGTTTTTTCAGCCAATTGGGAACAAACTGAACACTACAATGATGTAGCCAACATTATACCATCTTATCTGTAATGAAATCATGGGAGATGTTATTAGTCTTTGCTAAAATCCAGCTATATTATGTTCACAGCCATTCTGCAGCCTTCCAATTTAGTAATCTTACCAAGAAAGGAAATCTTGGTGGTTTGACTGGGCTAATTTTTACTGAAATCCTTTTAGATTTCTAAGGATCACCATATTTTTCCTCAATGCTCACAAACTTTCTATTTAATAACTTATTCTAGAATATTATCTGTAGATTGAAGAATCCTCTTCCTTCTCAAAAATCAGTACATTATCCAACCTCCAGTCTTTTCCATACTTGCTCAGATTTTCTTTGCCTTGGCTCTGAAACACATCTTTCAGCCCCAAGGAATATACTTTATCTGGCATAGGGACTCATATGGTGTAAAACATCTATGTGCTGTGCTCCTTTGTTATTATCTACCTTGGGGCTATATTTCTTTCCCTGTGCTTGTTCTTTACCTTTCCTAATCCAAACACCAGGTTCTGAAAGATTAGTACGATTTAAATAGCAGCCATTTCAGGTGAAGAGGGTAGCATGAACAAAAGTGTAGAGAGTCATTCATTCAACATTTATTTATTGAGTGCCTACTGTGTGCCAGGGACTGTTGTAGATACTAGGGATTCAATAATGAACAAAACAGACAAAAATCCCTGATCTCATGGACTAGGGAAATACCAGAAAACGAGTAACATTACAAAATGTAAGGATGGCAAAGGGCATAATAGATAAAAATAAAGCAGGGAAAGGGTTAGGAAGCGGGGCTGGGATTGCAGTTTTAAATAGGTCAGAGGAGGCATCATTTGAGAAAATATTTAAAGGAGGCGAAGACACAAGCTATGCAAAAATCTAGATGAGCATCTCCAGGAAGAGGCATCATAAATGAGAAGATCCTGGGGAGTGTGGTGGTGTGTATCACGATGTGGGGGATGGGGGATTCTTGTCATGCTCCAGGAGACCCCTGGGGCTGGAGCTGAGTGAACAAGGGAGAAAATGATAGGACACGTGATGCAGGAGGAGATAGGGAAAGAATGGGGAGCCAGATCATGTAGGGCCATTTGAGAGTCTTTGGTTTTTACTCTGTGTGAGATAAGGTTTTGGGCAGAGGTGTGACATCTGACTTCCACTTTTTATGTATTATTTGGGCTGCTTTGTTAAGAATAGACTGTAAGGGATGTGGCAGAATCAAGCGTCAGGGAGATAAGGCAAAGATAAGGCAAAGTGCAAAGAGGGGACTACCCTGGCAGTCCAGTGGTTAAGACTCTGTGCTCCCAATGCAGGGGGTACGGGTTCGATCCCTGGTCAGGAAGCTAAGATCCCGCGTGCTGCATGGCGTGGTGTGGCGTGGCCAAACAAAAAACAACAACAACAATAAAATGCAGGGCTTCCCTAGTGGCGCAGTGGTTGAGAGTCGGCCTGCCGATGCAGGGGACGCGGGTTCGTGCCCCGGTCCGGGAAGATCCCACATGCCGCGGAGCGGCTGGGCCCGTGAGCCATGGCCGCTGAGCCTGCGCGTCCGGAGCCTGCGCTCCGCATCGGGAGAGGCCGCAACAGTGAGAGGCCCACGTACCGCAAAAAAAAAAAAAAAATGCAAACGGAGGTGAGGTAGAAAAAGAAGCAGGTGAGTGTGGAGGCCTAGAAGCCAAGTAAAGTGCTTCAAGGAAGAGTGATCAAGTGTGTCAGTGCCGCTGATGGGTCTAAAAACATGAGGACTGAGAAATGAATACTGGATTTAGCAACATGAAGTTATTGCTGACCCCAACAAAGATGAAAATGAATAGGATATTTTGAAAGACAGTTGACAAGAGTAGAAGATTTATACTGAGAAATAGTGGAAGAAAGATCCGAATGGATAGAGTAAGGCTAGAAAATGGAACACTTTTAATGCCAGATTGGAGAGTTTTACCTTTATCTTATGGAAGATTAAAAAATAAAAGTACTTGTATGGGACAGTGATAAAATAAGGCCAATGTTTTTAAAAGTTTGATAGTAGTGAACTGGAAGAGGAAGTTCTAGATGCAGTAAGATTAGTCAGGAGTTATAAACATGAAGCTGATGGGGAGGATGACAACGAGGAGAGAGGGGAATGAATAGATGTAGGATGACTGATAGAATATAGAAAATAAGAGAAGAAAGAACTAAAATGATACTGAAGCTGCTCAAGAGAAGGATGGTATCCATCAGGCATCTCTGGGCTTCAAGTTAATATGAACTAACTTTAGACGTGGGCCGTCCCGGGGCATTTTGAGGCCCAGGAATTGTCCCCACGTATATACAGCCTCAAGTAAGTTTCGGAAATCAGGAATATTTGTGTACCTATTGGGATCTCTTACTGAGTCTGGGATATGAAGGCTGGAGAAGGAAATATACTTAGTACAGTGTTCATTCTTAGTGGGGAAAGAGATTACAGGGGTCCTGGGAGATTCTGTGATTTGGATATGGTATAGATACGCCGTCACAGGTCAAGTCAGACAGAGGGAGAATCCTCGTAGGTAATACAATTATAAAGCCTAGGCAAGATAGTTATAAACAACTCTACCTTCCTTAGAGAAAGAAGATGCATCTGCTAGCTTTTAGAGGAAGTCAGTAAGATTTAGAGAATAAGAAAATCAGAATGTGATATATTTATCATTTTTAAACTTGGTTTGTTAGTTCTACCCTAGAACATGTGAAAGTTGTAGAATCTTAGAAGAGGAAAATAATGTACAGATAATTGAACCATTTACTGCCCTTTTTCAGGCAAAGAAGTTGAAGTTCTAAGAGCTTAAGTGCTGTTTAAGAAGTCACTCTTCTAGTTCATTTCAGCTTGATAGATATTTATTGAACTCCTACTATTTGCCAAGCACTGTGCAAGGTGCTCAGAATACAGAGGTGACGAGAGAGTTAGTTAGGCACCAAATCATAGAAGACCTTATAGGCTATGTTAAGGATTTGGATCTTTATGATAAAAGTAATGGAAAATCATTGAAGTTTTTTAATGAGGAGGGCTGTGAGAGGACATGATCAGGTTTGTGGCTCTGAGAGATTACTTTGACTGCATTTCTGAGAATGGTTTAGAGAAGGGCAAGAGCAAATGGATTAGAGAGTTGTTTAGGACAGAACATTGACAGGACTTCGTTACGGATTGAAGAGAGAAGAGTCAAGGTTGACTCCTAGGTTTCCGGCGTAGATTTTGCTGTAAGAGTTATATTTATTTTTTAAACCCACATTAAATTTTAGATAACTTTGAGATATCTAAGTAGGAACATCAAGAAGGCAATGGAATATACAAGGTTAGGTGTGAACGAGAACATATAAAGAGAGGATGTGGAGTGAGAAGAATGCCTTAGAGCTCTAAAAATTTAAATGACTATATAGAGGAGGAGCCTGATAAGAAGACCAAGAAAGAGCAACCAGAATTAGGACTGAAACAAGGCCAGTAGTGTTGTGACAGCCAAGGAGGGAAAGAGAGAACAGCAGTGCCAGATGCTACCAAGAGTCAATGGGATGAAGACTAAAAAAGAAGAAAAAAAATCTTCTGGATTTATTATCGCAGAGTGATGCGGGGGGGCGGAAACCAGAAAGGGGTGGGTTAAGGAGTGAGTGGGAGGAAAGATGATGAGTATCGACAACCACTGAAAAGTTTTTCTATGAAGAGGGAGAAAGATGTGGGGTGGAGGGTGTGTGTGTGTGTGTGTGTGTGTGTGTGTGTGTGTGTGTGTAAGAGACAGAGAGAGAGCTGAACATGTTTAAAAGGATTCGATTGAGAAGGAGAGGTTATGTGCAACTTCTCAATTGAGAAGGAGAGAAAGGAACGTAGGGGAAGGAATTCAGAAACGTTTGGGGGCAGTGGCCTTAGAGAAGAAAGACAGTTGGAATGAGAAAAGGATGTGCAGATGCAGGTAGCTTTTTATGTTTGATGGTTGAAGGAACAAATGATAGGGAAAACAAGCACATTTGTGAATGAAGAAATATCAATGAAGACAAATATCAGTACTGGTCCTAAACAAGTACCAGGTCCTTAATGTAACCTGTATTTGCCTTATAATGTATATTATTATATATACCATATAATATATAATATAAAGACCTTATATAGTCCTTACATAACTTAGAGAAGAAGTACTTCTAAATTTCTAGGTAATACAACATTTTTCTGAATACAACGCTGGAGATCAGAATGATCTCTCTGGGTTACTGGTGAAAGAAAGTGCCAAGTATACTTCATTTCAGACATGTTTGAGAAAAACACATCTAGAGAAAAAGTTTCACACTATACATATATGATGAAACATTCTAAACTCTTAGTAGCGTCTCGGAAAGTTTCTTAGTAGTCTCTCAGGAAAGGGACCCGAGAGTTATTGTAGACTCTTTGCTAGGAATGTTGGACATATTGAACGTTTTGGCAAAAAGACCAACTAAGTACATCCTCAGTAAGAAGCCAGGGCAGGAGGTACCAAGCAGATTCAGCCCTGTTAAAATCTATTTATTAAAATCCTAGCACATCTGCACATAGTATACCACATCCAAAGATGACTCCTCAAGAGAAACAGCAGAGCAGGAACATGTTCAAAGAGATGATAACTAAGAGGATGACAGGGAATTCCATAAATTTTGTAAGGACAGACAAGACCTGCATTCATTATACATAGTTGGGCAGGACAAAGGGGGCAAAGTGAAAGTCTTTGAAATCAAAGGGAGAATGAGTGGAGAAACAGACCTAGTTTCCATGCATTAGACTTAAGGCAACTTCTTGAAGAATAAAATAGGTCAAATATTTAGGCCAATTAAGAAGAAATAAGGTTTTAGAACTTAATCCCTGGAAGTAAGTTTGGGAAATGAGCTCAGTTTGTGAATGACTAAAGCAATGACTAAAGCATATGGGATTTAACTAAAGCAGGAAGGGTTCTGTCATCCTAAGCAGCCTGGCCTTATGCTCCGCAGTCAGACCAAGTTAATGTCCCTTATTATCCAGCCTTGGTCCGTGGTCCTCGTTCACTGGCCTCAGGCCTGGACATGCCAGAAGCCAGAGAGCATCCGAGAAAAGAATACATAGCCTCTCTAGGTGTGACCAAGCCAGTTCCCTCTCCTTGCCTAGTCAGTCTGGCAATCCTAACAATCCTAACACCCTTCTACTTACACCCGTTCCCCTAGCCCTCCCCCCAGGTTTAGATCAGCCCTAATATCAACCCAAGAGTCCTTATTCCCTGTCTGCCTTAACCTAATTTCTGTGGGTCCTGGTATAGGGTCTTTATCAGCCCCGAGTCCATGTCCTTCACTGCTGCTCACCTGTCTGGTTACGTGCTTATGAGGCCAAACAGCTGTGAAGGGTTGAACTTTGGAGGTATCTGATGTTATAAGATCCTGCCACCAGGAGCCCTCTAACTATTGGAAAAGAAATCTTGCCCCTGGTCCCAGTTGCACTAGCTTTTCCCACTTAGTTCTAGACTGATCCTGACTCTGCTGTTGTCTTATCCTCACAGAAAGTTGAGGAAGCGAGCGGCCAAAGCCTCGGCCCGACGCTCCAAGCCCCTTGGAAGGTAATGGGGCAAGAGCCCCGGGACCTCCTGCTCATCCCTGTGACCCCAGGAGGTGGATGGATGGAAGGCAGCCTATCCATGTCCATCCCAGAACCCAAGCTGATGAATCAGGGATATGACTGGAAAATGGCCATTCCAGGGGGGAGGGGAGGGGAGGCAGGCATGGGGATGGGTAAGCTTTGATCTTAGGAAGCCCAAGGAGGAAATAATGCAGGAATGGCTTAGGAAAAGCCTCTGCATCTTTATACTTCCCCCAAATAGCTTGGACTCCAGCCTCAGCCACCTGCATGCTTCCTCCCCTGCCCCAACTCCTAACCTCCCTTAATTCATCTGCATTCCCATTCTCTCTTCTCCCTTTACCATTCCTCTTATCTCCTCTCCCCTCACCACCTGGATTGACATAACTAGTTTTCTCATAACTGTTGCTGAACCCAGAGAGCAGCATGTATTCCAAAAATAGTTAAGTGGTATGCAGCAGTATATGTGGAAAATCTGACTGCCTTGGCTTTGCCCCTCCCCATACTCTGCATGAAGGGTCCTTCCTAGAAACAGAAAATAATAATAATAATCCTTTACTTTTCCCTGGCAACATACCTGACCACTACCTCCAATAACTTCTTTCTCCTTTTTTCAGACCAATCATCAAGCTTAAAGCCAAACCCAAACCCCGAGTGGGCAGGGGGCCAATCAAGAGGTAAATAAAGTTCAGGCTAAGTGGAGAGGAGAGGGAGTGCCGAGTGATGAGTCAGGGGCGTCGGGCTGTGGTCAGGAAGGGGTCCAAGAGAAGCCTCCACCAAGAGGTGGAAGAGCAGCAGCAACTGTTACAAGCCACCTTCCAGATGAGTCACCGAAATGTAAAGTAAGACTGGCCCTTATGTGGTTCTCTGAGGAATTATGCTTGTCACAGGATTTCTGAAAATCTCAGAAGTTCATCCACTGACTACCCTTGTTCCACATGCTTATTTATCTTCCCCCAGCAGATTTTAGTAGATACTCTGGCACTCTTGTCCTTCAGATGCCATGCTTGCCTCTCCCCCAAGAAGTTAAGTTTGCCTAAGGGATCAGTGTTCCCATCCTACCTTTATTTAATTGTTAAAAATAAGTGCTACCAGCTTGGAAGTGAGACTGAGGATCCCCTCTGGAAACTTTGTCAGGGATGGAGTCACATGGAAGTCCTGATCTCTGGCCCAGTTCACACAATTAGGCTCCCAGTCCCATCATTTTCCTCCTGGGTTCCTTCAGAAGCCCAGGGAATGGAAAGCTTCCAATCCCGATGATTGTGTCTCACTTGGTTTCTAAAGGCAATTTGTCCATGAAAAGTCTCTCTGATAGCTTCTTCAGCAGTAGTTGAGGCATAGAGAAGTCATCCCTTTCTATTCTTTCCTCCTCTCTTCACAGCATTCCGAGATCACCCAGTGGCCCCTGGTACCCCTCATTCCCCAGCTTCTCCCTCTGGTGCCTTCAAAGGGGCTTGGAATTTGGGGGTGTTCTTGTAGTGCCCTTCCAGCTTAGGGTCATCTTGCCCAACATGGCCATACTCTGGCCTTCCCTGACCCCCCACATTAAAATGCACACTGGTGTTTTTATTTTGTCAGTTATGGGGAAAAAAGGAGGAGAGAGTTTAGAAGAGAGATGTCTTTTTCCTCTGATGGCGTCTTTGACTTTTATTTTCAGCCAGACAGGACTTTGGGAGAATACCTGGTCTCTTTGAATCCACTTATCTTGAGCTCGCAAACGTATTCTGTAAAGTCTCCAGGCTTCCTTTGTCTGATTTGTTTATAACTTGTCCATCTCTCTGTGTCTTCCCAGCCAATGGCTTCAAATCGTCATATTCCTTCCTTCCTCTGACATCAAGTAATGGAGCACATTACTGCAATAATTCACTGCCAAACCAGCCTCACAGACCCACTCCACCAACACCAGGCCTCATCTGGTTCCTTTCCTCTCTGGGTTCAAACCAGCTGTTCTGGGAAGAAAGTCCTTCTCTCATCACATGGCTCACTGCAGTATCTCATTCCGTTGGTGTCAATAAGCAAGTCTCCTCCTTCTCTCTAGCATCTCTCCGCTGTGTTTCCAAGTTTTAACATCTCTAATTTAGTCCCATTTTCCCACTTGAGGGGCTATGGAACATTCTTTCTGTTACATTTAAACTGCAGAAGCATGGACTACCTCATTAAAGACTCATACAGTTCAGCTCAGGTCTGGGGATATCTTCACCCTTCTGTTGTTCATATTCACTCTCCTTCTCTGGTCACGTGGCCCCTCTTTGTCTGTCTTGCATTTGTACATCTTCGTTCCTGTATATACCAGCTCCAGTCTTTCCTGTGTTCACCATCTGGTCTGTTCTTCCATAACTGCCCATCATCCTCTGGCCTGGAAACCCCTCTGGCCTCTAAGAAGCCATGTAGACGCAAGACTTACTCACTCCTTTGCATCCTGACTCATTTAGTTATTTCAGTCACAGCGTAATAGAAGGATCTGCTCACTCTGGCTATTCAGGCTTCCTGTTTGTGTCAGCTACTCCCTCCTACCCATCTCTTCCAGCTGGGCAGTCCTGGCTTCCTATTGTCTTTGCACAGTAGCGTCAGCCTCAGCCTCCATTAGGGCCAGCACCCTGAAACCGTACAGAACAAGGTTTCTGTCAGGCAAGTCAAGACGAGCCTTCCTTCCCATAGGGTTCTTCTGCTGCAGAAGGTCCCCAAGGACCAGCCCCCGTCCAGGTAATCTAGGCTCTTTCGGCCTAGAAACTCGCCATTACCTTTGTCTCTTTGTCTCTGTGTTTTTGCGGAGAAGAGGGGAAGAAGAAGGGCTAAAGTGGTCATGGGTGGAGGCACGGAGTGGGAGGAGGGATGTGGGCAAAGAGGCAGGAGCACTGCTTTACCCTACTGCTCCCACTCCTGTCCCCCCAGGCTGCTGGCCCAGCGGCAGCAACACTCCTTTGGTCTGCATGGGGTGGCGTGCGTGGGCACGGAGGCCCACCTCTCTCTCTGCTCCTTGGAGTTCTATCGTGCCAATGACACCACCAGGTGCCCTGGGGGGGGCCCTGCGGTGGTGAGCTGTGTGCCAAGCCCTCTCTACGCAGCGTCCAGTGGCCAGAAGAAGCAACAGTCGAAGCCTCAGGGGGAGGTGTGTGAGACAGCGACTATGACCTTCCCCACCCCAGGCGGAGAACCCCCTAGCCTGGCCAGCCCCTGATTAAGCACAGCCTTGACCTTTGAGGACAGAGAGGAACCTCCTACCTCCCATGCTCCCTCCCACCAGAATCTCATTCATCTCCCAGGTCTACTCAGCCCTCTCTGTGCTGATGTTTCCATTCACTGCTGGGCACCTCTCTCTCCTTTACAGGCCCGAGTGCGATTAAAGGGTGGAGCCCACCCAGGAGAGGGCCGGGTAGAAGTCCTGAAGGCTGGCACGTGGGGCACAGTCTGTGACCGCAAGTGGGACCTGCAGGCAGCCAGTGTGGTGTGTCGGGAGCTGGGCTTCGGGAGTGCTCGAGAGGCTCTGAGCGGTGCCCGCATGGGGCAGGGTGAGGGGGGTGCAGGTGGGAGGGAGAGGGAAGGAAGAGGTACACACTCCTGGGGGAGGGTACATTCCTTAGGAAGGAGACCCCTGGACAGATAAGGAAGTTAGAACCTCCTGATCTTTGACCTCTGACCTTAGGCATGGGTGCCATCCATTTGAGTGAAGTTCGATGCTCTGGCCAGGAACCCTCCCTCTGGAAGTGCCCCCACAGGAACATCACAGCTGAGGACTGTTCCCATAGCCAAGATGCTGGAGTCCGATGCAACCTGCCCTACACTGGGGTAGAGACCAAGGTCAGTCATTCTTTCCACCTTGATTCAGGTGTCTCACATCCTATCCAGTTCTGGTCATGATCTGCAGTCTGATGCCCACTGCCCCATGCCCCTGCCATCCTGCAGCTCCCACCTGATGCCACCACTTGCTAGCCCTTTAAGTGCCTCTGAATCACCATTCAGCCATAGGCCTGCTACAGACTCCCACTACTCCACCCCCAAAAGCTTCCCCAGTACTTCCATTGTGTCACTACAGATCCGACTCAGCGGGGGCCGCAGCCGACATGAAGGGCGAGTCGAGGTGCAAACAGGAGGACCTGGGTCCCTTCGCTGGGGCCTCATCTGTGGGGATGACTGGGGGACACTGGAGGCCATGGTTGCCTGCAGGCAACTCGGACTGGGCTATGCCAACCATGGCCTGCAGGTGAGTGGGAAGGAGACGAACCAAGGCTATTGCCTCCAAAGGCTGTGTTTGGGGCAGAGGACTGTCAAAATGAGTCCCTTGGCCTGGGAGGCTGGATGGTGGCCTCACAAAAACACCTCTGTATGTCCCCAGGAGACCTGGTACTGGGACTCAGGGAATATAACAGAGGTGGTGATGAGTGGAGTGCACTGCACAGGGACTGAGCTGTCCCTGGACCAATGTGCTCATCATGGCACCCACGTCGCCTGCAAGAGGACAGGAAGCCATTTCACTGCTGGAGTCATTTGTTCTGAGAGTGAGTGAAGGGTCGGGTGACTCAAGCCAGGGAAGGGAGGCTGTGGCCTACCCCTTTGCAGGGAGAGAGAGAGCTGCAATCCGGAGGGGTCCGCCTTCCCTGCAGAAAACCAGTCTCACCCAACTTTCTGGGGGTGGGGGGAAGGGGATGCGGGGCAGGGGGTGGGGGTGAGAATGGACGCACTCCCATCTGTCCCTGCCCCTCAGCAGTGAGTTCTAACCCTCTCCTTCCTTCCTTGGTGCAGCCGCGTCAGATCTGCTGCTGCACTCAGCACTGGTGCAGGAGACCGCGTACATCGAGGACAGGCCCCTGCACATGTTGTACTGTGCTGCTGAAGAGAACTGCCTGGCTAGCTCGGCCCGCTCAGCCAACTGGCCTTACGGCCACCGGCGTCTGCTCCGATTCTCCTCCCAGATCCACAACCTGGGACGCGCTGACTTCAGGCCCAAGGCTGGGCGCCACTCCTGGGTGTGGCATGAGTGTCATGGGTGAGAGGGTCAAGTAGAAGGGCAAGGCCACTGGGGACGGGGCAAGCCTGCTGTGGGCAGGGAAGGAAACAGGGGTTCCCTTGTCCCCACAGGCATTATCACAGTATGGACATCTTCACTCACTATGATATCCTGACCCCCAACGGCACCAAGGTGGCTGAGGGCCACAAAGCTAGTTTCTGTCTAGAAGACACCGAGTGTCAGGAGGGTGAGTTGGGGCCTAGAGTAGACTACAGTTTCCTCATCCCCACAGCCTTGCCTCACACTGACATATGCTTATCTCTTCAGATGTCTCCAAGAGGTATGAGTGTGCCAACTTTGGAGAGCAGGGCATTACTGTGGGTTGCTGGGATCTCTACCGGCATGACATCGACTGTCAATGGATTGACATCACAGATGTGAAGCCAGGAAACTACATTCTGCAGGTGCCTGGGATCTAAGATTTCCAGCTATTGAGTGGGAGGAGTGTTTATTAAAGACACATTTGGATTTGAGGACTGCAGCTGGTTAAGCTGGCATTTTCCCACTCACAGGTGGTCATCAACCCCAATTTTGAAGTAGCAGAAAGTGACTTCACCAACAATGCAATGAAATGTAACTGCAAATATGATGGACATCGCATCTGGGTGCACAACTGCCACATTGGTATTTGGTGGGAAGAGAAGCCAGAAAGACTGGGGGATGGGAGGGAAAGGCCTTCATTCTCTTCTCCCTAGGTTGTTTCTATGTCTTCCCACCCACTTCCGTATTTTCCAGTCTCCCCACTTCTACCCACCCTTCCCCACAACGGGTCAATCTTCCTGCCCAAACCACATGTTCACCTTGCAGGCGATGCCTTCAGTGAAGAGGCCAACAGGAGGTTTGAACGCTACCCTGGCCAGACCAGCAACCAGATCATCTAAGGTGCCACCACCCTCCTCTGCAGACCACAACTGGCCCCTAATGGCAGGGGTCTGAGGCTGCCATTACCTCAGGAGCTTACCAAGGAATCCTTGACGTCAGCAGGCCCACGGCACTCATCCATTGTGCACTGTGGGTGTAGAACTGTCAAGCAGAAGTTATTGCCCTCCTTTTACGCCGGCTGTCTGGATCTGTGGCCAGGCATGGGGAATTTTGCTCCCAGGCCCAGCACCAAACCAAGCACGCCACAAAGAGGCGCACCTGATTGACTGCCCAGGAAAAGACAGCAGCAGCTCGTTTTCTTAAATAGGGAGGTCAGAATGGTCAACTCCAATATCTCCTCTCAGTTCAGGGAGATACGGCTTTACCTCTAGCCTTTTTGTGGGGGGAAAGAGCAGTGCGCCACCCTTCCCCTCATTTTTGAGTATAACATGTTGCTAGGTATAATTTTATTTTATATAAAAAGTGTTTTTGTGATTCCTCAGGGCCCAGGGATTGGTGCTGGTAGTTGGAGGGACCTGCCCCCAACTGGTTCATTTAATCCTCCATCCGGGTGCCATAAGAACCCAAGCCAGGAAAGCAAGGTAGAAATCAGAGCAGAAGCCTCCTACTCTTGCTGATCCATTCATTCTGTGACTTCAGGGGTCACATATAAGGTCAATGTTTCCGGTCCCCGCCGGATCCGCACTGCCAGCTGGGATTGGGTTCGAACGGCTTCATAAATATCTTCAGCATTTTGTACCAGCCGCTCCCCAATGGCCAAGATCACATCACCAGGCCGTAGACCAGCCCTATGGCAAAAAGTGGACAGAGAGATAAAGGAGGGAATAGATGGCCCAGTTCAAGGGCACATAAACACCTCACCCATCTCCACCTCCCAGTGCAATCTCTCCCTCACCGGTGTGCAGGGGAGTCCAGGATGACTTTATGGATGAGCACACCATGCTGAACATCAGGAAAGCTTGGTTCTCGAAGCTGTAGTTCAGCAAGGATGCTGAAAGGACACAGATCACTTTGTTAACCACACCACGGCACTCTCCCAATTCTGGGTTCGCCTCAAATCTCTCATCAACACACTGATAAGTTATGGATAGGGATGCACTAGATCCTCTGGAGACAAAAACAATTCACTTTCTGCCTTCTAGCAGTTAGGAAGTGGGACATGTATATAAAAGGTAACTAATTCCAAATGACAGTATTAAATCAATAGCACTAATGTCATTCTAAAATCCTAAGAGAAGCTAGAAGGAGGTGGCATAACTTTATCTAAACCTAGAAGGATTGGTCTTATATTTATATAAAATGAGAACAACATAAACAAAAACATGGGATTAGGAAATCAAGTTGGACGGAACAGAATATACTCATAGGGAAGCCATGTCCGGAAGGTTGAGTTGAAGACATGGAAAATGGCCCCTGAACACCAGGCTAATGGATTGGAGGTTGTAAATCAAAGCAATAACAGGATGAAATCAATCAGGTGGGAGGTATGCGAAGTGGAGTGGGGTGAGAAAATCAAGATGAGAGAGGACAGCTCTTCTGATAGTTCCAAGTATGAGGCAACTCATCTTAGATAAAGACAGAACTGAGAATGAAGCTCAACAGAAGTGCCAGGTGCCCACAACTGGTTACACTGATGGCCCTACCCCTATAGCTCATACCTGGGAGTCAGGGTTAGCATCATCACTCCAATGTAGCGGCGCTGGGACCCACTGCTTCCAAACCAGGAATCTGTGACAGAGGGACAAATAAGCCCCACCCAGCTACATCCTTCCTTCCCCCTCCTGCTCCTCCCAACAGACCCCTCTCCAACAAGCCCCCACCTCCACCCCCCACTACTTAAAGGAAACCGTTTACCCCCAAGCCAGGCTTACTCTTCTTTTCTCCACGATGTAGAAACTCTCGAAGGCGATCAGCAGGGATGGCAAAGGAGATTCCAGCTGTGACCTTCATGGTATTCACCCCAATCACCTCCCCATCCTGTTGGGACAGAGCCCACTATTCTCTAGCCCAAATAAATAGTAGGAGATGGGGGTACCTGAGCAAGAGTAGCAGGGAGTGTTGGGGAGTCGGGGAGACCTGGCTGGATTCCGGCGACAGCCAACAAGAAACTGCTCAGAAACTTGACCAAACATCATTGAATTAGGGAAAACCCACCCCTTCCCACACTGACCTGGGGCAGGGATTCTCGGAAAGGATGTCCCACTCACCAGGTTAACCAGGGGACCGCCAGAGTTTCCAAACTGCAGGACAAGGAGAAAATATGGAAGAGATCCAGGGACTCTATGCCTGGGGGCAAAACCAGGATGGAGGCACTTGCTCCAAATTCTCTCCTTTACCAGCCCATGAAGGGGTGGGCACGGTTTTTGCCACCCAACCTCTGTATACAGGCTAATCCACCATCTATCACACACCTCTACCCCCTCCCCCAACCTAGTCTGTCATTTCTCTCTTATCAGGACGCACATCAATAGCTGCATCAGTCTGGATGTATTCCACATTGGTTTGGGGAAGGCCCAGGTCTTTGGCTGGACGCTGAGCAGAGCTGACAATGCCGGATGTGATCGTGTTCTGCAGTGCAAAGGGACTTCCCATGGCAACGACAAACTCCCCTTGCCGGACATCGGCTGAACGTCCCAGGGGCAGCGTTGGGAGAGGCTCCTAAGGGAGAATGGGTACAAGAGACTTGTCATCTGGAGCTGTGAGCAAATTCAGAGCCCCAACCAGACATGGCCTGCCCAGACCCCCACCTTGGTCTGAATCCTCAGCGTGGCGATATCTGCCACGGGATCCACAGCTGTGACGACGGCCTCATACGTATCGCCGCTAGGCAGCCTGACACGGACTCGGCGCCGATCAGCCACCACATGAGCGTTGGTAACGATGAGCCCGTCGGCAGCCACCACGAATCCTGAGCCATTCGAGATAGGGACTTCGCGGCCCGAAAAAGGGTGCCTGGGATAGGGGGGCGGGGGTTGGGGAAGCACGGATGTGAGGAGGCTCGGACCCTCCTTCTCGCCCGCCCTCTACCCGCGGCTTCGGTTCCTCCGGGTCTACCCCACCGTTACCGGCCCAAGATCTCGATATAAACCACGGCAGGGGCCGTCTTCTCCACCACGTCCGCGATGAAGTTGTACTGGCTCCGGGGAGAGGGAGGCGGCGAGCCAAGGACCGAGGCGAGGACGGCCGGGGGACCCCGACCCCCGCCCCACAACAACAAGAGCACTGCCCCCCCAGCGCCCAGCGCCACCGCCAGCCACACGCGCGGACGGGTTCCAGGGGTCCCTGAGTCTTCCCGGATCCGGGGATCTGGGGTCCCCTGGATCAGCCGTGCTCGGGGATCCGAAGTGCCCGACGTCAGACATGTTCGTGGTTCAGGGGCTCCCACAGACAACCGGGCCCCGAAACTGGGGGTCCCATAAGTCACTCGGGCCCGAGGGTCAGGAGTTCCTAACGTCAGCAAGGCCCGGAGGTCAGGGGTCAACAGGGGTCCCTTTCCCCAGCGACCCCCTCCCAAAGCGCGCCATCCTCGGAGGCTCCAGACTGCACCCCGCCCCGCCCTCAGTGCAGCCATCAGCTCCGCCTCGGGAGCCTCGTCGCCCGCCCTGCACAGAGGAGGCGCCCTGGACGCTAGCGGGCGGACAGCGGGACGCGGAGCACGCCGGTACCTGAAGTCTCCAGAAGTGCACGCCGGAACCAAGGATTCCGGAAGGCCGACTCCGCCCCCGCCCCGCGAATGCCGGGAATTGTGGTCCCAGTGGGACGCGAGTTATGAGGTGGTCAAAGGGCCCGCGAGGCATGCTGGGACCGCTAGCCCTTCCGGGGCGCCTCAGGATTTCGGGTCCCGGCACCCTGGGCGGATGCCCGAAGACTCCGCCTTCCCAAGAGCCCCTGCGGCGGGGTGCGAAGATGGCGGCGGCGTTGGCCCGGCACCCCTAAAGCGGCGGCAATGGAGCCTCCCCCGTCGCCGGGGCCGGAGCGGCTCTTTGATTCGCACCGGTAAGATCCCCGGAGGGAAGAGACCGGCTCCCGCGTCCAGTTGGCCTTCGGCCCCCGATCACCCCGCCTCTCGCCCCCCAGGCTCCCGGGTGACGGCTTCCTGCTTCTCGCGCTGCTGCTCTACGCTCCAGTCGGGTTCTGCCTTCTCGTCCTGCGCGTCTTTCTTGGGATCCACGTCTTCCTGGTCAGCTGCGCGCTACCAGACAGCGTCCTTCGCAGGTTCCGACCCGGGCGCTCGGGGAGGGTCGGGGCTGGGCCTGGCCGGAGGCCGCGCAGTCACCACTGCCGGCGTTCCCAGGTTCGTGGTGCGGACCATGTGTGCAGTGCTGGGGCTCGTGGCCCGGCAGGAGGACTCCGGACTCCGAGATCACCGCGTCAGGGTCCTCATTTCCAACCACGTGACACCTTTCGACCACAACATAGTCAACTTGCTCACCAGCTGTAGCACCGTGAGTTAGGGACGAAGCCGAGAGTGCCACGGGGCGGTTCCCTGGGGCCCAGCTCAAGGCTCCCCTCTCCGTGTCCGGGTTTCCTTTGGGGACCACAAGATACTGACCCTTACCTCTGACCCCCTTTTTCTACCCATTTGTCAGTTTTTCTCATTTTCCAATATTCTTTTTTCTTTCTTTCTCTCCTTCCCATTCCCAGCCTCTACTCAATAGTCCCCCCAGCTTTGTGTGCTGGTCTCGGGGCTTCATGGAGATGGATGGGCGGGGGGAGTTGGTGGAGTCACTCAAGAGATTCTGTGCTTCAACGAGGCTTCCCCCCACCCCTCTGCTGCTATTCCCCGAGGAAGAGGCCACCAATGGCCGGGAGGGGCTCCTGCGCTTCAGGTGGGTGAGCACAGGTATCTGTCTCCAACTGTGTAGGTGGTCAGGCCTGGGAGCCCTTGGGTTTTCACAGCCTTTTTCAGACCTACCCCCTCCCTTACTAGTTCATTTACTTTCTGTCCACTTTTACTTCTTTCCCCTGAATCCCTTTATTCTCCATATTTCTACTTGTACAGTTTGACAGTTACCCGTTTTTAAGTCGGGTATGAGCTGCTGACTGGGTTGGCTGGAATCCCATCCTACTATCTCTTCCCTCTTTTAGTTCCTGGCCATTTTCTATCCAGGATGTGGTACAGCCTCTTACCCTGCGAGTCCAGAGACCCCTAGTTTCTGTGGTGAGTGTGTTCAACAGGGGAGCTCTGGGTTTGGAGGGGAAGTTTCCCACTCCTGGCCCTGGCTTAGACCTCACTCATGCCCTCCCCTCAGACGGTGTCAGATGCCTCCTGGGTCTCAGAACTGCTGTGGTCACTTTTCGTCCCTTTCACGGTGTATCAAGTAAGGTATTAACTGTCCTAACTTTTTGGTGGCTGGGAGAAACTCGTCTCAAGGTCAAGGAAGTAGTTGCCTCTGTCCTGTCCATTTGCAGATCTTTTAATATCAAGGTCCTACCACAGAGGCAATATAAAGTATTTACTATCTCCCCTATCCTCACCACCACTGTTCCAAGAAAAGAGGTATCAGAGTGGAGAGTGGGTGCCCCCAACATGGTCCTGGGTTGTTTTTTTCAGGTGGCTTCGTCCTGTTCATCGACAGCTGGGGGAGGGGAGTGAGGAGTTCTCCCTCCGTGTACAACAGGTGGTAGGGGACACAGGCAGGGTGGAGGTGGGTTCTTTCCTTATGGGGAAGGAGAGGAAGGCTTAAGAAACTTCCAATCTTCCAATTCTCCCTAGCTGGTGGCCAAAGAGTTGGGCCAGACAGGGACACAACTCACTCCAGCAGACAAAGCAGAGCACATGAAGCGACAGAGACACCCCAGATTGCGTCCCCAGTCAGGTGTGTGGCCTCTGGACACAAAGCTTTTTAGCTTTTTTTCAGTCTGTTGTGCTTTCTTCCTTATGCCTGTACTAGTCAGCCTCTCCGTCCTCCTAGTTCTCCACTCACCTTATTTCGTATTTCTTTTTTGCAGCCCAGTCTTTCCCTCCCTCCCCTGGACCTTCTCCTGATGTGCAGTTGGCAACTCTGGCTCAGAGAGTGAAGGAGGTTTTACCCCATGTGCCACTGGGTGTCATCCAGAGAGACCTGGGTATGAGAAAGGGTAGACTCACGTAAGGAGACAGGCATAGAGAGGGGAAGTGGGTGGTGAAGGGAGAAGGTGAACAGGGAAACAGACTGTCCTGTTCTCTCTTCCCTTCTGCCCAGCCAGGACTGGCTGTGTAGACTTGACTATCACTAATCTGCTTGAGGGAGCTGTAACTTTCATGCCTGAAGACATCACTGAGAGGACCCAGGCCCTTCCCACAGCCTCCACGCCCAAGGTGAGACCCAGAAAATGGGCAGGTCCAAGACTTGGGGTGGGATGGGACAGTCTGCATATCCCCTGTCCCTGACGTCTGTTTTTTTGATCCTGAGACCCTAGCATAGTGCCTCTCTTGCAAAGTAGGCATTCGATGCGTGTTTAATGATGATGACTTCGCAAGCCCTCTGACATTGTGATCACCTCAGTTCCCCAGCTCTGGCCCGGCGACCCCTCAGCCCACAGCCCTAACATTTGCCAAGTCCTCCTGGGCCCGGCAGGAGAATCTGCAGGAGCGCAAGCAGGCGCTGTATGAATACGCAAGAAGGTGAGGGGCTTAGAGAACAGCGGGTAGGAAGGGGCCGATTGTATACGACAAAACCCATACAGTGTCTTCTCCTTATGTCCCACAGGAGATTCACAGAGAGGCAGGCCCAGGAGGCTGACTGAGTACAGGATGGCACCCAGAGCCGCAGGACGGAGACTGGGGGCAGCCCTCACCCAACTCACAACAGGCCGGATGGGTGGGTGGTAAAAAGGGAGGGATGGGGCTCCCCCCAATATCACATTAAATTCAGGGTTTTCACTCACGGTCTCTGTTGCCTCTCTGGGTCTCAGAAGCCCCATAGCAAGTTCCTTTTCCCTTGGTTGTAGGGATCAGGGATGAGGGCTTCCTTGTGGGTTTGTGGGGGTGGTCAGAATGGAACTGTCTGCAATCGCCTTCTCATGTCAAGAAATGCGTGATATTAAGGAAATGTAACTGAGCTGAAGGCCCAGAAGCAACTGGACCCTAGCTTGGGTGTTCAGCCCAGGTATGTGAGGAAAAAGCTGTAAAACTGCAAGTCCCAGGATGCCTTTCACTAATGAGCACAGTACACAAAGTCTGCAGAGTTCACACATGCTCAGTGTGGTGGCTTGAGCCTATTTTCCATAGGCCGCTGACCAGATTAAATAAGGTGGAGCACATGGCCCCACCCCAAAACAGTCTTTAGGACTGTTGAGGCACACCCCAGGGTGTGGGTGGAGCCGGAATTTACCTTTGTACTTCACAGCAGGTCAGGGTTATTGGTGACTTGCTGTGTGGGTCTGGAACTGGCTGCCATCCTGACACGTCTCAGAGCTGCAAGCAGGTTTGAATCCAGGATCCTTGTGGCCCTGCTCCCTGATTCCTACCCCGCTCCTCTGATTCTTCATTCTGTTCCCTTGGGGACCTTCCCACAGATTACCATGTCTCATAGAATTCTTGCTGCCCCTGAGGACCCCTGTGTTAGTCAAAGGATTTTTACTATCTGACTACAGGGTAATAGTCCACTTTTGATAGTCCCTTACGTGGAGACTCAACTCTCCACTGTTTTCCTGGCAGGCAAAAAATACTGGGAAGGATGGACCCCGGGGCATTATCACTTGAGGGTACAGGTTAGGGATCAGGGCTGAGGTGGGCAGATGGTGTCAGTCACCAAATACGAGGCCTTGATGTCTGCCCTGCCTTCTGTAGGTCCTGCTAGACAGCCACCATGGCCTCTCAGGTTCTCGGGCTGGAAGAAGAGTCTGGCCCAAACCCTGGGGATTCTGAACTGGCTGTGAACCCCTTTGACGGGCTCCCCTTCTCTTCCCGCTACTACGAGCTGCTTGAGCAGCGCCGATCCTTGCCTATCTGGGCTGCTCGCTTTATCTTCTTGGAGCAGTTGGAGAGTAGCCCCAGTGGAGTGGTGCTGGTGTCTGGAGAGCCTGGCTCTGGCAAGAGCACCCAGGTTGGGGAAGATTCTGGGAGTGGACAAACGGAGGGGCTAGGGAACTGGCTCTTCCCGGGACAAGGGAGGCGGGGGAGGGGGGTGGGGGGCAGGGCGGAGCTGTGAGGAGTAATAAGGGAGGTGGGTAAAAGGAGACAGGCTGGCCCCAGGGTAGCTGGTGAAGGACCAGGGGACTCCCCAAATAAGAGATTAAACTGGCCACAGCTCCCCCAGCACTTTTGACTGGAGTTCTATATCTTACTGACTGATTGTCCTTCCCTACCCTTACCCCAGATCCCACAGTGGTGTGCAGAGTTTGTGCTGGCCAGGGGTTTCCAGAAGGGCCGGGTAACTGTGACTCAGCCCTACCCTCTGGCAGCCCTGAGCTTGGCCCTGCAAGTTGCTGATGAAATGGACCTGACCCTGGGTCATGAGGTTGGATACAGCATCCCCCAAGAGGACTGCACTGGGCCTGACACCCTGCTCAGGTGTGGCCCCCTGCAGGCCTGACCCCAGATCTTCCCCTCATCCAGTAGAAACAAGCCCAGTCTTCTGATATCTCACCATTCCCTCTCTCAGCCTAGCTCACCCTTTAAATCATGCATGATGCAACTGCTGAATTCAGCCCTTTAACCCCAGCCAGGGACCTCAGACATTCAACCTCACCCTCATCATGAAAGTCTCACTTTCCTAACTGGAGTACAGCTTGTGAACAGTGTCACCAGTGGGGTTGTGGGTCACAGGTAAAGGTCCATGGGCTCAGGAAGTCAGTCACAGGGTCTTTTTCTGATCTTTACTATCAGAATCTAGGCCCCCTGGGGAGAAGCTCCTCTGGACTTCTGGGGCTGGTCATTGTCTACACTGACTCCTCTGCCCACTGCCAATGTCAACAGGTTCTGCTGGGACAGGCTGCTTCTGCAGGAGGTGGCCTCGACCCGGGGCACTGGAGCGTGGGGTGTGCTGGTGCTGGATGAGGCTCAGGAGCGGTCAGTGGCCTCAGATTTGCTCCAGGGGCTCCTGCGAGATGCCAGGCTGGGAAACCTTCCAGGGGACCCCAGAGTGGTTGTAGTTACTGATCCAGCCCTCGAACCTAAGCTCCAGGCCTTCTGGGGCAATCCTCCTGTTGTACATGTACTTGGAGAGACTGGCAGGTGTTCCACTCCCGTCTACAGGGACACTGTCCCTACTGATAGAGTGGAAGCTGCCTGCCAAGCTGTGCTTGAATTGTGTCGGAAGGAGGCTCCAGGAGATGTGCTAGTGTACCTGCCCAGTGAGGAGGTAAAACATGGGATGCAAAAGGAGGTACTCATGTCTCATGTCTGTCCCTTCCTGTCCCGGGGGGGAATGTGAGCAATGCTTGTTAGGAACATTGGAGTTCTAGTACTTACTCTCCATTGGAGTCCTGAGGAAAAACTCTGGGGTTTCAGGGTAAAAAGGTCTACCACCCTCTTTTTGATTCCATACAATGCAGGGATTTGTGGTTCAGTGAGCTCCTGAAATTATAACACCCCAACTTTGTGAGTATGTGCATTTTTTCAGAGTGAAGGGCCATAGTGTTTCATCAGTTTTTCAAAGGGGTCTGTGACCCACAAAGGTGAGAACTACCCTAACACCCCACCCCTTTTCTCAGGAAATTTCCCTGTGCTGTGAGTCCTTGTCCAGGGATGGGGGGTCCTTGGAGAACCAAGGGCCTCCACCACGGGTGCTGCCCCTTCACCCAGGCTGCGGACAAGCTGTTCAGGCTGTGTATGAGGACATAGAATCGGGTGCCCGAAAGGTTGTGGTCACTCACTGGCTGGCCGACTTCTCCTTCTCCCTCCCTTCCATCCGACATGTCATTGACGCAGGACTGGAGCTTCGAAGTGTGAGTGAAAGAGAGGTGAGGGGACGTGGGGGCTAAAGATAGAAATAGCCCTCTCTCATCTGTCTTGGCCTTGGTTGGGGGGTGGTGACAGGTTTACAGTCCTCAGATCCGAGCAGAATCCCAAGTGTTGAGACCAATCAGCAAGTGTCAGGCAGAGGCAAGACGACTGCGGGCAACAGGGATCCTACCAGGTAAGAGCCTTTGCCCTCAATGAAATCAAACACGAAAAGAGTCCCCAACCCATGAGCCCTGAGAAATCTACAGTGGTCTTCTTTCCCAGGTCTTTCTCCCCTCAGGATCCTGCCTCTGCCTGTATCCTAAGTCCTTCCTAGAACTAGAGGCTCCCCCGCTGCCCCAACCCAGGGTGTGTGAGGAGAATCTGAGCCCCCTGATATTACTACTAAAGAGGAGACAAATTGCAGAGCCAGGGGAGTGTCACTTCCTGGACCGGCCTGGTGAGCACCCCTCCTGCCCAAGTCCTGCTGTCCAGGCTCTGAGACCCCCTGCCCTGTAAGCCTTGTTCCCTCTCCAGCTCCAGAAGCACTGATGCAGGCCCTGGAAGATTTAGACTATCTGGCAGCCCTGGATGATAATGGGGACCTATCAGACCTGGGAGTCATCCTATCAGAATTTCCCCTGGCCCCTGATCTGGCCAAAGCCCTGCTGGCCTCGTGCGAGTTTGACTGTGTGGATGAGATGCTCACCCTGGCCGCCATGCTCACTGGTATAAATCACTTCTCTCTCTGGCTCTTATGGCCACTTCAGCCTTCCCTTTGGTGTTCTGGTGCTCCTAAAACCAGCCCATTCCACTTTGCTCTAGCTCCCAGCGCTCACAGTGCCTAAGGAACTAGGCTTCACCACTTATCCCTCTCCGATCTCTCTGTTGGTTCTTGCCCCTCAATATGCTTAAATCTCTCCTACCTGTTATTACTAAAACTGCACCCCTCTTCCTCAACCGTACACTCCCCTTCGCCTATACAGAATAATCTCTATCCTGTTCAGTCTAGGGTATTCCTCGCCCGCTGCATTCCAGCTTCAGGCCCACCACAACACTGACACAGCCTTCAGCTCACCAGTGGCCTCCTAGAGACCTAACCCAATGAACACTTTTGAGCCCCTGTTCATGACTTTCTTTTGACACATAGAACACCAACCATTCCCACCTTAAAATTGCCCCTCCCTAAGCCTCTGTGACCTGCTCCTTGTGGTTTTCACCCTACCCCTCTGGCCACTCCCTAATCTCTTGAGCTCTTCCTCCTCTGCTTCATCCTCTGCTCCTCCACTGTTAAGTTGGACCTCAGGGTTCTGTCCTTGCCCCTCTTGTCTTCCCATTCCCTGAACTCTCTGAGCAAGTTCATTCACCCCCATCGTCTGAAATGCCACAATATCATTCTTCTGAATCTTGGATTTATATATCTAACTCCTGATGGATGTTTCTATCAGAATTGTCCATAATACTTCAACTCAGAACTGAACTCAAGCACTTTTGTTGTCGTTTTTGTTGAGCCTGAGCACTTTTTTTAAAATAAATTTATTTTACTTATTTATTTATTGGCTGTGTCAGGTCTTCGTTGCTGCGCACGGGCTTCGTCGCGGTGCATGGGCTTCTCATTGCGGTGGCTTCTTTTCTTGAGGAGCACAGGCTCCGGACGCGCAGGCTTAGCAGCCATGGCTCACGGGTCCAGCCGCTCCGCGGCATGTGGGATCTTCCCAGACCAGGGCTTGAACCCATGTCCCCTGCATTGGCAGGCAGATTCTTAACCACTGTGCCACCAGGGAAGCCCAAGCCTGAGTACTTTTTTAAACTACCCCCTCACCACCACCACCACCACCACCACCACCACCACCACCACCACCACCACCATCATCACCACCACCACAAAATCATACAATCATCTCTGCAGCTCCACTATCATCATTCTAGACTAAACTTCCTCCAGGTTTTTTCATTATTATTTTTCACTTTTCCTAATTTTTAAAAAATTTACCTGTTCGTCTCCATACTCACAGTCAATGCCAGTGTTACCTCATCACTACTCAGCTGGATTCCTTTAGTAGCCTCCTAACTAATCATGTGAACTTCTTCCAAACACGTGGACTTTTAAAAACTCTTCATCAGCTATTCTCTACCTTCCAAACAGAATGTAAACTCATTTGCATAGCACATCCAGCCTCTCTTAACCTAGCCCATACCTACCACTCCGGCTTAATCTCCTGCCACCCTGCCACACATGCCATCCCCTCCACTCATATACTAGGTGCTTGCAGTTCTCCAAACATGCTATCCCCGTGGTCTAGAATACTCCCTCTGCCCTTTCTCCACTGAACTAATTCCTACTCAAACTTCAGATACTGGCCTGCACACCTATTGGGCTTATCAAGTTTGCTTACTTGTTGATCTCTCCCAAGCTTCTTGAGGGCAGAGACTGTTTTTCATTTATTTATCTTCAATGTCTAATAAACTGCATAGTCTCTAGAAGTCTTTTGAATAAAGTTCCCAAAGTGACACTTCTACCTCTTCGGTGCACTGCTGTCCTTTCTCATTCCCCAAAATGAACTTCCTCTCTTCTGCCTCCAGCTGCCCCTGGGTTTACTCGTCCTCCACTCTGTGCAGAAGAAGCTGCCCTGCGTCGGGCACTAGAACACGTGGATGGTGATCACAGCTCTCTGATCCAGGTGTATGAAGCCTTTATACAGAGTGAGTGGTCCAATCTGCATCCTCTTACAGAATCCAGATTTTCCAAAGAGAGGAAGTGGTGTGCAACCAGCTGACAGATCTCTATTCCCAGGAAAAGGAAGCCCTTTGGCCAAGGGTTGGGTTCTTTTGGGGGTCTCAAGGGCTTTAGCTATAGCTGGTCCCTTTCTATTCCTAGGTGGAGCAGACAAGGCTTGGTGCCAGGCTCGGGGTCTAAACTGGGCAGCATTGTGCCAAGCCCATAAACTTCGGGGAGAACTCCTAGAACTCATGCAACGGATTGAACTTCCCTTGTCTCAACCAGCCTTTGGCTCTGAGCAGAATCGCAGAGCCCTTCAGAAAGCACTGGTGTCAGGATACTTCCTTAAGGTTAGGGGAAAGAGTTGGGGTGAGGGTCATAAAAGGAGCAGAAAGTAGAGGAAGCAAAGATTGGTGTATGTCACCTCTGAAATTGGGGTCCAGGTGGCCATACAAAGGATTCTTTACGACCAGGAGAAACTTTTCCTTTGAGGTTTTGGATACAAGGGGCTATGGAGATGCCATACAGTATCGTAGTATGGTAGGGCTATAACACCTAGAGGTATGCTTTACTTTTAATACTGTCACCACCCTTGCTAATAATTCTTTCTCAACTCCCTTTTCTTTCTTCTACTGACTGACACTTCACTCTCACTTATTCCTTCAATATCTTTGTCTTTCAATGAGGTGGCCCGAGACACAGATGGAACTGGAAATTACCTGCTCCTAACCCATAAGCATGTGGCCCAGCTCTCCCCATACTGCTGCTACAGAAGCCGCAGGGCTCCTGCCAGACCCCCGCCCTGGGTGCTTTACCACAATTTCTCCATTTCCAAAGACAACTGCCTTTCCATTGTTTCTGAGATTCAACCACAGATGTGAGTTCCCTGACAACCCTCTTATACTACCCATTCCTCTTCCTGGGGCCAAAATTAAAGCTAGGGATTTAGAGACCCTAAGAAGAGGAGGGGGTCTTAGTGGTTTGTAGTAATATATGATTTGAGGAGACAGGGTTTGTGGAAGGGGTAGTAAGAAGTTTAACAACATGCATTATAAAAGAGGATACAGAAATCATCTAATTATAACTGTCTCTGTCAGGCTGGTGGAATTGGCCCCTCCATACTTCCTGAGTAACTTGCCCCCTAGTGAGAGCAAAGACTTCCTGAACCAGCTGAGGGAAGAAATGGCAGATTCTTCAACATGGAGTGAATCTTCCTCCACCCAAGAGCTTGGAGATGCCTGTGTCCTGCAGTGACCTGCCTGCGGAGTGAAGCTGAGCTCATCTCATTACATTAGATCTTCCTTCAGGCTAGCACCTAGGCAGCCAGCCAGATTTAGAAGCCCAAAGTTAAGGATCAAATACTGGAACCTGAGTTCCAAGAAATGGTGGGCTGGGAGTGGAGCGAATCAGTCTAAACAGAGTAGGACCCTTTCCTTAGCTTTCTTCTATTTATTGGAGAGGAACTAACATGCCTTTCATATACCCAACTTATGCCAAACCCATCCTTGTGTTCCCTTTTGGTCTATAAAAGTTCTTTTTATATGGTGTCAAATTTGAGTTTGGTTCTGCGGCATTTGCAATATCCATGAGTTAGAGATGACTTAGTAGGAAAGAACAAGAGTCAACTCCAACAGTGACATCCTCTTGCCTGGTTCCCACCTCTAGTCAAGACTTGTACTATGACTAACCTAGCTGTCACTAACATGGAACATGAGTAGTTTGACTACAGTTGGCCTCTAACCCTGCCTAAAGCTTACCTCCCTCTATCACACTGCTCTTGCCTCCAGGGGAGAAAGAAAGGCTGTGCTATAAGAATCAGACAAAGTCTTCCCTTTTGTTCTCATACAACTTAAATCCTGCTCTTCTTAAACCTCAAGGCTACTGCAGCCATACCCAAACTCTTAACTTTCCATCAACAAGCTTCCCAGCAGCCCCTGGCCCACTCACAAGTTTTTCTAACAACTTCAAGGACATCATGCTTTTCTCTTTTCAGCTGGGTACTACGTTCCCTTTTCTTCCTTTTGACTATTTTGATATCCTCAATCATCTTGCACATTGTAAATGTATTTATAGAAATTGATGGAAAGGAACCTTTAATCCTTAGAACTTTGCTTTTTGCCTCAGTTTCCTCCCTTGGAGATTCTGTCTGTTCTCATCATTCCATCTATTTCCTACCTCTATGTAGATGTCTACTGACCTCCCCCAAAAGGCATTTTTCCAGAATTTATTCTCTCTAGGTCTAGCATTTAGTTTTGCCTGCAGAGTTAATCTTGGTTCTATCTTCCCAATTTCCCTTTCATCATCCACAACACCATTGATTTCTTGATCCTTTACATTTCCAACCTGGGAATTATCTTTGATTATTTTTAGGCCTATCACTTCCTAATTATTTGCCAAATTCTGCTCACCCTAACTCCATTGGGCCCATTAACTTTGTCCATTGCTTCCTCCTCTTCCCTCTCTGTCCCCGAGAGACACCAGAGCCAGATTAGTGTTCCCAGATTTTCTTTTCCATTGAGTGTGTAAGTATCCGTCTCGCCTGCCACCCACTTGTAAGGCTCAAGTGAGAGGACGTAGTCAGCCGGTTAAACACACAGACAACATGGGGCTCAAAGTCCTTAGCGATTATTTTACAGTTGAAGGATGAGACGCCCAGCGTAGATAACCCTCTGGTTCCTGTCGCGGTCAGTCAGACTCGCTTTCCAGCACCTCCTCCATTACTCCTCTGTCGTTGACGTCTTCCTTCCTTCCTTCACACCTTTGCTACAGACCCGGCCTGTGCGGGCTGCAGCCTCCTGATTCCAGCCGGGCCTGTAAACCTACTCCAGCCACACAGAACCCCAGCTCCAACACACCCACGGAAGAATCCGGAGTCCCTCAAGAGAGCAGCCATTGGCCAGCCCGCCCCCCTCCCCGCATCTCATTGGCTATCATACTTCAGGTCCCGCCCCCTCAGCGCCTCGGGTTCCAGCCGCGGTGCAACAGTCTAAGTGAAAAATGGCGGGAAAGGTCACGATTAAGCGCGCAGGGCAACAGCACAACGCTGGCCTGGGAGACGGCAGTGGCCGAGGAGCTCTTGACGATAGCCTCGAGGCCACCTCCTCCTCACACGCTCCACTGCTACGGAACCACGGGGTGGGCGGCCGTGCGCTCCAAGGCCCCGGGCCCGGGGCTCCACGCGGCGCCTCAGTCCGGAAAAGAGCGCTCGGCCAGTCGGGCAGGCGTCGCTCACACCACTGAGGCGAGCCCGGACACGGAAGCCACCTTGTTGTCCTCGGCCCAGGGCTGCAGGTTCTGCAGCGCGAAGAGCGACGAGTTGTGCAGGCAGAGCGGGTCCGGGGGCAGCGGCGGCCGTAGCGGCCGCGGTAGTGCGTCCTGCTGGAGGTGCAGAAGCAGTCGGCCCGCACGGTGCCGCTCTGCCTCGCGCTCCTCGGCCGTCTGGCGCCTGGGCGAGCGGAGACGCGGGGTCAGCGAGGCCGGCCCTCGCCCGCCCCACGCCTCACCGCCACTTGGCCCGGCCCGGTCCCTCGCCCGCCCCGCGCCTCACCGCCACTTGGTGCGCCGGTTCTGGAACCACGTCTTGACCTGCGCGTCGGTCATGCGCAGGGCCTTGGCCAGCGCCGCCCTCTCGGCCGAGGCCAGGTACTTCTGGCGCAGGAAGCGTCGCTCCAGCTCCAGCACCTGCGAGCGGGAGAAGGATGTGCGCGGCTTCTTCCGCTTTGGGGGGGTCCGGTTTTGGTAGGGGTGACCTATACGGCGCGTCCCGGAGAAGGGCGAGAGCGCCGCTACAGGGAGGAAGAAAGAGCAAGGCAGGGTTTTCGGGGCGGCCCGAGGTGTCACTGAGAAGAGAGCGCGGCTGCCAATGCTGCAGAGCTCCCGCGCCCGGTCCCTACGGTGCCCCAAGCTCGACCCCGCACCAGTAGAGGCTTCTAGACAAGAAAAGGCCTCGGAAATGGCCCTCCCACTTGGGTGAGGGAGAGACGTCCCCCGTAACTTCACCCTGCCCTTCCCGCGGTGTGGACAGTGAACTGCAGAGGAGGGCGCGGGCATCGACGGCAGCTACCTCCCCAGCGCCTCTCAGCAGCGGGACCAAGAGATACCAATTGAGGGAGGATCCCCTGGGATTAGGGGCGGAGGGTACGAAAGGGGACCTTGAGTTGGAGCAGAAGGATCAAAGATGAGGATACCGGGTCAGTGTGGGGCATGACGCTGGAGGGATCGGGCAACCTCACCAGTGAGCCGGTCCTTGGCATAGCGGCGGCCGCTGTCCATCCAAGGGAAGGTGAGTCCCGCTAGGCCCCCGGCGCCGCCCAAACCCGAGGGTCCAGGAACAGCAGGCGCGCCTCCAGCGGGCGGCTGCACTGGCAGCGGGCGGTGCGCCGGGACGCGGATCACGCCGCCCGGGCCCACGCCAGAGCTGCCTGGTAGTGGGGCCAGCGAGCCCGCGGGGCCGTAGCTTGTGGCTCCGTGAAATCCACCCGAGAACGCCACACTCTCCCCATGGCCCTGGCCCGCTCGACCCGGGCCTAGGCCGCTCCCGGGGGGTTCCGGGCAGCTCAGGATCTGATCGATTCCGAAGCTGATTGGCTCGTGGTGCGGGAGGTTGTGCGAGGCCAGCACCGCCGGCTCCATGGGTCCGCGTCAAGGAGGACCGCAGGAGGCTTGGCAGTTGGGGAGGGCGCCCCAAACAGCTCTGGGAGCCCAGCAGCGGAGCGTTTGGGGCGGTGGCCTCAGGGGTCAGCGGGGCTGGCCGTGGAGAGGCGCCGGGGCCCCCAGGACATCTTCATCCCTGTGTACGGGGAGTAACCGCGCCCGTGCCGGCCTCTGCCGGGCGTCGGCGCAGGGACTCGCATCCCGGGGGAGCGCGACCCACTGGGGCCCCAGGAGCGCCCTTGCTGACTCTGAAGAGCAGATGGACGCTGGACTGCCAGGGCCTCTGCCCGAGTCCGGGGTGGAGAGGGTTGGCCGGCTCGGGCTGGGGCAGTGACTGACAGATCAGCCTCGGGTGGGCAGTGGGGGCTGGGGGTAGGGCAGGGGCGGGGCCGGGCCTGTTAAAGGGGAAGAGACGCCTGTTTGCTCTGAGCGCGGGGAAGACTGGCCGGCGGGAATGGTGGGGGTGTTGGAGGGGGGAAGGTGGCGAGGGTGTTATGAACTTGCACGGGAGGGGCCGGTGCTTGGGCCGCTACGCGCTGAGTCAGCCGAGATGCGCAAGGCAACTCCATCCTCGCTGGCCTCCGCCTTTGGGGTTTCCTCGGCCTCACCGGCTTCCTTGCAGGTGCCTCCTCCCACAGCCCCCACTCTTCGCCTCCCGATGGGTCCTGCCTGACGACTCCCGAATTCGTTGTGGCCCCCGCCTAAATGCTCTCGAAGACCAAATCTCGTTGTGGCTTTCTGGCTGAGATGGGAAGCGGCTGGGGAACGGGGCCGGCGAGTTGGAGGCCCGGGAAGAGGACAGGTGTGGGAAGGCGGTGGCAGGGCGTTCGGTGGGCTAGGGCGGGGAGCAACTACTCTGGGCCAGTGATCCTGGTGCTCCTCCCGGCCTCTCCCATAGGGGCCCTAGCTGCATTCGGGAGCGCCCGTAATGGGTGCCCAGTGTTTCTTAGAATTTCGATTTTCTGAAATCGGTGTAAAGCGGACCCGTGGCTCCACCGGAGCCAACTCAGGTCAGTGGGGCTTGGGGCTGGCGTTCTGCCCCCAACAGGGAACCACCAACGCGGGACTCTGCCCCTCCACTCTGCGCCTAGGAAGTCTATTCTCACACACTCCCTCCCACCCCCGCAAAGGCGGGAGGACGAAATCGCCACAGGCGACACTTGGGACCTCACAGAAGTCTTCGGAGGATCCTAACCGCCTCATTTCGCAAAGCTGCTTCACTCCACCCAAGCCCAGGAAACTGTGCCTGGAGCGTGTCAGAGAAGGGAGGTGGGGAAAGACAGAAGCCGCTCGGTGACCTTGTGACCTCTTGCCGAGGACCCAGGAGCTGGGAGCGTGTGAACTCTGCATCCTTCCCCGGGATGGGACCCGGGGCCGGCCGGGCCCCTGTGCCTTAGACCCGCCCCTGCCGCCACCCAGCCCGGTGCAGGCCGCCATAATCGGGTTAGCTGGGTCGGAATTACATTACCTTCCCCGGCCCGCCCCGGACCCCGGGGTTGGGGGGGCTGGTTCCTGGCGCCTCTGAGCCGGTGAGACTGGGCGCCTGGAGGGGGATGTTCTTACCATCCCTCAGAGGGTGGGCACGATGAGTAGCTTGGCCTGCCTCGGCACGTGGTGGCCAAAGTACCCCACCCCACTGTGCCAGCTCTAGACCCTCCGCTGCAGCCCACTCTGGTGCTTCCCTACAGGCTGCCAGTTACCCGTGTGAGCTGAAATGCCTTCTAAGTCTAGTAGATGGGTCTCCCTGGGAGCACGGATCTTCCAGTTGATTCTCTAGGATCTCCTGGGGAAAACTCTGCCCCTCCTTTCTCCCTAGCAGATGGGCTGGCAGCCTGGCGCTTAGGGCACGGTAAGGGGTCTTTTCTCTCCAGGGAACCAGGAATGATATTTGGGCATCTGGGTAGGAAGATAAGGAAGAGAAAGAAGGGAGTAGGCTTTCTCGTCACACAAAGCCACCAGCCCCTCAGTGTTCTCAGAAAACCTCAATCTGAAGGGGGTGAATGATGGGGGAGGGAGGCAGTGGGCATCAATAATAGGTGACATCCTCCCCCAGTCTTGTCCACCTCCATCATCCAATTCTCCAGCTATTCCCCCACCCTGCCAACAATCCCTTCTGAAAGGGTTGCTGGGGCTGAGGGCGCGGCGGGGGGGTGGGGGTGGGGGGGCGGGTACTGCTACTGTGGCAGCTGTTTTTGTCTTGGTGAAGGAAACATATCACCACCTCCCCTTAGCCTTCACAGAACTCCAAGCATCTTTTCTCAGCAGTAGAGGGGTTGGGGCTACTAGAGAGCATGAAACCTCTACTGTTCAGGCAAACCCTTCAGAGATAGCAATGGGCTGGATTTCCCTGGATGAGAACAGAGAGCCTAGGGAGACAGTAAAGTAAATAAAGTCTCTCAAGGGGACTGGCCTGCAGGTTAGGAGTTTGTCAGTCCCCTTTCCCACTCCAGGGGTGGGCCTCAGGAGACAGTGAGCACTAGTGTGTCTCCAATCAAGCGGAATAAATCCTTCTTGAATGAATCAATGAGTGAATCAATGCAGGTGAAAAAGGTAGCATTGTGCAGACCTGTATACCTGCTTACTCTACATCCTGCCTTTTTTTTTTTACATCCTGCCTTTTGAGGTCAGCACAGATGGCACGGCCACCCAGAGATTACCCAACTGATCCTTGGAGGAGAATGGTCACAAACCTGGTAGTATATACACATCTTCTGGGGATTAAAAAAAAAAAAATTCTGTCAGCCACAGTCCTAGGAATTTCTCGGCTTGCCTCTACCTTGCTAGTTCCCTGATTCTCTAGCAAGATGGTTCCTGCTAGTTTCTGTTCAGGCCTTCAAACCTGCAGCTTCAAAGGGAGAGGCCACATTCCCAGCCCATCCTCCTGAATCTTGTCTTCCGTCCTGCTGTTGGTGCCATGTCCCCACTCCTGTATCATCATTTTTCTTATCAATTTAGTCCTTCCTACCCCCAACTGTCTTAAGTCTCTACTATCTGGACAAAGTCTTCGCCCAACTTCTCAAGAGAAATTATGTGTTTCCTTTTCCCTTTTACTGCCCATACCCATTGCCTCCATTTCCCCATTATTTATTCTTTTAACCCACCGCAAGCTGGCTTCACTACATGGACCCTTTCTCAGAGAGCTCCCGTGTCCAGTGTCTGTTATCCAGGACTCCTCTGACATGTTTTACTTTGCTGACCATCAACTTTTTCTTGAAATGTCCATTCTTTTGGCTTCCATAATATCATATTATTCTACATCTTTGGACATTCACAGTCACTGCTTATGTTTTTCCTCCACCGACTTCTCTTCTTCTACCAAAGACTGTGAGCATTCTTCAGAGCTCAGACTTCAGCTTTACCCATCTCTACCTCTGCTCAGGTTTCATCCATTCCAATAGTTCCATCTATTACAGCTACCCAGAAAACTCTAAGACCTCAGTCCCTGGTTCTGACACTTGCTGTGTCCCACCCCACCATTCTAGTTTTCTAGCAAGCTCCACCTGCTTTCACTCTAGCCACCTTAAGTCCAACAGGCTGGAGGAAATTCTTCCCCTCAAGCTCCTTATTCACTTCCTCCTATTATTCTTTTCTTTGAAATGTTTCATACACAGTCCTTCCTTTCCATTTCCACAGATGAAAGCCTAGTCTAGGCCATCATCACCACCACGAAATATAGTTGTAAATACAACAAAAATTCCTGCCATTGAGCACCTTACATTCTAGTGGGGGAGGCAGGTGAAAAGGAAATATATACAATAAACTTAATAATAACAATGCTAAGAAGAAAACTAAAGCAAGGAAGGAGGAAGAAGAAGTGTAAGAGTGGGGGATTATGATTTATCTAGATTGATCACAGAAGACCTCATGGAGTAAAGACCTGAAGGAAAAAAAGGGCCATTTGGATATCTGAGCATTTCAAGTTGGGGACACGAGAGTATATCCTGGTGTATCTGTGGAACAAATGGTGAGGGGGTCCAGTGTGTCTTGAGAGACTGAGGGACTGCGAAAGACCATGCAAGGCCTTGAAGGCCATTGTAAGACTTGGACTTTTATTCTAATTGAAAAGAGAAGCTATTGGAAGGTTTTAAACAGAAAAGTAAGAAACCTCATTTTTAAATTTTATTTTAAGCAACTTTCTTAAGGCAAAACTGACATACAATAAAACGTACATATTTAAAGTGTACAATTTGATACACTGACATGTATACACACATGAAACCATCAACACAATCAAGATAATAAACATCCATCAACTCAAAAAAACTTTCCACGTATCCTTCCCCCCCCTCCCCCGCCCCCGGTACGCAGGCCTCTCACTGCCGTTGCCTCTCCCGTTGCGGAGCACAGGCTCCAGACGCGCAGGCTCAGCGGCCATGGCCCACGGGCCTAGCCGCCCCGCGGCATGTGGGATCCTCCCGGACCAGGGCACGAACCCGTGTCCCCTGCATCGGCAGGGGGACCCTCAACCACCGCGCCACCAGGGAAGCCCCACGTATCCTTTTTTTATTCATGTTTTACCGGAATCACTGTGAGCTGCTATGTTTAGAATAGGCTAAAGAGGGGTAAAGGTACAAGAAGCAAGGAAAGCAGGCAAAAAGCCACTGCAATCATCCAGAGAAGAGATAATGCCGTCTTCGAACAGAGAGGTAAGCAGTGGCTGTAGCGAGAAGTAGTTGATTAAAATATCACCAATCTCATAACTCCTTACCACTAATTCACTCTGAAGATAAATGAACAAATATGTTTCTTTCATAGGATAATTCACCCTCTTCCAAAACGTCTTTTAGCTCCCTATTGCCCTCAGGCTAAAGTCCCAACTCCACAAGGCTCTGCTTCTTCTATCACTACGCTCAGATCTACACCTGGGCCTCAGTCCAGTCCCTCTCCGTTCACTCCGTTCCCCCCACTTTGCCTTTCTTTTCTATTTCCACCACACTCCTTTCCCCACCCCCACCCCCAATCTCTAAATTGTGCCCACACAAAGACCCAATTCCTCCAGAAAGTCTTTCGGGGTCTCCACTGGTATCTCTCCCTTCTTGAGTCTCCAATTGCACCTGATGTTAATACTCCACAGTAATTTTATCTTTATTTTGTTTTTGTTTTTTTTAATCCCACTTTTTAAAAAGTAACTATGGACGTCGGTGTACCAGCTCTAGGGCCCCTGCGTCCTCCCCAAGTACGGGACTGGGCCTATGCTACCGCAGGAGTTCGCTGCCCCAGCGTGTCCATGTGTGGTAGTGTCCTAGCCGTCCTCCCCTCCTTCTTGGGCATCTGCTCTGCATTAGTCTGTCCCAGGCCTCCGCAGGCGCCGATGATTGAATCATCATCATTAACCAGGGCCTGCTCCCCCATCCTCGGCGGCAGGGGAGAGTGTGGGGGCGGGGGTACGATCACTACCAAGTCCCTGGGGGTCCCTCCTTCCCCTCCACCCTCTACGAGATTCCGCAAAGCTCCGAGAAATCCCCGCTGTGAAGCCGGGACCAGGCCCACCATCGGGATGAAGCTCCGTAATGCGGACGCGTCAGCCGCGGAGGGCGACACAAGTAGAGGGCCCTGGAGGGGCTTCTTTAGCAGGGACATCATCACAGGAGATCGACGACCCTGAGCGGTGGCGGGAGGAGACCGCCGGGCCTTTGGGAGTTGAAGGCGGCCGTCTTTTGCAGGCTCCAAAAGTTAGTCCCGAGGTCATGTCGGGTCTATTATGATGATTCCTACAGGAGCTCAAAGAGATAGGACCCCTTCCCAGGCACCCCCCGACTCCCTAATTACAGATTGAGGAGGGGGAGGGGCCAGTGGGGCTCAGGTGAGCACACGGCGAGAAAGGGACATGGGCGGGGCCTTACAGAGGGTCAGCGAATCCGAAAAGACCTAAGCCTTCGTTGCGAGGCGACAAGTCCCGCCCCGCAGGCGGCACCGGAAGTGGCCGGCCGGGATCAGCCTTTAAGATGGCGTCTCCTCAGGGGGGCCAGATTGCGATCGCGATGAGGCTTCGGAACCAGCTCCAGTCAGTGTACAAGATGGACCCGCTACGGAACGAGGTGCAGGGGCGGCAAGGTTACCACTGTGGTCGGCTAGCGGTGCGAACTGCGGCCGGCTACAGGACGGGCGGTGGCTGGCCGGGCGCCAGTGCGCCTGCGCAGAGACAGGGTGCCCAATGCGCCTGCGCGATTGCGGTCGGGTTGCCAAACTCCAGGCTAGGACGCCTGCGCATTGTGCCGCTCACTCTTTGTAGTCTCCCCTGGGAAAGGAAGGTGGGGCGAGTTGGCTTGGAGGGAGACCCCGCTGTGCGCGGAGCCCTCTGCTGGGCGGAGGGGGAGTGTCAATCCCCGGGAGCTAATCGGCTGACGGCGCAGGGTGCGGTGTTGGCCGTGGGGTCTGATGAGAGGCGACTTCCAAGTTGTGAAGGCGCACGGGTTGGGGTTGGGAGAGTGATCGTTGACGGAGGGTGTGTCCGCAGGAGGAGGTCCGAGTAAAGATCAAAGACTTGAATGAGCACATCGTCTGTTGCCTGTGCGCAGGGTATTTCGTGGATGCCACCACCATAACAGAGTGTCTTCATACGTGTGAGTGCCCAGGACCCTGGCTGTTTCTTCCAGGCCCCACTTCCCACTAAGCCGGCTGCCAGCCTCTAGGCTGCTTGCCCCAACCACCCAGGCGACCCACCCAGCCCATGAGCCCGATTTCCAGAGGGCCTGAGAGTTTGCTTTTCTCTTCTTGCAGTCTGCAAGAGTTGTATTGTGAAGTACCTCCAAACCAGCAAGTACTGCCCCATGTGCAACATCAAGATCCACGAGACACAGCCACTGCTTAACCTCAAACTGGACCGGGTCATGCAGGACATCGTGTACAAGCTAGTGCCAGGCTTGCAAGACAGTGAGTAACCAACCTGACTTTGAGGGGCCTCTAGAGGACTGATGCTCGGTGACAGCTTGAGATGACAAGGGCTTTGGTAAAGAGGTTGACAGCTAGAGGGACAAAGAATGAGGGAGGGCTTATATTTTACTTCCTGTACTCCACTCCCTTCTAGGTGAAGAGAAACGGATCCGAGAATTCTACCAGTCCCGAGGCTTGGACCGGGTCACCCAGCCCAGTGGGGAAGGTATGTCTCTTGGTAACAGGAGGGTAAGGTAAAACCCCCAGAGCATTCCTCCTGCCCAGTTTTGCTCCCCGGGGAAAAAGGCATATGGAACATGTGCCACACTCCTCATTACTCTGTCTTTCTCAGAGCCAGCCCTGAGCAACCTTGGCCTCCCCTTCAGCAGCTTCGACCACTCAAAAGCCCACTACTATCGCTATGATGAGCAGCTGAGCCTATGCCTGGAGCGGCTGAGGTGAAGGACAGGTCATGGGCTATCTGAAGTGACAGTGACAATGACCCAGAGGCAGGGAGGGGCTCAGGGAGAGGGCGAGCAGTAAGGGAGTGTCTGTTCACTTGAAGAGAGTATATCATGGTCTGGGCAAGGGACAGGGGAAAGATAGAGCTCCCTAACCTGTGTCTGTTCCCCCCCCCCCCAGTTCTGGCAAAGACAAGAATAAAAGCATCCTGCAGGTGAGAGGGGCTGAGGGGAGGGCCTCTTTAAGGAGACTCACCTCCCCATGGCCCTTCCCTCACACACCTGTTCTCTTCCTTTCCCTCCCCACCCCCAGAACAAATATGTCCGATGTTCTGTTAGAGCTGAAGTTCGCCATCTCCGGAGGGTGCTCTGTCACCGCTTGATGCTAAATCCCCAACATGTGAGTATCCCATAGTAAGTTTTTTGGGGAGGGCGGCTAAGAAAGGAGGAACAGAGTATAGGGTAGACCAGGGTAGTTCTTGACCTGTGCAAGAGGATACTTCTTGAAACTGTGCCCCTGTCTCCCTTCTAGGTGCAGCTCCTTTTTGACAATGAGGTTCTCCCTGATCACATGACCATGAAGCAGATATGGCTCTCCCGCTGGTTCGGCAAGGTGAGCCAGTGCCAAGGCAGTCTCCAGGGCAGGGGCAGACTGAGGGGGCCTCTTGGGTAAGAATGTTCCCACTGACTGCTTCTTCCCTTTATTCTCTCCTTAGCCATCCCCTTTGCTTTTACAATACAGTGTGAAAGAGAAGAGGAGGTAGGGGCCAAGCCCCCACCTATCCCTCTGCCCTTCCCTCCCCAGATATTTATGTGAAATTAACCTTGGCTTTATTTTTTGAAATAAAAATTTTAAAAAAAGCAAATTTTTCCTTTTTTTCCTGCCACACACTCATGCTTTGTCTTGTGTCCTGCTTCCCTCTTGAGTTTCATCAAGAAAGAGGGCCTCTCTCTGTTGGTGTTCCCTCAGTGAATTGCCAAAGGAAAGCAGTAGAGGACCCTACATATGTAAAACTCTGAAGGTGACCTAAGTGAAACCAGGTCATTCATACCAGCTCTTTTTGGTGAAGGGAAGGGGAGCTCTCACCGTCCTTGAATGTTGCCACATATAATGAAGGCCTGAGTTGGAGGTATCCTAATTCAATAGTGGTGAGAATGGGGCTAGGGTTTGACAGTGGCCACTGCAGGACTGAAGAAGAGTGATATTTGAAAGAAAATACAAAGAATTGCACTATGGGAGGAGCCTTAAAAAAAGTGGGATGCAAGAACACATGGGGATAGTCACAGCTGGAAACCTCGCTGTCCATATGAGATTCAGTGGGCCTTCAGGGACCTGGGCTAGGTGAAGCCAGGGTGTGGAGAGGGTAGTTGAAAAGAGGGAACTGGTGCTCAGGAGAGGCACTTTTTAGGAACAAGAGGGAAGCAACAAGGCGAGAACTCCACTGAGTAATTCAGCAAGCATTCCTTGTCTGTTTGAGCCAGACAGTAACAGAGGAGGGGACTGGAGGCCAAAGCAAGGAGCTCCTGAAGGAAGCTAATGGGCTGCTGTGGAATCTGGGACAAACTGGATGGCATAGGCAGCATAAATGTTAAACCTTATTTTAAAGCCTAAATCTGGCGCTGGCCAAAGTCTGACTCATGAATTCAAGGGGCTCATTGGGTATAGCTTGTGAGGGCTGAAGGTGCCTGAGCTTCCCCAGATGGAGATTGGGTGGCAGAGGGCTCAGGGGAGGGCCATAGTGAAGGTGGCCTGAACTGGCTAAAAGAGCCAGAGACTCAGGGGCAAAAACCTGAGCTCTCTCCCAGGGCACAGTAGGCGTGGGCTTCCCTCCCCATGGATGAAGCTTGTAGGCCAAGAGAAAGGCACATGTGGAGAGACTGCAGACAGCAAGGCAGAACCCCTGGTGACCTCTGGGCAGGCAGCAGGGACCAGGGTAGGGACACTGCAGGGCCACTGGCCCAGGCCCAGTTCCTTCCTGGCACCATCTCCAAGATTCCCGAGCCTCACATGTTTCAGGCCTCAGGCCTGGAACGCGCCAACCCCCACCCCCCACCCCCACCAGCTGTCCTTGAAAGCCTAAGTGTCACCTCCTACAGAAAACCTTCCCTCAGCCAGAATCAGGGCTTTTTTCAGTGTCTTTGGCCTGCCTCTATACCAGCATGTATCTGGAGGTTTTTGATGAATTATATCTATCCCAGGGTTCCCCATTCTCTTCTCCCTGAATTTAAGCTTGGGTACTCCCAGGCCCACTCAAGCACACAGCACTTAAGACTGTTCTCAAGGCATTTGTGTGTGAAAGGGCATTTCCGGGGGCGGGGCGGGGGGCGGTAGTGGAGGTAAGGAGAATGGAAACGCCCCTACAGAGGAGTCCAGTAGGGGCTTGGCGGCAGCTTGACATCTAGCAGGCCCAGTCAGAAGATAAGGCTGCTGGAGACGGGAGACCTGAGAACCAAGCCTTGGGATGAGGCCTTTGATGACACATGGCTAGCGGCCAAGAAGCAGCAGAAGGCGCTCAGGCCTGGATCTGGGTTGGCGCGGCTCCCCTCCTCGTCCCCAGCTCAGTGGGGCCTTTTTTGTTGTCTGTCAGCCGGGGTGGCAGTGGTGGCGGTAGCTGCCGCTGCCGTGCGTCTCCCGAAGTGGCTGATGCAGACCCGCTGCGGGCAACCGCGCCGTTCTCCCTCCATCTGTGGGTCCATTACTTCCCTCCCCGGCCTGCCCCACGCAGATCCCGACACTCGGGGTCACTCGGGTCTCGATCTGCGCCACAGCGGGCAAATCAAGCCCACGGTTCTCTTGGGCTTGGTGACCTAGAACGCCGGCGCCGTGCTCAGAGAAGCGGCCGCAGGGCCTTCCCAGCACGCAGCCCGCCCTCAGGCGCCCGGGACCTCGCGGGGCGCCCGGGTGGAGGCGTCAGTCCTCACCTGCAGGGCCAAGCTCGCCCTTGCCCCTCATGCCCTTTCTCACCAAACCCCTTTCGTGGTCCACACTCACCTGAGGGAGGGGGCACCAAGATTTGCTCTGGCCTTTGGCACAGAGGAGGACCCGTCTCTCTCAGCCTGGCCAGTCTCTCCCAGGACTTGGGGGTGGGCGGGGGTGAGGAGGTAGGGAAAAGGGACTTCCCTGGAACAATGGGTCCCAAGGGGTACACCAGTGTAGGGGTGTGGGGGAGTGTCTGAGCATCCCGCCGCTCCCGCACCCCAGCCTGCACACTCCCAGCTTGGTGGCAATTGCACAGAGCTTTTTGTGAGCCAGCGTAAAGGCCTAAAAGAACTCACAGACCTGAGGCCCTAGAAGTGAGAAAACTAAAATTTATGTCTGAATCGGTTATATCTGCATTAACGTTTTCTGAAAGAGAAAACCATCCCAGAAGTGTGTGAGATGTATGGACTCCCCACCCCAGCTCCTCTGCCTGGAGTTTCTTCTCTAAAATGCCCACTTCCCTCTCACTCTGGTTAAGGGATTTCCCCTGGGGGGGGGGGAGGACAAGCACATCTCTTGGGACTGTCCTCGGCCGTCCACCAACCCAAGGAGGTTATTCTGGGGATTCCGCCCCCCTTTACACTCACAGAATTCAGAGAAATGCGTGGGGTGGGAAATCCAGGGGACTGAAGGTCATTTGTTGAGCAGATATGGATGCCAAGAAGAGGGGGTACACCTGGGGCAGGCCTGGGTAGAGGAATCTGCAAGCTGAGAGGCTGAGGAGGGCAAGGCGGGCCAGAGGTGCAGCGTCAGGGAATGTGAAATAAGATGGGGGTGATGAGGAAAGGGAATTCTGAAAGAGGGTGTTGGGGGTGGGTGAGAAGGCACCCTTAAGTGGGAATGGAGGTGCCTTCTGCAGGGAAAGTGAGAAAGAGGGGATCTCTGCTAGAGGAGGGAGCAGAGGACCCCCAAATGTCTGAAGGGACAATGGGGAGAGTCTGTTGCAGAAGGGGGGGTGGCAGGCAGCAATGTATGCTCACGTCTTTGGATGGCTCTGGGGAGGACCCAAGTCAGAGAGGGCTGGACCATGGGGGTGGGAGGTATGGTGGGAAGAGGTGCACTGGAAAGCAGCAGCACTGCCAAGCTGGGGTTGGGGGAAGCCTATGAGACAGCTAAGCGCCCTGCTCCTCAGCCCAGGACCCAGGTTTAATCTCTTAATCTCCCTCATTAATCATTCCCTTCCTCCTACCCCCCTCGGAGGATCTGGTTTCTCCCCAGCTCAGGTTCCAGGGGCTTTGCTGGGAAAAGTCCCCTCCTGTGGCCCCACAATTGTCTGGACAAGTCCCTGGCTGCTGAGATGACCTTAGCTGGGCTCTGCTGTAAGTGGCCTCTTCCCTTTACTAGTCTCTCCTTCCCTCTCCTCCCCCAAACCCACATCTGGGGACTGCCCAACCCCATTGTCCAACCCCATTCCTAAGCCCGGTTGCAAGGGGGAAAATGTTGGAGAGACAGAAGGGGAGGAAAGCAAAGGCCCTTCAGGAGAGCCCCACACTGACACACAGGAGTAATTGAGAGCAGAAGAGATGACATAAAAGCTACATAAGAAGATGCATGAGTGAAGGCTGGAGTGTCTGTTTGGTGACAGGCCTGGGACATAGGCTAGGCAGTTCCTGCAGCCTCCTGAGACCTTCTTTAATTGCAGATTAAGGGAAACCCCCAGGATGGTTCAGCGGGCTGAGGCCTCCAGCTAAGAGGATCTCTCCTGGCCCTCCTCCACCTGCCACCATTAATAACCAATTAACAAGGTCCTGGCATCTCAGCTTTCCACCGTCTGCTCTCTGATCCAACAGTGGCCCACTGGGCTGAGTTTATTGCTTAGGCTGCCATGAAGGTACTATGTGAGTGTCTGTGTGAGTCTTAGGGGATGGGGGGTGACTTGGGAGGGAGCCCTTTACCAAGAATACCCTTTGTTGGGTGTGGGCTATGTCACTGCCTCAGGTTACATGAGGTTCCCTGACCCCCATTATCAAAGTGTTTTCCTGTCCTTGTCAAGGAGTCTTTGACCCAGGTGTCTTGGATCTCCCAAGCTCTGTTCAGGGCACCCCAACTGCAGGCTCCACTTGCCCCAGAGAATAGACAGGTGGACTCAGAGTATCACTGCGCAAACAGTCGGAGGTACAGAAGTCTACAGAGAAGGTGACATAATGCACAGTCCAGGAGGGACTTGTCCACTTCTTCATGGCACTGTTTGAAAAAAACAGAAGAGATCATAGCAGCGAGTTCCTTAGGAGTGGTGAGTTCCTCAGGAGTGGTGGGGCTTCTCTGCCTCTGGGATGTGAGACGTGAACAAAACCCTTGCCCTGTTGGGCCTCCACTGGTGAGCAGTGCTATCCCAGAGTTGTCTTCTTCTTACAAAGGAGGGCTGTGGTATAAGCCCAGGACTAGCTGTGGGAGAGAAGTGAGAAAGACAGAACCCAGATAAGATAGGAATGAATATCCCAGGTCTTAGAATTTGCCCCTGGGTTGGTAGGGGTTCTGTCCCAGGATCTGGTTGGGTATATGAAGTCTGCCCTTCAAGTCACTCTTCTATAGCGAGTGACCCTGACGCTCCTGGGCAGTGACCAGTGGCCGCCTCCACTGTTGTAGATGCTGGGTGGTTTCTGGGCCTCTCCAGGCTGAAGGACCTCTACTCCAACTACAGGAGCTTAATAAGAAAACAAAGACAGACAGATCGACTGATAGATGGAAAGAGTAACTGGGAAGCCCAGGCTTCACTGGCAAAGACCCCTCCTGGGCAGTAACACTAGCTCTGGTTTGCTGTGTCCTCTCTCCTGAGGCCCAGGTCTCCGGCCCCTTCTCCATGTGTTTTGACTTTCTCAGGGCTTCTGAGCCCTAGCGGGACAGCCTTGGGTCCAGCCAGAGAGCCGGCAGAGTCCACTCACCTGCACTTGCTTCCCCATGGCATCCCCAGTATTCCCGGTTACAATCGCTCTGCCTGGCCAGGTCCTTCCAAGTTGCAAGTCCCCCAGCCCCCAGCACCGCGCTAATAACTTCCAGCCGCCCGACCTCTTTAAGAGCGTTCCGCAGGGATGGGGCGGAACGAGGGGGCCAGGTCAGGAGACAGAGGTCCTTACTAGGTGAGACTGGGTATCCTACCACTGCCAGTTCTGCTCTCCCTTTTCGGAATTTTGCAACTCCCCAGCCGTTGGGGCCAGGGAAAGCAATTTTATTGCCGACGAGTTTATGAGCCAGAGCTGCGGCTAGGCGGGGAGTCTGTGGTATACAGAATCTGGGGGCCGCCCAGGAAGGGTCCAGCCCGAGTGTGCACTGCGCCGCGTCCGGCAGCGCAGAGCAGCCCTGCGGCCCGGCCTGGCGGGTTGTTCCTCCGGTTTCTCTCCACACCTCCCCACCCTGTAGAAATACCGCTGCCAGAACGTCTACCAGCTCCAGACCCACCGCGGACCCGGCCGGGTTGGGGGGTGGGGGCGCAGGAGGAGGGGCACTCGAGGCTCGGGCCCAGCGCGGGGGGCGGGTCCGAGGCTGGGGGCCCAGATCGGGAGCCGCGCTGGGGCCCAGGCAGCTGCGGAGCCGAGCGCGGCGGGCGGCGGGACCGCCACAGCCCGGCTGGCCATGAGCTCGGGATCCGAGCCCCGGACACCCCGGACACCCTTCAGCATCGCAGACATCCTAGGCCCGCACATGGTTCCCCGAGGACCCTCTGCGTCGCAGCTTCCAGAGTCGAACCAAGGTCCCACGTCGCCGCTGTGCGCGCTGGAGGAGCTGACTAGTAAAACTTTCCGCGTACTTGACGGGCACGCTCCGCAGCCCTCTGAAGGTATAGCGCCGGCGAGGTCGCTCACTGTGACTTGGCCTTCTCCCCATTTCTTTCCTCCAGGTTCCCGGTCTCGAACCTTCGTTCACCCTGGCCGCCACCCTAATCCGCACCCTGCCCTCAGCCCACGTGCTGGGGCTTGCCTCTCCCTCTTCTCCCCTCCCCTCCGTTAGTTCCCAGGCTCCGCGCCCGCTCCTGGAGGCCGCCAGCGCCGAGGGGAAGGGCCAGTCTGTCGAGAACTGTGCGGGGCAATCGCGACAGAGAAAGGCCAGAGAGGAGACAAAAGGCCTGGCCCGGAGGCTGTAAATGAGTGAGCTAGGGCAAGGGCGGCGCAGAAAGTGCAGGGAGGCGAGGCTCGGGCCTCTCCGGGTGACCGAGCTCCGCTCCAAGCCGCTCTCCTCTCGAGAGGGCGCAAGGAGCAGAAGTTCCTTGGAGCCTCAAGGGCCGCGGGACTCTGGACTCCGCCTTTCCTCGCCCTTTGTACCCCCACTCTCTCCCTTTTGGGCTCGAGGAGGGGGCGCCCGTGTCACCCAAAAAGAATAAGCCGAGAGTGCCCAACACCCACGAGTTTAAAGAAGGGCACGGTGCAGGTTCTCTTGCACTCACCATTCCAGCTGAATGCCCCTACTCTGACCATGGTCGGCCCCTGCCTCTGGTGCTGGCCCAGACCTGCAAGCCCGCTCCACCAGGGGCTCCGGAAGGCCTCAAAGGCCCCGCCCTAGACCGCCTGACCATGCACCAGTTCTCTGGCTTGTCCCGCCCTCCTCCCACTCCCCGGTCCCCGCAAGATACCCTCAGCCTCCTGCCTCCAGTACCCCAGTGGCCGGTTCCACTTTGTGCCCCACTCCCGGGCTGAAATACCACCCTCCCCCCTCGCAAAGTTCGGGAAGGGGCGGCGGTTCTGGCTCCCGTCCGTCTTTTCGCTCCGCACCAACGCCCCCCTCGCTGGCTTGACCCCACCCCCGCTTTTCCTCCCGGACCGAAGCCTGATTCCCGCAAGCTAGAAGAAGGCTGACCCCCGCCCTGTCCCCGCAGGCCGCGCGGCCCCAGGCGCGCTGGGCCCTGGCCGGGCCGGCCGCAGACGGCGGAAGTCACGCACGGCGTTCACCGCGCAGCAGGTGCTGGAGCTGGAGCGGCGCTTTGTCTTCCAGAAGTACCTGGCACCGTCCGAGCGAGACGGGCTGGCGGCGAGGCTCGGCTTGGCTAACGCGCAGGTCGTCACGTGGTTCCAGAACCGGCGAGCCAAGCTCAAGCGCGACGTGGAGGAGATGCGCGCCGACCTGGCCTCGCTGCGCTCGCTGTCCCCCGAAATCCAGTGCCGCCTCGCGCTGCCTGACGGCGCCCCAGGCCTCTGCCCGGGCCCCGCCCGGCCTGACTCTGGGCCCCGATTGTCAGACGAGGAGATACAGGTGGAAGATTGAAGGCAAAGCTACCTCTAGGGCTCTGGGGCCCTGGACTCCGCGCCTCCGCGTCCTGTCTGGGTTCCGGGGTAAAGGGAGGGTGTCGACCCGGGCCCCTTCCGGCTCACAGTCCAGACGCCCACCTTTCCCAATTGTTGAGAATAAAGTTGAGACTCCGCCGCAGCACGCCTCAATCCTGACGCTCCCCGCAGTAAGAGCAAAATCTGCTGATTATTGCGAAGATTCCGTGCTTGGCACCGTGCTGAGCGCTTTAAATCCGATGTTTCCTTTAACCCTCAAGCAACCCTATAAGGTAGGTGATATAATTATGCCCATTTTACAAAAGAACAACCCCTAGGTCAGGATGTGGACCCAGGCATCCAACCAGCCTTCAGAGCTGGTGCTGGTCAGCTCTATGCTCTGGAGACTGCGGGATGAGGGGAAGGGCATGGGACTCTGGTAGCTGCGGGCGCGTACTCCTCCTCTACTGGCCGCCTTAGTTCCAGGTCTCCACCCGGCGTTTGATCAGCTGCCACCTGGGAGACCTTGCACCTAACTAATAGACTGGCCCCAGAGTGACAGCGTCCTGCCTGACTCTCCTTTTTCCCCACCCTGAGGTCATTTGTTAATAGAGTCCTGACCCTTCTCCTCGCCCCCACAGAGAGAATCCTACACTGAGACACAGGCAAAGTGATGAGCTCTGGGAGAGGGGACATACCCCTGCTTCTGGGACCTCCATCCCACCCCGCACTTGGGCGGAAAATGTCACCACCAGGATGATGGTGGTGGCGGGAGGGTGGGAAGGATTGGTCCTACTTGCTGAGGCAGAGCTTAGAGTAGCTGCTTGCAGGGTAGAGAGCCCAGCCCACCTCCTCCAACAGATATTTCTGAGATTAATTTCTAACGCTGGTAATGAATCATCCTCCTGCATGTGATGGGGAGGGAAAAGGAACACTCCCCGTGATGCAAGTCTTCCCCCATGCCTGGTCATCCCTGTTCATCTTTAGGAGTCTCTCCTCATCAGTCCTTCCTCCCTCCCCAGACCTTCCCATGCTCAGGTGCCACAATCCCACCCTCAGGATGCTCTGGGAATAATCCACCCAGCGCTGGGGGTGGGGGAGGGGTATGTGTCAGCTAGGGCCTCAGCTGCAGGTAGAAGTCCCAGAAAAGGATATTTCAGGGAAGTGAACGAGGCTGGAAGGCAGAAAGGAACCTGGCATTTTCAGACACAGTTCCAAATGCTTTGCATGGATTAATCTTTACAATAAATCCCATGAGATGAGACTTTAATTTCATTGTAAGGATAAGGAGAATGAAATCACAGAAGCCCATGATCATGTCGTGAAGCTTGTAAGTGGGGGCTGGGACTACTAACCGAAAGAAGTGTTCACAGAGCAGAGAGAGGGAAGAGCCAAAGGTAGGAATTTAGGCATTGTACTGTAGACAGAGCAGGTCATGGTTCTTGGAGGTTTTAGGGAGGAGAGGTATAAGAGCAATGTTTAGGGCAGGCGCATCTGGCTGCATGTGCAGGGTGACTGGCGCAGACCTGATGAAGGAGTGTAGCTCTGGCCACTGCAAAAAGTAAGAGCAGAGAGAATTCAGGGCCAGACTTGGAGTCGGGAGGAAGGTTGTTATGAAACAGGAATCAGTGTAATTTCTCCAGTGACCAAAGATTGGAGGAGTCAAAGACAACCTTGAAACCCTGGGCCACTGGAAGGAAAATGACATCATTGACAGGAACAGATAATGACTACTAGTACAGAGCTAAGAATCTGTCACCTATTATATACAAAAAGTATTCTTTGCACCTGTGTTGCCTCTACAGTACACATATACAACACACACATACCTCCCCTGGTTCCTGTTCAGGGCTCCATCTGTATTCCCTTCATCCCCTTCTAAAGACTGCCTCTCTGGAACCTTTAGATTGGGGTGACTAATTCATTCCTGTTTGCCCAGGGCTTTCCCAGTTTTACCACTGAAAGCTCCACAGCCTTGGAAATCCCTCAGTCCCAGGAAAACCAGGATGTTTGGTTATTCTGCTTTCCAGCCTTGGGGACTCAGACCTCAGGCTGCTGGGTCAGAACCCTACCAGTCAGCAGTGTGAGTGTGGGACAAAGTGGAGGCAAGGTGTCAGGAGTCCTATGGCTCTTGGGAAAGATTCGAGTCCAGGACAGTCTAAGAGGTACTGGGGCGGGGACATTTCTTTGAGGGGCTGGAAGAGCAAGGAGCAGCTCAGCCTGAAAGCAAAGACGCCATACAGTAGTGGTGGGTGGCCCTTCTTTGAGGGGCCAGGAGCCCTAGTGGAGTCCCCAAAGCATGTAAGTCCCACCTTCCTAGCCCCAGTCCAGGACAAGAGGGCCACATGAGCAGGCCTGGTATGGAGGCACTGTGATATAATCACCCCTTAAACAAACACAACTACCTCTCCCGAACCCCACCCCCCGGCCAGCCGGGCATGAGCAAAGCACTCCCAGGGCAAATAATTCTAGTCAGGAAGGTAGGGTTCAGTCAAGTTAACTGGCTCTGAGCCATAACCCTCTGCTACTTAGGGCTTCCTAAATTCTAGCCCAGTGCTACCACCTCTTATGATCAAGGCTTGGATAAACAAAACTCAAACCTGTCCCACCAAAATGGCCTCCTGGATGGGTGTCTCCTCTGCTAGGTCCTAGAGCAGAGCTTCCCAAACGTCAGGTGCCTCAGGATCACCGGGAGGGCTTATTGAAACACGAACTGTTGGGCCCACTCTTTCAGCTTCTGATTTAGAAGGTCTAGAGGGGGCCTGAGAATTTGTATTTGTAAAAAATTCCCAGATGACACTGATGCTGGTGGCCCAGGGACCACACTTTGAGAACCACAGTCCCACAAACTCTGTATTTTGTGAAATAAGCAGCAATTCACTCATACTCCTCTTCCCAGTGTTGGAATCATGAATATGTAGGACAATTGCAGATAAAAATCAGTTTATTTAACACCCATTACGTACCAGGCTTTCGGTAGGTAGGTTCTCACACTTTCTCTTTCAGCCCTCACAACAGACCTGTGAGGTAGGGATTGCCCACATTTTACAGATGAGGAAACTGAAGCACAGGTGTTAAGAAATCTGCCGAAGGTGACCCAACTGGTAATGGCAGACTTCAATCTGTCATACAGTATTTAAGCGTCCTGAAACCATAAACAATAAAAGAATTTGGGACAGCCTTAAATAAAGAGGTGCTTCAGCATCTCCTATCTCTAGGTGCAAATGGTGTTGAATAAGACCCATAGGGCAGCAAGAGTCATTCATCCTGATAAATGGTTCCTCTAGGAAAGGCATTCTGGAGGCCTAAAAGTCCCCTGCAGATCCATATTTAAATGAGCTGAGAGTCCCAGGCAGAGCTAGGGAGGAACCAGCCAGGAGCAGCTGCCAGGATCTTAGAGGAGAAACCAGAAGGAGGTCATGATTCTTATACAGAAAGTAGAGGATTTTAGCCTTCTTTAGGGGCAGTGACCCTGGGTGGAAAAAAGTATGTAAATTCACATGGGGCAAAGGCTGGTTACAATGCCCAGTGCTGGAGTGGAGAAAGACCATGACCAAAGTAGCAGAAGCCTGGGTTCCTGCTAAGGCCCCACCAGTGGGGGAGCCAGCAGTGCAGGTACGTGGAGATGTATGGGCTCTGCCAGCTCCAGGCAGAAGCTGGTAAGCTGGTAAATACAAACCCTTGGTGAATCTTCTAGCAGTGGGAGGAGGTGAGCATCAGACCACTGGGCAAAGGAGAGGTCAGAATATGCATGGAAGTGTGGACAGGAAACAGGGCATGAGGAGCTCAGGCTTGAGAAAACCGGGCAAGAACTGGGATTAGGAAGAAGTGAGCATCTGTCAATCTGAAGGGCAAGACTTGGGCCTTATTCATTACTGTGACCCCATCCTGAGCAGAGATCTGGCCGGTGAGTGAGTCCCCCAGAGCCAAGAAGCAGGGCAAGCCTCAAATGCCCCCACTGCCAGGTCTGTTATAGTCTGAAAACCTGAACTTTTGTACAGATCCCTTCTTGAGCCTTGGGAGATTTTATTTTTCCTTACTGCTCCCAGAAGAAGCCATCTGCTTAAGAACCAAAGAAAGCCTATTTCAGTGGATGTAGGGCTCCTTTCTCTCATCAGAAGGTCTCTGTGGCAAGAGGCATGACTGCCAGGGATGTTCCCAACCGTGGTATTAGAGTACAGGTCTCAAAATGTGCAGTGAACTGCTACCACACAGTGTCCTTCATCCCTGTGGGATGCACACATGGCCTTGCCTTATTAGGGACAGGTCCTCCTTCATCTGGTGTGAGGTAGGTGCTGGGGCCCAAGTCCCAGGATGCCCCAGCCCTTTGAGGAGTCCTGGAAATGGAGAGGACAGGGTCTTCTGCTCTGAGTATGGGGGAGGGACCAGCTGGAGGGGCTCAGGTGATGTGGGGGATAATGCAAGGGTGGAGACAGAAGGCCAGGGGCCCTCGGAGCAGTGCTTCCAGGGCAACTGAGGGAAAGGAGACCTGAAGGCCCCAGCTCAACATGGGGAAATGCATAGGGGAATCCAGTTGACAGAGGCGGCCCAGGGCTTCCTCCTCGCTGGTCCTGCTGAGAGAGAAGAGGGAGGGGCACCTGATACTCCTTCCAGCAGTGCTGCCTGTGCCCCCCTCATCCCATGCATTCCTGCCCATCCCCCTTATTTGCCTGAGGCAGAAAGCAGCAGCATTTGGTGTTGCAATCCCGGCCAGTTCTCTCTGTTTCCCCCTCAGCATGAGAGTGGGTCTGGTCCCTTTACCAGAGCGAGTTGTAGAAGGCAGGAGTGGAGCTCCCAGACTGCGTCAGGCTAGGATCCGCCTCTCAGAGTCTCCTGGAACACAGCAGCTGCCTCTTCGAAACGCTTCGGTCCCAGAGGAACGAGAAAGAGGAAAGTTTAGGCGTCAGTGGGGTAAGGGAACTTAAAACTGCCCCCTTTCCCAAACTGGCTCCAGTTCCGAGTACCACTAACATTGTGACACTGTGGTAGTAGCTTAACTAGAAAATGTCAATGTAGACCTGATCCCCACCCGATCCCACTCAAATTCCTCTTCAGCTTCCAACCTCAGACCCATTACCTGCAGTCCCATCAAGCCTTTGCCCAGGTGAAAGAGGCCCCAGGGCCAGCCAGGCTACAAAGTAAGGGCTACCTGGGCATCAGCCAGGGCCCACACCGGCTGACCCGGCCGTTCATGGCAGAATGAGTGATTTCCAAATAACCTGATAAAGACAAAGTGGCCAAAAGTCCAGGTCCTCCCTCGGCACCCGGCCTTGCCCTGACATCCCAGCATAGAGGCCAACCCCCCCACCTACCGGTGGTCCCAGGGGTTGAGCTTCGAGGCCTGGGTGAAGAGGACCACGGCCTTGTAGTGGAAACCATTTTGGGCAAAGCTGGTACCAAACTCTGGGGAGGAGAGAGGGTAGGAAGGTTCAGATGGGGCTATCGCAGGGAGGGATGGGTGAGGAAGGAGAGAGAAAGAATCTCACTCCTGGCTCTGTTGTAAGGCAGCTGCCAGCAGTTCTAGAGATGCCTAGGAATGGGAAGCAAAGTCAAGCAGGACTCAAGGCCTCAGCCTTCCCAAATCCTTCTCTTTTGTTTAAACAGTTTGTGTCAGGCAACTCATGTAATCCTCGTGACAGGTCTGCAAGATGGCATCAGCCCTACTTTCTTGCAGAGGAAACTACCCTGGGTCAGGGTGACAGTGATGGAGCTGGATCCCAGGTCTCTTAATCCTAGGGCCAGAGAACTCCTTCTACTGATCACTGCCCTCTACCCTTAGATTGCATAACTTCCCAGAGCCCTCTGGCACCCCTTCCACTGGTTCCAGCTGAGGTTCTTCTGCCCTCCTCATCTCTGCCTTATGACTCTGCCTGGAGCTCTCTTCTTTTGGAGTGCTTCCTTCCTCCTAACTCATCTTCTCTTGGGGACCCAAGCTCCTGCCTTGGGGCTCCTGACTCAGTCCCTTTTCTCTGCAGGCACTGGGGGGCCAATCCACAACCTTGCACAAAGCCAGAGACACAAAGGTACTAGATAGATCCAGTGAGTCCTGTGAGCAGAAAGGAAAGTTAAGGAGGGGCAGGGATGAGGTATGTCCTAGAGTAGTGGGAGGAGAGGGTGGGCAGAGACCGTAAAGGGAAGGAAGGGGGCTCTTACCTCTTCCTCGCAACACTGTCCCTGAGCTGGGTTCCCAGAGCTGGACGGGGGGCTCTCATCCCCATCTGCAATGCCTCAGCCTGGAAGGTGAGGCAGGAAGGTGAATAGGTGCAGTGTTGGGATTGCTTGCTTTTCCAGCCCCCCCTCCTGGTACCTGGTGCTCTTGGTACCTGCCTGTAGACATTCACGTTGGACTCCCCGCCATCCTGCTCCAAACGCTCCCTTCGCTTCCGATCCTTTTGTCATGACGTTGTAATGACAATGACGAGGAAGAGAAAGATGTATTTTGAGCACTATACTTAAACACCCGCACACACACACACACACACACACACACACAAGTTGTATCCTGAGACCAGTTCTTCATGTGGACAATATATATGGTACCATACTAAGAGCTTTGCATACACTATCTCATTTAATCCTTGCAGCTCTATGAGGTAGGTTTTGTTGTCATCCTCATTTTACAGGTGAAAAAGCAGGTAAGACGGTCATCAGGCAGAGGGCTCATAGTAAGGAGGCAGATTCCAGCCCAGACAGCATAGTGTGACTCTAGAACCACGGCACCAAATGGCCTCCAGGAGACCCTCCAGTCCCTGAGCCCCGTGGGGGCCCCTGGCCATCTAGAGTTCTCTCTTCTTCCCTCCCCCAAGTCCCTCTGGGCCCCTACTCCTTCTGCCCTCCAGCTCCCTTCTTTTTGAGTCGTTTCTTCTCTGCTTTCCGTTTCATGCGCTCCTGCTCGGACACCAGCTCCTCAGCCAGGCGGTTGGCTTCCTGGAAGAGGAAGGGCAGGTGGCAGGAAAAGAGAAAGTGAAAGGGAGGTAAGCAGTATGAACGAATCTTGAAAGCTCCAGATTAGGAGAGAATATAGACATGGGAATCTGGAGACTGGGAGAACTAGAGTCTCACCTCTTCAGTCAGCAGGAGCCTCTGCGGCATGGCCACCTGAAGCAGGTTGTCTGAGTCACTGAGGCAGGATGCTGAGGCAGAAGGGCTTTGAGGGCAGGGCTTAGACCCTCGTGGAGGGTATAGGAAGGACTTTTGGAGACCACAGGAGGTGCCCAGTCTCTCAGCCTCCTTGGCCTTGTCATTCTGTCCAGTAGTTTCCCCCTCATAACAGAAATGGTCCGGAGGGAGTCTGTCAGGAGGGAGAAAGAGAAGGGAAAGGAAGAACGTGAGAGAGAGGAGCATCTGAAAGCCAGCCCCCCCCACCCCCAACCAGGGTACCAGCCTTAATCCCTGGGCCCGGCCCCTGCACTCCCCACCACGGTGCCACAGCTGCAGCCGCCTGCCGCTCCCACCCACACGGATCCGACGCAGGCCCTGGGGATCATTCTCCACAAGCCGTCGAAAAAAATCCACTATGTCTTGGGAGGGGGTGGGGAGGGGACATTAGGTTGGTGTTGTGGGGAACTCTGGGAGACAGCAAGGAGCTTGGCTGGGTTGACCGCTCCACCGCGGCAACCAGTAACCAGCCACCCAGCCTGGAAAACCTTACTGGCCGACCTCTCCCTGCTCAGCACCTCAAAACATGCTGCTCCTGACTTTCACATGTATCACCTGCCTTCCCAAGAGCTGAGGGTGGCATTCAGTCCAGGCTTCTCTGACATCCTGCCATTAGGTCAGCCACACTGATGCCCCTGAAATGGAGCCCTCCTACCTGCTCTTCCAGCGGTGTCCCCTGCTATATCCTTGAATATGAACACCCCCATATAGTCCACCCTGGAGCTACCTCAACGCCTAAATGAGTGCCACAGTTCCTGGCTGGCCTCTCCCCGGCACTTTATCTGTTTCTCCCCCAAACCAAGCTCTCAGCAATTACGCCCCTACTCAGAATTTTCCAGTAATCTCCCACTGCCAGGGCCACAGGCAGGATTGAGTCTAGCCTGGGATTTGGAGCCTTCCAAAAAGCTCCCTGGCTGACCTTTCCAGTTTTCCCTTGCAATCCTCTCCTACTTAGCCGCTGTCCTCCCTCTGCCACCAGGCTTCTTCCAGCCTTGGGGTCTTCCCCCAGCTGTCCTCAAATCCCTCCTGGCTCTGAGCTTCTTTCTCACAACTTGCCTCACCTTCAAGAGTTCAAATTCCATCTCCCCACAAAGCCTTCCCAGACCCTTTCGTTTCCAGTTATCTCTGCCCTCACTCAACCAAGCTGCATTAACATAGCCTATGTTATATAATTTAAAACCTTATTATTCATTGCTTTTTATTGCTCTCTTAATTAGCCAGGTAGCATAGAACCGGAGAGAACACTGTCCTGGAGCACAGCTGCTTGCATCTTAGTTCTGGCTCTGCCACTACTGGGCTGTTTGATTTTGGACAAGTCATTTAACCTCTCTGGACCTCAGCTTCCTCATTCACAAAATGAGGCAAGACTCTTCAAGGCTTGGCCTGTACATTCTGTGGTTCTAATGAGGATTGTTTCCTTAGTTAGTGTAAGCCATCTTTAAAAACAAACAAAAAGGGCTTCCCTGGTGGCGCAGTGGTTGAGAGTCCGCCTGCCGATGAAGGGCACATGGGTTCGTGCCCCGATCCGGGAAGATCCCACATGCCGCGGAGCGGCTGGGCCCGTGAGCCATGGCCGCTGAGCCTGCGCGTCTGGAGCCTGTGCTCCGCAACGGGAGAGGCCACAACACTGAGAGGACCGCGTACCGCAAAAAAACAAAATAAAACAAAACAAAAAAAGGACTGCCTTGACCTTCTATCTCTCCCCAAAACACGGTCTATACTACTCTCTTAATTCACTACCTGGCCACACATGATCTGACCACCAAATCTCTTCATGAAATCATCTCCTACCCTCTTGCCCTCCTCCAACTGCAGTGGTCTCCTTTGAAGTTCCTACAATACACCAAGTGTGCTCCCATTTCAGGGCTTTTGTGTTTGTTATTTCATCTGCTTGGAATGCTCTTTCCGCAGTGAATGGCTCACTCCTTCATCCCCTTCAGATCCCTGCTTAAATCTTCTGAGGGAGGACTTCTCTGACCACTCCCTTTAAAAAGCAAAACCTCTCAGTTCCATTCAGTGTTCCCTATCCTCCTTCTTGCTTTACTTTTCTTTGCACTTCTCATATATGACATACTATATCATTTATTTGTTGAGTGGCTGCCCCCACTAGACACTGCTAATTCACTGACCATAGGAATTTTTGTCTGTTTGGTTTACTGCTTTCTTCCCAGTGCCTAAAACAGTGTTCAGTACATAGTTGGTGCTCAGTAAGGTGTGTGCTGAATGAGCAAAGGCAGACAGATGGGTGAGGAGGCTATTGTAATAGAGATGCAGCCAGGAGCTGTGCCTGAAGAACACTGTGTGATCCAGTGAGTTTGCACTTTGTCCTGTTGGTGGTGGAAGTGGATCTAATCTGGGAAGCGAAATGCTCAAATGAAATTGTACTGGGGAAAGAGATGAGTCTAGGGGTGAAATGTTTAGTTAGCAGGTCATTAGAACTGTTCAGGCCAGAAAGATTGAGTTCTTGAACTAAGGTAGTGGCAGCAGAAGTAGGAATGGAAATAATGGATTTGATAGAAGAGACACTTCAGAAGTAGATTTTGTGACTGACTACACAGGTGAGGTAAAGAAAAGGGGAAGAATATGTAGAATGATTCTCAGATTTCTGAATTAAGCAACTGGATGGAAGTTTGTGTTATTAACCAAGATTAAGATGAGAGAAAACGCAACAAATTTGCAAAGATGATGAATTAACTTCTGGACTTGTTGAGTTTGGTTTTAGAGATAACCAGGCAGCAGTTGGAAGTATAGCTTTCCGGTGCTCCCAAATCTGATCCTCTCCCTCCCTCTATAACCCTACCACCTCCTTCAGGACATCCAAATCCATGTGCCAGACCAGGACGTTCAAACCACTTGCTGCCCTCTTGCTCGCCTCTTCTCTCAAACCCATAACTAAGGTCTCACTTCAGTGACGTACTCTTAACGTTTCCTTGCTTTAGTGTCTTTGCTCACACTGTTCCCTCTGTTCATAATATCTTTCCCCAAGCAACTCCTACCCACTCCCCAATCCTCAACTAAGAGACCCTCGTCTGCCCGATCCTGCCCACTTCAAGCATTTATCACCGTTGAGTCGTCCCCGCCCCCTCCACTTGCGTTGTGTTTCTTGGCAGTAGGGCCCACAGTTACGCCTCTTCCAAAGCCCTGGTGCAGCCCCGCGCGGCGCCGGGCCGGGCCGGGCAGGGCTCAACACGGAAGGTTGAAAAGAGGCGTGACCGTAAAGGGAACGGGCGGAAGAGCGGCTAAGAGTTATGTTTTTTGTTTTTTTGGCCGCGCCGCGAGGCTTGCGGAATCTTAGTTCCCAGACCAGGTACTGATCCCTACCCTCGGCAGTGAAAGCGCGGAGTCCTAACCCCTGGATCTCCAAGAGACCGAATTCCTTGCAGAGTTTGGGGACAGCAGCGACCCCCAGCGGGCAGCCGGGCCGCAGAGGACAGACTATAGGAAAGGAAGGCGGCGGCGCGTCTGGGGGCCTCGGGGTAGGTGAGCTGGAGCCCTCTGCCCATCACGTGAAGCACAAAATCCTACTGAAAACAGATCTAATTGGGGCTGCCCCAGTCTTCCTGGACCCCCTCCGGTCTTGTCTCACCTGCTTACCTAGCTTGACCAGCCCCACAGTCTTCGGAATCGGTGCCATCCCCGTCAACAGTGACCCGAAAGTGAAAGTGGCATTCGACACCGGCCGAAGGGCAGAGTAGGACAGAGTAGGCAGCCATCTTTGTTGGGGGCAGAAGCCTCCGCTTACGGAGCGCGAGAGAGTGCATGACGGTCCCGGCGGCTCCCGGGCCGGAGACGACGGCTCCGGGGATGGGGCGGAGCCCCGGCTACGGCAGGCGTTGGGCAGTACGGGGAGGTGGGAATCGTTAGCTTCGTTCCGGACAAGCTGTCCCATGGCCCAAGCGTCTCGCTCTGGTGGCCTTCTGCCTCCGCTGGCTACCGTGCCGCCGTTACGGGCGCAGGCCGGGGGCGCTGAGGAGGAGCAGTGGCAGAGAAAGCGGGCAGGCGCTCTCCGCCGGGACGTTCGTGGCTGGCTGCGGCTGCCGGTTGCCCGAAGTATCCCCTGCCTGGACCCACGGCCCGGCGGAGCTCCGAGAGGGCAGCCGTGGTGTGCGGTGCCGGCGGACGCAGGAGAGCACCGTGAGGCTGGCGCTGTGGACTGGGGGCGGGAGCCGGCAGCTGGCGGCCCGACCCCTCCAGCGCTGCAGCGTCTCCGGGCGGTGTTGCTTCGGCTGCACCACGAGCGGCAGGAGCTCCTCCACGCACAGGACTGCGCCCGCCACCTACAGGCGACCGTGCGCCTCCTGAGGATCCTGAGTCCCGGCGCTCCATCCCCCAGCCACTTGCCTCAGCTGTGCAGCGACCTGTTGGGGCACTCTTCCGGAGGCGCGGTCCTGCGAAACGGCCTTCAGGAGACACCCGAGCCGCTACTCCTGGCACGATCCGTCGGACTAGCCGCCCAGCGCCTGGATGCTACTATCGAGATGCAGCTTCGGGCTCTGGGCCAGGCGCCCGCCAGCCCGGGCCTATCGTCCCAAATCGCCGACCTGCTGCTGGCACTTCCCGCCTACCACCAGCTGCAGGGAAAAGCCTTGAGCTACGTTCCAGGGGCAGCGCGCCCTTATCCCCCGGCCCGTGTGCTCCGCCTCCTGACGGGGGAGCGGGGTTGCCAGGTGGCAGGTTGGCTGGATGAGGCGCTCAGGGGATCTGACTTGAGGGACCAGCTCCGCAGGCGGTGCCAAGAGGAGCGGGAGCTGCTGCCAGGGCTACTGGGCCTGATGGGGGGCGTGACGGGTTCAGCCAGCAGTGGACTGGGGCTTGGAGGGGCTGGGGCCCTGTGGAGCCAGTACTGGACCATGCTGTGGGCAGCCTGTGCTCAGAGTCTGGACCTAAGTCTAGGACCCTGGAGGGACCCCAGGGCAGCGGCACAACAGCTGAGTCAGGCACTGGGTCAGGGTGAGTGATGGGCCTGGGTGGGTGTTTGGGAAAGCTGGGATCTCTTCTGTATTCACCTCACTCACTTGCCACCTGACTACAAAAACAGGCTCTTTAGAATGAACATACCCCACCCCACCCCACCCCCGGGGATTCAGGCTATAGCTTCTGGGCTTTCAAGGCAAAGTCTTGCTTTCCATGCCAGCCTTGAGTCTTGGGGGAAGCCTCCCCTCTTCCCCCATCATTGAGTGGGGGCAGTGTTGGGCAAAGAGGGACCCTGTTTTCAGGCTCCAGTCATTTCTCCCACTAGCATCACTGCCTCAGGAGTGTGAGAAGGAGCTGGCTTCTTTGTGTCACAACCTAATTCATCAGTCTCTTATCTGGAGCTGGGATCAAGGTGAGAAGGAAGGGGCAATGGCAGTGACACAAGCCCCAGACTGCTCCTTCCTTATCAAACCATACCCCCTCACCTTCAGGCTTCTGCCAGGCCTTGGCATCTGCTAGTGGAAATCAGAGCAGCCTTCCCTCATCCTCTCATACCACTGAACTTTTGCAACAGCTCTTCCCTCCTCTCTTGGATGCCCTTCGAGAACCCAGGTCAGGACTGCTCCTCTGCCGGCCTCCAGGTGAGACAAGGTATTGGGGATGGGGGGATAAGAGAACAGCTGGACATCTCCTTATTCCTTAATCTGTTCTGAAGCCTGCCTCCTCCCAAAGGTGTTCTGTGGCCCTTCAGATACTCTGTCCCTCCTCTCCCCAGGTCCTGCCCCCCTTGCCCTGGGGCTCTGTACCCTGCAGACCATCTTGCTCTGGTTTTGGGGCAGAACTCAGCAGCATCTGGCAGCGTGGGCCCCAGGTTCCTTCCTGCTCCTGATCCAGAAGGATTTACCTGTGAGTAGCTAGGGAATGGGGAGGGGAGCATCCCGGGCTGGGCTCGGATCTCACTCCCTGTTTCTGCCAAAGCCTTTATTATATGAGGCAGAAGCTTTGTCTAGCCTGGCCTCAGAGGAAAGCTTGGCCCTGGAGGTGGAGCAGCAGCTGGGCCTGGAGATCCAGAAGCTGACTGCACAGATCCAGGTAAGGAGAGCAGGAGACCTGACAGGGGCCAGCTTTGGGGTTGGTGGGGAGGTTGTGGTGGTGGTAGAACAACTCAGTGCTTGGAATCGCCACTAAATTTATCTTTTCTTGCTCTTCACTTCTTGTCCTCTCTTTATTATGGAAAATTTCAAAAAAATACAAAAGTAGAGAGAAGAGTATAATGGACCCCCATATTCCTACCACTGAGGCTTTAATACTCGTCAACTCATGGTCAATTTTACTTCACTTATATATCCCACCCCCAGCTCCCATGTCAGGCTCTCATTTTGTGATGTTAACAGCCACTGATGATTGATGATCATTGTCTATATCCGTTATTTCATTAGAGGGTGCAAGGTGGTGACATTCCAATTCTATCATTCCTTCTTCATTATTAGTTGGATTACTCTTATAAAGTGAAACTTGCCCTCATAAATTACTTGGTTACTTTGAGGTATAATTTGTAGAGAAACAGCAAGATAAATGATTGACTTTTCCTTTTATTTACTAGTTTTTGATATGTTTCTCCTATTTTCTAAAAGCGTAATTTGTACTTTTATTAAAACTGAAATAAAGTATTATTTTAGAAGGCTTCTAATGAAAAAATAGCACTTTAATTGCCCCTCCCCAACTTCAATTTCTGATCCTTGTTCCACACTGGTAACTTCCATCCACTCTTGGCTGTTTCTTCTAATATTTTCTTATTTTCTTCTAAATTTATGAATTAAACTATTATACGTCTAGCTTTTCCCCATTTTACACAGTATCTGTTCCTACTATGGATGATGTCTCTCTGCTTTTTGTTCTCTTCCTGCCCAAATGTCTACTCGTTGCTCTGAATAGGGGCATGGCTGTAGAGTTCAGTCCCTGTCCCGCTCCTCCTTTTCTGTCTGCATTCCACAGTGCCTTGGTGCTGTAGACCACCCCACCCCCCGCCCCCAGTTTAGCCCTAATCCACCATCTGCATCTGCCCGTTGGGCATTTATACCTCAATTTACTGCTGCCTCTTTCAACTCAACATGTCCCAGAACAGAGTTCATAGTTCCTTGGGGGAGTACTGGCGAGATGGTCTGACCAAAGCAGAAGCGCTCTGTGTGTGTGTGTGTGTGTGTGTGTGTGTGTGTGTGTGTGTGTGTACATAAGCATACACTTGCCCTCGCATGTGCATCTCAAGGGTGGGGGTGGAGAATTATGAAGGAGTAGGTTGTCATCAAGTTGTGGAGGGCACTGAACACCAGCTCACAGATTTTGGACTGTATCTCATAAGTGATAGGGAGCCATTGTAAGAGCAGGAGGGGAACAGTGAAGACAGTGATAGAGTTTGATCCAGCTATAGTGGTCAGGATAGAAGGGAGGTGGGGAGACATAATATGAGAAGGGTCCAGCTCTTGGTAGTTGCAGTGAGAACAGAGCAAAAGGGGCAGGGACAGTGTGCTCATCATGTGAACCAAACACTGTCCAAAGCAGTTTCATGCCTTGCTTCTCTGCCTGATGACTGCACTATTGGGCATCTGCTCTGGGCATTCTACCACATACAGCACTGGGACGAAAAAGAAGAATCAGATGTGAGTTTTCTCCTCAGCAGGACTGTAATGTCCCACAGAAAAAACTGTCCCATAGTGTGACCTTGTATTTTCCGAGTGTTGAGTGCAGAATTTCCTAACAAATGTCAGTTGACGAAAGGGTAATTTCTTTGTTATGTATAAGGAAGAAGGGGGTTCTGGTGTTTGGGATAAGGGAAGAAAAGTTTAGATTTAGACTTGGTGGGAGAGAGCCCATGTATCAGGAGCCACATGGGCTCTCTCCCACCAAGTCTGGCCTCCGCCAGGTCCTTTCCTCTCTTCAGGTTCTCAGGCATACAGTCACCTTTTCCTTAGACCTGCCACTACACACCGCTCTTATTGAGTTCTTCTCTTAGATGGGCTGTAGAGACCCCTCCTTTTTGCTGTCTTCTCCCCCTCCAAAAACAAAACCTATCAAACCAAAGAAACCAAACCAGCACATGGGCCTTTTCTTGCTTTGTGGGTTACAATGCTCTGGAGAAATGGAAGTGGCTATAAAGAATATTCAGTGTGAGGACATTCCAAAGGTTCCTGAATCTTAGAAAGTTATATTCATTGCTCCTGGTCTACACACAGTTCTTGCCTTCCTTTTATAGATGACAGAGAGAAGATCGTACAATTCCCTTTTCTTTCTTCAGCCTCTGCCTGTCTGCAGATCATGAAGACCTCTCTCTAGCATCTGCTTTTGAACACTGGCGGTGGTGAGGGTGTCTCCCTTTTTTTTTCCTATTAACGTTCCTATGGAACAAAATTAACATGGAGGATTTCCATCCTCTGAACCAAGCTGAGGAGAGCAGGGTAATCTTAGGGCAACTGTCCATAATCTTTTCTCGGTCCAGACCTCTTGGAAAATCCAATAAAAGCCATAGTATCTCTCCTCAGAAAATGCCCAAGCCCATACAATTCTGTTCTGGGGCTTTATGGATGCCAGGTTAAACACCTCAGATTTAGAAGAGCATATAACTTGACAAGTCCCTCAGAGATAAGCCCCTTTTACTTTCTCCTTATCCCCACAGCTCCTGCCTGAAGAGTCACTAAGTTTCTTTTTTCAAGAATGTCATAAACGAGCCACACAGGACTTCGAACTCCACATGCCACGGGGTCGGTACTGGCGGCATCGCCTCTGTCCTGGTAAGTCCTCATCCCAGCGTTCCCTTCCAGGATTCTCAGGGGGTAACAGTGTCCTGGCCCCTCCAAATCCTGGCTCCACTCCTCTGTCTCCATCCTGTCCTCACCTTCTGTGTCCCCTCACCCTGAAATCCTACCCTCTTCCCCCAGATGCTCCATTAGGGGCTTGATGGATCTCCCTAGCCTCATATCCTGTCCTTTCTCTTCTCTCACTCCAGAACTTCCCAGCATTCCTAGTGAGTATGCTGGGTTGGTGGTCCGCAGGGTACTGGAGCCTGTGTTGCAAGGACTGCAAGGACTGCCACAGCAAGCCCAGGCCCCTGCCCTCAGCCTGGTGCTGACTGCCATCCTGGGTGCCTGGCTTGACCACATCCTCACCCACGGGATCCGGTTCAGGTGGGGAGAAAAGGAGGCCGTGGCAGGGGGATGAATGGAACTGAAAAAAAGAGAGGGGATGGGTGGGGCAGAGCCGTTCCGAGAGGCAGGAGGGTCAGGGGGCCACACTGTACCTTGGCCTTCAGCCTGCAGGGGGCGCTGCAGCTCAGACAAGACTTTGGAGTGGTCAGGGAGTTGCTGGAGGAGGAGCAGTGGGGCCTGTCCCCAGAACTTCGCCAGACTCTGTTCACGCTCAGCATCTTCCAGCGGCTGGATGGGGCCCTGCTGTGTCTGTTGCAGCAGCCCCTGCCCAAGACTCAAGTCCACAGGGGGCCTCCCTGTTGCTGTGAGTCACTCTCCCTCCCCAACTCCAGGCTCTCTTTGCCCCTAGCTCATAACTTTATGTGCCGCATCCCCCATCCTCATCATTGATCTGGCTTCTGCGTGTGCCCCCCTCCCACACACACACACCGCCAGCCACCTGCCTTCCACTCCTGCCTTACCAGGTGCATGTAATGAGGTCCAGACCATGGAATTGCCCAGCAGCAGCCTCAACAGCCTGGAGAGCTTGGAGCCCCCTCTTCGACCTGGAGCACTCCCAGCCCAGACAGCTCAGCTGCTAAGCACACTGTGGGGAGAAGGACCTAGTCCTGAGGCTTACCTGGTAGGAAATCAGCAGGCCTGGCTTGCCCTGAGGCAGCACCAGCATCCCCGCAGGCACTTACCTTTTCTTTCCTGCCTGAGGACCAGTTCTGAATCCTAAGGACCCTAATCAGAGCCCGTTAGAACTCCCTGTCTCTGTCTGAAAAAGCCCAGACATTTAGAAATGCATATTAAAAAAGCCTAATTGGGAGCTTGGAAGAAAGCATACCTGAGAACCACAAGCTACACAGAGCTTGGACTTAGAAACCTGGAGGTCAGCATCCTTGGGAGGCTTGGGCTTAGTCCCCCATCAGTGAAGACATCTCAGAGCTAGACACTAGCAGTAAGGGGCTAGATGCTGGGAGTAAGGCTTTAGGGTTGGATCCCAGGGGAAAGGGAAAGAGGAAAAGCAATAGAAAGCAGGGAGCCTAGATGCCACTTCCTCTTAACTCCCAGGAGCCAGGCTAAACACTAAAAGTTCGGGACACTACTACAAAGTTAATTCATCAGGAACCACAGAGGTGGAATAGGAATTTATACACCTGAATCAGTCCCACAGTGTATACTATATAATAGTACCCTGCACTCTCCTCCCCATCACTATTTTTAGTCATTTAAGAATATTGGGCTGTAGGACCTTCACGTGTAAGCTTCGCTACTCCAGAGTTCCATGTGTTTAATCTTAAACTACCCGAGTGGAGTTTACCCTCTGGTAGGTTTATAATCCCTGCCGTGGTGGTGCCCTCTCCTTGGAAGGGACCAGCACTTAAGACGGTATTAACGTAGATCTGGCACAGCAGGGTACAGAGGAGTAAAGGCTGCAAAAGACGTGTTATCGGAGCCAGGTGCAAACGGCTTTTGCACTATTTATTGTCTTCACCGTGATAAAGGGGGCTATTAATGACAGGTTGTGTTTACTGACCGTGTACTTTGGGCGCCCCATACCCTGTGCCGAAATTATCTGTCTCCCTCCTGGCCTTCCTCCTCTTCTCGGCTGGGGAGCCCAGGGCGGCGGCCTGGGGACCAGCACCACCGACCGTGTCAGAGAAGCCGCACGAGGCGGAGGTCGGGGGACTGCGGAAGCGCGTAGCAGTCCACAGCGTCTCGTACTAGCGACACTTCCGCCCGCACGAGTCCTTCCGGGGTGAGGGTCACCATGGCAGCGGCCTTGGCCCGGCTCGGACTCCGCTCTGTCAAGCAGGTTCGGGTTCAATTCTGCCCTTTCGAGAAGAACGTGGAGTCGACAAGGTACGAGGGGGAAGGAGTGCGGACGCGAGGGGCGCGCCTTCCTCCCGCCGGGGGTCTAGCCCCCTCTGCCGGCCGCTCACGCCGTTTTCTCACCGCAGGACCTTCCTCCAGGCCGTGAGCAGCGAGAAAGTTCGCTGCACCAACCTCAACTGCTCGGTGATAGCGGACGTGAGACACGACGGCTCCGAGCCCTGCGTGGACGTGCTGTTCGGTGGGTCTGGTTGGGAGTCGGGAGGGAGTCGCTAGATCTCGGCGCTGGCCCCGCCGTCCTCCCGGTGCCTTACTCGTTTGTTTCTTCCCCAGGAGACGGGCATCGCCTGATTATGCGCGGCGCGCACCTCACCGCCCAGGAAATGCTCACTGCCTTCGCCTCCCACATCCAGGCCAGGGCTGCGGCGGGAAGCGGGGACAAGCCGGGCGCCAGTACCGGGCGCTGACAGCGCGGAAGAGACCAACAAGCAGGTTTTCACCTAAGACTGCTAAGGACACATCTAAGAAGAGCTTGACTTAATTACTCAAATCACTATCTAGAAGACCACAGAGCGCAAAAGAGAAAAGAAAGAGCCCTGTGACTACAAATCCAACCAGTGTTTCTGGGACGAGACAAGATGGGGAGGGGTCTGGACAAATTTGAATTTTATTTCACTTTCTTACCATCACTCACTGCTTAACCCTTTTGAATTTGGCTTCTTCCAACACTACTCAAGGTACCTCTTACTCTTATTAGAAATGCTGTTATCTCAGTCCTCATTTTTCCATTTCAGTAGCACCCGCCACTCTTAATTCCCTCCCTTGTGTAACTTCTTTTCCACTCAGGTCCTTTTTCTTCTTTTAACCATAAAGGCATACTACTCTCCTTCTTTCTCTTCTCTCTTTTATTTTTGGGGCATCTCATATTCTGTCATGACTTGAACTACCCTCTTGGGTTAAACGCTACATTTCTGTTTGGCTCTAATCTCAGATTCTGTGCTATAGTCAGGGTACTTACTACCAATTTTCTCCAAATCCCACCAACACTCTTTGTCTAACCCTAACCCGATAATCTTACATACTCTCTAAAGTTGACCCTTGAACAATGCAGGTTTCAATTGCAGAGGTCCTTTTACATGCCTGTTTTTCAAATAAATACATAGTATAAGTACTACACGATCTGTGGTTGTTTGAATCTGCGGTTGTGGAACTGTGGGTGCTGACTGTAAAGTTATCCCCCCATTCTCAACTCTGTGGAGCGGTTGGGCCCCTAACGCCCATCCCCACCCCCATTGTTTAAGGGTCATCTGTACTTGCCTCCTCCCCTGACTTCCTCATTCCTTTAAAAGGCACTTCATCTGCTCAGCCACTTGAGCTGGAAACCACAGCATTATCTCTGGTTCTGCCCGCTCCCTGAATATCCAGTCAGTAAGTTCATAATATTCTGTCTTAAACAAAAGCTCCTGAAATGTTCTCTACATTTCCATTCACTCTCCTGTATTATTGTTGCATTCTCCCACCTGGTCTCCTTTTTGCTAACCGTTTTTGCTGCTGCTTACTTTTATCTTTCCAAAGCATATCATTGGTTTTATTATTACAACTTGTTTCAGAGAACAGTGCCTAAAGTCCTTTTTAGGCACCCTGCCTAAAGTTTTTCATACTAGGTTACCACCCATTAATGTGGATCATGAAGTGAATTTAGGGGGTCAAATCAGCCTTTTAAAAACAAATAGAATAAAAAGTATCAGTAGATGGCACATGGACTGGGAAGTATTCTTTAAGAAACTTGTTTTAAGCGTATCATGAATATAGATATAGGTATTATATGAAGTATGTGTATGTGTGTCTATCTGCATGTACTTGGTTGCAGTATAGAATTATTTCTTACTGCAGGTTGTAGGAAAAAATAGCCACTGGTTTAGAGAAAAACTTCAGAATATTCAGCTAGGCAATCAAGAATCTCTGGACACTGGCTGCTGTGTACTTCACCAAATATATTTCCTCCTACCCCATTACTGCTTCTCTCTTAAGACGGTGATATCTTCAAAGGACTGGTTTTCCCCCCTCTCCCTTAAAGGAAAGAAAACTATCAGGAGACAGTATAGTGTAGTAAAAAGCCAGAATGCCTGGGATTGAAATCCTAGGTTTTCCCTTAAGTAGCTGTGTAACTTTGGACACATTACTTAGTCTCTCAGTGCCTGTTTCTTCATTCGTAAAATGGGGATAATAGTACCTACCTCATAGAACTGTTGAGAGATTAAATGAATTGATATCTGGGACTTCCCTGGTGGTCCAGTGGTTAAGACTCTGCTCTTCCACTGCAGGGGGCACGGGTTCAATACCTGGTCAGAGAACTAAGATCCCTGCATGCAGCGTGGCCAAAGATCAATCAATCAATCAATAAACTGATATCTGTAAACTGCCTAGAATATTGAGTGAGCACAGCATAGCATCTAAGAGGCTGTGTGTTATAGGCCTCTTCATTGACGAAAGGATACAACCTAGATTTGAGTTCTTCAGGTCCATGGTTAACTGGCTATTATCCTTGGCCAGATTAACTACTCATCTGTAAAAACAGGGATGGTTCAAACACTGCTGTGAACACGGATTGAGTGCTGGCACTGTGCTTATAGATTTTGAACTTGAGGTTGGGGCTGTTTTCTCTGTGTCCCCCGCACCTTGCATAGTGCCTGATACAGAGTGTGCAATAAACTTTTGTTGAATTTACCAGTATTTAGCATCAACCTTGTGACTTCAACTGATTAGTACTGAGATACAAAGATGAATGGTGAAACTCAGGTGTGTATACTAAGTGCTACAATATATTGAATAGGTGTGGACCAGGTGCAGTGGTAGCAAGAAAGGACTGACCATTGGGTTTGGTCAGAAGGTGATTGTTAAATGAGTAAAAAGTCTACCAGTGGAGGGTGGGGCCAGAAGTCAGATTATAGTGAAAGAAGAAGTGGGTGTGCAGCATAAAGTAGTAGTTTTGTATAATTAGAGTTTGGATGGAAGGTGTGATTATAGCTAGACTAGCATAAGGGTGTGGAGTAGGGTTTTTTTAGAGGATGATAGAGATTTGTACTTTATGAAAACACCTTTTATGCTGAGCTGTTGGAGAGAAGTAACTATGAATCTAAGTTGCATTTCTTTTTTCTTTTTTTTTTTTTTTTGCGGTACGCGGGCCTCTCACTGTTGTGGCCTCTCCCGTTGCGGAGCACAGGCTCCGGACGTGCAAGCTCAGCAGCCATGGCTCACGGGCCTAGCCGCTCCGCGGCATGTGGGATCTTCCCGGACCGGGGCACGAACCCGTATCCCCTGCATCGGCAGGCGGACTCTCAACCACTGCGCCACCAGGGAAGCCCTAAGTTGTATTTCTGAACCATCATCAAATGTAATCTTGGCTCTTCTAGGACAACATCAGGTGCAGATGCTACCTCTTTCCTACAGCCTTCCCTGACCTGGACATAAGCAATCTTTCCTCTAAGCGCCTTTGCTTCCTGGGTTGTAGAAAAGGAAAAAGAAAAAAAAGTACAGCTACCACCATTATGGTCCTTTTAGGGTTTATCTAGATAAGGAATCCTAGACTGAGTGGAGGTATGACATCTAAAATCACAGGTCCTCTTGGATCCACTCCATTTCACTAGGAAAGAAGGCATAGGTGTGGACAATATGATTCAGATACACCTGGGTTCCAGGGTAGCCGCTTCCTGGCTCTGTAGCCAGGGCCAAGTTACTTTAACTTTCTAGGCCACGGTTTTCAGGCACCTGATTGGGGCGATATGGGGAGCGGTTAAATGTAAAACACTTAGGACAGCGTCTCATGCTCTTAATATACAGTAGTTATTAAAAGGAAAAAAAAAGACAAATGTGATTGGTTTTTCCTACTAGCCTGTCAACTGCGTGAGAACGCCGAATAAACGCCGATCCAGTGGACGCGGCCCAGAGGGCCGACCCCAGGGACCGGCCCTACGCCACGCCGCGCTGTTTTGCTGTGGGGCTTAACCTGACGTGGAGGGGCGGGACTTCCTGCGGAAGCGGAGGGGGAGGCACGGGCCGGTGGGTGCGGCTGACACATCAGTGGTGTTCCAGGCGCTGCGCGCGAGCCCAGGAGGCGAGCAGGGACCCGGGCTTTGTGGCCATCTCTCCGGGTCCCCACGACGCCGATTTCCGTGCAAGGATGGCTCGGGGCGAGCGGCGGCGCCGCGGAGCGCCGGCAGACGGAGCGCGGACCGCTGAGAGGGCGGCTCGGGGCGGCCCCGCGCGACGGGAAGGCCGGGGCGGCAGGCCCCGGGGCGCGGCTGCGGGAGCCGCTCTGGCCGTCGTGGTCCTGTCTCTGGCCCTGGGCCTGTCGGGATGCTGGCTGCTGGCATGGCACCGTGCGCGGCGGGCTGTCACGCTGCACTCCGCGCCCCCGGCGTTGCCTCCCGACTCTTCCAGCCCCGCCGTGGCCCCGGACCTCTTCTGGGGCACCTACCGTCCTCACGTTTACTTCGGCATGAAGACCCGCAGTCCGCAGCCCCTCCTCACCGGTAACCTGGACGCGGGGCGGGCAGGCAGGCGGGCACTTAATCTGGGCGCCCCAGCTTCGCGCCAGATCAAGGGTGGTGAGGAGTGGATCAGGAGAGTTATTAAGAGGGATGACCCTGAAGTTCTCGGCGACCCAGAGGGACAGGTCCCCTGCTCTCTCTTTGACTTACCTGGCCATTCTACCCCCAGGACTGATGTGGGCGCAGCAAGGCACCACCCCGGGGACCCCTAAGCTCAGGCACACGTGTGAGCAGGGGGACGGCGTGGGTCCCTATGGCTGGGAGTTCCACGACGGTCTCTCCTTCGGGCGGCAACACATCCAGGATGGGGCCTTAAGGCTCACCACTGAGTTCGTCAAGAGGCCTGGGGGTCAACACGGAGGGAACTGGAGCTGGAGAGTGACTGTAGAGCCTCAGGTCAGGGCCCTCAGGACACCCTTCCCCTAGCCCAGACTTCCTCCACCCTTCCTTTGCTGCGTGCAAATGCAGGATAAAGTGGGGGTTAATAGCAGGGGCTCTGAGCCTGGCTGCCTGGTTTGAATCTGCTGCCTGCCTTAAACACTTGCCTGTATGACCATCTCTTTTTACTATCTCTAAGCCTTGGTTTTCTTGTCTGTAAAATGGAGATAAAAAAGTACCTAACTCACAGAATTGTAAGAATTAAAGGAAATAATACGTAGAGTTCTTAGCATAGTACATGGGACAAAAGTACTATTATTTCCCAGAGAACCCTGTGCAGAGCTCTTTATCTCATCCCACTGGTGCTTACTTTCAGTGACCCTCAACACTGCTAGATGTATGTTGTTTACTATGTTGCTCTCACCTGGTGTCCCTTTCCCTAAGGCTGATTCTCAGGGGAGAGACTGCTAACCTAATGCTGTGTTTTTATGTCCTCATTGGTCTCCCAGGCCTCAGGTACCTCTGCTCTCCCTTTGGTGTCCTTGTTCTTCTATGTGGTAACAGATGGCAAAGAAGTCCTAGTGCCAGAGGTTGGAGCTAAGGGGCAGTTGAAGTTCATCAGTGGACACACCAGTGAACTTGGTGACTTCCGCTTTACACTTATGCCACCAACCAGTCCAGGAGATACAGCCCCCAAGTATGGCAGGTAATTGGGGGAAGAGAGTGTGGGGTGGTGGTATGGATGCTGACTTAGCCTGATTTCCATCTCCCCCATTCTACCCTCTTTTCACCATGTTCCCTGCATTGCCAAGACTCTCCCATCCTGACTCCTGATCACCTCATGTTTTCGCTTTATAATCCCCACCACTTCCTCCTGAGTAATATTTCCTGTTTATCTTTTTCCTTTCAAGCTACAATGTCTTCTGGTCGTCCAACCCAGGACTTCCCTTGCTGACAGAGATGGTGAAGAGCCGCCTAAATAACTGGTTTCAGCATCGGCCCCCAGGGGCTTCCCCTGAACGCTACCTCGGCTTGCCAGGATCTCTGAAGTGGGAGGACAGAGGCCCAAGTGGGCAAGGACAGGGACAAGGGCAATTTTTGATACAACAGGTGACACTGAAAGTCCCCTTTTCTGTGGAGTTGGTGTTTGAATCAGGCAGTGCCCAGGCAGGAGGAAGCCAAGCCCTAGAGCAGCTGGCAGGCAGCCTGCTGACCCAGGCCCTGGAAAGCCATGCTGAAGCCTTTAGAGAGCGCTTTGAGAAGACCTTCCGGCTGAAGGAGAAGGGCCTGAGCCCTGAGGAGCAGGCTTTGGGTCAGGTTGCCCTCAGTGGTCTTCTTGGTGGTATTGGCTACTTCTATGGACAGGGTCTGGTGTTGCCAGACATGGAGGTTGAGGGGTCTAAGCAGAAGGTGGACCCAGTCCTCTTTCCACCTGTCCCTCTTTTCACAGCAGTGCCCTCCCGGTCATTCTTCCCGCGAGGTTTCCTGTGGGACGAGGGCTTTCACCAGCTGGTGATCCAACGGTGGGATCCCCGGCTCACCCGGGAGGCCATAGGCCACTGGCTGGGGCTGCTAAATGCTGACGGCTGGATTGGGCGGGAGCAGGTGCTGGGGGATGAGGCCAGAGCCCGGGTGCCCTCAGAGTTCCTGGTGCAACGGACAGCCCACGCCAACCCCCCAACTCTGCTTTTGCCTATAGCCCACATGCTAGAGGGTGGTGACCCTGCCGACTATGCCTTCCTCCACAGGGCCTTCCCCCGCCTGCGTGCCTGGTTCTCCTGGCTTCATCAGAGCCAGGCAGGGCCAGTGCCACTGTCTTACCGCTGGCGGGGCCGGGACCCAGCCTTGCCAACCCTACTGAACCCCAAGACGCTGCCTTCAGGGTTGGATGACTATCCCCGGGCTTCACACCCTTCATCCACTGAGCGGCACCTGGACCTGCGGTGCTGGGTGGCACTGGGTGCCCGTGTGCTGATGCGGCTAGCGGAGCGGCTGGGAGAGGCTGAGGCAGCTGCAGAGCTGGGCCCACTGGCTGCCTCCCTGGAAGCAGAGGAGAGCCTGGATGAGCTGCATTGGGCCCCAGAGCTAGGAGTTTTTGCAGACTTTGGGAATCACACAAAAGCAGTGCAGCTGAAGCCTAGACCCCCTCAGGGCCTGGTGCGAGTGGTGGGCCGGCCCAACCCTCGATTACAGTATGTGGATGCCTTGGGCTATGTCAGTCTTTTTCCCTTCCTGCTGAGGCTACTGGACCCCAACTCATCCCGCCTTGGACCCCTGCTGGATGTTGTAGCTGATAGCCGCCAGCTCTGGAGCCCCTTTGGTTTGCGCTCCCTTGCAGCAACCAGCCCCTTTTACAGCCAGCGCAATTCAGAGCATGATCCTCCCTACTGGCGAGGTGCTGTGTGGCTCAATGTCAACTACCTGGCATTGGGGGCTCTTCACTACTATGGGCATCTGAAGGGTCCCTACCAGGCCCGTGCTGCCAAGCTCCACAGAGAACTCCGTACCAATCTGGTGAGCAATGTGAGGCGGCAGTACCAGGCCACGGGCTTCCTGTGGGAGCAATACAGTGACCAGGATGGGCGAGGCATGGGCTGCCGCCCTTTCCAGGGCTGGACCAGCCTTGTCCTACTGGCCATGGCTGAAGACTATTGAAGGGGGAACATGGGAGGGGAGCCAGGCCCCTTATGCCACTCTGGAGTCGAGGGACAAGGTCTCTCACTTCTGCCCCTAGCCCTCAAGTACCAGTGCTTCAAACCCTCCTCAGCTCATCTCAGGTGTCTCCTTACTGACATCCCACATAGCCCTGGAGTGAATGTGAATTCAGAGTCTATTTTTATAAATAAATGGGAAAGCCATGTCAAACTCTATTGCTTTTGCCAACTTTGCCTCACCAAGAGGTCTTAGCTCAGTCCAGGCCTTAGGGCTGCCTGCTGTCCTTCAGAGTAGGTGGATTGGAGGTCCCCTCCAATCAAGTGCAATGCAGTAAGTTGAGCACTAGTCCACCCAAATCCACAAGCAGCTGGTTCACATCTCTTTAATGAGATCAAAGGCTCCTGTGTATGTCTTAGGAGATAGAGCTAGCACAGTCCTCCAAACACTGCCCTTCTCCTCAGGACTCCAGCCCTTTCAGACCGATTCTAGGTGGGCAGGGAGAGGCCGAGGAGAACTCAGGGAGTTGGGAGCAGGGCTGTTTCTGGTGGGCAAGTAAACCACCCACCCTCCCCAAATTGCTTATGGGATGTCCCCTTCATTGGAAGCCAGCCCCAAAGGAGACCTGGGGTACAGGATCTAGGGGCCGTGCACAGGGGACTGGTCCTCCACATCTGGTGGGGTGGCACTAGCCCTAGCCTCCTTGACTGGCTCCCCCTCACTGGAGTCAGGACAAGGGCAGAGCTCAATACCTGAGTCCCCAGTCAAGCGGCGATAGCGGCAGAAGGGTGGTGTGGGGGCAGGGCTCACCCCTGCCCCAGGCTCACCCTCCTGATGAGGAGGGTCACTCTGGTGGGAGGAAACATCTTCCACATTTGTTCCCTCTTGGTGGGCAGGGCAGCTAGAAGCAGAGGAGCAGCAGGTGCATTCACTGGAAGCAGTCGAGGGGCAGCCTGAGGCTGCAGTGTAAGGAGGCGGCGGTGTGCCTGGGCGGTGAACCACATCCTCATAGGCTGGGGGTTTGAAGGTGCTGAGGAGGCCTGCAGAAGAGAATGGCATGGTTGGTGGAAGGCAACAAGGCGGGGGGGGGGGGGGTCTCTTTCCTGTTAGCAAAAAGTGTGCTTTGAAATGTTTGAAAAGGGAGTGTGGGATGAATCAGGGTCCTGTTTTGGGAGGGACCACTGGTAGTGAGCCCAGAGCCTCAAGTCACTCACGAAGATCAAGCAGTGAACCGGGAGGGACAGGGCCAGCCCCATGGCATGCCCCGTGGTAGGCCAACAAGTTGATCTCACGCTGCCGCTGCTGTTGCTGCAGCCGGAGTTTAGCTCGTCGATGGCGGAAGGCACAACAGCAGCTAAAGAGAATGAGGACAGTCCAGAGCAGCCAGAACCCTGCAGGAAGTGAGGAGGGAGAGTCTTAGATACCTCCCAGGCAGAGAAGGGTCCTTGAAGGCTGAGGTCCAAAGGCGGGTGGGCAGAAGGACCCAAGAAGAGCCCTCTTGAAGACTCACACCAGAGCTCATAGTAGTAGGTGCAGCAGCCAGTCTCCCCGCAGCAGTGACCACTCTCACAGAGGTAAGGCTGGTTGTTCACTCCTGGGCACAGCTCTCGAAGCTGGGAGCAAGGAGGCACTTAGAACCAAGGGAGGTTCCAGCCCAAGGCACTGTCCATCCCCAGCCCCTGCATACACATACATAATCCCACCCTGTGAACCAAGTTTAGCTCATAGAAATCTATGGGGAGAGGGAAGAGTGATGCTGAGAGGAGTGTTCAAATATCTGAAGGGCTGCCAGCATGGAAGAGGATTTGGAATAGCAAGAATCAGTCTAGAGACCAAGATTAAGATGCAAGGTGTGGACATACAAAGAGGCAGATTTCAGCTCTGCATATAAGAGACTTCTCTCATACTCAGGTCTGGCTCCCCAGGGTTCTGTTAAGGGAGTATTTTGGCAGAAGCCAGAAGACAGTCTGAGCTATCTCAAAGTCTCAGACAATGGGTAAGGAGTTTAAGGTAATTCCTAAAGCTGTTTTCATCATCATTCCCCATGGTCTGCCAATCCCCACTCCCAAGCTGGATCTTTCCACCCCTGGGTCTCAGGCTTCCTAGGGTAGAGGCGGGTCAGTGTGAGACCCAGAGCAGGGCTCCCAACCAGATGGGATTGCTGCGGATGCTAACGGATGGCATCCAAGGCGCGAGTCTGGGTTCCAGCTCTTCTCCAAATTGCTCCCTCAAGAGTAGACGCTGCCAGACTCGGTTGTGACAATAGGCACACAGAAAAACATCACAAATAACAGTTGCAAAACAGAGGGAGCCTCCCTGGGGCCTCGCTATGCCTCTGGTCACTGGAGAGCCACTGCAAGCTTCCACTGCAGCCACGGGATGGGGGTCTATGAAGCTGCAGGCACAAGTCAACTGCATCTACAGTACATTACAAAGTTTAGACAAAGGGTGCAAGGAACATATCTAGGAACTTCGCAGTACCTTTGTCTCCGTGAGTTCCTCCCCCACCCCCCAAAAGGCAGGGACAAGGAAAGGGGAACGAGAAATAAATGGCTGTCGTGATAGGCTTTTGGAGCTGTTGGGATACCTGCTGTTGCGGCACCCGCAGTGCCCCCCAGTCCTCCTCGCTGCCGTTCCCGCCGCTGGCCCGAGCCATGCCTCTGCCTACAGCCCCCTGAAGACCACAGTCTCCTCTACCGCCAGCCACCCCGCCCCTGCCACTTCTGCCGCCACCGCCATGGTCCCTGCCCGGCCCATCTTCGCTGCCTCCACCATCACTTCGCAACCGGACCTTCCATCCAGCCAGAGCTCTGCCAACTAGCACCCAGGTTGTTCCGTCCTACCAATCCACATCACCCTCAGACACATGGGCCAATAGGAAAGATCACAGGCTTCTCCCTGTGACCAATCTACAGCAGCGCCTCCGCCACTCTCCCAGACAACAAGAGCTTGCACAGACAAAGAGTGGGGTAAGGTTCGACCCATGGCCCTGACTGACAGTGACAACAGCCAATATGGACAACAGAACGGGTTTGCGTTATCAACCAATGAACGGCCGTCCAGAACAGCAAAGTTCCCGCTGATTGGCTTGAGTCCTATTTTCCAGATGACGCCAAACGCTTAACCACGCCAGGAAGAGGCAGGGTCACAGATGTCGGCTGGAGTCTGGGCGGGGGCTGGCTACTGTTCTTGGGCCTGGTGGACGTTTCCCAGGCCTCGACGCAAGCTCCGGTGGGGGCAAGATGTGTGTACGCGGAATTGGCCTACCCATACCCCATTACCCCAGTTCTGTACAAGTCAAGGCACTGGATGAAATTTAATAGGGTGGGGAAGACACTGAAAACCGGGGACAGAGGAGAAGGCACAGAGTCCAGATTGGGTGAGGGCCTTAAGAAGCCAGAAGTGGGGATCCGGGGCCCTCAGGCCCACCCAGCCGCATCTGCAGGTTGATGCGGTAGCACTGAAGGCTGCAGAGTGCCTGGCCTGTGCGGGAGCAGGCATAGCGGCGCGGATGTGGACAGCCGGGGACAGAGCACCGAGGCGCAGGGGCAGATGGGGACGGCCGCTGAGACACCGGCGCGGGGGCGGGGACGCCAGGTGGGAAGGAAAGGGTGGAACCTTGTGCCCCGCTGCTGTAGCGCACCATGGGGGCCGGGGCCGCGGCCCGCCCTCCACGCCTCTCGCCCCGCGCGGCCCCTCGGCCTCCCCGCCCGCTGGGCGCCACAGTCTTGGTGAGGCGCTCAATAGTCTGGTTCTTGTGCTCCTCCGCCCGCCGAGCCGCCTGCAGCCGCCTCTTCCGTGCCCGCTCCTCACGCTTCAACAGCATCTCCTCGGTGAGAGCGGGGGCTGGGCAACCCCCGGCCACAGGTAGTGACAGAATCGGGGAAGGCTGACTTCGAGCCTTCTGCAGCAGAGCTCGCTAGGGAGAGACGGAAGAGATGTCAAAACAGAGAAGTGACGTCTGCCTGAACGGGGGAAGGGGAAGATGGGACATGGAAAGCAGGGTCTTGAGGAGAACAGGCCTTGAGAGAAGGGGTGAAATGAGCACCCTCTCCAGGAGCCCTTAATACTGCCTCCTCTCAGGTCTCCAGACTTCCAGCTTTAGATCCTTGACTCTCAAGGGGAAAAGTATTAGTAATGTTACCTTCCTGCCTTGTGTACCAAAACTCTGTACCAGCTCTCTGGAGGCTTTTTTGTTGTTGTTTTAAATCTTTTAATATCAATGGATAGCATCAATTGGATAACTGCTCAAGCCAAAAACTAACAATTATCCTTGATTCCTCTCCTTCCCCCAACAAGTGTCTGTTTCCTAAATATATCCAGAATCCATCTGATTTTCTCCATCTCTACCATTCCACCTTGGTTCAAGCCACCACCATCTCTTACCTACTTCAACAGCTTCCTACTTGGTCTTGCTTCTATCCCTTACCACCACTAAGAAACCAAAGAAATCTACTGAAATATAAATCAAATACATTACTTCTCTGTAAACAACCCTTTTGTGGTAGTCACACTTATTCTTCTCCTTGACCATGATTAGGCATGTTCCGCTCTCAGGGTCTTTGCCCCTGCTGGTCTCTCTGCCGGGTAAGCTCCTCTGGTATTGTAAATGTTATCTCTTTAGAGAGGTCTTTCCAGACTACCCTATCTAATGTTGTTTCTTTTCTACTTCTTTCTATTTCATCACCCTATTTTTGTTATAAACCTTACAGTTTTTCGAAATTATTTACTGCACAAGAATACCAGCTCCATAAGAATGGAAACCTTGTCTGTCTTTTCTCCACTGCTGATATCCCTGCTGCCTAGCAAAGTTCTTGGGACATGGAAAGTTCTCAATATAAATTTGGCAAGCAAATAAAGAATGAACTAACTTACCTGTCGAGCAGTGAGCAGCCGTTCATTGATCTCCTTCTTGAGATCTCCATTGTCATCCAGCTCCCCCTTCTCCAAGGCATCCAGCCACCTTTGTTCTTCCTCTTCCTCCTGACCCCCTAAGGCCCCGGACAAGTCCCGCAGTGGGGAGGGGGACAGATTACTGTCTTCATCTGGAAAGGAAAGTTGGAGAGCTAAAAGTGGAATTGTTCAGAGGGGGAACCCTAATTTGGCCAAGTTAATACTGGGACACGCAAAATTCTCACCTTCCTCAGAACGAACCCTCTTCCCTTAACCAGGTATAATGAGAAACCCAGTTTCCCCACCTCCAGACCCTTCTCACCCAGCCAGGCACGGTACTGCTCAAGGGGGACTCCTTCCACAGGTTCCTCTTCATTGTCCACAACCATAAGGGGAGAGGGTGAGCGAGGACCCTCAGGGATCACAGTGAAGGTAGGAACACTGCGGAGAAGCAACCACTCTGTAAGCTGAGCAATTGTCTCCTCCTGCTCAGTACATCCAGCCTTCCCTACACCCTCTTGGGTTCTTGCTGCTTTAACCTGGGCCCTGAAATCACAGCGTCCATTCTCTGTCTTCTGAAAAGCGCAGCCAGCTTCTGCTTCTATCTCTACCTGCTCCTGAAGTCCCCCAAGTAAAACCTCGGCTCTCTTGGCCTCACCTTTTGGTGCCCAGGACCTGCCCGCCCAACTTGATTTTGAGTTTGAGCTGGGGCTTGGCAGGAGACGGCTGCGTGGGCCCAGCCTCCTCTTCCTGGTAGTGTTTCTTCTTGTGTTTCTTCTTGTGCTTCTTGTGCTTTTTCTTGTGCACTCCATGGCCGTGGGCACTCGCCAAACTCAACTCCAGGGCTTCCCCTGCAGAAGGAGAGTCTGTCAACGGTGTACATCAGGAGCAGGTCAGGGAAATCCCAGAAGAACCCAATACCCCTGAGGGGTCCTACTCTTCCCGCGGTATTCGCTGTTACCATAACAACAGCCCCGCCTTTCTCCTTCCCACCTGTGGCGAAGTACCCAAGAAGCTCGGAGGAGCAAGAAAGGGACTCCTTTTCTGCGAAGGCCTAAGTTGCTTTATCGATCCGCGCTTACCCGGCTCAGGGGCCTCCATAGCCCCAGAGGTGCTCCCGCGCCGCCACAGCTTACTCATGGGGTCCTGCAAGGAAAAGAGGCTGAAAATAGTCGGAACACAAGCAGACATACCTTTTCCGCCCCACGGAACAACTTATCCCAGCAAATAGCCGGGCACTTCCGGTGCGTAGCAACCATGCTTGTGCGGGGCAAGCTTTGCGGTTTAAAAAAATCCTCCGGGAGAAACAACGCCCCTTCCAACAAGGGTTCCGGGCTCTTTGAGACCGGGAGCGGTCAGAGGGCCACGGCTTTCTGCTGGCTCCGCATCCACGCAATCGAGGTCAGAACTCAGCGCGGGCAATTCAATTATTATTACACTCAAGCGTGATGAACGTATATTGCAGACCAAATTCGGGGCTAGGCTATGAGAATACAAAGATGAATATGAACACTTCTCTCTGCCTTTGAGGAGCTTACAATTTGGTGGAGTACGTAAGAAACTGTATTGCCGGCAAAATGGCAGAAGGGCTTACTTAACAGCACAAGTGCCCTACCAGCAGGGCAAATGACATTTAAGCCTAAATTCTATATCATTAGAGAAATGGATAAATGAATTATGGTGCATCTATCCAATCTGGAACACAAAAGCTAAGAGCTCATAAGTAATTGATAAGATTGACATGGAATTTATATCCAAGTTGGTAGTAGCATTGGAAACAATCTAAGTGTGCCTCTAAAGAAAAACCAAAATAATTTGGTACAGGGATTTGATACATCCATACAGTGGGAAGCTATGCTGCCATTAAAAGAAATGAGGCCCCAGAAGGCTACCCAAGAAACTGGTGACAGCAATTCCAATGGATAGTTGGGAGAACGAGGGTGAAGGGAGACTTATTCTTCATAATATACCCTTTTGTGCCTATTGTACTTTGTCTAAAACATGTATGTTTTACCTAATTAAAAAAAAAGGAACAGGGCTTCCCTGGTGGCGCAGTGGTCGAGAGTCCGCCTGCCGATGCAGGGGACACGGGTTCGTGCCCCGGTTCGGGAAGATCCCACATGCCGCGGAGCGGCTTGGCCCGTGAGCCATGGCCGCTGAGCCTGAGCGTCCGGAGCCTGGGCTCCACAACGGGAGAGGCCACAACAGTGAGAGGCCCGCGTACCGCAAAAAAAAAAAAAAAAAAAAAAAAAGGAACAAGGTAGATCTGTATGTGCTGACATATGAAATAGGAAAGGCAAGTTTCAAGATGAGGTGATCCCATTTATTTTTTAATTTTTTAAAATTAATTAATTGGTTTATTTTTGGCTACACTGGGTCTTCGTCGCTGCCCAAGGGCTTTCCCTAGTTGCGGAGCGTGGACTCTAGGCACGCGGGCTTCAGTAGTTGTGGCATGCAGGCTCAGTAATTGTGGCGCCCCGGCTTAGTTGCTCTGCAGCATGTGGGATCTTCTGGGACCAGGAGTCAGACTTGTGACCCCTGCATTGGCAGGCGGATTCTTAACCACTGCGCCACCAAGGAAGTCCTGCGGTGATCCCATTTAAAAAGGCATAATATGCTACTACATTCACAGAGAAAACATTAAGGAATGTATACTACACCATTAACGGTGATTATCTTTGGAAGCTGGGGTTGGGGAAATTTCACTATCTAGATCTGTAGTGAATTTCCTTTCCTTTCCTTTCCTTTCCTTTCTCTCTCTAAATTCTATAAATTTCCTTCTCTCTCTCGCTCTCTCTCTCTCTCTCTCTTCACTTAAAAATATTGCTTAGGGCTTCCCTGGTGGTGCAGTGGTTGAGAGTCCGCCTGCCGATGCAGGGGACACGGGTTCGTGCCCCAGTCTGGGAAGATCCCACATGCCGCGGAGCGGCTGGGCCCGTGAACCATGGCCGCTGAGCCTGCGCGTCCGGAGCCTGTGCTCTGCAGCAGGAGAGGCCACAGCAGTGAAAGGCCTGCGTACCGCAAAAAAATATATATATATATTGCTTAGTATTTTTTGTAATGAATTTTCTTACAGCCTATATATCACATTTATAATTAGAAAAAAGCACTGTATATAATATATATGGGATACATGTCTGAACAAGGTAGCAATAGTGAACATAGTAAGGGAAGAACTGATTCAAGAGACATTTCATTGATGAAATTTAAAGGAACTGATGAACAATTATATATGAGAATTCAGGAAGAAGTCAATGTAGTATAGTGATTAAGATTAAGAGAATGAACTTTGGAGTCGGAGAAGCCTATTATCAAATTACAGTTTACTGGCTATGTAACCTTGGGTTCACAGTTATTTAAGCTCTCTGAACCTCATATTCCAGCTCTGCAAAATAGAATGAAGTAGTGTCTCCTGCATAGGATTCTTTCAAGGAATAAAGCAAATCAAGAATGCAAAGTACCTAGGGTAGTATCTGGCACATAGTAGATGTTCAAAAAGCAAACAGCAGCAATAATAAATGACTTCTAGGGACTTCTTTGGTAGTCCAGCAGGTAAGACTCTGCCCTCCCAATGCAAGGGGCCCAGGTTCGATCCCTGGTCAGGGAACCAGATCCCACATGCAGCAACTAGGAGTTCACATGCCGCAACTAAGGCCCAGCGCAGCCAAATAAATAAGTAAATATTAAAAAAAAAAAAAAAAAAGAGTCCGCATGGCACAACTAAGAAGTCCATATGCCACAACTAAGACCCAGCTCAGCTAAAATAAATAAATAAATAAATAAAAATTTTAAAATGACTTCTATATTTCTAGCCCAAGTATTAGAGAGAACATAGTGTTTTGTTTTTTAAAAATAAATTTATTTATTTATTTTTGGATGCGTTGGTTCTTCGTTGCTGCTCACGGGCTTTCTCTAGTTGCGGCGAGCGGGGGTCACTCTTTGTTGTGGTGCGCGGGCTTCTCATTGTGGTGGCTTCTCTTGTTGCGGAGCATGGGCTCTAGGTACGCGGGCTTCAGTAGTTGTGGCACACAGGCTCAGTAGTTGTGGCTCGTGCACCATGGCATGGAGGATCTTCCCGGACCAGGGCTCAAACCCGTGTCCCCTGCATTGGCAGGTGGATTCTTAACCACTGCACCACCAGGGAAGTCCCCATAGTGTTTTAAATAAAGATTAGAACATAGGAAGAGAAGCAAGTAAGAAGAAAATCATTTAGTGTTATCCAAGGTGAATTTAAAGTGCATGTGGGAAATCAAAACTACAATGAGGTATCACCTCACACCTGTCAGAAAGGCCATCATCAAAAAATCTACAAACAGTAAATGCTGGAAGGGGTGTGGAGAAAAGGGAACCCTCTTTCACAATTAGTGGCAATGTAAATTGGTACAGCCACTAAGGAGAACAATATGGAGGTTCCTTAAAAAACTAAAAATAGAGCTACGATATGATCCAACAATCCTACTCCTGGGCATATATCTGGAGAAAACCAGAATTCGAAAGGATGCATGCACCCTGATACTCATTGCAGCACTATTTACAATAGCCAGGATATGAGAGCAACCTAAATGTCCATCGACAGAGGAATGGATAAAGAAGATGTGGTACATATATACAATGGAATATTACTCAGCCATAAAAAGGAACGAAACAATGCCGTTTGCAGAGACGTGGATGGACATAGAGATTATCACACAGAGTGAAGTAAGTCAGAAAGAGAAAAACAAATATCGTATAACATTGCTTATATGTGGAATCTAGAAAAAATAATACAGATGAACTTTTTTGCAAAGCAGAAATAGAGTCACAGATATAGAGAATAAACTTATGGTTACCAAGGGGGAAAGGAGGGGTGGGATAAATTGGGAGATTGGGATTGACATGTATACACTACTATGTGTAAAATAGATGAATAATGAGAACCTACTGTATAGCACAGGGAACTCTATTCAGTGCTCTGTGGTGACCTAAATGGGAAGAAAATCTAAAAAAGAGTGGAGATATATATATATATATACGTATAACAGATTCACTTTGCTGCACAGCAGCAACTAACCTAACACTGTAAAGCAACTATACTGTAATAAAAGTTAACAAAAATAAAATAAAATAAAGTGCATGTGGGAATGCCCAGATGGAGATGGAATACTGAAGGAGAAGCCAATGCAGAAGGTGTGATTTGGGGCATCGTCATCAGCATAAAAGTGGAGGTCTCCTTCAAGGGATGGCAATAGATGAGACATTCCAGAATGATCAAGCAGATGAAGAGGAAAGGACCAGGAACAAACCCAAGTGGACACCAGTCCTGAACAGGCAGGCAGAGGGGCAGGCAGGGTTGGGAAGAGATCAAAAGAGGCAATAAAGGTACCCAAGGGCAGAGATTATCAGCAGACAAAGGCTATGATGAACCGTGTACAGTTCTGCGAAGGCTAGGTTGAGCTCCAAGCAGAGTATGCATTCTAGCAGGGAGTGAAGGCAATAGTTCTGTATCACTAGGAGTTGAAGTGAGGGATCACCTGCAGTTAGTATTTGTCAAACGTATTAGAGTTTATAACCTGCTTTCATATCCCTTCCCTCCCTTGATCCCCATGGCAGCTCCATGTGGGAGATACTGTTGTTCCCTCATGAGGAAACTGAGGCTTAGAGAGGTTAAATGATTTGGCCAGAGCCACACAGTTAGGGAGTGGCAGAGCCAGCATCAAACAGAGACTTCCTGACACTGGACCCAGTGGTGTTTCCTCAACATCCTGATGCCCAGCAGGGAGGAAGCGGTGACAGTAAGTAAGTAGCCATGGGCTTCATTATTTTGTTTTGTTTTTAGTTTTGCTTTGTTTAGTGTCAGAGAGGTTTGAGCAGGTTTGTAGGCTGAAAGGAAGAATTTTGTCCTTCTGAAAAAGTTCTTAGCATTTTTTTTTTTTTTTTTTGTGGTACGCGGGCCTCTCACTGTTATGGCCTCTCCCGTTGCGGAGCACAGGCTCCGGACGCGCAGGCTCCGCGGCATGTGGGATCTTCCCGGACCGGGGCACGAACCCGTGTCCCCTGCATCGGCAGGTGGGTCTCAACCACTGCGCCACTTCCAAAGGGAAGCCCTTAGCTTATTTTTTAAATATAATTTTTGAGGAAATAATTTCAAACTTACAGAAAAGTTGCAAGAAGAGTACATAGAACTCTCTTAGCTCCTTAAATCAGATTCTACAATTATTAACATTTACTATTGCCTCCCCTTCCTCTCCATTATCGTTATTCCTATTCTGATCATTCTGAGAGCAAGTTGCAGACATGATGCCACTTCACCCCTAAATAGTTCACTGTGTATTTCCTCAAAAACAAGTACACGGGCTTCGGTGGTGGCGCAGTGGTTGAGAGTCCACCTGCCGATGCAGGGGACGCGGGTTCGTGCCCCGGTCCAGGAAGATCCCACATGCCGCGGAGCGGCTGGGCCCGTGAGCCATGGCCGCTGAGCCTGCGCGTCCGGAGCCTGTGCTCCGCAACGGGAGAGGCCACAACAGTGAGAGGCCCGCGTACCGCAAAAAATAAATAAATAAATAAAATAATAATTGCCAAGTGGTATTCTACTCCCGTTATTCCATCTACATGTGTTAGTTGGCATTCTATGGTGAAGTGGAGCTTTCTTTTCTCCTTACATTCAGTTTCATATGTATTTATTTGTGTCGGTATAGATTCCTGTTTCATTCAATGAGTTGTAATCTATTATTTATTTTGATGCTTAAATTTGTCCCAGATTTGGTCAGTGGGCATTTCTTTAAGATGACTTCTGTGTCCTTCTGACACATCTCCATCATTCCTTTAGCACCTTTTTATTTCCCAACACTACAAAATGTTTCGGGTTCATCTTGTATTCTCCCTGGATAAGGGGTGGGAACCCTTGGGAGGCCAAGCATTAGGGGCATATGGCTGAGGTTATGCTGAGGCCACACCAAAGTCTCACCACAGGAACCTGCTGATGAGGATTTCCCTGCTAGCAGAGCCATCCACTCCTCATGAATTCTCCCTGGGTCTTGTTTTCACTCTTTCAAGATTCAAAGTCCAGTTGGTAGCATTCCAGTTGGTTGGCTTAGGCCAACTGCCTACCCCTGGGCTGTGAAGAAGTGGGAGGGAGGATGAATGTCCTTCTCCAGCTGCCAGAAAGAGGGTAGAGCCTCAGCCTACCAGAGTTGTCCACAGTAGGGGTCTGTGTAGAAATAGAAAGATAATTTGAATACTGGGTGGCTAATAAGCCCTTCCCAAATATCTACTTCATAGCTGGGGAGATGGAGATACAGATGTAAGAAAAGGAAAAATTGGGAAATATTATGCAGTGAACAAGTGGTATGTGGCTAAATATTTAATGAAATCTCCCCAGGGGAAAAAAAATAGCCCTGGTTTACAGTGTTCGCCTACTTCTGTTGTGTAAAACTCCCACCATGGCCAATTTCATTACTGAGCACAGAGTTGGCAAGACATGTAGTAGCACACCGTGACATAGCATTTCAACCATACGGACACTATAGATGTAAACAACCTCAAGGGATAATGGGAAAATGCAGTAAAATAATTAGGAAGTGATGAATTTTGAGTTTTATCACCTTTGCTTTAATATAATTTATTTAGTTGTGAGTTTTTATGATTCAATTATTAATTAAAGCTGTGTTTAACAGCTGGAATGCACAATTCCAGAAAATTCCAAAATTGTCTCTCACGAGCCAGTATAAGGCCTCAGCATGCCACGGCACCAGGCTGTGTCTCAGTGTTTTTCTCTGATGGTGGGGAAAGTGTGCTTTTGTTCATTTATTCTTTACTTTGTATTATTTTTTAAGTGGTAGAATAAGGATTGTTTTAAAAAACTGTGTGTTTTCAAATAAGAATTTAATTAAAAAATAATAACTCCACAGAAACTTTGGCCCTTGTTTCTCTACCATTGGTTGAGAACAGTGTAAGCTGGCTTCCCAAACTCCAGTCACAACCTCCTCCAAATGATTCACACAAATGGATGCCAGACTATGATCTCTAAAATATAACTTTGGCTGCGTCACTCCTTTCCCAAAATCTTCAGTCACATCGAGTGCAAATTCTCTGGCAAGATTTGAGCTCTACTTCTTTTCCAAATGCCTTCCATTCCTCCAGCTCTTGTCAGGGATTTTTAAGCACTTCCTTAGGTCCCATGTCCCACAGGTGTGTGTGTGTGTGTGTGTGTGTGTGTGTGTGTGTGTGTGTGTGTGTGTGTGTGTCTGCGTGCAGCTGAGGGCCTCTGGAGAGGACAAGATGTGGGGCTCCAGCCCCTGCTTCTATCACAGCAGCTCTGATTACATTTCACATGTTCCAGGTGAGATTTCATTTGGAGAAAAAAGCATTCTGCTGCTAAAAGCCAAACATTTGAAATGAACAATTTTAGTCCAACAGTATGGCTCATCCCAGTTAAGCACTCTCAAATCTGTATGCTTTCTTTAGGCATCTCATTTGTTCACTTACTTCAAGTGATGGTTTATTGAGTACTTCCTATGTGCCAGGCACTGAGCATAAAGCAGTGGACAAGACAGACTCTCCCTCCCTGGGGGAGCTTACAGTTTAGAGGAGTGACAATAGATATTTGAAGAAACTCAGAAACAATGCCTTTCCTTTCCCTCACTCCTCTTTGAGGTTTATCTCAGAGGCCACAGATTTATAAAATCTTTTGATCTTCCTTTCCTATGACAGAAGAACTCCCTTCTCCATGTACACTTTTGTATGTCAAGGATGTTTGTTGTTTTTCCTGTCCAGCATCCATTCCCTCACCTTCTGGTAGTAGTACCTGGAACAGTCTTTCAGAAACCATATCTCCCTCCCCCATCTCTCTCCCAGCTCACTGGGTTCCATTTGGTTTCCAGGAGTGGGAAGTGACCTAGGCCTGGCCAACTGGCAAATAGAATCCTCCTCAGCCACAGTGATTGGTTCAGGTCTGGCCACCCCTCTGCCTACAGTGATTGGTTTGAGATGGATAAATCATCCCAAATGGCCCATAGTGAATCCCAGACATGTGTAGGAGCTTCAGGAAACAGATGTTCCCTTTTCTGCTGAATTTAAGTCTGAAAATATTATAGACCCAGAATTTTTGGCAACAATCTTGCTATGCTGTGGAGAGTGAAGCTAACATGGAGGAAAGCAGAGCCAGATGAAGGAGAGGGATGGAATCCTTGTGATGCTGAATGCCTGGGTCAAGCCACAACTAAAGCCTGACCCCTGGATATTATTGTTCCTTAAGCCATATATTTCCCCTTTTGCCAAAGTAATTTTAAGTCAGGTTTTCTAAAAGAATGTTGAGTAATTTGTCATAGCAGAGCAGTTCTAACCTGGGCTCTCTAAAGCTATAAGCTGGTATTTCTCCGGCTCTGGCTGTGAAGGAGCCCCACTCTCTCTCGAGTTCTCCCCAGTAAGTTCATAAGTCCCCAGAAAACTCCTCACGTGTGGTCAGCAAGCTAATCCTCTGCCATTTCCTTCTGTCCCAGGAGGCTGGGGGTGGCCCCTTTTTCTGCAGAAGCTGTGAATCCTAACCCTGTCTCAGCGACCCAGCAAAACAGCTGAGAGCCCATATGAGGTCATAGATATCCTCACCCTCTTAAGGCACTTAAAGTCTGGGTCCAGGGAGCTGAGGTCACTGGTGCCCCATCCAAGGGCACAAAGGTGCTTTACCTGGTCGTTTTTCTTCATAGCTGCACTTACGGGGTGCTTGTCTTGTGCCAGGAACTATGCTGGGCATTTTACACTCATTCTCATATGTAATCCTCATAGCGACCTGAGGAGTGGAGGTAATTAGTGTATCCCCATTGCACAAGTAAGAAAACTGAAGCTCAGAAGGTTCAGTGAGAGAGCCAAGGATCCACGGTTAGTAAGTAACAGAACAGGGCTACCAGACACGTGAACTGCGGCCACTAGGGACGGAGGGGAGCTTTAGTGGGTAGGGGGACGAAGAAAGGACATTTGGGACTGTAGGAAGTTGAAACAGTCGCCTCGGAAGCTGCTTAGAGGTGAGATTGGGCGCCATCCCAAGGCCGGGCTGTGTGCCTCTCGGCGATCCCTGGGCCCCGGGATTTTCCGCGCGCAGGGAGTCTGGCTAGCCGAGTGGGGGCGGCAGGGGGCGGGGCTTCTCTGGGCTCGCCCCATGCCCAGGTGTGGCGCTGGCTACCCGGGCAGGAAGGGACGACGCCCCGCCTCAGTGCTCGCGAGGTGTAGGGTACCCCGGCTGTCGGGTCAGGCTTGCTTGGGGACCGGGACTGGCCCGGCGGGCAGGGCCTTTGGCGGGGGCGGGGGTTTGGAGTGGAGGGAGAGCGTGCCGCGCCCTGCCCGGCCCAGGTGTCGTCTCCGGGGGCGGAGTTTGGGAACCGGGCCGTGGAGATTCCCGGCCGGACTAGCTGGCGGTAGGCGAGGGACAGAAGCCTACGAGACAAGGCAGGGCCGGGCGGCGCGGGGAGTGCAGAGGGCAGGCAAAGGCGGGGGACCGCCAGCATGTTCTCCCGAAACCACCGGAGCCGGGTCACCGTAGCCAGGGGCTCTGCCCTGGAGATGGAGTTCAAACGCGGCCGCTTCCGACTCAGCCTCTTCTGCGACCCACCGGAGGTGAGAGACCCGCGTCCCTGCCTTCCCCTCCCCGGGCTCCCGCAGCCCGGGCCGCCTGGGCCTCCCGCCCCGCCCGCGCGCGCCGAGGGGCGGAGACGCCGCGGGTCTGGTACAAACTAGTAGTTGTTGACTTAAAAAGTCAGGCGCGGACCGTCTGCACGTTAATCGGACCGTGCCACCCCAGACATTACCTGGCCCAGTTGGGATGATTTGCCTCCGCCTGGAAAAACCTCGGGTTGGCTTCAATTTAAGGGGCCCTAGGCTCGATTCCCCAAATGTGCCTTACCCCGGTCCTTCACGGCATCCCGGAGCAAAGGGCGGTGTGCAACCAGGCGGGCTCTAACAGATTCCTGGCCTGGGCGCCCGCTCCTTCCCTGGGCTCCAGCCGCAACCCACAACCTGTCTCAACCGTCTGGGACAGCCTCCATCATCAATCCTGACTTCTCCGCCGGTCTGCCCCCTTCGCTGAAACCCTCCCCAGCTGCTCCTCTGTGGCTGGGAGAATCGGGAGTGAGGGGGTTCCTTATTAAAGATTTGGGATTACTTCCCGCACTCAAACTTTCAGCCTCCTTTCCTGGGGCCTAAGAGGAGTCCAGCCTCTACAGTTGCCTCCTCGGCCCACCACTCTACACGTTGCTCAGGTCTGAGCCTTACCTGTAACTCCCTAAAGAGGCTCAGGAGGGTCTGAAAGATGTGGGGCTGAGCTAGGACTGACAGGGCGAGTAGCTACAGCAGAGGCTATCCCCAAGGTCAGCTCTCCTTTCCTGCTTGGCCTGGAAAGGGTTAAGTGAGAGGGCCTTCCTCACCCCTCCCTGCCGGGATTCCAGGCCTGGCTTCTGTACTTTACCCTACAGCCTGCCCAGAACTGCACTTTACCCTACAGCCTGCCCAGAACAAAGGCTCTTTCACACCGGTGTCCCACTGTCCCGGGCCTTCGTTGACTTTGAAGCTAGTGGGCCTCGGGGAGAGGACCTCTTTCGGGTCCAGCATAAGCAACGCCGCCTGGGGCCAGTGTGGGGGAGTGAGGGGCAGGCCCAGGGACCCGGAGGAGGGGCCTGTGAGCTGGGGCCGCCCCCGGGATAAGCCCAGCCTTTTGGGGGCCGTAGCGGAGGAGCCGGGGATAAGCCCGGCCTTTTGGGGGCCGTAGCGGAGGAGCCGGGGCGGAGCCGCTGGGACCCGGCGGAGCGGTATGTGACTCCGTGGGCCTGGGGTGGAGGGGGGTGGCAAAGCTGCAGCTGGCTGGGAATCGGGGCTGGTTTCCTGTCTGGAAGGGAAGGGGCCCGCAGAGGGGAGCGGGGGCAGCAGCAGCTAGGCACACCCCTGCCTTTCTCCCTCCGTCTCCTCCCTTCTGCTGGAAAAGCGAGGTAATTGTGAACCCAGGGTGGGGCGGGCTGGATGGGGGCCCCAAGTTGGAAGAGGTGGCCCTGGGGGTTGAGCCGCATTTACCCCTCTGTCCCACTCCCTGGGCTCACTCAATAAGGTCCTCACCGTTATCCTTCTTCTTCCTCAAACTAAGCCAGAACCCCTTTCAGAAAGCAACCTCCTGACAAACCCCACGACTCTGTAGAACCTGCATGAAGTGTCCCCTCCCTGCCCCCTTCCAGTTGTGCCTGCCCCTCACACCCTACCGCACACAGATTCTCTGTCCACCAGGCCAGGGATGTGGGCGGGGGGTGGGGAGGGGCCAGAGTCGGAATGAAAGAGCCTTTTTCTTCCACAGCTGGGAGAACAGCTGCCACCAAAGCAAGACTGGACACTCTGTGCCCAGAGTCCCCTCTGCAGCTGGCCTCCTCTCCGGGGACCCTGCTCATCCTCACCTCGCTTTCCTTTCCCTCCATGCCTGGCTCCCATCAGGGCCCTGGAACAGCGGTAGGCAAGGAAAGTTTGTCACAGCAGCCAGAGGGGTCTAACGGGAGTGCAAGAGGGACAGGGGCTGCCTCTGCCCTCTGTCCAAGAACTGCCCACCTCTTTCAAGACCAGGGGAGCAGCGGGAGGAATTGTGGGGCAGCGTGGTGCTTGCTCGCCCCACCCTTCTGAGGGGTCAACAAGGGAAGGGGCACCTGGGGGGCACAGAGATGCAGGACAGATTGCACATCCTGGAGGACCTGAATATGCTCTACATCCGGCAGATGGCGCTCAGCCTGGAGGTAACGCCCCCACCCCTGGAGTGCACCTCCTCCACAGCATCCCAGCCCATCTCTGCTCTGCCCTTTCCTGCTGGGGCTGAGCAGGGAGAGCAGAGTCTGCTCCAAGTGGGGAGAGGGATAGGCGGTTCTGTAAGCCCTTCGTTGGGTGCTCCGTGTGGACCCAGGTTCAGTTCTGCCAATTAGAGTACTGTGTTGGCAACAGGGTCTTCACACCTATTTCTGGAAGCTCTGTGGTTTGGTGTGGATGTGTGTTCTGGGGCTGAGGGCTCCTTTTAGGTATGGGAAGAAGAGGGGAGTTCAATGTGAGAGGTTTGCAGGAAGGAGATGGTCTTACCAGAGAAGGGGAAGAGGACTCTAGGGCAGGATTCTGTGGCCCTGAAGATGGCAGGGAGCTGTTTATTCTTTTTTTTAAATAGATTTATTTTATTTTTTTAAAATTAGTTAGCTAATTAATTAATTTTTGGCTGCATTGGGTCTTTGTTGCTGCTCACTGGCTTTCTCTAGTTGCGACGAGCGGGGGGTTACTCATCATTGCAGTGCACAGGCTTTTCTCATTGCTGTGGCTTCTCTTGTTGCGGAGCGTGGGCTCTAGGCACGCAGGCTTCAGTAGCTGTGGCACGCAGGCTCCAGAGCGCAGGCTCAGTAGTTGTGGCATACGGGCTTAGTTGCTCTGCGGCATGTGGGATCTTCCCAGACCAGGGGTTGAACCCGTGTCCCCTGCATTGGCAGGCAGATTCTTAACTACTGCGCCAACTGGGAAGTCCTTTTTTTTTTTTTTTAGTTTTTGGCCGCACCCCACAGCATGTGCGATCTTAGTTCCCTGACCAGGGATCGAACCCACACCTCCTGCATTGGAAGGCAGAGTCTTAACCACTGGACTGCCGGGGATGTCCCTCATTTATTTATTCTTAATCACATTTATTGAACACCTACTATATGTCAGCTTCTTTCTAGATCTTGGGATACCTCAGTGAACAAAACAGGAAAGGTCCATTCTACTGGGGGAACAGACAAGAAGCATGCAAACTAATAATCTCACATAGTGAAATTATGATGAAAACGGGGGGGTGTAATAAAAATCGGGTAGGGGGGGCAGCATTAGATGTAGGAGTCAGGGAAGGCCTCTGTGAGCTCTTTGAGCTGTGACCAGAAGGATATGAAGATATGTAAAGATGGGAGGAAGGGCTTTCCAGACAGAGGGCATAGTAAGGGCAAAAGGCTCTTAAATGAGGATGATGGTGATATGTTTGTGGAAGAAGGAGAGCCAGTGGGGCTGGAACATAATAGCTGGGGTCGAGCTGATGGGTGCGAGCCAGATTATGCAGGGCTTTGTAGTCCGTGACAAGGCATTTAGATTTTACTCTAAGTGTGATGTTGGCTCATGGAAGGGTTTTAAGCAGGGGGACAACTTATCTAATGTTTTAAAATGATGGCTGTTGTGTTTGAAAGGAATAGGCTAGGCAGGGGTGGGGGGTGGGAGGGAGAAGGGTTGGCCAGACGAATAGCAGAAGACCACCAGCTAGGAGGTCGTTATAGCCTTAGGGGAGTGAACCTGGTGGTATGGATTAAACGCTCTTGGTGGAGATAGGGAGAAGGGGGTGGATTTCAGATGATGGTGGTAGATCTGACAGGGCTTGCTGACGTACTGGACATGTGGGTGCGGCCAAGAGAGGGCTCCAGGATGACTCTCTGGTGTGTGGCTAAGCAACTGGGCGATGTGGTCATTTACTGAGATGGGGAAGAGAGAGGAAGCTGAGGAAGTGACTGCCTGAACCAGGCAGGGTGTTGCTGCTAAGGGAGGTCAGAGGCAGGACAGTAGAGAGTCCAGCTCAGAAGGGGAATTTATTGCACATGTGTTTGTACCCTCAACCGGGTCCCCACTCCCTAGATCATGATAGACATTACGAGTCAATCATGGCAGTCTTCACCAACAAATCCATGCATGGCCTCACAATCTTTCTCAGCTCAACCTTGGCATAAATTATGCAGGTTGTGTCCTTCATAAGGGCACTGCATAGTGGCAGGAGTCCTGGTCTGGTTTCAGGTGGTGTGAGGAGGGGACACCTTTATCTAATTTGTTTGCCTGGAGAGGATTATCTTTTTCTAAAATGGAGAAAGGTGCCCAAGGATCCCATTGGGACTCTGACACTACATATTGTCCTCTGTTGGCATATGAAATAAAACCTATTTGCCATCCCTAGTCCTCTGCACTGTCCATGTTACTAGTTACATGTGGCTATTAACTTTAAAATTTAGTTAATTAAAATGAAATAAAATAAAAAATTTAGTTCCTTAATTACTCTAGCCACATTTCATGTGCTAGATGGCTGCTGAACATTTCCATCATTGCAGAAGATCTTATTGGCCATGGCTGGTCTAGGTATTTAAATGTTCGAATTCTGCATGCCTCCCCCTCCATGTAATTTTTCTTCATAGGAGCTCTGCCCAAGTTCTGGGGAAGAGGAGGGGGCTTAGATTTCACTTTGATCATCTCTCATTCAGTCTTGGGTTGGTTGAGGGTGCTGTGTTCTTTCTCCAGGAAGCTCAGCAGTTCCCCAACCCCCATCCCATTGATGTTTCAGGGATTAGCAAGAGAGGTAGTCGTGGAAGTGTAAATTCAAGAAGACTTTCTGGAGGAGGCAACTTAAGCTGCAATTAAAGGGAAGGTGGGAGTGCTGGGCCCAGGTAGGGGTTAGACTTTCCCATTTAATCCTCAAACAGTAGGAGGTGGAATTACCACGCTCTCCCACCCCCAGTTTACAAACAGAGGCTCCAGAGGTTAAGTTCTCATGGCTAGTCAAGTTCCTAAGCCAGGATTTGAACTTAGCCCTGGTGGAGATTCTAAAGGGAACATAAGGTGATGAGAAGCAGAGAGGGAAGTCAGAGATAGAAGGGAGTGGGAGGAACTGGAAAGGATGTCCAGAGAGGGCCTAATGTGTGCTGGGGCTTCTGCCCATGACTCATCCTCCTTCAGCCCCTTGGGCCCTGAGCGGAGTCCAGCTTAGGGCTCTTTCCCAGGGGAGTCTGGTGAAAGTACTGCCGGCTTGGGAAGAGAGGGTGTGTGGGTGGGGAGGGGGGCGACATGGAGCTATACCTGAGGTACGGAGATGGGGGTGAAGCTCCGGGATCCAGAGCCTGCGTCAGGATTCCCGAGGTGCTCTGCCTAAAGGGTGGGAGATTTCTATGGCACTGTCCACCGAGGGCCGTGGGAGAATGGATTCGGACCCGAGTGCATGGGGGGAGAGTGGTAGCCAGGGTGTCTGCACCCCCAGTCCGACTCATCCAGGCTGGATACAGCGACTTCCCTGCATCCCCAGTTATTCCGATGTATACACTATCTCCCTCCCGTATGCACCCGGGCCAGGAGTCATCCTGGAGGGCAACTGCAACCCGGAGGGGCCCCCTGGCCTCCGGCAGCTCCGGAGCCTGGAGCCCTTTCTAGAGTGAGGCCGGTGCTCCCGGAGGTACCGTTCCTCCGCGACTAGGTCTCTGTGGTTAGCACCACCTGGAGCCTAACCGGGCCAATCGCACAGAGGGACTGAGGGACCGCCTGCGTCCCGGAGCCCCTCGGCCGCTCTCGCGGCAGTTGGTAGATGATGTCATCGGCTCTCTCTGCGGGCGGGGCGGCTCCCCGGACCAGGGACAATGTCCGCGTTGCGCCGCACGTGCAGTGGACAGGGCTAGGGAAGAATTCGTGAGTGCTAGGGCCGGGACCAAAAGGCTAGTCAGGAGGTGGCCTGCGGACGCTGCTCGGCCCCACCCCCACCCCCACCTGTTTGGGGGTGTTTGTGGTAGAAGCTAGATGCAGAATGGGATAGGGGTTGGCAAGCAGCAAACCGTAGCAGAGGTGGGACCCTGGTGCAGGCAGTCATGGTGGGGGTAGGGGCAGCTGTGTAGTCTGAGAGGGCTTCCTGGTGGAGGCGGCGTAGGTACCCGGTTGGCCTATTTCTGAAGGGTCAGGAAGGGAAATGTGGATAGTGAGGGTGATGAGATGAGGTGAGACGTGATGAAAGTCTGGCCCAGCTCAAGTAGGGAAGGAAGAATCAGCAGGGAGGCTGGACAAGGCAATTCCCGGAAGCAGGAATTTAGGGTGTTGAGGTCTTGGAGACTTGAAGGCTGGAGTCATCAGGAAAGAAGCAAGGGCACATAGTGTGGAAAAGAGCTGGTGTGAGGGGGAAGACAGGTTTTGGTTTTGTGCAGTCACACTCATCCTCCTCTTCCAACCCTGTGACTCCACTTGGCTTGCCTTCTGATTTGTACACTGTAATAGGGTTAGTCTTCCACCTCTTCTCTGAAGCCTTCCCCATCACCTCAGCCAGAAACAAATAGGGTCTGTTTCCCGTGAGTGTGTGTGTGCCATGACGTGGCACTTACGGAGCAGCCATTAACGTCTGCATCTCTCACCTCCCAGCTGGATCTCAAATATGGAGCTTCGGACAGCACAGGGATGCTCCAGTGTTATTGGGTGAATGCTACTGGGCTGAAGTAGCATCGTTAAAATAAGCATCCCGCCCCATGCATACCATATGCTGTGCATTGGGCATTGTGCTAAGTGCCTACTCACTCCTGACTTGCTTTACCTGTTTTCCCATCCCCATTCCTTGCCTCTGTCCTTACCTCCCAGACTCAGAGGGCCAGCAGATGGCAGGTGCCCAAATTTGGGGTGTGTACTGCATTCTCTGCAGCATGGATGAACACTGTAGGCGGTATGCTCCTTCTCCACTGACCCCTTGCCAACTAAATGTCCTCTCTCATCACTTGAGTCTTTGGGGTAAGCCAGGATGGCCTTTACTATCTGTGGCCATTCCCTTTAGGTGGTAGTTCTCAGCCTGGGCTGCACCTCAGAGTCACTTGGGGAATTTTCCAAAAAATGCACATGCCCCACTCGTAGAGATTCTTATTCTGCTACTCTGAGGTGGGGTCTCGTGATTTATTATTTTTTTTAACTCAGAAGATTTAATTTTTTAAAAGGTAACACAATTTCCAATAGTACAGTAGTAAAGGAGCATATATATAAAGTATCATAAATTGATTTTCCATTCCTGGCTCCCAGCCCCACAGCCACTACTATTTTATGCATGTCTATCGATATGTATATGCATATATATATATATATATATATATATAGTGTACAAATGGTAGCATGCTGTTCTTTCTTTTCTCACTTCATATACTTTGAAGATCGCTTCATTTTTGCACATGTCTATCTTACTCTTTAATGTCTGCAATAGTCCATATTTCATGGTATAGATGTGCTATAACTTATTTAACCAATGCCCTATTGAAGGACTTTTAATTTTGGTGTTTTAAAATGATGCTGCAATGAATATGGCTCTGCCCACAAGTGTAACTATATCTGTAGGATAAACTCCTAGATGTTGGATAGCTGGATCAAAGGATATGTGAATTTGTAGGTTTTACAGATTTTTCCAAATTGCGCTCAAAAGAGGCTGAAAAAAATTTATACTCCTAGAGGGAGTATAAATTTTAACAAAGTCTCTCTGGTTATTTGTGGGCTGCTGAGGTTGAGACTCAACCCTTGACCTTTAGTTGCCTGAAACATAAGTTTCTTGTCAGTTTCTCGTGGACCACAGTCCACCTGGGAATGAAGGGTGCTTCAACCTGTCCCCCAATTGACATTTCCTTCTCATCCTTATCCCCACTCCGGCTAGGACACAGAGTTGCAAAGAAAGCTAGACCATGAGATCCGAATGAGGGAAGGGACCTGCAAGCTGCTGGCGGCCTGCTCCCAGCGAGAGCAGGCTCTGGAAGCCACCAAGAGCCTGCTAGTGTGCAACAGCCGCATCCTCAGCTACATGGGCGAGCTGCAGCGGCGCAAGGAGGCGCAGGTGCTGAGGAAGACAGGCCGGCGGTGAGCAGGGGGGAAGCGAGGCTTTATGGGAGTAGTGGCACAGTGTGTGTGTTTATGGAGTATGGAGTATGGAGCACCCTGAAGATGACTTCCTGGTGAAGACTTACCAGGGTCCTAGAAGACACCTTGGTGTTTTACCACCACAGTGTGCTGCCCAGAGGTGCACTAGTGAGTTGCAAGACACTGGCTCAGGAAAGCCAGTGTATCTGGTGAAAGGCTGGCAGTCTGAGGAGTAGTCATGCAAAAGTGCTAATTTGCTAAGCCCTGCCTGTGATCTGATGAGTCTGGCTGGCTGGCTTCTGGAAAGCTAATTTTCTCATAGCTGGTTCACCAAATGGCCAATTTGCTAAATGACCAATTTACTGTAACTGACCATAGTTCATTGTACCTGGGGTTTGCCTCATTAAAGTCAGGGATTGGGAAAAGAAATAATAAAAAAAAAAAAATTTGAGGGAAAGCCTACCCACTCACATAAATTAGATTGTGCACTAAAAGGACTCCACTCTTGGATGTGAAACACAACCTACACTGGCATTAGACTGCTGATCTGACAAATCTGTAGTGAAATGGTTGAGGCGATGCTCTGGTAAAACTAAAATGTGGGAAAAAGTATTTGGCAAATTGATCGTTCTGAGAACTGACCATTTTTGGTGAACTGGTCATTTGGAAAACTGGCTTCTGGCAAAGTAACCTGCTTGATCCCACAAGGCTGAGTGGGGAGAAGGTCCAGGCCCCTCACCGACATAGTGTCATCCCAGCTCATCCATGAAGGCTGACACAAGGAGAGGTTGCCAGGAGGCCTCCAGAGTGCACCCATGAAGACACCAGGGGAAGGCTGCTCCATAAAGTTAAACGAAGAGCAAGCAGGCATGGGGACACCTTCTACTGTGAGTTTGCTGTCTCTTAAGAGGCGGCCATTGACAGGCTCTGCCCTGCCCAAGTCCCCACACAGCCCATACAGTGTGATCTGAGGTGCACCCCAAGTCCCTGGCAGCTAAACACATTGCCATCAATGCCACATCATTTAGTTTAAGGCTAAGTCACTAATTTCATTATAATGAATTATAAATTAGTATGGATAAGCTGGCCATCACCTTAGGAGAGGGACACAAGCTCGGTGAGTCCTAATGATGGGCGGGGAGGGGAGGAAGGCCGATGTCCCCCCTGAGGGGGGGGACTGGGGAACTTGGGGCACTGGGAAGGTTCGGCCCATCTAGCCAGAAGGGTAGAGGAGAAATCAAAGCTGAGGGGGAGGATGGAGAGAGATTTGCAGTAAATGGAACACAAATGTTCCCTACTTGGGTTCCTGATTTTCTGACTGATCCAGTACCCTCCTTTATTGAAGTGATGAGATGGTGGAGAAAAGCAGCCTCCTTTGTTGTTAAAAACAAAGCCTGCAAACTCCTCCAAGCCTGGGGGTTAATGGAGAAGAGTCCTTAAAAGGGAGTCTCTCTCTGTGGGCACCTGTGTCCTCAAGCCCCACTTCTCTCTGGCAGGAGTCTGGGGAGGTGGTCAGGAAGGGTGCTTGTGCGGAGGGTGGCCTGAGCTTGTACTGTGTGTGTGAGCTAAGAGCCTCTAACATTCCCAAGCCCAGCAACCTCCTGGGTTCAACTGACAACTCTCCCTAACAGTCCTTCAGCCCTGCCATGTCAGCCTGGCTGGGACCTGGCAGCTGGGTCCTGGGCCAGGGGTGTCCTAGAGCCCTTGGGAACCAGAGCCAGGGGGAATAGTGTCAAGAGGCCAGGCTAGGACGTTGTGATTTGCCCACAGGCCTTCTGACAGTGGGCCGCCCGCTGAGCGCTCCCCCTGCCGTGGCCAGGTCTGCATTTCTGGTAAGAAGCACAACTACCCCAGCTGTTGGCATTCTTTGCCCAATGATAAGATCTCCTGCCCCATCTCAACATCTATTCCTATCTGTCTGCCCCTTAGATCTCCGGATTCCACTCATGTGGAAGGACACAGAATATTTCAAGAACAAAGGTGGTGAGTTCCACACACATGGGACAAATTTAAGGGAGTGACCCTGAGATTGGAGGTCCCTGTGGGGCACATCTTTACCAGTTTTGCTCTCTGTCCCCAGACCTGCACCGTTGGGCTGTGTTCTTGCTGCTGCAGATAGGGGAACACATTCAGGACACGGAGATGATCCTGGTGGACAGGACCCTCACAGACATCTCCTTTCAGAACAACGTGCTCTTGTGAGTATGAGTACCTCATCCCTATGGCTCCCACCTTTCTCTACTCTGCTCGAATCCTTGGATGAGGTAGCCACAGGGGAGGGGAGGGAGAGGAGAGGGAGGAAGGGAGATGGGCCTTCCCTGTGGAGCTGTCCTGTACTTGCATGACATCCATCCTCCACCACAGCACTTCCCCAGACCATCCTCCTGTCCTCTCTTCCTCCCATATTCCTATAGTGCCGAGGCAGGGCCAGACTTTGAACTGCGGCTGGAGCTGTATGGGGCCTGCGTGGAAGAGGAGGGGGCCCTGGCTGGAGCCCCCAAGAGGCTTGCCACCAAACTCAGCAGCTCGCTGGGCCGCTCCTCGGGGAGGCGTGTGCGGGCATCTCTGGAGACAGCTGGGGGCTCAGGGAGCAGTCCCATCTTGCTCCCCACCCCGGCTGTTGGGTAAGGCCCTGTATTCCCCCACTGCCCTCAGCTGGCCACAGGTGACCTCTGAGCTGTGTTGAGCATGCAGAACTTATTTTGCACTGCTGCCAGGACATGCAGACAGATATGAATAAGCAGTGGTCACATAGCTGGGAGGCACTCTGGCTTGTACCTCAGGGCTTGTACCCCAAGCCAACTGAGAAGAGCAGTAGGAATGCAGGAAGAGCTAGGCTCTGGGGTCATCACTTTTTGGCAGCAGCAAATACATCTTATGTGGATAGAACAGAGTGCCCCTGGTTGAAGCCGGGTAGCCTGGGTCCTGTGGTGTTGCCTACAGGAACCTGAAGGCACCTAGTGGAACCACTGGGTCTCTGAGCAGCAGTTTGAAAACCTTCCAGGTAATGAAGAGAATGCTTATTTTGGAGACAGATATAGATTCAAATTCCAACTCTAAGCTATATTTATGGGCAGATATCTTAACCTCTTTAAGCCTCAAGCTGCCTCAGGGCTGTTGTGGGAACACAGTGGGATAACATATTTAAAGCACAGGCCCCGGCACTTAGCAGGAGCGCAGTAAATGTTCCAACCCCTGTGGGGGAGGCAAGCTAGTTTTCTGTGGGGCAGCCTGAACAATGGGGCAGACCTGCTCAGCTTACAGCTCCTGCCATCCAACATGCCCCTCATTAGGCTCCTGCCCACTTCTCTGTCCTGTAGTGGTCCTCGTTACCACCTCTTGGCTCATACCACACTCACCCTGGCAGCAGTGCAAGATGGGTTCCGCACACATGACCTGACCCTCGCCAGTCATGGTGAGTATGTGTGTATGTGGGGGATGCTGGATGGTGAGAAGAGGGGCCGTTGGATGGTCCCCTTCACATTCCCCACCCTCACCCTGCGCTTCCTCCTACCCCAGAGGAGAACCCCGCCTGGCTGCCCCTTTATGGTAGCGTGTGTTGCCGTCTGGTGGCTCAGCCTTTCTGCATGACTCAGCCTACTGCAAGTGGTACCCTCAGGGTGCAGGTGAGGGGCCCTGAGGAGTGGAAGGGAACAGGGAGAAGGCAGAGGAAAGCCAGATGACCCAGGAATCAAAGAACTATTGAAAAAGCAAGATCTGGGTGGAGGAAGGAGGGGCATGGCAAGACAAGAGGAGGGTGGGCAGAAAGGAGCAGTTTCTCTGTGGGGGGCTGGGAAGAAGGGTGTTGGGGGTGTGATTCCCCTAGGAAACCTTGAGTCATTTATGCAGCAAACTGGGGAGCTGCAGGACTGGGTGCGAGTGCATGGAGTCTTGAAAGGCACAAACCTCTTCTGTTACCGGCAACCTGAAGACACAGACACTGGGGAGGAGCCGCTGTTTACTATTGCGATCAACAAGGTGATGAATCCCTGGTGGTGAAGCCACCCAGGTGGCAGGGTTCGGGAGCCTCTCCATCAGGCCCCAGGAGGGTGGGCACAGACCTCAAAGGGATCAAAGCTAGCGTCCTGTTCCAAACAGCACCACACCCAGCTTCAGGGCCAGGGTTGTTGGGACCATATTCTCCCCAACCAGCATCACTGGAAAATGATCGTCCCTTCTACTCACCAACCTTAGACCCTGCCAAGTCTCAGAGAGGGTTCTATAGCCAGTTTAGGACTTTTCATCCTCCTTCCATCTTTCCCCTCAGGTTCAATCTGCATCTCCCTCACCGTTTCCTGGTTTTCTCTCCCAACCCAAGTCCAAGGACCCTCTTTGTTTCCTAGCCCTTTTGCTAGCATTCCTGCCGACTTATGAAAGTACTGAGGGACCTCAGGCCTCGGCATTCCTGTTCCTGCCTGCCTCCTTGCCTTCCCTGCCTCGCTCAACCCCTCCTTCCCTGTCTCCGTCTGCTCCTCTTTTCCTAAGGACGACCTGTCTCGTCCCCTTCCTTTCCTGCTATTTCTTTCCACTCTGGTCAGTAGGAGGCAAATGAGAGGGCTTCTTGAAGGCCCCACAAGCTCCTCCTTCTAAGGCAGGGATGACCAAGCCTGCCTGATGTCACTGCTGACTTCTGTGACCAAGGTGAAGGTGGTGGAAGCAGATCCTGTCTTTCTCCTGCAGGAGACTCGAGTCCGGGCAGGGGAGCTGGACCAGGCAGCGGGCCGGCCCTTCACCCTGAGCATCAGTAACCAGTATGCGGAGGATGAGGTGACACACACCCTTCAGGCAGAGAGTCGGGGAGCCCTGCAGAGCTGGATGGAAGCTCTGTGGCAGCTTTTCTTTGACATGAGTAAGAGGGGGGGGGCTGGATTGAACCTTCAGGAGGGACTGTGGATCGTTACTTTTACCAGAGGCCTCTGTTTCAAGAATGTGTGGAAAGGAATGTAGCAGGGGAGAGGGTAGCCTGGCCCTCTCACAGTCCTCCCCCTACCCACCCCAATCAATGCCCTCCCTGCAGGCCAGTGGAAGCAGTGCTGCGATGAAATAATGAAAATTGAAACCCCTGCTCCTCGGAAACCACCCCAAGTACTGGCCAAGCAGGGGTCCTTGTACCATGAGATGGGTGAGTGAAAGTGCACTCTGGGATCCTGATGGGAATTTGGGTCGGGGGCTTCAAGGGAACCCAGATAATGGAGACAGAGAGAAAGCACACTTCGGGCTAAGGCAGAGCTCTGGGGACCCAAGTCCCACCCAGCATTCCTTTCCCTTCTCCAACTCTTCTTAAAACCACCTCCACCGAAGTTCACAACAAAAACCCACAGAACCAGATGCATTTCATGGATTTTTTTCCCGTAATTTCTTCTTTTCTGTCTCCCTTTCTGCATGTGGATTCCTGTCTCCTCCTCTGACCCTTCACTTGCCCGGCACTGCTTTCATTTTCCTCCTCTTTCTTGGCTTCTTCACCTACTTCTGCCCACCCTCCTCTCCCTGTCTACCCTGTCACCCCATATCCCAGTCTTATCAGAACCTGTGACTCCAGGGGGCCCAAGTGAGGGGCTGCTCCTGCAGGATAATGCAATCTCAGCTGAGATCCAGGCTTGGCTTTCCTCCTACAGTGACAGGTGATGCTCAGGGCTGAGTAGGTCTGGGGCCTAAGCTCTGACTAGCCCCCTCCCCTCAATCCCTTCCCGGTGCCACAGCTATTGAGCCGCTGGATGACATCGCAGCGGTGACAGACATCCTGGCCCAGCGGGAGGGCACGAGGCTGGAGACGCCCCCACCCTGGCTAGCAGTGTTTACAGACCAGCCTGCCCTGTCTGGCCCCTGCTCGCCTGCTTCAGTGGCCCCAACCCCAGCCCAGCCCCATTCCCTGCCCTGGGGGAGACCCCGAACGTTATCCCTGGATGCTGTCCCCCCAGACCACTCCCCTGGGGCTTCTCACTCGGTTGCCCCTCTACCCCCGAAGCGGTCCCCACAGTCCAGAGGCCTCTGCAGCAAAGGCCCACCCGACACTTGGCTCCAGTCCCCAGTGTGAGATGGTGCACTGGCAACAGGATCTGGTCAGAAGAGGAGATGAGCTGTGTGCAGTTGGGCTCTGGATTCGGCGCTCTTTGTAGCAGCTTGGCCAGCTTGGCCTCCCCTTCCTCTGCTGGACTGGGGATAGGCTGGGGAGGGGGAGCAGAAGCCCCTTTTAAGCTGTGGTTGCCATGGTGCTGAGGGACTCATTCCCAGGGCTGGCTGGGACCCCCTAAGCCCTTCCTGGGAGAAAACTGGAACCAACCCTGCCCTACCTCCCTGCACTAACCAGCTTTGAGGATGGCACTGAAGAGCCCTGGGAGGGAATGCACCTCCCTTGTGACTCCCACATTGATCATTAAAGTTATTTAACATCAGCCTTCACCTGGTTCTTGAGGACAGGTTGCTTCTTGGCTTGGTCTGGACCTGTCACATCCCCTCATCCCTGGAGCTTAGTTCACTAGTTGTGAAGTATGACTATGATACTGAGTAACCAGACAAGGGCTGGGTGGAGGCGGGTACTTTATAAATACCACAGGGGAAACGGAGGGCTGCTTTTCTCTCACATGCTGCTGAATCTCAGGATCTCGGCGAGGTCATAGCCAGTCACAGCAAAGGAGCTGCCTGCAGGATCACAGAATCGGGCACCACACACCTGGGTGTCGGGTACACACTCTCCATGACAGTGCTCCACCTGGGAGAGAGGAGAGCTGCTCAGGGCCTGCTGCCTCATGCTTGGGTCCTCATTCCACTCCCCTTCCCATTCCACAAGACACACCTCAATGTAGCCACCCTCTGGGCTTCTGCTTAGCTTCCAGATGTGTACAAAGGTGTCCTCAGCCGCAGAGAGTAGCTATAAAAAAAAAGGCAGGGAGGACCAGTGGGAGTCAGAACGTGCTGACAGGGGACTGGTGTAGGCTGTAGAGCCCAGTCCAGGTGCCTGAGGAGGGGCCGACACTGAGTGGCAGAGATAAGCCTGTGGAGTTCCTCTCAACATCCCAGCACCAGAAACAAGGGTATGTAGGGACAGAGGAGGAGACTGACCTTGCCCACCTCAGGAGCCAGATCCAGGGCACAGATGGCCCGGGCGTGGGCATCGATCTGGACATGTAGAGTTCCTGTACTGGCTTCATACAGACGCACTTGCCCGTTTCCATAGCCTGCTGCTATGGTCCCCTGCCACAGCTGCACAGAAGGGCACGGGACCCTGCAAGAGTGATACCCTACTTTGATTTCCCAGACCCAAGCCTACTCCCCACCCGGAAGCTACCTCAGGAAGGCCTCAGCCCCCTTCCGCCTCACCTACCCGAATCCTGGAATTCGGGTCAATAATTTGAATTCAGGCCCTGACTGCCAGACACACAGCAAGCCTGAGTCATCTGCTGTCACCATGTCAGCCACGCAGTCCTGAGGGGAAAGGCAGGATCAGCCCTTCCCTTTCTCCCCTGCTGGGTCCTGTATACAGGGCAGCAGGGGAAGGGAAGCAGTATTTGCATCTTTGCCTCTCCAGGGAAAGGGCAAGATGTGAAGCCATCACTGGCTGGAGGGGTCCCCTGGAGGCATAAAATGCTTTCCTTGTATTCTTTATAGTCTCACTCCCTACCCTGACCCCAACACACACACCATGTGTTTGGGTATATAATTGTCCTCATTGGATGGATGATGAAACTGAGGCCATAGTGTTAGGACCTTCTGGAGGTCTTGCAGTGAGCCAGCCACAGTCATGACTAGACTCTGGGCCTCTTGACAACCCCTAAACCCAGGCAGCCAACATAGCCCATGGGCCCAGCTCTGTGCCAGGTGCGGTGTAACATAGGAATTAGATGATACATACCCTGTTTTCAAGAGGTTTACAATCCAACTGGGGAGACAAGAGTTGTCTGAGGGCAGTATCAATTCAGGGTTCAGCTAAGGGAGATCAGCGGGAGCTGGAATAGGGGGAAGGCTTCCTGGAGAGGATAGCACTGGAGGTGGGCCTGAACTTACCGAAGTTCAGAGAAGGAAGCCACACATGTCAGAGCTGGAAAGTATCTCAGAAACCATCTGTCCCAACTCTTCCATTCACACCAGTATTGTAAAGTGTGAGTGAACTATTAAATGCCACGTAAATGTAAAGTATCTCAGGCTTCATCACTGGAACTGAGGTTGCTAAAGCCTAGGAAAGTGCGGCAATTTGCCCAAAGTCATCCAGCTGCTTCGTGGCAGAGCCACGGCTGGAACCCAGGTCCCGTGCCTCCCAAGGTGGGGAGGCCCCCAGATTCACTGGAACAGTAGGGGGAATCCACTCACCTGTCCCTGGGCAGGCTCGGTGGCAATGTCTGTGACTGGTGTCTGGTGCCCAGCCAGCTCTTCACTCAGTACAATGTTGGGACCCTTGGCTGGGATGTCAAAAACCAGTACCCGGCCTGACCACATTCCTGCAGAACCAGTGCTCCACTGATGGCTTCCTGATCCTCCCAGGTCTCCAGCCACCACACTCAGCACTCCCTCCATCCCAGAAACCTTAGTAACAAACCCACCTCTCACTGCTCCAACAGCCCCACCCCTACCTTCACTACCCTTTTCCTATCCCACCCTGCCCCTATGAACCCCACCATGGCTTTTTGGAGTCTCTCAGATCCCCCTTCACTCCCACCCTTCCCTCTAACACTGCACAATTTCCTCAGACCTTTGGCATCCTCCTGGCCAAAGGCTATACCCCTATACCTCAGCACCCCCCAACGCCCTGCCCTTGGCCCCCTCACCCACACAGATGAAGTGGCCACTGGCAGCAATTCCTCGGGCAAACACAGCCTGCACTGAGAGGGGAAAATGATTAGAAATAGCGTCTCCCCTAACCCCAGCAAACCCTCCCTACCCCCACCCAACCCACTCAGTCCTGCAGGTACCTAGAGAGGCATCTCCAGCATCCAGTGCATGCCAATAGACCATGACGGAGCCATCAGACTCATACATCTGGAAGACCAAGGCAAGGATGGGGTCATGACGCAGCTGACCTTTGCTGAGCTCTGTGCTGATTACTCCACATACTCATGTTAGCCTTAGCCCATCTAATCCTCAAAACCACCCTGGGAGGTAGGCACTACTTCTATCTCCATTTAACAGAGGAGGACACTGGGGCTCTGAGAAGTTAACTGAATTGCCCAAGGTCATACAACTTATAAAAGGGCAGATACTGGAGACGGCACTTGAGAACTGGAAAACAAGGAAGGCATGAAGATGAGAAATAAGGAAGAGGGGGCTAAGCATTTGAACAGCTTGGAAATGTTTAGAAATAAATGGGGTAAGGTCTAGGGGCCTTGGAGAGAAGTAGAGAAGACCCTAGTGGGGGAGGGCAGGAAGGTCCTCTTCTTACTTGTATTCCTCGATGTGAGGTGAGTACCAGCAATACTCGGAAAGGGAGGACACACCAGTGGACCTAGAGGGAGATGAATCAGAGTGGAAGAAGTGGTCAGAGCAGGGGAATGAGGACTCAAAAGTGTGGAAATTCAGATGGTTAGGGAAGGCCTGTTCCTTGAGGTTTGGAGAGGAAGAACTGGTTTAGGGTTGGGTTCAGTAACACCACTCCTAACTCCACGCCTCACCTGGGTGATAAGTGGGGGGCTTACTCCAGCGCCCTCCTTAGCTTGGAGTTGGCGCTGGGCCAAGGGCGCACCCTCAGGAGCAGCGCTGAGAAGCTGGGCGCTGGGTCCATGGACTACTCCAAAATGTGTGAGGTTGCGGCCGGGCAGCTGCAGCACACTGAGGTTGTTGCACAGGGCGGCGGCTGAGCCTCGAAGGGGGATGGAGCGCTCCCGGCGGAACATCCTTGGGGAGAGACGCCCGAATCACAGGCGCGCGGAAGACAGACGACAGCGGAGATTCCTGTGGGGGCTGGGAGGTGGGAGTGGGTGCTGTCACGAGGCACTGGGAGAGACCCCTGAGATTGGGTAGTGATGTGAATGAGGGCCTCGAGGATGGTGATGGGGGATCACATGGCGTGGGAAGGGTATTGTGGAGCAGGCAAGGGGAACCCTAGGGCTGAGTCATGAGGCGACAGGGGTTCCCAGAGGAGGAATTGCGGTGGCCCAGGACTCAGTGGCCCCAAGAGCCCGAGCCAAGGCGGGATGAAGCAGGGTAGCCCCCAGGCCCTTCCTCCCTCGCCCTGGCTCCCCGAAGCCCCCGGACCAGGTCAGAGTTCACACCAGCAGCTTGCCGGACACGAGAAGCGTCCCGTCCCTCCGAATCCACCGCCACCATAGAGACGACGCACGTACGCACGGCCGTTGGGTGGGGCGAGCAACCCAAACGTGCAGCGCGCAGCGCTGCTGCCAGGTCAACTGTAGGCGGGGCGAGCCCGCCAGCGGCGTGGTTGCCGAGGCGACCGATAGGCGGCAGCAGCAGCGGCGGCGGGACAGGAAAGCAGCTGGATGCCCGGGGCTGGAGCTACAGCTGCGGCGATGACGCACGAAGGCCCGGTGAGCTTTAGCTCAGCTGAGGGTGCCCCAGAGCGGGGATAGACCGTTAAGATCGGTGTCCTGAACCGTGGGCCAGATCTGTGCCACCCGGCGCCCGCCCTCCATGCGGGCATTCAAGATGACCAAGGAAGCCATGTCGGTGCACTAGGGCAGAAAATCTACACCTGCACCACGCCCACTCACAAGCATTTTCACACTTGGAACCTGAGGGAAAGGGGTTAAATGGGTGGTGCAGAGCTCAAGAACAAGAAGTGACTTTGGAAACAGTTAATGCATGTATAATGTTTCTTATACTGAGGTGTACCCATTTGAATGGATAAACCAGAATTAGGCATTGGGGAGAGGTGTTGCTAGATATGATACATTTCGAGAATTTCAGGAGGAAGAAATGGATTAAACAACAATTCTGAGGCTGTACTTGAAAGTCAATTGTTTAAAGCCGTTATCACGGGTGTCACATGAGACGCTGGGTGGGGAAGTCTAAGGAACCAACTCTCCCTACCTGCTCTGCTCTGGCCAAGCCTGGACTGGGCCATGGGCCATTCCCTGGGCTTGCCAAGTGGACTGTTCTCTCTAGCAGAGAGAGGAAATGAGGCTTAAGGGATTTTGAGTTCAGCGTGAGGTTTAGGAAACACCAGAGTTGGGGGAGAATGAATTTTGGGGAACACCATGTATGAGGCAATAAGGGTGGGGATGGGGAGGCAAAGGTTTGGGAAGATTACGTTGGGAGGTAAATTTTAGAAGGAATCAGGTTCAGGGAGACTGTTGTGGGGAAATGAGAGAGCTCCCAAGAATCTGCTACTAAATTCCTATGTCCTTAATATGGATTTTGGGGGGACTAGATTTTTCTTTTTCAGTGGCTTTTTCTTGATTATAAAAGGATACAAAGTCACTGTAGAGAACTTATAAAATGGAGAAGAGTGTAGGAAAGAAACATATCCACTATTACAATTTTTGTGCTTTCCTTTTCTTCAACACATCGGTTTACATATCTGAGATCATACTTGATATGTAATTTTGTATCCTGCTTCTTTCAGTTAACATTACATCATAAGTATTTACCTATGCTATTGTAAATTCTTCCTAAAGACTGCCTTTAATCATTGCATAATAGTCCATCATATAGGTAGCACACAATTAGCCACCTATTCTCTTTTTGTTAGATGTATGTTTTCAATATTCTGCTATTATAAATGACATCACAGGGACTATTTTAGAGAATATATATTTTCATTTCAGAATATGCCTTTGTGTGTGTTCATAAAACTGGAATTGGTACTTTTGAAGGTTGGACAGCTTTTCAAAAGTTTATTAGTCATCAACAGTTCCACTTTTGTGAAATATTATGTCCTTTGCTTATTATCCTTGGAGGTCTTATGATTTTAAAAAATTTTATGCATTTTTAATGTATTGGGGGATATTTATCCTTTTTTAAAATTTGTTGCTCATATTTTTTGTTTAGGAAGCAGGATAAAGTCAAACTCTGGAGTCAGACAGACTGGCATATGAAATATGACCCCACTACTTCCTTGCTCTGTTGTCCTGGGCAAATTCTGTAAAATGGGGATAAAAATAGTATGTAGTCTAAAAAATGTAGGAATTGAATCCATGTATGTGACTGATATACTTTAAGTTCCAGTAAATGAAAACTACTATTATCACCTTCTAATTAGGAATGTTTTTTTTTAAATAAGCAGAGGAAAATTTGACATATATATATATATATATACTTATCTATCCATTTCTTTATTATTTCTTACATTACTTTTATGCTTAGGCAGCTGTTTCTCACCCAGAGATTATATGACAATTTAAACTATTTTCCCCTACATTTTAAAATAACTTTATTTATTTTTGGCTGTGTTGGGTCTTCACTGCTGCGTGCGGGCTTTTCTCCAGTTGCAGCGAGCAGGGGCTACTCTTCGTTGTGGTGCGTGGGCTTCTCATTGCGGTGGCTTCTCTTGTTGCAGAGCATGGGCTCTAGGCGTATGGGCCTCAGTAGTTGCAGCACATGGGCTCAGTAGTTGCAGCGCGTGGGCTCTAGTTGTGGCTTGTGGGATTAGTTGCTCCTCAGCATGTGGGATATTCCCAGACCAGGGATGGAACCCATGTCCCCTGTATTGGCAGGTGGATTCTTAACCACTGCACCACCAGGGAAGTCCTATTGACTTTTCTTTCTCAAGTTCTTGAACTTGCAAGAGTTTTGAACACTTTGAACTAGTGCAAATAGCAAGGACTGTGCAGTTAGAGCTATATATAGCCTGGGTTCACTGTGTAATCCCAAGCAAGTGGAGGTAAACTGCTGTCAGGTTTCAGTTTCTTTGTCTGTAAAATGGGCTAGTGAGCTGTTATGAAAATTAAATCAGCTAGGTCACACACCTGAAAAGCATCTGTCACATGGTAGTCTCTTAGTAAATTATCCCTCTCTAAAGGCTTTCTTTCCTACTAGACCACTTGAGGAAGCTTCCTCCTAGCCCATAACTGCTTCTCCACTCCTTAGTTTCCCACCCTGATTGCCTTGTTCCTTTCCCACAGAGGCAGGTCCGAGACCGCGGGGTGACCCGATCCAAGGCGGAAAAGGCGCGGCCGCCTACGGCTCCGGTGGTGCCGCAGGTGGACATAGTGCCTGGGCGGCTCACTGAGGCTGAGTGGATGGCGCTCACGGCTCTCGAAGAGGGCGAGGAAGTGGTGGGGGACATCTTGGCTGATCTGCTGGCCCGAGTCATGGACTCTGCCTTTCAAGTCTACCTGACTCAACAGGTGGGCCTGGATCCTTGTTCTCCAGACCCATCTCCCCTCTCCCTGACCCCTCCCTGCTGGGCTGAGACCCTTTCTCGCCTCTGCAGTGCATTCCATTCACCATCAGCCAGGCCCGGGAAGCCATGCTGCAGATCACCGAGTGGCGCTTCCTGGCCAGGGACGAGGGAGAATCTGCAGTGGCAGAGGACCCCACATGGGGCGAGGACGAGGAACCCTTGTCTTGCACGACGGATGCCTGGGCTCAGGGATCCGTGCCCGTGCTACACGCGCTGACCTCGGTGGGGCTGGAGGAGACCTTCCAAGGCGAAGTAAGCTCAGCCCCCAGCTACCTACCAGCTGTCACCGCTGCCCCCGCCGCGTCTTCGATCTCCTCAGGGCCTCACTGGACTGCTCCAACCTCCTCTCTACCCTTTCTGACGTCTCACCACTCACCCCTCACCTCCACCCTGGTGCATTTCCCCAGGACCAAGAGAACGTGGACCAGATCCCTTTAGGAAGATCGTGGATGGATACAGGCTCTCAGGAGCGGATGGAATCTTGGGAGCGTCCTCCTGAACTGAGAGTCACCCCGGGCCCCCTACCCACCCCGGTCCTGTTTCAGGAGACAGGGCCCAGGGGTCCTTTAGAGAAACTGGACGACCAGGCGAGGGGCCACCTGTTTGCAGTCGGATCCTTGAACGCGAGCAGCCAACCGTCGAAAGAGATGGCGCCCGCCGGCAGTCCCCACCGTTCTCTGGAGCTGTCCTTGGTAGCCAGCCCTCAGGCCTCTGTCGAGAGGGCACAGCCCCTCAGCTCTCAGTTCTCGCTCGAGGACCTCTACTATTCCCAGCCGCAGCCGTACGCGGTTGGAGACCGGCCGGAGCTCAAGGAGGAGAAGGTGCCCCGCATCCCCTCGGTCGTGTCGGTGTCCGGCCCCTCTGCGGGCGGTCCCACCACGCTCAGCGCCTCCGGGGGGTTCCAGCCGCAGCAGCCCGGGCGCGCCGATGCGCGGCCCAGCGCGCTGCACTACAGAATGGGCCGCAAGGCGGCGATGGCGCGCCTGGACCCAGCGCGGCTGTCGAGCCACTGGGTGCGCCCGCTGGCGGAGGTTCTGGTCCCAGACTCCGAGACGTCCCCCCTGGAAGCCTACCGCGGGCACCAGCGGGGCGAGAAGATCGAGGCCCCAGCCGGACCGCAAGCCTCCGCCCCCAGCGTCCGCGTCTCCCCGTCAGTGTTCTTCCCTATCGCACCTGGCGTTCCTTTCCGAGCCTTGGGCCCCGGCCCCAGCCTCCAATTCCCTACTTTAAGTTTAGGCCTACCGTCGCCAGGTTTTGGTTCAAAGCTGCCCTTCGCTAGTTCCGGGCTCCGTTTTCTTGCCACACACCCGGCGCGCCCCGACGTGGCACGCAGCCCCAGCCCCAGACTATGGCCGGGTGCCAAGTGGCCCAGCGGCTGGGAGGGGGAGGGCGAGTTGCTGGGAGAGCTGTGGGCTGGCCGCACCCGCGTACCTCTGCAGGGCCTGGACCCTGGGGACGGGGAGAGACAGGATCCTCACAAGTGGCTTCATCCCGTGCCCCGAGTTCTCGAGGCCAAGTGCCAGGTGATGCGGAAGCCCGTGTTGCTGCCGGAAGCACTGGAGCTGGCTCCTGGTGTGAGCATGTGGAACCCAGCCACCCAGGTGCTGCTCAGCTCTGCTGAACCTCAAAAGGAGGACAAAGAAGGTGGCACCTCTCCTCCACCCACATAGGTGCCCCAAAGCCCCAGGTGACCGTGGCACAGTTAATGAAGAGCTCAACCCCCAAAATGTGGTCACTCCCCTCCAAGCGCCTGCCCCATTCTGAGCCCTGAACCTCAGGCAGTGTGAAACCTACCTTCCTTCTGTCTGCTTGCCAGAAATAAACACCTGAGTTGCCTTAAGTATTGGCCTGATGTCTGTCAGTTTCTTCCAAGTGTGTGCTCTCGTGAACTGGAGTGGTCTAGAAGAATATAGAACACTGACTCCAGGGAATAATTCCATTACACCCTTAGGAGACCCTGCTTTAGGGCCAAGGTGGCTCCCAGCAGAGGCATTCTGGAGAACCATCCCCATCCCCACAAAGGAGCAGACATAAGGGTTCCAAGTGGGGTCTGCCTCAGTTTGGAGAATTTATAAGAGTCTCCTTCCAGTAGGGGAAGAAGGGGATGACCCCACTTAAGCACAGAGTGATTCGAGACATGAGGAAGTTAATTTCCAGTCCCTGGAGCTCTGTCAGTTCATCTTAGAGTGCAAACCCAAGTTTCACTTGGAGACACATTTGAGCCTATGCAGGGTTTAGGGAAACCTGGACTCTCTTGATCTTTGACTTGGACCAGCAATGGAGTGAGGCAATCAGATAGCTAGGGAAAACAATTTAAGGAGGAATTCACTCTCAGTTTCAAACGGGATGCTCAAGCACACCCACGAGTGAGTGCCTCCTTAAATTTTGTGCCTTATGCTCCACACCAACCTCTTGCCTAGTCCTACTCAGCTTTGACTAGTCCCTCCCCACCCTCCCATGGGCAGCACTTCCAGTGGCAGACCAGACTTCGCTGCTATGTCACTGTGGTCTCTACTCAACACCCCAGTCTGGGGTCCTGGCTCTGTCCTCCTCATTCTGGTCCTCCTGCTTAGACTAAGTGTGCAGGTCTGGCATAAGTTGTATCTTTGGGACCTCCAATGCTGCTCCACGGATTTGACTGGGAAGATAGCAGTGGTGACTGGGGCCAACAGTGGTGAGTGCTCCTCCTGCCCTGTCACTTCACTAAGGGCCTCAGCCTCCAACAGCCCCAACAGGGAGGGCAGGGAGGAGGACCAGCACCCACCGTCAGAACATTTGTCTCCCCCCGCACCCCCCCCCACCACGTTGCCCTTTAGTCACTCCCCAGACTAGCATACTCTGAAGCTGCCCTCCCACAGGCATCGGGAAGGCTGTATCCCAGGAGCTGGCCCGCCGCGGGGCATGTGTGATCCTGGCCTGCCGTAGCCGGGTGCGTGGACAGCGAGCCCTGGCCGAGATACAAGCGGCGTCAAAGAGCAACCGTCTCCTGCTTAGTGAGGTGGACCTGAGCTCTATGAACTCCGTCCGAAGCTTCGCTCAGCGGCTTCTGCAGGAGTATCATGAGATACATCTCCTGGTTAACAATGCTGCAGTCTGTGGTATGTGCCTTGACTGCTTCCCCTAAGCACATTTCAGGAACCTCCTTTCTAGCTCAGGGGCCCCAAAACAGGCATCCTCCAAGCCTAACCTGTACAGACCATGGAAACACTGTAATTCAGACACTATCCTAAAAAGCCTACCTTAAGTTATAGCCTCAAACTTCATCGCCCCCATCTCAACACATCCATGCTCCTGTGGCATTTCTACTGAACCCAATATGTCCTCCCCAGACTTTGTCTCCCTCAGGGTCCTCACTCCATCACCCACCACCTATGTTTTCATCTTCTCCCAGGATTCCCCACTACACTTACCCCAGAGGGCCTTGATCTCACCTTTGCCACCAACTACACTGGACCCTTTCTGCTCACAAATCTGCTCCAAGGTAAGGAAGGAGGGGTGCTTACCTTCTGTGCCACCCCCACTTTTCCATTCTCCCGGCATTTTTGTGCTTACTGTCTCCCATGGTCATCTCCTTTCCCTTGGCACCCAGATGCTTGCTGAGCAATGACCCAGCATATTTTTGCTGTACACAGCAGGGAACCCACCTGGCAACAGTCAGGATTAGGAGGCTGGTAATGGAATCAGTCAGCCCCAGATACAACCAGCAAAAGGATGTAAGATCTACATCCCACCTCTCTTTCCCCCAGCTCTGAGTTCTAGCCAGACTAGTAGAGTCAGTCATCTCAACAAAAGCTTCTTGAGGGTGGTATTAGGCTACTAGAATTAAGGAGGTTTGTATTCTTCCTAGGGAGTGGAGGGATTGGGTGACAGGCACATTCTCCCTAACATTTTCTTTGGCTTGTCTAATAGCCTCTTTAAAAGAAAATTAATTTTTTGGTCAGGTATGACATGTCCAAAGTACAAAAGGGTATGCAGTAGAAAAAAAAAAGACAGAAAGAAAGAAAGAAAAAGTCTCCTCCTCTCTTGGAAAATCAGCTACCCGTTCCCCTCCTGGGAGGCAACTACTATTGCTAGGTCTCATGTACCCTTTAGTGGGTGATTAAATTAGCCCCAACTGGAAAGTGAACAAAGAGCAAGGCCAAACCCTATGCATTTGGTAGGCCAAACCCTACCCATATGCCAGGTCTCATGTACCCTTTAGTGGGTGATTAAATTAGCCCCAACTGGAAAGTGAACAAAGAGCAAGGCCAAACCCTATGCATTTGTAAGTATAAATATTTCCCCCCCTTTCCAAAAATTATAACATGCTACAATACCCTGTCTGTACCTTGCTTAGTAATAGTTTCTTAAACTGCCTTCTCTCCCATCTTCCCTTCTCTAATCTATTCTCCCTTCTGCCACTTCTAAGAAATCACCTTTCATCATATCACTTTCTTGCTTCAAATCCTTTGAAGGAACTCTGTACTTCATATAATAAACTAAACTGCTTCTCTCTCCTTAAAAGACCCTCTGCAGGCTGAGAGTCTCACCTTTGCCTTTCCCAAACCCACACCCTTGTCTCCAGCCAGACAATCTGTATCTCTTGGGCCACACTCTGTTTTTTAATTCTGGCTGTGCTTTTGCACATGTATTTCCCTCTATCTGGAATACGCTTTCCCATCTCTTTAGCCTGTCTAACTTAATTCAGCTGCCAACACTCAGCACAGATATCACTCGTGCTGTGGATCCTGTCCTGACACCTCTGCCTCCCCCAGCCGTCCCCATTTACAGGACTCCCTTAGTCCCTGTACACATCTCTGTTCCTGCACTGCATGAAGATCAGTCTCCAACTAGGCTGTGAGCCCCTTTGGTCTTCATGTCACTATGTCTGCAAGTTTGGAGTTCACTGTCCTCTTTAAGAATAATCTTGTCTCCAACAAATTTTGGCTAAATACCTCCTGCTCTAGTTTTCATTTGTGATTCTTCATTTAAATGGGGGGCTCAAAATAGTTTTAGCATTTTGAAACAATAAGTAAACTCATATGTGACAACTACAATTTTTTTTTCAATAATTTTATTTATTTATTTATTTTGGCTGCTTTGGGTCTTCGTTGCTATGCACAGGCCTTCTCTAGTTGTGGTGAGAGGGGGCTACTCTTCGTTGCAATGCATGGTCTTCTCAGTGCGGTGGCTTCTCTTTGTTACGGAGCACTGGCTCTAGGTGCGCGGGCTTCAGTAGTTGTGGCACACAGGCTCAGTAGTTGTGGCTCGCGGGCTCTAGGGCATAGGCTCAGTAGTTGTGGCGCATGGGCTTAGTTGCTCTGCAGCATGTGGGCTCTTCCTGGACCAGGGCTCAAACCCATGTCCTCTGCATTGGCAGGTGGATTCTTAACCACTTCACCACCAGGGAAGTCCTACAACTTTTGATACTTTATATAATCCAGACTTTTTTCTGTATAGTTAGGAACTCTTTTTTTTTTTAATTTACTTGTACCTGTTCTATTGATAGTAATTTTACTTTCACTCTTTTGGAAGATAGTTAAAATTTTAAAAAACCCACACCTTCCCAAGTATTTCTGCACACATTTCTTTTCCCCCTAAACCTAGCACCCATATGTCCTTAGCACCTAGCGTGGTGTCTGCCATAATACAGGGTCCTAGTGAATAACTGTCGAATGAATAAGTAAAAGAATGAATGTATGAATGTGTGAAAGACAGTTTTCACAGCATTTCGAGCCTCTCCTTCCCCTTCTTAGCCATCAGCAAGATAAAAATATAAACAAGGATTAATTAAATTAGCTCCAGCTGGCAAGTGAAAGAAAAGGCAAAACTCCACTTTTACTTTAGGCAAAAAAAAAACAACCCACTATAATAAAACAAGAGGAAGAGCATTAGGAAAACAGCTAATAAAAATGAAGTCTCAGTTCACATTATGCTGTGCCTCTCCTGGGCACCTGCCTGGGGACCCACTGACTCTCTCCTGAAAGCCTGGGATGGTCCCTGTCCTCCTGGAGTCTCATGGAGAAGCAGGTTGGGGAGTGGGCATGGGAATTTACTCTAGTACTTGTGGTCCTCTCTCTACCCAGGGGCCCTTCAGCGGGCAGGGTCAGCCCGGGTAGTGAATGTGTCTTCCTTCCGGCAAGCACATGGGTACATTGATGAGGAACATCTGATAGGGGCTGGTAGACCTTTGACCTTCAACCAGAACTATGACTGCAGCAAACTTCTTTTGGCCTCATTCACTGGGAAGCTTGCCCAGAGACTGCAAGGGACAGGTAACTGCCTCTGACACCCCCTACTCCTCCACTCCCAACACTACCTCCCAACACTTCCCATCTCATTCCAATATATTCTGGCCATATAATACTCCCAATATCCCCCAAGCCAGCTGTTAATATCCTCCATTTATCATCTGTGCACCCTATGTTTCTCTCAACCCCATCTTCATATCTCCCTTCGTCCTTTTCCAACTCTCTCATCACCTACAACTTCCCTCTCCTCCAACATCATCCATCATGTTCCCCCTCAAGATCACCCAACACTTTCAAATACTTATGTCTCCTTACTGGCTCAGATATCACCGTTCATGTAAGTTACTAAACACTGACTTCCCTGGTACCACCCCCAGGTCTCTTGTCACCTCTACCCGACAGATCTGAAAGGATCCTCCTCCCCTCATTGCACATTGCAGAACGACACTTAACCCTTTCTTCCCAACATCCTCCTCTCACTTCACTTTGTACTGCATGTGTCTCACCCTCTCAGGTGTGACTGTGAACTCTGTGGACCCAGGTGTTGTATACACGAAGATCATGAGGCATTTCTCTTGGCCATATCACTTCCTCTTCTGGCTCCTCAGCTTCTTCTTTAAGGTGGGTAGTGGAGGGTGGGGCAGGGCTCTGCTGCTGAGTGTCCTTTACTCCTCTTCTTCCCCCGTGTCTCTACAGGATAGCAAACAAGGTGCAATCCCAGTCCTCTACCTGTGCTTGGCAAAGGAGCTGGATGGCATTTCTGGAAAACATTTTAACAGTTCCTGTGTGATAACTCTTCCCCCTGAAGCTGCTCGGGATTGTCACGTGGCCCAAAGCCTCTGGAATACCTCAGTCCGACTAACAAACCTAGACAAGGTGGACTGATCTTCTGTGACCCCTGCCCTAACTAGCCACCCTCTCCTTGACTCCCAGCCCTTACTCTGATTATGCCTTCTGTTTGCTGGCTCCAAGGATCAATCTCTTTGTCCAGTATAGTGACCACTTGCTCTTCCTGTTGGTTCAGGGGCGTGAGAGCTCAGATCAGCCAGGGGACAGTTTCAGCTTCTACTTTACTGCTAGTACTTTGATAGAAGTGTTCATGTCTTGGGCACTAGGATCTCCAAACCTACCGAGTCCCATGTTGTGGTAATGGGGAGTAAGACTCCTTTTGGCGGGTATTAGATGTACCAGTAAGAGGGGAAACTTCTACCTGTGCCTCTTGTTTCCTGGCCTTGGGGGAGACGGTACCACATAGTGTCCTCTGGATTAAGGCATATGCCACATCCTGTAGGAGAGCATCCCAACTTCATAGGGTGTTGTCTCCCAGCTGGTACTGTAACTGAACCTACAGGTAACCATTCCACCTTTCTGTCAACCAGCTGCTCCTGGGTGCTGAGTCATGCAATAAGGTCAGTGAATTCTGAGAGTGAGAGTGCATTGCTTCTTTTAAATCTACATAAAGTTTGGAATCAGCTTTTCAACTTTCACATACACAAACCTTGTTGGGATTGCACTACATCTACTTGGGAGGATTGAAGTCTTCACGATAATGAGTTCTAAACATGAGCAAAGTGCACTTTTGTCTATTTAAATCTTCTTAATATCTTTATAAAATTTTGAATAATTTTACCCATAAAGATCTTGCACAAGTTTTATTATATTTAATTCCAGATACCTTACTTTTTATGCTATTGCAAATGGTATTTTAAAATTTGTATGTTAATCATACATCAAGCAACTTTATTAAGTTATCTAATTCTGACAAGTTATCTGTAGACTTTTGGTTTTTCCACATAGAAAATCACACCATCTGGGAATAATATTTATTTCTTCTCTTTCAACTATTATAAATTTTATTTCTTTTCCTAGACCTTAATTGATTTTCTAGTATTAAACCAAACTTGCATTTAAACCAACTTTGTCAGAGTGTTAATTTTGTATACGTGGCTAAATTTAGTATACTCATGTTTTTGCTTGGAACTGTTTATTCATAAATGAGATTGGCCTGTACTGTACTTTTCCTTACTTATATTGCTATTGTCTGGTTTTGCTGTCATGGATAGATTCATTTTATAAAACAAATTGGGAATTTGTGTTAGTCTAGGGACATTATACGAGAAACAGATGCCAATTAATTGAGGATTAAAGGTACAAGAAACTTGCTAGGGCAAATGGCTGTGAGAGAAAGTGGGGAAGAGGCAGGGAGATCCACCAGACTGTGATACAAGTCTGACCCTGAATAAAGGAGAGAAGGTTGGTTGGGAGCATCTTAGAGTGCAGTGGGATGATTTTTCCTTTTTTTTGGCTGCACTGTGCACAGGATCTTACTTCTCCAACCAGGAATCAAACCTGCAGCCCCTACAGTGGAAGCATGGAGTCTTAACCACTGGACACAGGGAAGTCCCAATTTTTCCATTTTTAAACTCCCTCTCTAATATACAATCTACTTCTGTTCTAAAAATTTTAAGTCCCTGCATATTTATTTAACAGCTTTAATCAATATCTTTATTCTTCTTTCAAACAATACATAGAGCTTAGAGTTCTTTAACATTAATCATTCTCTTTGAATTCATATGCTTTTGTAACCCAATATTTTAATTATATTGTTATTTCATTAATTTCACAAATCAGATATTTTGTTATTTTAAATAGTTGATATTTGTATGGATTTACCCATACGTTTAGTATTTTCTTTGCTCACTCTTCCTTCTTGTGTCTCAGATCTTCCATCTGGGATTATTTTCCTTCTACCCTGAAGTACATCCTTTAGAAGTTCCTTTCATGAGGATTTGCGGTAGACAGAATTCTAAGATGGCTCCCAAGATCCCTACCCACTTGTGTACACATTCTCTATAATCTCTTCCCCCTGGGTGTGAGCAGATCTCATGAACATGATAGAATTTTACTTCTGTGATTATGTTATATATTGGGTTAATGGGATTTGCTGATGTAATTAAAGTCTATAACCATTTGGCTTTGTGTGCGTGTGACTGAACAATATTTATTCGTCTACCATACTTTTCTTCACATCTTTCTACATTTGAGTTCCTCAAAGCTTTCCATGGTCTGTGTCATTCATTAATTTATTCATTAAATGATCTTAAATATAATGAACTTAATTTATTAAATGAATAAATTAATGGAGTATCAACTGATCCAGGCATTGTTCTACAGTAATGAGTAGAACAGATAAACATCCATGAATTCAAGAAGTGTATATTCTAGTGGAGTAAGGGAGATAATAAAAATATATGGTAAAATTACATAGCACTCATATGATGCTATGGACACAAGTGAAGCAAGAAAGGAAAGGAGTGCCATGATGAGGGGCCCAGTTTGAAATTTTAGATAGGTTGGTGAGTTAAAGACTCAAGTAACCAATTGGCTTTGAGATAATCAAAGGGGAGTTTATTTTGGGTGGATCTGGCCTAATCAGGTGAGCCCTTTAAAAGGGTTCAGATAGAAGTCAGAGAGATTCTCCTGTTTATCATGAAGAAGCAAACTGCCACATTGTGGAGAAGGCCACGTGGACTCTAGTAGTTGAGTCTTCGGTTCTACGGTTGCAAGGAGCTGAATTTTGCCAATAACCAGTGAGCTTAGAAGAGGACCTGGAGCTCAGATGAGATTGCAGACCTGGATGACACCTTGATTTTGGCCTGGTGAGATCCTGAGCAGAGGACCCAGCTAACCTGTACCCAGACTCATTAGAAACTGTGAGATAATACATGTTTTCTTTTAAGCCAATGAGTTTGTAATAATTTGTTATGCAGCAGTAGACTACTAATACAGGATTTAGTGATAGCAAACTTCTTCAGTGTTGTTTGAAATGTCTTTATTGTACCTTCATTGTTTTTAAACTTCAATAGAAGTACAGTTGATTTAAAATGTTTCAGGTGTATGGGCTTCCCTGGTGGCGCAGTGGTTAAGAATCCTCCTGCCAATGCAGGGGACAGAGGTTCGAGCCCTGGTCCGGGAGGATCCCACATGCCGCGGAGCAACTAAGCCCGTGCGCCACAACTACTCAGCCTGTGCTCTAGAGCCCGCGAGCCACAACTACTGAGCCCACGCACTGCAACTACTGAAGCCCACATGCCTAGAGCCTGTGCTCCGCAACAAGAGAAGCCACCGCAATGAGAAGCCCGCACACAGCAACGAAGACTCAACCCAGCCATAAATAAATAAATAAAGTGAACTGGGACATACCTTCAATGTTGGTACATTTCAAATTCCATTTTCCCCTCACCTTTCCCCAAATAACCAGTTAAGGAATTTAGCGTTTTTCCTATGTATGGGAAGATGCAAGAGTCTGGGCTCACTGAAATCATTTCTTTGATATGCACCACACCTATCTTAGCCTGTATCCTGTATTTTCACATCCTGAGTGTCCTCAGGGCTCACCATAGGGAGTGGCTGCAGTCTGATGGCTGCTAGATGGCAGGTATTCTTCTTCCTGAGTTTCCTCAGGGTTCACCAGCTCAAGTTGGAGGGCTGCAATCGCCGATGACTGATCCTCTCCTCTTGGTCGGGAATCTGACCAATATTTGGGAGACATTTCACGATCAAATTTTGTCCCACGGTGCTGGGAGGCTCATCCCAGGTCAGGCAAAGATTCTTGATATGCCACTCCAGGTGCTAATTTTTGGATTAGGCCCTATTGATAATTAAAGATTCTCTGGATCCTCTAATTATGATCCAGGAGACATTTTCCCTTGTTGCTTCTTCCCATACCTAGAATCATATTATTACAATTATTTTATGTTATAAAAGTGATTTATTTTCTTAAGATGTTTAGCCATAGAAGTTTTGTTTTGAGGCCTGGTTACACACTGGGTACTGCAAGAGACAACAATCTTATAAAATAGGATATAAGTAATGCAGCTAGTAGCAATGACAAAGACATAGTGCTGCAGGGAGACACAAAGCACAAACAGTTTGGAAATAAAGAACAAATTCAAACAATGATTAACATAATATCAAGTCCACAGGACAGCCTGCTGGAGACAAAAAATTCTGGCAGGATCAGGTAGAGAGAAAAAGATAAACGTTTCGTCTTTGTTTACAAAGGCATACTTTATCAACCTGTTGTAGGTCATCGCATAAGAGAAAAGGTTTTTCTGAAAAACAAAGATTAAAGTCAGTATATTTCCCAAAGTCATAAATCATATCTGCCATGTTTTCAGTCTCATGTAATTAATTCCCATTGATCTGGATGAAATAATCAGGTTTCCCATTAGTTTTGTCATATGTTACCCAGTCCAGTGATATTATCTAAAGGCTATCAGAAACTTATATTTCTTAAAAAATTCCTTTTTATCAGTCTTCTTGAAGATCTTCATTTTGTAAAAGCATCAGGACAAAACTTAAAAATAGCATGGTTAAAGATTTGAGTACAATGTAATTAGCAGGAAACTTGGATATAACATTTTAGAATAACTAGTATTATGATTGATAACATATCAGGACATAGCAGATATTAGGGATTCCATATAAATTTTGGAATATCTATAAAAATGACATTTATGCATACACCATAACCTAAGGTTCAACTCCAATCACTTGACAATGTTTTTGAAGTAATTTAACATACCAAATAAAATTAGTTTGACATCTCTCTCTGAGATGTCTCAGAGATGTTCTTTTGAAGTATCTCAGAGTCAACTGGAGGCTAAAAAGCTTTATTCAGATTTTGATATTTAGGAAGTTTGTTAAAAATATCAAAAAGGGGGCTTCCCTGGTGGTGCAGTGGTTGAGAGTCCGCCTGCCGATGCAGGGGACACGGGTTCGTGCCCCGGTCCGTGGAGATCCCACATGCCGCGGAGCGGCTAGGCCCGTAAGCCATGGCCGCTGAGCCTGCGCTCCACAACAGGAGAGGCCACAACAGTAAGAGGCCCGCGTACCGCAAAAAAAAAAAAAAAAAAAAGATACACAAAAATATCAGAAAGGTTTTAAAACACAACAGGATCATAGGTCACTGAGAAACAGTACTTATTCATTTAACCAAAGTCACAAAACGATTAAAAGAAAACAAATACGGATCACCTAAGGGCACAGAAACTTATATAATCTGTTATCAAAAGGAGCACTTCTAACAGAGAGAGAGAGAGATCAAATTCCAGTCTTGTATTAGCTTACTTAACAAAATCCACCTACTTAGGTAACTTAATCGAAATTTAGTTAATCCTGGCCATGTATAAAACTTTCTCAGTAAAATGTAATTCCATTCCTCATACCTTCTTAACTGAAAACACACATTCTACCATTTTGAAATGTTTCATTATTTTCAGTAGCTTTAATTATATATTTAAATTAGAGTCCCCGACTCTTAAAAACCTTAATTTCCAATGACAACCAAGAGGCAAGTAATAGTTACCAAAATCTGGAGAAACTATTTTAGATGATTTTTAAGACATAATTATTCTTATAGCTTACCTAAAAGATCTTATTTCATTTATATTTACTTTAATTTCATCATATCAAGTTATTTTTCTTGCTGACAAATTTGCAACAGATGTAACAAGATTTCATTTAACTTTTATTAAACCTAGGTGCAGTGAAAGTACTATATATAATGCTGATGGCTCTAAAGACATGTCTGTATTAATTAGATCAACAAACTTAAACATTAATACCAGGTATTAATTTCATACTAAATATTTCCCAGTTCACGTGAACCTGAAACTCATTTAGCTTAATTTCTCTTGTATTTAGAATTGTTTGGTTTGTAAGCACTTACTTTTCTTTAAGCCAATTAAATAGGGCTCATTTACAGATTAACCTCAGCAGTGTTATCCAAAGACAGAAACACATACAAACACACAAACAAACAGAGAGACATCATAGTTCTCATTTCAAAAGTTCAGCCCTGAGTCAGGTACAGCAATGTAAAACCCATAGGTTTACAAAAGAGGTTGCATTAAAGTTGGGTTTCTGGCAGACGGAACAAATCAAGCTCACTTGTCTAGCTGGCTAAACCCTTTCTACTAATATTTATGGAAAACAAGTCAAGTTCTAAATTACTGTACCCTCTTTTTCAAAATTTGCATTTTAAAAAGATGGCAGAGATAAGGGTTTTTGAGAAAACCAGATAGGACACTTGTATATAGGCAAGATACAGGCAAGTTTCTCCTAGGATGACTTTGTTTCCCCTTTGTTTAATATTTACAAGCCTCTTAAGATCACCCATATTTATTAGAAAATCTATCAACTTGTTCCCCACTGTCAATGTTACCTGGGGCTCCTGTGGGGAAATCAGAATAGCAAGCCTCAAGTCCAAGGGAGTGTCCTGGCCTCTTACAAGATATTGGGACAAGGGAAATTGCCCTGCTGCAGAAGTGGCTCCCAGTCCAAATTGGGTGCCCTGTCGGGTCTTAGATGGTGATACTAAACCAGGTTCCTGTGTCCCGGGTGTTACCATAGAAACTTCTGTATGATCCCCTTGGGTAGGGGAAACAGGAGGCAGTGAATATGTTGGTGGCATGGTGGGGGGGCAGTTGGAACAACTGCTGGTTCATCCTGCTTGGCCACTGGGGGAGCTGGATAGGCTGGACGGGGGTTTAAGTTTTGAAATAACATGTCCCCACTCTCATTTTTTTCTCTTCCCTTGTAGAACAGGTTTTCCCTTGGGTTTTCTTTCAGACTGCTGCACCATAAGGTGGCAGCCCTCTGACTCCTTTTCCTCCTGATGCAATAGCATAAATGCTGCTACATATGGAATCTCATCTCTTTTCCCTGTTCTTTTGCAGAACATTTCTAACTGCGAGATTGTATAATAATTGAGTGAGCCATTCAGGGGCCATCGTTCTTCTGATCCTAACATATATTGGGTCCACACCCTATTACAATAGTACATCATGTCTTTCTTAGTCATAGGCTCACGGCTATGTTTTGCCCATTTATATAATATATTCCCCAAAGGGCTCTCCTTTAGGATAGATGGAGTATTTTCCACTTTTAAAAGTTTGATGACACCAAGACACAGAAGACGCCAACAAATTCCAACACAAAAGGTACAAGTTCTAGCATCGATGCACACAAAACCAAGACAAAACCAACGAACTAGTTCCCAGATCGGGTAGACTTACCCTACAAAACCAATGAACTAGTTCCCAGGGAACCAGTTCCCAGAATCGGGCAGAGTCTAACAACAATTCCCCCCTCCAGCAGGGTACCTCAACCAGATTGGCTTGTCCTGTAAAGGAAAAGCCCAGATTGAGGGGGGAATATGTTCCTGGCGTGCACGCCGGAGCGACTTTCCCTCCAAATCGAATCGAGTCCGTTGACTCGCAGCACCAAATTGAAGTTTGTCGGTTCCTTGCTTCAATTGCCAAGTGCTGGGATAACCAGTGCCGCTTCAGGGAATTTTGAAGGGAAGATCCTCAGGACAAATGGTCCTGGCAGCTGCTAGGGCCTTGCCTCAATATTCCCTGACCGGGGCTGGCTAGACACGAGCAAGGCTCCTGGTTGGCTCGCTAAATTTGTTGCCGAGTCCAAGCTCACTCTGCTCTCCGCACGACAGGCCAATGAATCGAAGACGAGGTGTTGAGGTAAGGAATACGACTTTATTCGGAAAGCCGGCAGACCGGGAAGATGGCAGACTAGTCTCCGATAAACCATCTTATCTGGGTCTGGATGCCAGTTTCTTTTATAGAATCAGAGAGGGAGAGGCAGTGAGGAAGTAAAGTAAAAGGGCCATTAGTCTTGTAAAACATCTCCTGGAATGACCAGCCTCAGTGAGGTGATATGTTAATTTCTTTTTTCTTGCAGCCATTCACAGGTGGGCAGGGTTTCCTGAGGCAGGTCATTATGCATGATTATAATAACAAAAGCAACGAAAATCAAAGGTTAAAGTCAAAGAAACAGATCCAACGTGGAGTCCGATTTAGCTCTTCCCTGTCACACACTTAAAAAATGAGATGAAGTGGGATTCCCTCCTTTTTAAAAATGTTTTTAGAGCTACTAAAAAACTTGCATTTACACAATAGTTGGTAAAAATATTCCTCTGGATTGTACAAGAAGGGAGACAGGGACCACTGATAGGACCGGGTGTTTGATATTAATCAGACTTGGCTTCTTTCTTTCCTGCTTCATCAGAGGCTGGCCTCTCCTCATTTTTATTTTCTCCGTTTTCTGCAGGTAAGTCTTCTTTAGTCTCTTGGTGAGCCACTTCAGCCTGTTTTCCCTTTGCTCCCTTTTCCCCTTTGTTTGCACATTTTTGCCTGAAGATTTATCCTTTCCTTCCACCTTTTTGGCTTCATTTCCACTTTTGCAGAAGCTGTTTTAGCCAACAGCATCGCTGGTCTCCTCTTGGGCTCCTCCTTCTCCGCCACTCGGCAGAGCTGACCTTCCTCTTGGACAGACACCATGGCAGCGGGGCAGGCGCGTGCTGGGTGCCTGCGGGCCACAGCATGCCGCGAATCTTCACGAAGCTGGGTTGCCTGGCTGTGATGCCAAAATCTTGGCTTTCTGTGCACCAATGCCGAAAAGAAATACGGAGACGGAGTTTTGAAGGAGAAAAAGTAGCTTTATTCTTTGCTAGGCAAAAGGGGGAACACAGCAGGCTAGAGTCTCAAGAACTGTGCCCCCGCCCCGCCACTGGGAAAGGTTTTTATAGCTTGGGGCTCGTGGTCTGGGATAGGTGATAAGGCTCAAAATAATTAAGGTCTTGCATTTCTTTTCTTCTGCAAATTTATGGCCAAAGCTAGCATCAGGCAGCTGAGCAACCGGATCTGGTGTCCCTGAAGTTATCAGCTGTGACCTTCTTTCGGAAATGAAGAGTGCTGCAAGGGTGTGTAGGAGAAGAAATGCCAGGTGCAAAGGGTAATTCATATGGGGGTCAGAGAGTAATTGGCTTTGCTAAGGACAAGTCTAGCTACACGTGTTTATGAGTAGTAACAGCTAAAGAATAACCAAGATTGCTTAACACTTTCAGGCCTGGTTATGCTGTTTCCCCAACCTGTTCATTGTTTACTTATTTTCCTTGTTTATCCAAAAAGAAAAGTCTCATTTCTATTTTTACTGCAACAAATACCCCACTGCTAGTTCATTCCCTCCACATCAATGAAGGAAGGGAAATGGGCCTTGCATTCTTGTCTGGCTGAGGATAAACTTCAGTTTTGCTCCATTTGACAAGCACCAGCTATCCAGCCCAGGGGCCCATCTATCTCCTACTTCAGCCGCTGCCACTTCTGCCACCCATGTTTTCTTTTTTTTTAATTAAAAAATGCCAAAGTCCATTACGTAAATTTGCATAAGGGCATGAGAATGCCTGAATCCCCATATGATGGATAATACTGAATAGCAGCAAATTTTTATTTTTTCCTTAAGCTACCTGACGAAGGATGGTTTACTAGTATTGTTTTAATTAACAGCTTAGCACTCAGAAGCGTAGCCACCCTCTGGGGAAGCCCTTTGCTTAACGCAAAGGAATCCTCAGGCTCCTCTCTGGGCTGTCTACCCTCTGCCTGCAGAGGTCGCTGGCCACCGCTCGCCTCTCTCCTGTGGTCCTAATCGGCTTCCCGTGTACAGTGCGCACGCGCTTATTTCGCTCCAGGTGTCCAGCTTTGTGCCTGATCGAAGTCTTCTCGGCCGCGCTCAGCGCGCAGTATTTAACCCGGGCTGGTCTTCGGGGAAGAGTAGCGTTTTCCCCCGACCCAGAGCGCCTCTGGGCCTCAGCGGCTAGAGGGCCTGGGACGGGCCTACAGGGGTCGGGCGGCACGGCGGGCAGCCCATGCGGGCGGGGCGGGCCCCCGCTAGGGCTTGGGCGTCGGTCTTCGGTGGGGCCCGGAGCCGGGCGCGGAGCCCCTGACAGGACAGGTACGGAGGCGGCGACCCTGGAAACTGCCTCCTCCCCCACCGTGTTCGCGAGGCTCCTGGCTGTGCTCTGGGGACTCGGCGCTCGCCTAGGGCGCGGCCGGGAGCCGGGTGTGCGGGGCGGGGGTCGGCAGGGGTGGGCCGCGGCGGGGGTGGGCGGCCCCTGCGTCTGGGCTGGTCCGACCCACCTGAGCTCTTCAGCCTGCCGGTGTGGTGTGCTCCCGGGGTCGAGTGATTGCGTCTCCGAATTCCTCCGGAACTGCAAGGGTTCCCCTCCTTTCCTGGGAGCATCCAAGGCACCCCTGAACCCACTCCAAGCTACAGGTTTCCTGTGGGGCACACGGTTGAGAAGTTGTGTCAAACAGAAAAACAGGCAAACAAACAAAAAACAAAGCGGACTCAAGGTGGGGGGCCTGGATATGCGTTTGGTGTGTCAGTCTCCAATTCCTGGCGTCCGCCTTAACTGGCAGGCTCACCCTTGAGCAGTCATCTTAGCGCATCCCGACAGCTAAATCACACAGGTGAAGAACTCCGGTATTTTTTAAGAGGCGGTGAAAAAAAGAAAAAAAAAAAAAAGAGGCGGTGATTTAGAAACTTACTCTCACTTATTACAGTGTGGAGAGCAGCAAGCCCGTCTTGACCACTTACTAATCCAGTATGCTTAATGTACTGAGAGTCAAGGAGCTATGAGGTGGAGATTGAAGTTCTTTAGCTAATGTATGGGCGAAGCCCAAGGCCCGGGGATGTTAGCGATAGTAGTTAAGGATAACTTTTTTTTCAAAGACAGTTTGTGCTCAAATATGTTCAGAAACTTCATGGTTAAAGTTTTCTCTACTACAGAATATTTTGGAACTTTCAGTATGCTACTGATATTTTTATCACGAATTTCCTACTGGAAGTATAGTATCGAGAGTTCCCCAGATTTGAACGGAAAATACTGTTTTTCTTGGGTGTTACCTCTGTTTAACATACAAAACAGTTTGGGAAATGGAGTTCCAGAATTAGAAACTCAAGGTTTGGAAGGGGCAGTGTAGGTCAGTGCTTTTTGAACTTTAATGCTACATACACAAAATCTGTTCAAGTACAGATTTTGGTTAGTTCTGTATTTTTAACAAGTTCCCGGGTGATGGTGATGCTGCCAGTGCATGGACCACACACACTTCGAGTAGCAAGGGTTTTCACTGGATTGAAAGAGACCATGTTCTGTTCCCTGCTCTCCAGAGCAAGCTGTGCTGCCTTGAATGATCACTTCCCCTGTCCAGACCTATAAAATAGGAGACTGGACTAGAAGATCTCTCAGGTTTCCTTCAGACCTAAAATGTTGTGATTCTAGTCCAGTTACCCTTGTGATAATTGAATTACATCTAAAATATCCTTGCCCTGTGGCCAGTTTGGGCTTGAACATTTCTAGTAATGGGGAATTTACTGCATGTAAGGCATCCCATTTCATCGTGGGATAGCTCAATAAGGAAGTTTTTCATATTGCTAAAATACATCTCTATAACTTCCATCCTGTTGGTCCTAGGTTATCTCTTAGAATCAAACAGAAAAAAAAGTATAATCCCTCTTTAAAAGATGACTCTTGGAAATTCCCTGGCGGTCCAGTGGTTAGGACTTGGTGCTTTCACTGCCAGGCCCTGGGTTCAATCCCGGGTCAGGGAACTAAGATCCCACAAGCTGCGTGGCATGGTGGAAGAAAAAAAAAAAAAAAAGACTCTTAAAGTGTGAGATGACAGTGTTTCTACCAAGTTTTCCCCAAACTGAATTATCCTTTATTCTTCCATGACATTGTTTCAAATTTCTGTCTCATAAATTTAGTCCTTCTGTGTGGAGTGTAGTGGGGCTGTAGCTGGACTTTGAAGGATGGGTGGGGCTTGCAAAACTAGGGAAAGCATCCTAAGCAGCTGACAGTGGTCCAGAGATGACACTGCGTACGTCAGATCCAGAATTTTTTGATTCAAGTAAGAAACGGTGTGTCAGTGAAAGATTTTGGGCAAAGCAATGTTTTAGAGTGTGTAGTTGTCTTACTGTGGTGTATAATGTGGTTGGAAATGGAGAAGGAGAGAGGCAGGGAGCCAGATATGCTTCACATATCAGTAAACAGGGCTTAGGTTGATAATAGCAATGCCTTCTATTTATGTATAACATTTTACAGATTACAGAACCTTTCACAGACAACCTTTCCTGTGAGGTAGGCAGAGCAGCTGTTACCCAGTTTATAGATGAGGCACCAAAGAGAGTAAATGATTTGCCTTAATTCTCAAAGCTGTTACATGGCAGACCAAAGTGATGACAGTGGTAATGAAAGAGAAAGGAAGAATGCAGGAGGCAATACTGAGGAAGAATTGATAAGTTGGGCCTGAATGCACATGAGGTTACAAAGGAAAAGAAGTTGTTAGGGAGGAGTCAAAATAGTTGGGAAAATCATAATACATGATCGACAACTGCCATAGGTTGTACTTGCTCGGATCTATCATTGTTAGTGGCTGTTTGGAGTTATAGGTCGGGAGGGATTGTGGTAGAGGATTCTTAGGTTGTTTAGCCTGTCTATTGGTACTGGGTGGTGTGTGGGCCTTGGGTTAGCTGTCCCATACCAAGGGAATTGAGAACTGGATCCTCAGTGTCCTCTGAGAAGGTAAATGCTGAGCAATTGACTGATTCAAATCTATCTTAGGGTCCTTGCCATCCTGGAGTCTCTGAATTTTGTTTTATATAATTTTTGTTTTGAAGTTCCAGCTAATATTAGTTGTACTTGGCTGATGGACAAATTGGCTATCCAGTCTGACCTCCCCAAGCTCCCACATATCCACTGAGGGTTTCACTGAAGCAGAGACTGGACCCTTGCCACTCTGAAGCCATGCTAAAGCTATTTTCCCAAAAGATCTGCACTTCCCCTAGAGCCTAGAGGTGTCCCCCCCACCCTGCCTCTCTTCTCTCTCTCTCTCTCTCTCTCTCTCATCCTTTTACCCTGGAAGCATATGAGGTTGTGATTTTTTGTCACTACCAAATTCCATAGGACCTGGAGCTGTCCCTGCACTTTTAGTTTCTTAGGCTCCTATCTGGTGAGTAAAGAGCTACATCTCTTGGGGTGTATGTGCGCCTGACTGTTGTACTTCCCCCATGGTGTCTCTGGGAAACCTGTCAGAACCAGTTTATATCCCTAGAGCCTGGTGTTGGTATAGGCTTCTATTCAACATTGAGTGTCTTCTGTGTTCAGTGCTTAGGATACTGAGATGAATAAAAATTCTGTGCCCTGGAGGAATTCACGATGGGATAAGGGAGACGATATTGTAAGTAAAATGGGATCTTGTAATAGAGATATTTCCAAAGTGTTGGGCAGAGGAGGGAATGACTAGCTCCACATGGAGACATCAGGGGAATATTCAGGAAAGAGGTGATAAGTAAGTTGAGTCTTGAAGATGAAGAGAGAGACTTGGTGACGTTTGCAACATTTGCAGAGGCATAAGATAGATAGATCCAAGTGGCTGGAATCTAAGAGAACTTTGGGATCAAAGGAGAGGTGATTGATGAGATTAGATTCATAATGAGGCCAGGTTTTTAATGGCCTGTAGTTTTGTTCTAAGGTTCAATTTTGTGGGAGGAAAGCCATTGGAGGTTTTTAGGCAGGGAGGTGATGTGGTTATATTTTGGAAAGCTAATTGTGGAAATAGACTGAAAGGGGAGAATCTGGATCCAGGACATCAGGAGACTCTTGTAGTAACCTGGGCTTGGCTTCAAGCTGAATTAAGTATTAGTGGGGATGGGAAGGAGGGGATATATTGGAGGTTGTTGAGACAGAGTTCACCTGACGTAATGACTAATTAATTGGTTGTTGAGAACAAGAGAGAGGGAGTTGTTGAGGATGACTCAGTTTTCTATTTTGGATTGATGGTGGTACCAGTAGTAAAGGGGGAGTATAGACGAGGAACATTTGCTGGGGGAAGCTTCCGTGTGTTTTGGGTCGTGTTGAATTTGGGCGTCTGTGGCACTTAGATAGGTGGAAATGTGGGTCTGGAGTTCAGAAGAGAGTGTGTGTCTAGGGGTGGTAGATGTAAGTGGTAGTTGATGCAGTTGGAATGGATGAGCCTAGCCATGCTTATAGAAGACTGAAGATAACAGAGGAGACGACAGGGATTGGTGGGCAAGGTGAGAGAGAATGTTGTCCAGGGAGCTACAGAGGAAAAAGTTGCAGGAAGAGAATCAGCAGCCTCTGTTGCTACAGCGAGGTCAAGTAGGATGAGCTTGGAAAATGTACTTTGAGATTGGGCAGTTAGGAGATTGTGGTCACCAGGGCTCTTTTATTTTTTTAGTGTGAGCAGCTGGATGGGAGCCAGGTGGATTGAAGAGTGGATGCGAAGTGAGGATAGGGAGGATGTACTCACTTTGAGTAGTTTGGGAAGGAAGGAAGGAAGGAAGATGGTGGCAGCTTGTGGAGGAGTAGCAGAGACTAGAGACAGATTTTCCTAGAATAGAAGTCTTGAGCATGGGTTATCCGATGATGTGTAAGAGCCAGTATAGAGAGGTTGCATTTGAAGGCACAAAGGAAATGAAGATTGCAGAGGAGGGTGGAGGGTTGTCTCTGAAAAGGAGACATCATTTCTTTTGAAGAGGAATGACAGAAGAAAGGAAAAGAATGTAGGACGAAAGAGGCAATGATGGATACACCTAAATTTGCAAAGGAATTCTTATCTAATAGGTTCAATTTCCTTTCTCAGCAAGGTTATCTGCTGAGGGGTGGGGGTCCTGGTGTGGGCTCGGATAGGAACAGGGACTTGATAGTGGTAAGGGAAACTTGAAACTGTCCAGAGAGGAAAGGGAAAGAGAGCAGAGTTGAGATATGCTCCAAGAACATTGAGTACCCTCCGAACTTGAATCCTGCACTGTAGGCCTCTCTTTCCTCTTCTTCATAGTAATTATGGCTGACTTTTATTGAGTGCTTCATACCAGACACTCTTCTTAGTGCTTTTCAGGCATTCTCACGTGATTCTGACAACAACTCTGTTAGAAAGGTATTGTTAGTATTTATGTTTTACAGAAGGAGAAATTGAGGCATGGAGTGTTACTTACACTTAGTAGAACTTATGTCTGATGACTCTCTTACCTCTGCAGAAATGGCATTCCTTCCTTGAGGCATCAGAGAAAGGCAGAAATTTCATCCCAACTCCCAGTTTCTGGTCCTTGAGGGGCTGGAGTTTAGGGCTGCTAAGGAGGGCCAGTCTGTGGGTATGGTAGTGGCTTGGGTGAGCAGGGTGGTAGAGTCAGTGTTGCTGCTGTATTTTTACAACTACATACAGAATTCTGAAATCCTTGTGTGATTTCCCAGCAACCTGACTAGAAAGACAAGTGACTGATGATGATTTGTTAGGTACTGCAGGCTGAGACCATGTCAATTGAGATGGTGAATAAGAAAAGAGATCTTGTCTCAGTCAGCCAGAAAAAGAATTTTTGCTGCCAGTTATGGGACTAGGCAGACCTATGACCTTACATAATAGCATAGATTATTAACACTCACCTTTGTTTTCCCCATTGGTGGGATAGATAGAATTTGTAGGTAAGGTGCACACCTGACTTGAGTGAAAGGGGAGAATGATGAGATGGCATGGGTGGAAGAGAAATGGACTTACCTTTTCCTGCTGCAGCCACTGGAGCATCATTTCTGTGTCCTTCCTCTTGATGTTGCCATGGATACGCCTTTGCGTGGTGACTTGAGATTGATTCCCATTATGATCAGATGATGACGTGGATTTAAAAAGAGAAAGGACAGAATGCTCTGCTTCTGGGGAGTGGCCGGTGAGCTGCCCAAATGGCAGAGCCCAGCACAGCCGAGGTGGCTGTGGCTTTGTTGGCTGCTTTGGCTTTTGCTGAAGTTGTGAAATGGTGCATCTCTCTCTTTAGAGCGCAGGCTCAGGGTTCCCTGTCTGCAGGGTCCTAGTGCCAGGGACTTGCTGGTTGATCATGGGGAGAAAGCAGCAGGAACTTCGAGTAGGCTATTAAGTAGGACTGCTGCTAGCTCTGGGAGGGTTGCAGTTCTTTTTCTTTTCAAAGAACATTTATTTATTTATTTATTTATTTATTTATTTATTTATTTATTTATTGGCTGCTTTGGGTCTTTGTTGCTGCCCGTGGGCTTTCTCTAGTTGCAGCGAGTGGGGGCTCCTGTTGCGTTGTGCGGGCTTCTCATTGCGGTGGCTTCTCTTGTTGAGGAGCACAGGCTCTAGGCGTGCAGGCTTCAGTCATTGTGGCAACGGGCTTAGTTGCTCCACAGCATGTGGGATCTTCCCAGACCAGGGATCAAACCCGTGTCCCCTGCGTTGGCAGGTGGATTCTTAACCACTGCGCCACCAGGGAAGTCCCGGCTTGCAATTCTTGAGTAGCAGGCTGCACTCAAGTGCTTGTTGCCTTCCTGCAGAAGTGCCTTCATTGAGGATAAGTGAGGCATATTGTGTAGCTTTCCTTCCTGGCTCTTGGAGGTCTGGGCCCTTTGGAGGTGGGCCTGGTAGTCACTGGGTATTCCTAGGGGAGGAGGATATCCTGGGAGGGGGTAGACCTGTATTCAGTTTGAGAGTGGGCTACAGAAATTTCTGGGGATAATGAAGAGCTGGAGAGGTAAAAAAATAGTCTGTTTAGGGTCTAGGTCCTATCTGTGTGAGATCTGCAAGGCAGATACTGGAGTAGGACCTAGGAATAAAAAGCTCTGTTTATCTTCTTTCGGGGTTCCTGTGCATATCTGGAATCTGGCCTTCCAAGCTTCCAGTACCTGAGCTTCTATTCCCCTCTCCTTTCCTGACTCCTGAGGGACTTATATCCACACATATCCCACTCCTACTAGTGCTTTTAGAGATGTACAACTTCACCCTAGTTATAAGAAAATCTGTATCTTGCTGATTACCTTTATGTTTCATTTTATCTCTTTGCAACCAAATCAAAATACCCCGTGCCTAATGCAGTTCAGTTCAAGTGTGTGGACCCTGCTGTCAGACTGCCTGGATTTCAGACCTCTACAGGTGGGATCAGAGAAAGCAAACAGTTGGGTTAGCCCAGGATCAAGGTTTGGTAAGGTGAGACAAGAGGAGGTCAGGGGCATAAAGGATGCTGGGGTACCAGTAAAAGCAAGGTAGAAATGGTGCAGGCTGGGTGCCAAAGAGGCTTTTCCTCCTTACTGGTTCCTCCTTAATTCCTAATAATCCACTTCTTTTCCTGTCATTTCTGAAATGTTCTCCAAGACCACTGGTAATCTATCAGAAACAGATTTCTTTCCCTCCTCTATTTCCATTTTCCTAGAGTTTTTATTAGTATTTAATATCATTGGGGAGGAAAATGGATTAGAAATCCAGGGAGTATCTGTCTTCTGGCTGAGGTAGCATGTAACTCAGAGTTGTCCTGTGTGACATGGGGTGGGGCCCAATGGTGCTGTTGAAGGATCACCTACCTGTACAGCTAGTCAAATGTGCCCCCCTTCCTACTCACATGTGCCCTGCTGGCTATGAGACTTAGGTGAGTTGTTTGACTTCTGAGACTCAATTCTGTCACCTGTAGAATGGAAATAGTGGAATCCGTGTTGTCTGCATCACAGGTTCGTTTTGGAAGGAGATCGTGAAATACACGTGTTAGTGGTCACAGTTAAATTTGCCTCTGAGAAGGCCCTATGACTTATTTTCTCTCTCTTAACATGTTCAGTTTCCTGTCCCAATTCTATTGTTATCAATCATCACTCTCCCGTTATTCCTGCTTGAAAACTCCCAAGTTTATTCATTCCTTTACTTATCCATGCATTCATTCATCCATCCATTTATTCATGCAAGGTTTGAGTTCCTACCGTGTGCAGTTGTCATTGATGTACCCTCTCGGTAATGATGAAGACAATATCTACAATTTGTTGAACACGCATTCTGTGCTCAGCACTGTACTAAATGCTCTACTTCAGTCTTATTTAATCCTCACAACATCCCTGTGAGGTAGGTATTATTTCCCCCTTTTTTCAGTTGAGGTAACCAGGGCTCTGAAAATATCTTACCCAGAGTCATACACATGAGGAAATAAGAGAATCAAAGCTGTACCCAGGTCTGTCCATCTCCACAGCCCATACAGGCCTGCTGCTTCTTTCCCCATGTCTGATCTATCATAGGGCCTTCTCGGGGCTTTTTTGTACTGTCTCTGAATCGGTCCATTTCCTCTTCCCTCTCTTTTTCTCTCATGAGCCTGGCTCAGACCTCCTCACCCCTTGCTCATTACTGCCATAGCCTCCTTGCTGTTTTCCCTGTCTTTATCAATTTGCTCTTGCCTCCACTCCATTCTGCTCTCTGCCACCTGTCTGATCTTCCTAAAATAGTTTTCATTATGCCAGTCTCCTGCTCAGGAAGAGACTGGCTTCCTGTTGTTATCGGATCCAATTCATCTATCTCTACGTGATGTTAAATTCCCTGACTATCCATATTTACTTTCTAATACATCTCAATATCAGTGTTAATTCATTCAATAAATATTTGACTTCATGAGCTAAGAGTGATGGGATCATAAAGAGGAAAAATTGAGGAGTCTGCTGTAAAAGGCTTATAGTTTGATAGGAGAACTCATCAGAATTCACTGATTCAGCCAAGCTAGTCATCTTTAACTTTCCCCAGTCAAGCAAAATTATTTCTGTGTCTACTCATACTGTACTCACAGATTACAATGTTTGCAGGCTTTTCCTCTCCACATATCTAAACAAAAACCTCATGATTCAAGGGATAATCAAGTATCCCTTTTCTTTTTAGCTTACCTTTTTCCTCTCTGTAATTCCTTATAATATTTATCATCTAGACATTTTATTTTAATACCTATACAGCTTCTGCATTTTTTTACAGAGCACTTTTATGTGCTTTATCTTATTTGAGCAGTAATGTAGATATGGCAGGTGATAGTCCCATTTTATAGAAGAAACAGCATCTAAGAAGTTAGGTGACTATATACACTTGTGTGGCTAGTGAGCTGTGATGTTCTTGGATGTGCGCTCTTTTGAATCTTTGAAGGTAGTGTGGTCCAGAGGAAGAGCACAGCTTTGGAAGCCTAGAAATATGTGTGGTATCAATGAGGAGAGTAAAAAGTGCAGAGGGTTCTGGTTCAGGCTTTGGTTCCAGTTATGGCTCCACTCCTTGTCTTCTGTGTGACTTCAGGGAAGTTGCTCAGTTCTCTAAGCCCTGTTTTCTTGTCAGCATTGTTCCTGGCTTGCCTCTTATGGGGTTATTTTGATGTCCAAATATTATGATAACTAAGTTATTAGCTAACTTTGTTGAGTGCTTACTAAATACCAGGCAATGTCCTAAGTGTTTTACATGGATTATCTCAGCTAATCCTCACAACAGCTCTCAGAGATGTTCTTTGTTCCCAATTGATAGATGAGGAAGTTGAGGCACAGAGATGTTAAGTAATGGGACCAAGTTTACGTAGCTACCAAGTGGTGAAGCCAGGGATTGAATGTAAGCAGCCTGAGTCTAGAACCGGTATTCTTAACCATGGTACTATACAATTGTTTTTTAAGGTGTTCTGTAGACTGTAAAGTGTTCTGAACATGCAGAAGTCCAGGCTGCAAGGAGCTGCATGGCCCTGCCCACCTGTGTAATGGTGAATAGGGAAAGGAGGGGGCAACATGGAGATTTTGCAGAGGAGGAGAGAAATGGTTTCCTAGGGGGTCTGGCCAGGATTGGAGATGTGGAGAGATGTTTGGGGGCCATATATCTGGCTGTTGGCTATCATTCTCCTATTAGGCTATCTGGCCTGCCTTAGAAAGAGGGTGGAATGGAGGAAGACCCTGTTCAGCCAGTGAAGCCCAGTGCCGACAAGACAGGTATCCCTCGGCCCAGGGAATCTACATCCACACTGTAGCTGGTAGAGCCATAGATCAGACCCCAGGGCAACCTTGTTAGCTACTTAGGGGCGGGGACTGTTGGTTTCTAGCCCATTAGATGGATAAATGAATGAAGTGGTTACATAGCCCTCTTGAGACCTCTCACTAGAATGTATAATCTTATTAAACGTTTTAAATTATAAAAGTAATATGGTTATTAAAGAAATTTTGTGAAAAATAGAAAACAAACCATCTCATTGTTTCTCTTAAGGAGATGCCTAGGAGGCAAGGCCAAGAGTACAGGGGACAGGTGGCTGAGGTGGACTGGGCACTGCCCCCACTTGTAGGGGGCAAGTGGGACTCTCTGTTTCTGACCACCACCCTTACTATCTGTTTGAACCTGATACTCTTAGGGTTCAGAGCCTGGCCCTTTATAACGACTAGAAGGGAGGAAGAATGACCGTGGCAACCTTTGCCAGTGTTGAGGGAGCTGGGGTACTTGACTTGCTTTGCTTTGCTTTGCTTTGCTTTGCTTTGCTTTGTGTGTGTGTGTGTGTGTGTGTGTGTGTGTGTGTGTGTGTGTGTGTGTGTGTGTGAAGTTGCCTCCATTGCTGCCCTTCCTTTGCTGTGTATTGGGCAGGGGGCCTGGCTGCTCCGGCCCAGGGTGAGATTGAAATTCAGACCCTAATCACGTGGGTTTGGACGTGACTCCAGAGTTTAGAAAGGGGAGGGAGGAGGAAGAGCACCAGAAAGGGGGGCGAGAGACCCTAATTTTGGCTGTGTGAATGTGTCACTTGATGCTTGTGGGTCTGCTGAGGCCTCACATCCTGGGGGTGGGAAGGGTGGCAGTGACGGTGAGGGGGTGCAGATTAGGAGGATCAGCAGGGCTGTGCTCCCAGCCGTAGGACAGTGTACTTAGAGGTGAGTGTTGAGGGTCTTTGGCGTGGGCCTAGTCCCTTATACTCTGTCCCTCTTGACTGGCCCAGGTGAAGCAAGGGGGCACTAGGACCCAGAGGCTAGCTCGATTCCTGACATGTCTAGAGCAGCACTAGCGCAGAGTGAGACTCATCAGCTGGCAAGCAGGATTTGGTGTCTCTGGGTTCAGGAATCCTCCAGCAGCAGAGGGGACTTGCTCCTCAGCCCCCATCTCTGTCCCTACCCCTACCCCAGTAGGCCACCCAGGGAGGTCCATGGACTAGGGAGGCCAGGCTGGCTGGCTTCTGTGTTTGTCCATGAGGGCCTGGAGCCCTGACCCTCCTGCCTAGGTTTCTGCCTTTTCTTTCTGTCTTTGGCCAGCTGGGGGAGGGGGTAGAGGCCGGGTGAGCAACATGGCCCAGAGCAAGAGGCACGTGTACAGTCGGGTAAGTGGTCCTGATCTGGGATGGCCACGGGAGGGCTTCTGGAGAAGGCCTTGGGTGGCTGTGGACATTGCTGTGGGGGGTGGGGAGACAGGCGGTAGCTAGGCTGGGGCCACTCGCGGCCCTGACCGTATGGGACTGCACAGGCTTCCCTTCCCAGAGTTGGGCCCTCTCTGGGTACTGGTGAGGCCTGACCTTTGACTCCAAGTGGACCTCAGGCCAGAGGTTCCTGAGGGGGCCAGACTATCTTGGGGATTACAAATGGGGTTGGTGGGTTGGAATGGTCTTTCAGTGAAGTCTTTCTTTAGAGCTGCTTTGTTGTTTGTCACTCGCTTTCTTGCTCTTCTGACTGAGATTGAATCTGTAGCCACTCTTGTGTCCACCTGATTCTGAGAGGCTTATTAGGGTTAGGAGGTTGGAGAGCGTCTCTGAGTTTGGGGCCAGCCCTGATGTTACTGTCAGTTCCTTTTATTGTCAGGTCCGTGAGAGCCACTCGGCTGTCCCAGGTATGATTTGGCCTCTCGGAGCCCCAGGGAACGGTATCCTCACCTTCTTGGATGAGCTCTTTGGGGAAGAGAGTTAGGGAGTCACTGGCTCTGGCAGAGCTCTCTTATGAAGCCAAGAGGGGGCATCAGAAGGGGGCCCTGTGGAGTCTTCAAGGCCATGCTGTCACTTCTTCATGCTTCCTTCTCTGTTTGTTGCAAGGCCCCTGGTTCATAGAGCTGCTATTGCTAAAAATGGCTTAGGTGTGATTTTCTTCTAAGCCGTGGACCTATTTGGAACCTCATTTCATGTTGTCCTGTCATCATGGGTATGTCAGAAGATGAGAGCTTCCCAAGGACAATGTTTAGTCTATTCCCTTGCCTTGTCCATTATCACCATGGATAGGGTGATAAGCCATCCATTTGAACCACTGGGCAGAGTCTGGGGGACAGATGCAGGACAGATCTGAGGTACCCGATTTACCTGGCCTTTCTTTTTCTTTTTATAGTGACATCGCATGAGTGAAGGATCTCCAGAACTTGTGGGTAGAGAGTTGATAGAACAGGGCTCAGGCCAGGAAGAAGGGAGTAAATTGTTGGACGGGCTTGGTGAGGCATCTAGGAGTATGCTGGTGGGGGCGGGGAAGTCAGGTCAGGAAGGAGTGGTAGTGACTTAAGGGCTGGAAGGAGGCACAGTTGTGTGCCCTCAGGGAGGACAGGCAGCAGTAGGGAGGGAACAGGGTTAGTGGGGTCGCTCACTGACTCACCTGCCTTCCCAGCTCAGGCTTTTGAGTCAGGCCCTGGGTTGTGGGGAGCCTGGTCTAAACTGAGTTATTTGTTTGAGCTTCATTCCCCTCCTAGGGGGCAGTGCTCCTTGAGAAAGCAGCCGTGTGGGGTGACATTCACAGATCTAGCAATGAATTCTGATTTATTAAATTTAAATATAATCTCTTACAAATTCTGGCAGATTCCAGAGGCGTTTTGAGAAGTTTTAGAACACAGCACTGACATATTTTCAAAAGGGAATTTGGTGGTGGTGGTGGGGACACTTTACCTTGAGAATGGGGTTCAGGGAAGTGACTTTTGATCCCTTTTCAGGCCAGGATCCTGATTGGGGCCTTTCTTATATATTAGGATGACACCATTGACCTGAGGCTTTTAACTGTGTATGTTTGCATGTGTCTTTCAGACTCCCAGCGGCAGCAGAATGAGTGCGGAGGCAAGTGCCCGGCCTCTGCGAGTGGGCTCCCGCGTGGAGGTGATTGGAAAAGGCTACCGTGGCACTGTGGCCTATGTTGGAGCCACACTATTTGCCACTGGCAAATGGGTAGGTGTGATCCTGGATGAAGCAAAAGGCAAGAATGATGGAACTGTCCAAGGCAGGAAGTACTTCACTTGTGACGAAGGGCATGGCATCTTTGTGCGCCAGTCCCAGGTACTCACCTCCTGTGTGTGTGTGTGTGTGTGTGTGTGTGTGTGTGTGTGTACGTGTACATGCTCTGTTGCATGTGCGGCTGGTGTGTTGGTGCTCCCTTTTCCTGGGCATGAGCATAAGTCTCTGGTTGGTAGAGTGGGAGGTAATGGGGGAGGGAAGATTAAGAGCTATCCTTAAGGAAGCTGCCCTGTACCCCAGGTTTGCTTAAGGCCTGGGGAAGGGCCCATATTACATCCAGCCTTGATCTAGCTATATAGAGTCTATTCTGTGTCCTCAGATCCAGGTATTTGAAGATGGAGCAGATACTACTTCCCCAGAGACACCTGATTCTTCTGCCTCAAAGGTCCTCAGAAGAGGTAACAGCCACCCACTTAAGTTGCCTCCTCACATCCAGGAGTCCCCAGGACTTCTCCCCAGAACACGGGGCCACAGTGGATCCTGAGAGTTTCCATCACCACCATATTCCCTTGTTATATCTTGCCTAACCTGCCATGACGTTCTCTGCCTCTACCCCTCTACACAAACACACACTTTGTTTCTGTTTGCATTCTACAGAGGGAACTGACTCAAATGCAAAGACCAGCAAACTGGTAAGTGGTTACGGGTGGGGGTGGGAGTAGTAGAGGGAAAGGAGAAAGAGAGGAGGGAGACTCAATACCAGGCAGGTAGAAGCAATAGATGAGTAAATTGAGTTAGCCTTCCAGTCTCCATCCTCTCTGAGAAGGAAGCTTTCTGGGTATGAGTTGCTGCTTTAGGTGTAAGGGTGGTATCAGGGAAAAAGCTATTAAGGCCCAGAAGTTCTGGATCAATTGGAACAGAGGCTGGGGGTGAAAGGGAGGACAGGTCTGACCCCAGTAGTGTTGTTGCCAACTTCCTACCTTTTGGTATCCAAGGCTGCCAGCATCTGATGGGTGTAGGGTAGGGGTAAGGTAAGAACTGGAGAAAGAAGGTGCTTTCTTTTTCACAAGTGAATGGAGAGGAGGTGGACCCTCTGCCACCTGTTTCAGGCTGTATGCAGAGGGCCTGCTGGAGCCTCCCTCCGCTGCTCTGTGCAGGATGTGTGAGGTGGGGCTCCAGACTCTCCAGCTCCTCTGGGTCAGGGTGTGGACCTCCTGGAAGCTGATCCTTAAGGGAGCCCTCACCTCACTTACCCTGGATTTGACAGTGACCTGGCTCCCCCCATACCTGGCTATGCCTGAGTTGGTCTTAATACCTACACCCAAGATATCTGGCCAGCTAGCACAGTGTGATGTTTAAGCCTATTCTCTAACTCTGCCCTTTCCTACTCCTCATGCAGCGGGGCCTGAAGCCTAAGAAGGTGGTGTGTTTACTATTTGTGCCTGGGTGGGTGAGGGCCATGAGCCCCCTCCCCAGCTGTCCTGCATGTCCTTGGGCTGCATGCATGTGTGTGTGACCTTGGGGCTGGGATGGCCAGAGGAAATGGCAGCCTTGGCTTTCAGAGTTCCTTTGAGGAGTGCAAGGACATCAGGCTCAGGTAGTACTCATTAGGGATGATCCTCACCCCTTCCCACATTCCTGCCCATCGCCTAAGGACGTCTAGTCAGAGACTCCAAGCATTTGACTGTAAACAGTAGCATGGAATAGAGCATTTACTGGGTTACAGTGGATTCTCACTTAGCCTCAGCTTGGGGGCAGTGGGAGGAGAGACTGGGGGTCTGGAGGTGAGGAAAGTACCAAGTGAGGTGGTTAGGTAAGAAGGTGGGAGGTCAGGGAACAGAGCACAGGAAGAACAGTCCTGAGTTGAAAAGCCTGTGTTGTTCTTGTCTCTGGGTGGGTGCTGCCATGAATGCCCACCCTCACTGTGCTCTGTCAGTCTTTCACTGCCTCTTCCTTCCTCTGGTGGTGTGCCTGAGGCCCACCTCCCACAACTCCCACACCCCTGAAACTCCTCTAGTCTTAAGTTGCTGCCATGACCACTTCCTCACACCAGCCCAATGCCTTGGGGCTATGCCCAAGCTGTCTCCGACCTGCATGTGCCTGTCAGACCTGTATGTGCTGTGCTGTATGTATGATTCTGTGATTTCCTTGTCACCAGCCTGTTTCAGGCCCTTCTGACCTTGCATGGAGGGCTACTAGATTGGGGCAGTGGAGGGGAGAGTAAAACATCTTTTTTTTTGACTTCTGGTTGGTGGTGGGTCCTCACTTTGGAGTTTTGCCTTGGAAGAGACAACATGATGGTACTTGCTTTGGGGTCCTGGCTTGGGAGGGAATGGGGATATAAAAAGGAAAATAATTCTCAAAAGGATACTGGACCCATTCCAGACACTGGGCTTCTTCCCTTGATTATTGGCTCCAGGTTGGGGTTCCCATCTCACACCAGACCCCTGAATAGAGAAGAGGATGGACCTGCAGTCTGATATCTATGGAGGAGTTCTGGCCGCAGTCTGACTTGATCCTGAGAAGGGACCTGAGCTGTGCCCAAGTCTTGGGGTTTTGGCGGCTGCCTAGAGAAATGTGGCAAAGCCTAGCCTAGGCTGCCTGTGCTGGGATATAGCACCTTCTTGGCTCGTGATGCAGAATGTCAGTCAAGTAGTCAAGTCCTCCCCTGTGTCTTCCTCTTCAGTGCTTCTGTCACAGCACATCACTTAACCCAGGGAACAGGGAGGTAGCAACAGAACAAAAGAAGGAACTTTGAGGAGGAGGGTGGAAGAGAGAACCCAGATGTCTCTGCAAGGTGCCCAGTCCTTTCTGGAAGCCCTTTAGAGACAGGTTTTAACCTGACTACAACAAGGGTAGAGTTGAGAGAGGAGCCAAACACTGTCATTAGAGCTGCTGCAGCCCAGATGGAATGTTCCCCAGGTTTCTTAGTGTGCCCTGCTGAGCTGATGCAGCAGGAGTGCTGTGGGTACATGTGCCTGATGAGCCACCATAAGGGTATTATTGTCCATGTGTATGAGACAGAAGTAGAGTTGATGGGGTTGTGGACAGAGGGGAGTGTGAGTATGAGAGAGGCCTGATGAAGCAGTGAGGCCTTGTGTCCCTGTGCAGTGATACCCCGGTCCCAGAGAGGTCATCCCAGAAATGAGATGGCCCTTAGCCCAATTTCTTGGAGCAAATTCTTGGGGCTGGGGGAGAGGGAAGGAGAGGGAGGAGCCAGAACCTGTTCTTTGGAGGAGGAAGCAGGGCGGGTTCAGTAGAGGACTTTGTCCAATCATGAGGAGGAGGAGGAGCCATCAGAGCCTGGTGGTTGCTAGGCGACTGAGGAGCAGTGTCTCCACCCCTAGTGGAGCAGAGGAGGGTGGGTGCATGACGTCAGGTGGAGCTGCTGCTGCGGCCACTGAGGCTGCCATCAGCCTCAGCTGGCGAACTAGGCCGGCTACCTCTCTGGTCCCTGCCGGAGCCTGGCTGTCCCCACTGCGCACCGTGGGGGCTTCTGCATCTGAGCTGCAGCCATTTGCCAGCTGGGAAGCTGCTGGTCTGGGAAGCTGAGGCTGCATTGTTGGGATTTGATGCACTAATCTCCTGTCTCCGCCGCCTTTCCCTCTGTTCGGTCTCTTCCCCCCCCTCCCTCCCTCCGTCTGTCCTTCCTCTGTGTTTGTCCATCTTCCTCTGTCCTTCCTTCTCTCCTATCCTGGCTTTCTTTGGTTTTCTGCAATGATGAGACAGGCACCGACAGCCCGAAAGGTACTCTTGCTTGCTCTGGTCCTGCTGCTGGGTTGCCAGCGTGATGGTGGCAGCAGGCTGCTGGGGTGGGGGTGGGGGCTGATTGACTTCCTCTGTCTACCTGGTTGGGGGAAGAGGATGGTGATGAAGGTGGGGGGCAGGGAGAGGTGTGTGTCACTGCCATGCCCCACACCCTGGGCATTTGCTCCCTGGCCTGCCTGCTTTTGGCTTTGAATCTGTGTTCTGGGCCTTGTACCCAGTGGCCTCTCAGGCTTGGGCTTCAGGCAGCTTTTGCTGCAAACTGGCTCCGGATGCATTTCCTGTGAGAGAATCTTGGGAAGCAGGTCCAGATGTCTTTGTGCCTCTAGCAGGCCTACCTCACCCAACCTGTGCTAGAATGACTCTTGGTTGAATACCAGCATCCCCGCCCCACTGGGGTTTGTGTCAGGGGTCTTTCCCTAGAATAGTTTTTGATACACAGCTATGGAGGCTTAGCCCAGGGTAGTAGAGGTGGGCGTTGGTCTCCTTGGGAGACCTAGAAGCAGGGCCCAAGCCAAATCTTGCCTTTGCCAGAAGTATGAGACACTGGGTATCAGGAACATTATTTGGGAGTTGGAGTTAATCATCTGTATCACTTTGCAGTAACCTGAGGGGTTTCTGGATTTGGTTTAGGGCAGTAGTTTCCCTATGTTGCTGCCCACCCTCCCCCTCTTTTCTTGCAGCTGGGTGGGGTTACTTTGCTGAGCTCTGGGCTTCAGGCTCATGCAGTATTCATGGTCCTGACACCTGAGCCCTCTGCCCTGGGGAAGGGAATTGCTGCTGGAACTGGTCCTGGGGAAGGGGGTGGGGGTGGGGTATACAGTAGGGCTGTTCTGCCTTGGGGACCTGATCTCCCTCTGCTGGGTTCATATCGCTCATTTCGGGCTCATCATCATTCTTGTCACATGGTATTTCTAGGGAGTCCTCTGTGGAGTCTAGCACTTGAAGGAAGGGGCTGACCTGGGAAAGTCCTTGGGAGTGGTGGGTGGGCGGGGCTCTGGGATAGAGTGGGAGACGTTGTTGCAGAAGGACTGGTCTTCTCTACCAGCTGCTGTGTTTGGTCTCCTGTGGTTCAGCCTAGGAGACAGGGACTTCCAGGATTTCCAGGGTGTCTGAAGGGGTGAGGTCTGCAAGGGCAGGACAAAAGTGGGAGAAGGAACTAACGGGAAATAGGAGTTCTGAGTTCCTGGAATAGGAACGAGGTGATTCACTGGATGAAGGGGATGGGCTGGGGATGGGGGAGGAGTGGTGGGACCGCTAAGCGTAGCCTCATTTCTGTTGCTTCTGCTCTCATTGCTGTCCCTTTTGCTGTCTTTCTGCCATTATCCTTTCTTTCCTGACTACTACTCCTCTGGCTCCTGTTGCCTGTCCAGACTACAACCCGGCGGCCCAAGGTGAGGAAAAACAGGCCTCTGTACAAGCTACTGCTGAGTGGACACACACTCATTTTAGGCGTGTGCATGTGTGTGGGCATGTGTATGAGCAAGTATAAGTTGGTCACAGTGTACCCTGGGTTCTCTTAAGGGGAGTGAGGGGACTGAGGCTAATGACAGGCCCCTCCGGGGAAAGTGACTTCTGGCTCTAAGGAGGGTGTCTGAGCCGGTAGCTTGAGCGCAGAAGAGAAACGAGAGTGGTTGTAGTTAATCAAGGTAGGCTTTCTTGAAGAAGGGCATTTAGACCAGCTGTGTGTGTGTGTGTGTGTGTGTGTGTGTGTGAAGGGCATTTAGACCAGCTGTGTGTGTGTGTGTGTGAAGGGCATTTAGACCAGCTGTGTGTGTGTGTGTGTGTGTGTGAAGGGCATTTAGACCAGGTGTGTGTGTGTGTGTGTGTGTGTGTGTGTTGGGGGGAGGGCGGGGATTGGAAGAAAGGTGAAAAAACTTGGCAGTGTAAATGTCAGGAGATAAGGAGGTGGGTGTATCTGTGAAAGGCTTTGGGCATGTGGCCTCTGAGTGTCAGCCCATCGGGAGAGCTTCAGGGCTCAGCCCTGCAGGGAGGAGCACTGGGCAGGCCTGTCTGCTCCAGGGCCTCAGCTCCACAGGGGTCTGGGTCGTGTTATCTGATTAGAGCCCCTCTGTCTTGGAGGGAGGGAGGTGACAGATGGGTTGGCTGTACTGACCTTGTTTCAGAGGGGAGCCAAGGATTACAACTTTCACCCTGGCTCTTTCACCTGCAGGGTCCCCTGAAGTAGATCAAGGGGAGGAGAATCAGCTTGATTTAAAGAGCTGGGGGGCCTAGTACCCCCACTTTTAGCCCAGCCTTCTCTGGGAACATGAAAATTAGAGATCAGTCTGTTCTTTTTCTCTGGGAATGACACTGAGGCACTTTTTCACTCTGGGGGAGGAGGGCACAGGCCCAGAGCAACAATGGGATTGGGAGTATTAAGAAATTGCTAGAATGATCACAAGTGGGTCACAGAAGGAATGGTCTGGGGAGTATGGGATTCTGCTCTAAGGGGTTACTGCCAGAGCTTGGAGGAATGTGGAGTCAGTGCCAAGGGAGGAGCATTGTAATCTTATGTCTTTTTCCATCCCTTCCTCTCCTGCCATCCTCTCACCCCCACCCTGCCCCGGTCCTTTGTCGCTATCTCTGACTGTGTCATTTTCATTCTGCTCATCACTGTTTCTCTGTTCTCTTTGTGCTTTGATACTCTCTGCCTTTTTCCTTTTCTGTCACTTCCCTCACCATATTCTCATATTCTGTCTTACTCTGTTTCACCACCCCTGTCCCCTACACTTCTGGTCTGCCCCTACCCTGTCTGAATAGCCCACCCGCCCAGCCAGCACTGGGGTAGCTGGGGCCAGTAGTTCCCTGGGCCCCTCTGGCTCAGCATCAGCAGGTGAGCTGAGCAGCAGTGAGCCCAGCACCCCAGCTCAGACTCCGCTGGCGGCACCCATCATCCCCACGCCAGCCCTCACCTCTCCTGGAGCAGCCCCACCGCTTCCTTCCCCGTCTAAGGTAAGGTCTGGGGTTGGAGTGAAGAAGATCCAAGACACGAAAGGGCCTATGACCCCTGGCAGGGTCTTCGAAGTTTCCCAGGGTTGGGGGAGACCCGGAACTTGGATTAGAAGAGTGGGGGACACAGCATATAGGTACCCCATCACTGACTAAGCTCTTATACTCTCTGCCCTTCCGCACTTTCCCCTTATGTATCAGGCTCTTCTCAGATGTTTGTATGCCACTTGCTTTGGCCCTGGGCCTGGAATGATGTCTGCACACATTCCTGTCCTTTCCACTCCAGCTCAGTCTTGATGGGGAAAACGGGGGAGGCTGTACATAGACTGAAGGGTCTCTCCTTTGCAGGAGGAGGAGGGGCTGAGGGCCCAAGTGCGGGACCTGGAGGAGAAACTGGAGACCCTGCGACTGAAACGTGCAGAAGACAAGGCAAAGCTAAAAGAGCTGGAGAAACACAAGATTCAGCTGGAGCAGGTGCAAGAATGGAAAAGCAAAATGCAGGAGCAGCAGGCAGACCTGCAGCGGCGCCTCAAGGAGGCTCGGAAGGTGGGACTTGGGGTGAAGAGGGTGTTTGGGGAGGCACGGGGCCCAAGGAAGTGTACTGGAAGCTGAAACTGGAGCCTGGAGTGTCCTGTGAGAAAGGGTGCATGAGGCAGCTCTGTGCTTGTAACCCAACCAACCTCCACTCCTCTTCAGGAAGCCAAGGAGGCCCTAGAGGCAAAGGAACGCTACATGGAGGAGATGGCTGACACTGCTGATGCCATCGAGATGGCCACTCTGGATAAGGAGATGGCCGAAGAGCGGGCTGAGTCCCTACAGCAAGAGGTGGAGGCGCTGAAGGAGCGTGTGGACGAGCTCACCACTGACTTGGAGATCCTCAAGGCTGAGATTGAAGAGAAGGGTAAGGGGCCAGGAGCTGCTGGGGGCCAAATGGTGGGGTTGGAACTTTGTCTGAAAGTATTAATGGTTTTCCCCAGGCTCAGATGGCGCTGCGTCCAGTTATCAGCTCAAGCAGCTTGAGGAGCAGAACGCCCGCCTAAAGGATGCCCTAGTGAGGTAGGGTCCTCTCGTTGTGCGGCTCACTCTCCTGTCTCCAAATGTGTTAGAGCGCCCACCACCTGGTGACTCCGACACGCGCTCTCCTCTCTCTTCACTTTCCCACAGAATGCGGGATCTTTCTTCCTCCGAGAAGCAGGAGCACGTGAAACTCCAGAAGCTCATGGAAAAGAAGAACCAAGAGCTGGAAGTTGTGAGGCAACAGCGGGAGCGTCTGCAGGAGGAGCTGAGCCAGGCAGAGAGCACCATTGATGAGCTCAAGGAGCAGGTCTGGGGAGCCCAGCGCCTTGCCCAGAGCACCCCCACTGACTCGCTTCTGTTATAGGCACCTTCTGTTTCTAGGTGCCTTTCAGCCCTTCTCCTTGTTCCCTCTCTGTAACACAGGTGGATGCTGCCCTGGGTGCTGAGGAGATGGTGGAGATGCTGACAGACCGGAACCTGAATCTGGAAGAGAAAGTGCGGGAATTGAGAGAAACCGTGGGGGACTTGGTAAGAGAAGAGCAGACTCTGACTCATGACCCTGATGGAGGGTAGTTGGAAGTGACTTGCTGAGAGAAGGGCTGACATGTGACCCCTGACCTTTGAGTAGGAGGCATGGTGAGTGAACCCACCCTGGCCTGCTACCCTGACTCTGACTTTCCTTTGCCTCAACTCCCCTGTGGCCTCCCAGGAAGCAATGAATGAAATGAACGATGAGCTGCAGGAGAACGCACGTGAGACAGAACTGGAGCTGCGGGAGCAGCTGGATATGGCGGGTGCACGGGTGCGAGAGGCCCAGAAGCGTGTGGAGGCGGCCCAGGAGACAGTTGCAGACTATCAGCAAACCATCAAGAAGTATCGCCAGCTGACCGCCCACCTGCAGGTGCCTGCCTACCCGCTATTCTCTGCCCACCATCTCCTCAGGGCTCCCTGAGGACCCAGCTGTGCCTCATTGTCTGTCCCTGTTCCCAGGATGTGAACCGGGAACTGACAAACCAGCAGGAAGCATCTGTGGAGAGGCAGCAGCAGCCACCCCCAGAGACTTTTGACTTCAAAATCAAGTTTGCTGAGACTAAGGCCCATGCCAAGGTCAGGAAAGTGGGTGGGTCGCAGAGGGCTGAGTGTTGGGGACCCCAGCCTGGGTGTGGCGGTGGGCTGATCTGGTGTGGGGTTCTGGGCTTCACTTCCTGGATGGGGGCGTGCTTTGTGTGGTGGTTTGGAAGACTCCTGGCCTGGGCCTAGAAGCGGGGAACGTGGTGGAGCACGGCATGGTGGTTATGAGGCTCTCTGCAGCCTGGCTGAGAGCCCACCTCCCTGTTCACCTCACAGGCAATTGAGATGGAGTTGAGGCAGATGGAGGTGGCACAGGCCAACCGGCACATGTCCCTGCTGACAGCCTTCATGCCTGACAGCTTCCTTCGGCCAGGTGGGGACCATGACTGCGTCCTGGTGCTGCTGCTCATGCCTCGTCTCATTTGCAAGGTATGGTCTATCAATCACGTGCCCAACAGGACTCTGTTGAACTTGCTGTGAACCAGGCATTGAGGATGCCAAGTAAAGATAACAGTCATTCTCCCTGCTCACAGAGTTTATGATGTAGTGGAGGAGCACAGTCAACAAAGTCACAGATGGATGTATATTACAGATGGCATGTTGTGAAGGGGAGATGGCATGTTGTGAAGTGGAGGTAGCGTTTTTGAGAGAGCACGGTCGGAGAGCCGATTTAGATAGAGGGTTGTCACTGAAGGAATGACATTTGAGGCCAGACTTAGAAGATGACTAGGAGTTAGTGGGGAGGTCGTTGTCAGGATAGCATTCTAGGTAGAAAGGTAGCAGGAGCGGCAGCTTTAAGGCGGGAAAGAGCTTGGTCCCACTGGTCCTACCACCCTTTCATCCCCACATCCCAAATCTTCATAACCACCAGTAATCGCATCATTACCCTTTCCCCATGTGATAGTCCCTGCCCATCTAAGAGCTGTTTCTGCTTTCTCCCCCATGTATCCATGCCCCCTACATAGTTGCTCAGCTCTCTCTATTCCTGAGTCTGTGTTCTCCATCCCCTGCTCTGAGCCCCAGGTCTCTGGTGCTTCTTCCCACAGGCAGAGCTAATCCGGAAGCAGGCCCAGGAGAAATTTGAACTAAGTGAGAACTGTTCAGAGCGTCCAGGACTTCGAGGAGCTGTGGGGGAGCAGCTCAGCTTTGCTGCTGGGCTGGTGTATTCGCTGAGTTTGCTGCAGGCCACACTCCACCGTTATGAGCAGTAAGTAACCCCTGACTTCTACTCCAGGGCCACGGGTCCGAGATTGGCTGGAACTGAGATTGCCTGGTAGACGCTGGCCTCACAGGGCCCTTCTCTGGTCTCTAGTGCCCTCTCTCAGTGCAGTGTGGACATGTATAAGAAGGTGGGCAGCCTCTACCCTGAGATGAGTGCCCACGAACGCTCCTTGGATTTTCTCATTGAGCTGCTGCACAAGGACCAGCTGGACGAGACTGTCAACGTAGAGCCTCTCACCAAAGCCATCAAGTACTACCAGGTCTGGGGCGAGAATTCAGCCTTGGCACAGGAGGGAGGGAGGGTTTCTTCTGCTGGAGGCTGTTGCCAGTGTAGCCAAGGTTGTGTGTCCCAGGCTGATGGCTTGAGGCTCGTAGATGGACTCACCTTAGGATGCAGCTCCTTGAGGGTTTTGGATGCTCTCATACCTCTGGAGTCCTGTGATGACAGGGTCAAATTGCAGTTCGGGAAGAATTCTCCATTCTTCCAAGGCCTAAAGACTGTCTGTTTCTTTGCCATCCCTCCTCAGCATCTGTACAGCATCCACCTCTCTGAACAACCAGAGGACAGTACCATACAGCTGGCTGACCACATTAAGGTGAGGTGTCTGGGCCAGTGGTTGAGCCCCTTATAGAGATCAGAAATGGGAGACATCAGTTCACACCCTCAAGGGGTGTCACATAAGACTGGAACAGGGTCACTAAGGCCAGATCAGGGAAGCCAGAGGACCCACTTATGGATGGGGGCCAGCCGAGGGCGGAGACTTCTTAGAGATGGTGATGGGGCAGAAGGGCTCCTGTTGGGGGCTGACAACGACCTGCTTCTGTCCTCACAGTTCACCCAGAGTGCCCTGGACTGCATGAGTGTGGAGGTGGGACGGCTGCGGGCCTTCTTGCAGGTGAGAGCACAACTAGATCTGTTTGAGCTCCTCTTCCTTTTAGTCCCCACCTCCTCGCCCCAGCCCTAATGCTGACTTGGCTCTCCATCTGTTTCCTATTCCCTGAGTAGGGTGGGCAGGAGGCTTCAGATATTGCACTCCTGCTCCGGGACCTGGAAACTTCGTGCAGTGATATCCGCCAGTTCTGCAAGAAGATCCGGAGGCGAATGCCAGGGACAGATGCTCCTGGGATCCCAGCTGCACTGGCCTTTGGACCACAGGTTTGGGCTGTGAAGGGGGATGGGAAGGAAGCCAAGTAGAACCAGGAGGGGCCCAGCGTGTCAAGATCTGGATATGGTCAGGGGACAAGAATGGTTTTGAGGTAGCTGGGAGCTGTGGTGCGGGGCCCAGAGTGGGCTCCTGACTCTGGCCTGTTGCACAGGTATCCGACACACTCCTAGACTGCAGGAAACACCTGACGTGGGTGGTGGCTGTGCTGCAGGAGGTGGCTGCTGCTGCCGCCCAGCTCATTGCCCCGCTGGCAGAGAATGAAGGCCTGCCTGTGGCTGCCCTGGAGGAGCTGGCTTTCAAAGCAGGCGAGCAGGTGGGCTGGGAAGGCTGGGCAGAAGGTGGTAATGGGGCAGTCAGGTGGCCAGTGTGGGGTTTTCACTACTGCCCTTGACACCTGCAGATCTACGGAGCCCCCTCCGGCAGCCCCTATGAGTGTCTGCGCCAGTCATGCAGCATCTTGATCAGTACCATGAACAAGTTGGCCACCGCCATGCAGGAGGGAGAGTACGATGCAGAGCGGCCCCCTAGCAAGGTGGGTGGGGTCGCTCCTTGGAGGGGCTCCAGGGGCCTGGAGGAGCAGGACTTGGAGAGCTGCTGGTAATTGTGGGAGGGAGGGCTGGGCGGCAGCAGGAAGGAATCTGGGGAGCACCATCCTGCTTAGGAGGCAAGGAGAAGATTTTCCCTTTGACTGGATCTCTGAAAGGAGTGCCTTGATGACCTCCTCTCCCTATCCCTGCCCTCTGTCTCCTGTCCCTACCCTTAGCCTCCCCCAGTTGAGCTGCGGGCTGCAGCCCTTCGTGCAGAGATCACAGATGCTGAAGGCCTGGGCTTGAAGCTTGAAGATCGAGAGACAGTTATTAAGGAGTTGAAGAAGTCACTCAAGATCAAGGTGAGGATAGGGAAGGCTCCGGATCTGGGGGGCCAGGAAATAGCATGGGGCACAGGGAAGCAGTGAGTGTTGGTGATCATAACTCAGGGGGGCTGGGGGTTGAGTGGGGAGAAGTGGCACCTGTGATCAGTGGGAGTTCTCGTGGGCCCTCAGGAAGCTTTCTATCTCGTGGTCTATTCCAGGTCTCTGGGGGGCCATGGGAGGGTGTAAGGGAACTAGACGCTCTCTGCCCTCGTCCAGGGGGAAGAGCTCAGTGAGGCCAATGTGCGGCTGAGCCTCCTGGAGAAGAAGCTGGACAGTGCAGCCAAGGATGCAGATGAGCGCATCGAGAAAGTCCAGACTCGGCTGGAGGAGACCCAGGCGCTGCTGCGGAAGAAGGAGAAGTCAGGCACCTTCCCAGGCCCCTGCTCACTCCACCCCTCCCTCCTTCCAGCAGCTCCCTGCCGCCTAGCCCAGGGCCTCTTGTAGTGAGACTCCCCAGGGGGACAGACGCCATCTTCCTTCCCAGCTGACATCCCCATCATCTCATCCCAGTCTGAGCCTCTTCTGCCTCTGGCTCCTCACCAGTAGGGCTACTCCAAGGACTCAGTTAGGACTGAGAAGGGGGGGTGGGGCCATGGGGAAGGGACACTGTCCAAGCCCAGATTCTTTCACAGAGAGTTCGAGGAGACGATGGATGCACTTCAGGCTGACATCGACCAGCTGGAGGCAGAGAAAGCAGAGTTAAAGCAGCGATTGAACAGCCAGTCCAAGCGCACAATCGAGGGGCTCCGGGGTCCCCCTCCCTCGGGTATTGCTACCCTGGTGTCTGGCATTGCTGGTGGTGAGTGCAGTGGAACAGGCAGCACTAGCCCAGAGGAGATTGGATGGCCCCCCTCCTGCCCTTGGCTTCAGTTTGACTTCTGCCCCCCTCTTTTACCCCTGGATATTCAACCAGGAATATGCTTGCCCAGTTTCACTCTGTGGCAACTTTTTTTTTTTTTTAATGAATTTATTTTTGGCTGCACTGGGTCTTCCTTGCTGCACGTGGGCTTCTCATTGCGGTGGCTTCTCTTGTGGAGCATGGGCTCTAGGCGTGCGGGCTTCAGTAGTTGTGGCTCGTGGGCTCTAGAGCACAGGCTCAGTAGTTGTGGCGCGTGGGCTTAGTTGTTCCGTGGCATGTGGGATCCTCCTGGACCAGGGCTCAAACCTGTGTCCCCTGCATTGGCAGGTGGATTCTTAACCACTGCGCCACCAGGGAAGCCCTCTGGCAACTTTCACCAAGTTTTTACTTCTCCTTGAAGATATGTGCAGAGTTCTGACCAAGGTGGGGCAGTGGGGCCTTACCAAGTTGTTGGTGAAGCTCAGAATTACAGTGACAGTCGGACTCCAGTAGATGTCCCTTCTGGGTCTACCGTCTGGCTTTCCTGTCCCAGCCCTGTATTCCAGAGGGTCACCAGCCTGCAGCAGGCTGGGCTGAGTGCTGTGGTATCCACAGCAGTGCATGGTCCTTGCTTTTGATCCCTCCTCTGCTTGGGCACTGCATTTTCTCTTCCCCACTGAGTTCACGTGGCTTCACCCTATAGAGTAGTTGTCTCTTCCATTGCTGAATTCTCCCAGCTTCACTTGGGGCTTGTGTTCTGACCTTTGCCTGGTCTCTTAGTGTGGTCAGGGCTCCTTACCTGGAGTTTTTCTGGCTTCCAGGCCTAGTCTCCTTAGTTTCCTGACCAAGGAGGCGGCCACCGCCATGTTAGTTCTCATCTACCGTGTAGTTCGGTTTTTGTTCTCTCTTCAGTTTCTTACTTACCCTTCTCACCTCCAGAAGGCAAACTCCTTGTAATGGAATTAAACCCTCAGGATCTCTAGATCTCCCCTGCTGTGCTTGCCTTGTCAGCTGGCCTCACCTAGGGTTTTGTCCTCATCAAAGCCCCCGTCACTGGTGCCGCTTGACCCTGAAAGTGACCAAGCGTCTTCTTGACTTTAGACTCTTGTGGTGCAGACGGCTCCATGTTCCTTGGGAGGGGAGTCTCCAGAATTACCGCATTGAGTTGCTTTAGCATAGGCTCTTTAAACAAATATCGGTTCTTAGTCTATGAAACTTCACACCCAAAAAAGGGTGACTTTTGTCTCAGAGCACTGGGGAACCTGAGGAACATGGGAATGTGTCTACATCCTCCACTTCAGTTTTACTGCTAGGGAGCACTGAGGGTGCAGACATATCAGGGTGTCAGGAGCGTTCCGGCTGCCCTTCTGGGAGCTGGAGTCTGAGGCAGGGAGGCAAGAATGGCCTCAAGTGCTTCTCCTCCTGCGCACACTCCCGCTGCCACTCTTCCTCACGTGTTGCACCCTGTATCGTGGCCTGGCTCCCCTTTTCTGTCTTTCACACATATTTGCTCTTTCCTCAAAAGTAGAGGCAGGGTCTTGTTAGAGAAGGTATGGTGATTAGGAAAAAAGTCTTCCTGCGTGCCCAGGATTCCTCTGGTATGTCCCCCTCACTCCCAAATCATCTAATTCCTCTCTCCTCTTTTCCTGCTCCCCAATGGGCTATCCTGAGCACAGAAGAACAGCAGCGAGGTAGAGACCCATCCTGGTGGGGGGTTAACAGGGCTGGTGGGAATTGGGGCTGGGGGAGCAGGGTGAGACTACCCCCTTGGGAGCAATCAAGACTGGAGGTAGGAGGGGATAAGGAAAGGGGATGAGTAGGGATGGTGCCCATCTTCAGCCTTCTGCACCTGGGGCTCATGACATTTGTTATGGTACCCATAGGAGGTGCCTCTGGGCAGGCTCCGGGATCTGTGCCAGGCCCAGGGCTGGTGAAGGACTCACCACTGCTGCTTCAGCAGATCTCTGCCATGAGGCTGCACATCTCCCAGCTCCAGCATGAGAACAGCATCCTCAAGGTGAGGAGGTCACAGGGAGGATGGGTAGAGGTGGAGTGTAACTGCCTCATTGATGATAGATGGCAGGGCCTTCTATCACTTATTACCGCTACCCTTCTTCCCCCTTCCCCCACAGGGAGCGCAGATGAAGGCATCCTTAGCAGCCCTGCCCCCTTTGCACGTGGCAAAGCTCTCTCTCCTACCCCGTGAGGGCCCTGGCAGTGATCTAGCTGCTGGAGTGCTGTATCGTAAGACTAACCAGCTGCTGGAGACATTGAATCAGTTGAGCGCACACACCCATGTCGTGGACATCACCCGCACCAGCCCTGGTATGGACCAGCCAAATCCTGAGATGGAAAACACACCCCTTCCCCTTGCCCCAGGCAGTTCCCACGCCAGAGAGGCTCTTCCTAGCACTGCCCTTTGGTCTCAGTGTTTAATTTGCTTGATTCACCTACCCTCTTACATGTCTGCTCCATGAGCGGGTCCAGTATCTGCACTAATGACCCTTAATGCAGTACAGCTGCCTGCCTGGGCCTTGGTGGGCCTCACTAGCCTTCTATCCCCACAGCTGCCAAGAGCCCATCGGCCCAGCTCCTGGAGCAAGTGGCTCAGCTCAAGTCCCTAAGCGACACCATCGAGAAGCTCAAGGTTAGTTTAGACCCTGCCCTTTCTCACCCGACAGTGCCCACTTCAGAACATTCCGTGGTGGAGCCCCTAGCATGTTCATTTCCACAAGAACTCCCAGGGTTCCTGGGGGCCCATCCCTGTGCTAGATGACACACTGGGGAGGAGATGGAAGGGGAGGCAGGATTCCTGCCTTGGGAACCTGCCCTCACTCCCAAACAGATTCTCATCAACAGAAGACAGATTCTTATCAACAAAGTGGGTTGAGCTAGGATCATCTTTAGAGTGTGTGGTTTCAGGCACAACTTCTGTCAGAGCTGATATCACTGCAGAGTAGAATGGTTGGAAATGGCTTCCCAGAAGCTATAGAATCTGAGTTGAGCCTTAAAAGGGTAAGTATCTGTAAAGTAAGGATGTTGGGTAGGGATGGGATTGGAGTTGAGAGCAAAAGTATTATGATAAAGAGGATTGGTCCCTGCTTCTTTGGTATTAGTGTTCCTTCCTGTGAAACCAGGGAGGTACTGGCCTAGCCTGTGGGGGTCCCCTAAATGAATCCTTTTCCCCTCTGCCAGGATGAGGTCCTTAAGGAGACTGTATCTCAGCGCCCTGGAGCCACGGTCCCCACTGACTTTGCTACCTTCCCTTCATCAGCCTTCCTCAGGGTAAGAGGGAGTGGGGGAGGGGGAGGGGCAGTATGGAGGGCTCAGGTGGGTCCTTCCCCTCTCCTCCAGAATTTGAAGAGGCTTCTAGGGTCTCAGGTCCAACAACTGAACATCCTGAGAAATCTGGCCAAGTCTTACTTGCAAGTATCTTAAGAGTGCTTGCATTGCTTCCTGAAATTCCAATATTTTAGCAGTTAAACATCTTCTATGACTTTTGACATCAGAAGGGGCTCAAAACTCCCTTGTCAGGCTGTGCACCTCAATTCTGATTTGGAAAATGTGGTCATTATAGTCTAGCAGCCTCAAAGCCTCAGTCACCCAGGGTCTCAGTGCTCAGGGACCCTGTCAGTGGCACACAGCTCAAGTGAGCCCCTGACCTGGAGGCCTCTTCCCCTTCCCAACTCCCAGGCCAAGGAAGAGCAGCAGGACGACACTGTATACATGGGCAAAGTGACCTTCTCGTGTGCTGCTGGCCTTGGACAGCGACACCGGCTGGTGCTCACCCAGGAGCAGCTGCACCAGCTTCATGGTCGCCTCATCTCCTAAATGCTCCTTCCCTCGCTGTCCTCTTCTACGCTCAGCCCTCCTGGTGCCACTCTGCCTGATGCATAGCCACTGGGTAGCCCCCAGGTAGAACCGCCTGTGTGAAGCTGTTCCTGCCCCTTTCAGCTTCACTCCCACCTGTCAGTGCCCTGCCCCTGCCCCTTGACCTGGTTCCCCTAGTTCCGTTCCCCGACCTCTGCTGGAACTTGCTGTTCAATTGCTCCCTCCTTCCTGAGGAGACTCAGGGGCCGTGGTGGGTAGGTAGGCTGAGACCCCACCACCAAAGGTCAAGTGAGGTCTCCCTGATTGAGGACTTCACCCCTTGATTAAAGTCACTTCTGCTTCAGTGTTCTCTGTGTGGTGTTGGGAGTGGGACTTGGGCCGTTTGGCTCAGAGCAGGAGTGGAGGAGAAGGGATGCTGAGGAGGCTTTGGCTGGGTCACATATGAAGGTCTCCCTCTAGTGACCAGTAGAATGCCGTGTTCCTCAAATTTGTGTGCAGTAAGTTTCTCGGAGCAAGGGGAAAAGGGCTAGACCACGGGCTTAGCTCCTGAGTTCGTTTATGGAGTTAGGAGGCCAGGAGTATGTCGTCTCTGCCAGCAGGCCTGCCTCTGCTTTCTGGATCTTTCACTGCTCTTCAAGCCAGTGTTTGGAGCTGGGCTAATGGTATGATCATCGCCCCAGACAACTTTCTGATGCACTGGCACAGTCTCCCCATAAGATCTGGGGTCTCTCAGAGGGAACATTTACTAAGCAAGGGAGGACCAAAGCAACAGACCGGTAAGAAAGGATAGAAGTTGCAAAAGCTGCTCCCAAGTCCCACTACAAATTAGTATCACCTGGGGAGCTCCTTTGAAAAAAAATTTGCACATTTCTGGGCCTTGACCCAGACCTACTGAAATCACTTCTAGATTTGGGGCCCGTTAGGCCAATGAACAGTGCCCCGGCATTTTAGAACGTAACCCCAGTTTAGTTCAGTTGGCTGACTCCTTGATTCTCTCTCTCTGTCTCTCTCTCTGTCTCTCTCTTTTTTTTTTGTCTGCGTCGTTTACCCGTGTCCCCCTGCAGTGGAAGTGTGGCGTCCTAACCACTGGACTGCCAGGGAATTCCCTTGATACTCTCTTTTATTCCCTCCTTGGGGAAATCCTACGCAGGCTGCCAGAGGTCTCTGATCCAATTGGAGGGAGAGACCCCTAGTGGTTAGGAGCAGCTCCAGCTAGGTCAGGTCCTCTGCTTGTGGGAAAGGAGCAAACAGGACAAGGAGGTTCCAGGTTGGGAGCCCAGGGCACACGTTAGTGCTGGGCGGATTCCCAATTGATGTACCCTTTGGGAAGCCCAGTGGATTATGGTGTTTTGATACCTGCTCTGCACCTTAGCCTTTTTCAACTGGGGTTCCAAGAGAAAATGATTTGTGTGACTTTCCTCAGTACTCTCAAGGATTACACATAGCTGATACCATTCTAGATGCATATACCTAAGGGATACCTTAGGGTATTAGGGCTTAATTCTTCCAGAATTGGTTGAGGAGGGTGGCTGTGTATCAGAGAGTCTTTACCTCACCTCTCCAAATTGGCCTCCTCTAGTGATGAGGAAATTGCAGACCACACTGTTCTTTCCCTGGGATTGGATTGTGTTCCTGTCCTTTCTACCTAAGCTGCTGACCTCCCTTCCCATTGGTGTTTAAGATACCAAGGGCCAAGACTGGGCAACTCCCAGGGGTATGAGAAGAGGATAGGGCTTTCTTGTTCTGTCCGTTTGCCTTGGTAGTGGTTTCTCACCATTACTGCTTTCCGAATACCATACTTATTTATTCAATTGCCTGCTGGTATCTATCTCAAAGTCAGCATGTCTAAAATGGAAAGCATCTTTTCCATGTCCTGTATGTAACAAGCCACAAACCAGGGTATCTGATGGCTTCTCCACTCTCCTTAGCTAATTTAGTTACCCAGTCTTGTTCAGTTTTTCCTTCATTACTGTCTCTCACATCTGTTCACTTTTTTCCACTCCCTCCACTGCTAACTTTGTGTATAATTTCTTGCTCTGGGTATTTCAGCAGTCTTTGAAATGGTCATCCTACCTCTGTTGCCTCTCTCACCCAATTCTCATGGATGCCCGAGAGACCTTTCCAAAATGCACACTGGGCTGTGTCATTCTCTGTTTAAATTCTGAAATGGTTCTTTCAAGTAGAATTTAAAAGTTAAACAAAATCCTGAAATGGTTCCTCCAAGTGTCTAGAATTTAAAATTTAAATTCACTAGGATGGTGCATGAGGCCATCCATGATTTGGATCCTGCCCACCTGTCCAGCCTCTCTTGTGCCTTATGGTCTAGGCTTAGTGAACCCCTGCAGTTTCTTTGCCACCATGTGATTGCTCAGGCCTCTTCCCACTGCCAAGAATGCCAGTTACCTCCTTCCTTCCTTTCTATCTCTCTGCCCCCACCCCACCCCATCTTAGCTGACAGCCTGTTCATTTATTAAGACAGTTCCGGCACTGCTACCTTAGGAAATCTCCAATCCCTGTAACCTCTTAGGTGCTCCTCTTCTGGAGCAGCAAAGAATATGAACCTTTTTTTTTCAGGTGTGCTTGGATTTAGTTGCTTTGTGACCTTGGCGAGGTTTCTAATTTCTGGTCTGCTTTCTCAACAGCAAAATAGGAATAACGATACCTTCCAGGGCTGTGGTAAAGGCTAAATGAGAGAACGCATGCAAGCCTAGCCCAAAGCAGCCTTTCTTCTCTTCTTCAGTACATGCCCCTATGGCATTGCTTTATACCAGTACGTGTCTCTTTCCATTGTAATTGTGAGTTCACCCATCTGTCTCCTTCTTTAGCCAGACTGAGAGTTCCTTTAAGGTGTCTTTCATCTCTGACTCCCCCAAAACACAGGAGAAGGGCACACGGTTGGGGAGCAGCACTATGAGTTTCATTTTAGAAATGAGTTTGAGGTGCCTGTGAGAATGTCCAAGTGGAGATGTCCACTGGCAGTTGGATCCAACTGGTTATAGAGCTCAGCAGAGAAGTCTGGATTGGAGGTAAACTTTGGGGAATGGGTTGGGAGTGTGTCAGTGGTGGTTGAAGACATGATTGGGATGAGGTGTATTGTCTTAATTCAGGTTACTTAGAAAACTGAACCTGAGGCAAAGCTGCAGTGCTAGTGCTTAATTGGTAGATACAATCCCCAAGCAGTGAGGGTGAGGAAAGCTAGGCAGGAAAAGAGCAGAAAACACAAGGTTTGTTTTAATGAGTGGGCCACTGCTTCACAAATAACTGGCCACTTGTCCAAGTGTGATGTCTCTGGATAGACTATTGAGAAATGCTACGTTTGGGGTGATGGAGGGATGGAGAGAGCAAACTCACCTCCTCTCTCTTCTGTCTGCTGTCCTTCGTTGCTCCAAGTTTGCCCTGTTTGGTGTTCGCTCCCCTTCACTTGTTGAGATTGTGTTAGTTGACCACCCGAAAAGCCAGATCCCACGCCCTGCAGCATGGCATATCATACAAGTCCTGAAGTGTGAGGTGAACAGACGGGCACTGGCCTATAGGACTTGGTCAAGACAGAGTAAGCAGCTAGAGGCCTGGGAATCAGGTGAGGCTGCAGATCACCTGAGGAGAGAGTATAGGGCAGGAGGAGGGCGGAGCCCTGGGCAGTTCTGAGAGTTAAAGAACCCACAGCAGAGCCCCAGGGATCATCACTGGAGCAGAGGCCCCCAGAGGAAGTGTCACAGGGCCAAGGAAGAGGGAGATTTGGGGGAGGTAGTTGATAGTTTCTTGTATTGCTCAGTGGTCAAATGGGCCTGAGTTCAGAGAGAAAGTGGCATCTGATTCTGAGATGCCCGGTGAGCTGGTCAGAGCTCCCTCTATTGGTGGAATAGAGGGAAAAGAAACTGGGTTGTGGTGACGAGAAAGGGGAGAGAGGAGCACGTGTGCACTACTGTTTCCCGTTATTCAGTGGTGGAAGTTGGGTGGCCAGGGGATGGCAGATAGCTGACGCAAGCATCATTGCCTGTAGATGATAATGGGAGCTGCTTATGGAGCCCAGGAGATTTCTGGAAACGGATAGGATGTGGTGGTGGGGAGGGAGGCCTAGTGAGGCACTATGTGTACCAAGGATGGTGCGTAGCATGGGAACAGTCTCCTTTGATCCATCTACACCCAGAACTGCCAGTTGTGATACAAGAACACAGTCTCAAGTTTGTCTCCTATGAGCCCCTCTCTTTTTGGGGTTCTTTGGCGGATTTCCAGGGTCAACATCACCTTCCCCAACCTGGAGACAACTTTGTGAAGTAAGTATAAGGCTTATATCCCAGCTCTTACACTTATAAGCTGTATGAACTTAAGGGAAGTTGCTTAACTTCTCAACCTCAGTTTCTGTATCTATAACATGAGGCTAATAGCACCTTCCTCAAGTGGTATTTTTTCCTCGTAATCTTCAGGGAAAGGTTAAATGAGGAAGCGTGTTTGACACAGGTACTCAATAAGAAATGATACTGGGGGAGGATGATATTGAACAAATGAAAAGGAAATAAAATGCAAGCAGCCATGTTCCCAAGACACACACTTGTGACACAAATCATCATATTTTGGGCTCCAAAGGACAGGCAATCCTCAGTGCCCCAGTTTTTGGCTTGTTTTCATGGGTGGTTACCATCCTATTTTCTACCATCTAGGCACTGTTTCCTCCTACTGTTAGCAGGCCAAGGCTGGGGAAGAGTCAAATGTTCATGGCACTCCTACCTCACCCCAGTTTGAATATACCTTTGTGGTTCCCATTTTCTGTGCTGTCGCGGAGTGGGAAGCAGGAGTGGGTGCAATACAGAGACCCTAGTCTCTGCTAGCTAATCCTAGGAAATGTGCAAGGCCCCAGAGTCAATTCTGCCATACTCAGCCTTGGAGCTGAAAGTGAGCCAGGAGCCTGTGTGCTCTACAGCCCCACGTGCCCAACTGGGGAAGCTTCATAGCACTGAATACCTTGAACCCTGTCAGATAGGCCCAGAACACCTAGAGAACATGGAATCAGGGTGAGCAGCCTCTCCTGCCTCCCTGTGGATGTTAAGCTCCATGTAGCCCTCTCCTCCTCTGTGTATATTGAGAAGCATGTCCATTCACCCAGGCTTCCTTCATCTCTACCACATGTGACAACGGAAACAGGCAGTGCTGCTCCCAGGGACAGCCAGCCTCTGTTGCTGAGGTACTCGGGGGGGTAGCCTGGGATGTTCGGCCTCCATTTCTCTCCAGAAGGCTGGGGAGTTTGGGGGTGAGACCTGGACTCATCTCGCTCAAATAACTGGTGTCAGAGTAAATATATGTCTGCCACCCTGTGTTTTGTTACTTTTTATTGTGGGAAATTTTAACATACAAATGAAGAGAGTAGAGTGTAATGAATCTCCCTGTGCCCATATTCATTGTCTCATGACCCATCTTGTTTCCTCTGTGTAGCTCTTCTTCACTCTCCTCTACCCCCAGGTTATGTTGAAGCAAATCCCAGACATCATTTCATCCCAAAGTATTTTAGTATCCCTAAAAGAGCACTTAAGAAAACTACAATACCATTATTGCACCTAAAAAAAAAATTCATCAAATATCCCGTGTTCAAATTTCCCTGATTGTCTTATAAATGTTTTGTATTATAGTATGTGTATTTGGGTAAGGTTCAAGAAAAAGATATATACTACAAATAGTTGTCTTTTGAGTTCCATGTTCTAAATTACCATTAGTGTACCAATACAACATATACTTTATACGCATATATCTTAAACTTCATTTTCAGTGTGTCAGCAATTCAAATATAGCTTATGTTATCCTGAGAATACAAAGAACACAACGTGGAGGAAGATTGAGAACAGAGGTTCCCAGTACGTAGTCACTAGTGATTGTAGAGATTTTCCTTTTAGTGTTTTCTATGTAAAACATGGATTTAAAGATGTCCTGCCATGGCTCTGCAAGAATAGATTTGCCAGAGGGGGAGTACAATGAAAAAAAAAAATGGACCCAGAGTCGTTAGGAGATAAAAGATGGAAGTCAAGGAGAGAGAATATATTTTGAAACGAAATATAAGGATTTCCTTCATTCAGAGTGTAAGCATCTGTTTTAGCTTGGGCTGCTATAACAAAATACCATAAACTGGGTCACTTATCAACAACCAAAATTGATTTCTCAGTTCTGGAGGCTGGAAGTCTGAGATCAGGGTGTCGGCACGGTCAGGTTCTGGAGAGAGTGCTCTTTTGGTTGCAGGCAGCTGACTTCTTCATATCCTCACATGGCAGAAAGAGAATAAGCTAGTTCTCTGGCCTTTTATGAGGATATTAATCCCATTCGTGAGGGCTCCACCTTTCTGACCTAATTACCTCCCAAAGCTTTTACTTGGAAAAATACATCACATTGGGGATTAGATTTCAACATATGAATTTTGGGGGACACAGACATTCAGTCCATAACAGCGTCCAAATTGGTGTTGAGGAAAGAAATTATATCCTCTTGCTTTTGCCTCAGATTACCCATTAATATACCAAATATATAGTGCCCATCACCTGAGAAGGAGTACTCTCCTCCCAGCATTGTATATGGAAAGGCTGGGCAGTGGGAAAGGAAAGTGATGGGAGAGCAACTTGCTTTTGAGATACTCTAGGTAATGGGTATCAAACCCTTCACTTTGGGAAGTCTGTCAAATAGCTGAAGCAGTGACTCTCCAACTTTACAAATGATGGTAGATGTAGCAAATTTATACTGAAGATTTGAAAGGATTGAAAAAATGTTTATGGAAAGGGGTCAGATAGATACCCAGGCAGTAAGGGAATGTGGGTATTAAACAAGAGTTACGTGCTTTCAACCTCTGCTCCACAGGTCAGGTTCAAAATTCTAAACCCTTTGACTTTAAATATGGGGCAAATACCAAGTAAAGCTTTTCTTCAAATGCAGCAACTGGATAGAGCTATAAGAAAATAAACACTTCCATAGAATGTAATTTAGAACAGCCCTTTGAACTTCCTTCATTCAAGCCACACCAAACTGGCCAAAGATGTTGCACTTTTCAACAGACAGAATAGTGGAGGTGCCACAGACAACCCTTTTATCATAGGAAGAGACATGTAAACGTGCAAGAGAGTGATGGAGCTGCAGTCAGCACTTGATGCAGTGAGGAAGAGTATAGAACAGTGACCAGAAAAGATGACTTTCTCCATCCCTATCCCTGTCAAAATTCTGGATTTATAAACACTGAGGCCAGTCTATCCATTTTCAGAGAATTGGCTTAGTGGAGAAGGAAGTGGCAAGATTTTTTTGTCCCCTGAAATTGCTAAATAGGACTTTACAAAGAGACACATGAGGGTCATGAGATGACTCTGAAATAAGTTGAGGAACTTGAAAGGTGAATTTTACAGACGTTAGAGGTCATTTCTCCCTGGCTTGCTGAGCCCTTCAGAGTCAGCCATGAGTGTGGTATGACCCACTATTCCCATCTTGTTAATCTTGGCTGCACAACAACAAAGGGAATGGCATAAACCAGCTTCCCCATGAAATGGGGAAGCTAAGAAAAAGATTGCCCAGTAATTTTAGTTCTGGGGGAGGGAGGTATTTCACTTCTCAAAGATTTGTGCCCCCAGGGTAATTTGTTTTCCGTTTAATTTTTCATATTTTATTCCTGGTATTAATAGGTTAAGAAAGTAGAACTTTCCCAAGTACTGATTGATAGATAATGTTTATAAGCAGCACACAAAATGTTCAGTTTCACAAATAATAGCATTCATTGATCCCTTTAAATGCAATTTCAAAATCTGTGTATCCTGAACGGCAGTAAGTTGAGCAAGTGATTTCTATAGCAATATTTGATTTTAGTCAAGGACACTTTTCCACGATGAACAAGTACTAACAAATATTAATAAAGTACTATACCAAATGCTTATTGGGCTGTCAACTTTTTTTTTTTTTTTTTTTTTTATTTTTGTGGTACGCGGGCCTCTCACTGTTGTGGCCTCTCCCGTTGCGGAGCACAGGCTCTGGACGCGCAGGTTCAGCAGCCATGGCTCACGGGCCCAGCCACTCTGCGGCACGTGGGATACTCGCGGATCGGGGCACGAACCCGTGTCCCCTGCATCGGCAGGCGGACTCTCAACCACTGCGCCACCAGGGAAGCTCCTGGGCTGTCAGCTTTTTAAGCAATGCCATTCCAGCTACTACTGAAAGCATTTATTTTAGAAGCTTTAATCTGATCTGGGAAAATGGGTTCTTCTCCAACTTGACAAATAGTATGTATAAGCCCCAAAGCTTTTAAATAAAAAAAAGCCTTCCAACTCTGAAGCATTCATGTGAAACTTAGTTTCTCAAAAAAAAAAATCACTCGGTATCTGAAGAAAATATTAAAACAAGTTATCTTTTGAGACAGGTAAACATTCTTACAAAAGAGAAACACAAATTAATTCACTATCCTTAATAATCTGTTAGATTACTGTTGTCTAGAAATGAGAATACATGAAACACATTTTCACTTATCATAGGGTCCAAGGTGACATTTATATTTCACATATTAAACAGTTATAGTATAGCCTACAATGGCACAAAGACACGTAATACTTAATTCAGATAGTCAAAAGTCAGAAGGAGCTACATGGTTTGCAAGATACTTTAGCTTTTGTGTGGTCATTAAAACCCAATAAGTAATTTGAGTATGGTATTATAAAGGCAGGCAATTAAAATCTCAAATATCACTCAAAAATCAAAGACATGAAAATCTTGTGTTTCTTTATCTTTTATTTACATGGTTAGGTATCAGGACCTTACTGTAGAAAAACATTGTTACTATTTATGGTTGCCCCAGAAAATAATGAAGCTTCAGAAATTTAAAATTATAAAAGAAGCTTCAGTTCTTCATTCATAGTAAGCAAGACTTAAACCTCAGCAAACTTCCTGGGATCCTTTCAAATGAAGAAGATATCTGGGACTTCCCTCGTGGTCCAGTGGGTAAGACTCTGCTGCTCCCAATGCAGGGCGCCTGGATTCAATCCCTGGTCAGGGATCTAGATCCCGCATGCATGCCGCAACTAAGAGTCCACATGCTGCAACTAAGAGTCTGCAGGCCACAACTAAAGGTCCCACACGTGGCAACGAGGATCGCACATGCCTCAACTAAGACCCGGAGCAGCCTAAATAAATATTAAAAAAAAAAAGATATCTTCAATTTGTACTTGACCTTGTCTTCCAATTGATGTTTCCTTGACGCATTTCAGTGATGAACTCTATGACAAAGTCTTCAAGAATATCCACTGGCTTAGTAAAAGGATTCTAATCATCCCCAAACCCATACATCATTCTTGTAATTCTTTAGAAAAAAGTTTCTTTTACCAGGTCTACCTTCCGCACCTCCTCCTCTTTCTTCATTTTCTTCCTCAAAGATGGGGTTTTCTTCCCTATCTTCTCAAGGACATTTTTATTCTTCAAGTATGTCCTTGATGTCCTGCCAGTGCTATTTCAGACTTAGACTCAGTTGGATGGCTGGGGTGCCAGGTTTGGAACAGAGCTGGGTGCAGTGCCAAGGTCTCCCCAAATCATTACTCAATGACTGGAGCTGGTGTCATGACAGCAGCAGGAGAATCCCACCCTAAAGGGAAATCTGCATCACTGCTTCCATGGTTAGATTTGGATGGGTGGTGGGGCGACATGATTGCTGATGTCGGTCTTGGAGGATGGAGGGAGAATAGTGACTTTGCTTCTAGGTGGGGTTGGGAGTAAACTTAGGCCTCCAATCCCTGTAGTCCTGGGAAACGTCATATTTGGTCCTAACGTTCCCATCATTTAACTTGATGATCTGTCCTTCCTTGAAGCCCAGATTCAACTTGGGATGAGCAGCCATTTCCTGAGATTCTTAGGATATCTCAGATACCTGCTTTACCCACCTGAAGTGATTTTTGCAAAGGGATATTAAAGTCAAAGACATCACCCTGATCTGTGAAGCAAATGCCCATGAAAGCACTATGTACAGTGTCATCCTGGAGCTAGATTGCAAAATAGAACCTGGAATCTGTCACTGTCTCCTCAGCCAGGATATTGTTCTACTGGTGCCTGAGCAAAGAGTTCCCCCGATATTTTATACTCGAGTTGATATAGGCAGTCTTTCCTTTTAAAGTGAACAGTCTAAGCAGACTGACCTGAATTCCAGCCTGTAGCCACCATTGGAGGCCTGGGGCAGAATCTGGTAGACATTGACATCCAGCTTCATGCGCAGGACAAGGCTTGTACTTTGGGCCACTGTCTTGGCCCTGCTCTCCATGCCTATTGTTTCCTTTAATCCCTAGATTCTTTTTTGCTTGCTTTTTCCTTATAATTTATTTGTTGAAGGAACAATTTCTCTGAGTCTGTTTTTTTAATGCATCCTCATGGTGTTAATAGGTTACTCTACCTTTCATATTTCCTATAAATTATTAGTTAGATTTAGAGCAGTGATTCTCCAAGTATGGTCCCCTGACCAACAACATTAGCATCACCTGGAGGCTTGTAGGAGATGCTAAATCCTACCCACCCAGAGAGGCTGGCCGTCAAGGTCACCATCTTGGTGAGGCCTAGCATCCCATTTTTGTGAAGTCACCCATTGAAGTAGAAAGGTCAAAACAACTGGAGTGGGAAGGGGTGAAAGGGGTGGGCAAGGTAGTGGCTGGTCTACCACTAGGTAGGTATTTCTAGGCTTTTTTTCTAACAATGACAATTTTGATTTTTTTTTTTTTTTTGCGTAATGTCAGAGCAAATGGAATGGAATGGTGGGCTTATGGTTAAACAGTTAATTTAGCTGATTTAATGTATTTGAAAACTATATTATTACTGGTTCAATGTTCCCTGTCTTTCTTGGAGAAGTGAGGGGACAAGTATTCACTCTCCCTCAATGCTTATGCCATCAAATCTTGACACTTTCTAGAAGACAAGGTAGCTCAGATATGGCAGACCCTCCTCTGGAGTTTTCGGTCACCTTTGTACTTGGCAGCCAGGAGCACCTGGTTTTGAAAGATTCTTGGCTGGATCCTTCATCTGCAGCAACAGCTTGTCAATTTCCTATAGAGAGTAAAAGCCAGTCCTGTTTTGTCAGGAGCGATCCTTCTGATCTTCGTGGAAAGGGTCAGCCCAGGACTGGCCATCCTGGCAGGCAATCAGTACCTACTTAAACAGTTGAGGAAGGACCAATAGGTGGAACTGCACTTTCATGAACTCAACCTGCCTACTAAGTTGTGAAGTCAAACTTTGTTTTCCAAAGCCCCAGTAAACAGTATCTAAGAAAAATTACTTTAAACCCATCTTGATACTCCTTTGTAAAAAAACAAACAAACAAAGGATAAGCTGTATGCATTAAACACTCATAGACTTGACCCCCAAAGGAGAATGGATTTTACTGTATATAAATATTATTTTATTTTATTATTTCTAACATATGCTATTTTATTTATTTACTTATTGAAGTATAGTCCACTTACAATATTAGTTTCAAGTGTACAACATAATGATTCAATACTTTTATAGATTATACTCCATTTAACGTGTGTACATTTTTAAAAGTTAATTTATCATTATTATTATTTTTAAAATCTATCTTATTTATTTTATTTTTGGCTGTGTTGGGTCTTCGTTACTGCGCGCGGGCTTCCTCTAGTTGGGGCGATTGGGGGCTACTATTTGTTGCGTTGCGTGGGCTTCTTATTGCGGTGGCTTCCCTTGTTGTGGAGCATGAGCTCTAGGCACGTGGGCTTCAGTAGTTGTGGTGCGCGGGCTCAGTAGTTGTGGCTCGCAGGCTCTAGAGCGCAGGCTCAGTAGTTGTGGTGCACGGGTTTAGTTGCTTCGCAACATGAGGGATCTTCCCGGACCAGGGCTCGAACCCATGTCCCCTGCATTGGCAGACGGATTCTTAACCACTGCGCCACCAGGGAAGCCCTAAAGTTAATTTAAAAAGAAAAGGAGCACTTAGGTTAACAGAATGATAAAACATGACCACAGCTTGTTAAAGAGAATTTTCCCACATATTAATACAATGATATTGGAAATTCAGTTTTCTTTTTTTTTTTTTGCGGTACGTGGGCCTCTCACTGTTGTGGCCTCTCCCGTTGCGGATCACAGGCTCCGGACGCGCAGGCTTAGCGGCCATGGCTCACGGGCCCAGCCGCTCCGCGGCATGTGGGATCTTCCCGGACCGGGGCACGAACCCGTGTCCCCTGCATCGGCAGGCGGACTCTCAACCACTGCGCCACCAGGGAAGCCCTAAAGTTAATTTAAAAAGAAAAGGAACACTTAGGTTAACAGAATGAGAAAACATGACCACAGCTTGTTAAAGAGAATTTTCCTACATATTAATACAATAATATTGGAAATTCAGTTTTCAGTGGAAAAGTATCCTAACTTTCTATTTTGGAAGTAGGTAGTTGGGCTCCTGTTTTAAATGAAGATACATCTGAAAAAGAAACATGCCCACTGACCTAGGGTCAGTGGGGGGACAGAGTGAAGAAGGGTGCAGAGACTGGAACATACTTATGCATTCTACTCTTGATAGACATTTGGGTTGCTTCCATGTTTGAGCACCTACAAACAATGCGACATAAACATCCTTGTTCATGTGCCCTGGTACACACATACTCAAGTGAAACTGCTTGGTCATTCAGTATGTGTATTTTCATCTTCATTAAACATTGCCACATTGTTTTTGCAGAGTGCCTGTATTGGTTTACACCCTCACCAGCAGGGTGAGTGCCCTTGGGTTGGATTCAAGTGCACTCCCTTTGGGAGTGGGGGGAGATAAGTCTTGGAAAAAATGAGGAAGCCAGGCAGGGGAGGGCTTTGGGCGCCAATCCAAGGAGTTCAGACTTTATTTGACTCTCCTGTGAAGCCACTATTGATTTTGGAACAGGGAACAAAATGCAAAAATGAGGTTTTAGGAAGGTGAGTCTTTAAAGCTCTCAACTGGTTTGTGTTTCAGCGGAGAGTGGTGATGGTGGTGGAGTTGGCTTAGGCCAGCAGCAGGATGCAAGCTCACAGGAGAGAGGAGAAAATTTGTGGGGAGAAGCTAAAAGAGGGGAACTGAGCAAATGCCAGGGGGCAGAGACCCAGCGTGTGCCAGATATACCAACTTTGTCTTTAATCTAATTAGACTACGGCACACTGCTACAACACCTCTGGAAAACACTGTGGTGTTATTTAGCAAAGGTGAAGATGCACATACCCAATGACCAAGAAGTCCCCCAAATTTACCAAAACAAACAGGCAAACGAAATCACCTCAAAAGAAGGGATTTCAAGAAGGAAAGAATTGCCAACAATGTCAAATGTACAGAGAGGTCCATCAGGAAAAGACCTGAAAAGCGTCCACAGGCTTTTGCAATTACGAGTCTGATGATGAGCTTTGTTAGAGAGATGTTTGTGGCACCATGGGGACAGCAGTAGGAACACAGTGGCTTGAGAGGAGAGTAGGTAGTAGCCAAAGGAGGCTGAGTATAGAATATGCTATCAGGATGGTTGGCTGAGCACAGACTCAGCACACACAAACATTTAGTATTTGAGAAAGGTAGTATTTTGAACCAGTGGGTACAGGGTACAAAGTTTGACAAATGGTGATGTAACACTTGGGAAAAATAATAAAGTTAAATCCTTATCTTATAGCATATACCAAATTAAAGTCTGGAAAAAACAAAACCAGAAAAGAACTAGAAGAAAATATAGGTGTACATAAACTTGGGGATAGTTGAAGCATTTCTGAGATCAACAACAAACCTAGAAACCTTAAAGAAAAATATGGATAAATTTGACTTCCTTAAAATTCACAAACACACACACACACACACACACACACACGAACTAAACACCTCTGTAAGGAAAAGAAGAAAAAGACCATAAACAAGAATGAATGACAAACAGAAAAATATTTACAATATATGGTAAAGAATTCCTATAAATAAATAAGGAAAGGGAAATACACCAATATAAACATGGATATGAATGTCAATTCACAAAAAAATGCAGTTGCATTAGGGCTGGACAGAGGCACAGGCAGTCCTCCAGCCATGTCTCAGTGGACACTGGACACGAGGAGGAAAGCACTCTGCTGCCAGGGCAGTTCCCTTCCTATGTCCTCCATCAGGAAGGATCCTCAGCCTGCAAACCTGTTCCCTTTGTGCATCCTGGAGGGAAAGCTACCTATCCCATATCTTCTTGTTCCCTCCCCAATCCAGGATAAAGCTCACCCTCAAATACCTCTATGAAGTCAAAAACAAAAACAAAAATTAGAAGCTAAAATAATCTGAAGTAAATATCCAAATGGTTTAGACAAAACCTGGGTGCGTAGAAACCAAAGGGTTTCACTTGAATGCTTGACAGTAATGTCCCCATTTGTCTTCCCACCTGTGCTACAGTCTACTCTGATGCCAATTACTCCATTCTTGTACCAAGTCCCATTCCACATTCCTTTGAGTTAGACACGTTTCCTGATGTTTATTCCTCTCTGTAGAATGGCGCAGCCTATCTTACAGGCCCAAACCTTTTTCTCCCCAAATTTGCCCTGTGCCAGGGAAACCACGTCCGTATTCCCAGGATATACTGTGTTCTTCCACCTCTCAGCTCTTCATTTATGGGGCTCCTTGCCTCTGCCTCAAATGCTCTTAGAAGGCAAGAAATGACCATTTGTGGAACGAATTAATTCTCCAAACACACGTAGTTTCTCTTTTACTGAATGCCTTCCTCCCCATGTGCTTCTTCAGGGGCCTCACACTCTTCTGTTGTGAATTTGTCTAATCTCTGGCCTGCTGGAAACTCCCTGAGGCAAAAGTCTGTATGTCCTCTGGCTTAGGCTGTCCTGGTCTGCCTGAGCCTGAGGGGTTTCCTTGGTCACTGGACTTTTCAGTGCTCAAACCAGGAAAGTCTCAGGCAAACTGGGATGAGTTGATCATCGTCGTCTTGCTAGTCTTTCATTCCTTGGATTGTGAAGAGAACTAGGATGTACAGTTAACGCGATGGCTCAGCCATGGCCTCCAGAACATGTTCCACTGTCTCCTGCGGGCAGGACTAGGTCCAAGAGTGTGGCTTTTCCATTGAGGGAAAACTCCACATGATCTAGGAATAAAGTAAGACTTTAAACCAGGAGAGAAATTTCCTACGTGAAAGGGAAGTAAACCCTGAAATACAGGTCTGTAGACACAGAAAATCCACAGAAGGGCCTGTGGAATGAGAGGAGTGGAGTTCATTTTTCAATGGAGCTTCCAGCCCCTCCGCTTCCTCCTATTTCTATGAGTCCATGGGCAAGTATTGTATTCTCTGAACCTGAGTTTCTATGTCTACAAGGTTGGGGATGAAAATGCTGTCCTGGCAGAACCGTTGAGGAAGTTAAGTAAGGGAAGGTATGTGTAGTATCAAGCCCAGTGCTTGGTTCCTGGAGTTCCCAAACTGCCAGAGACTTCCCAGCATGCTTCCTGCCCCCTCCCTGCGCTGGTGCCTGGCCTCCCACTCCCACTTGCTTTTTTTCTTTTCACTTCCCGTTCACTGTCTCTCCTTTCTCTCTTCTCTCCAAACTCCCTATTTTCCACTTACTGCTCCCTCATCTTACGTTTCCTACTTACGAAGAAGGAAGTAATAAAATGAGGGCAAAAATCAGCATAAAACCTAGAAAAATCAGAAAGTATGCACCATTTTTCTTGCAGGGTTTGGTTTGTTCTTTGGTTTTCCTTTTCTGTATCCTTCTCTGAAAAGTCAGGACTTGGGGTTTGCAGAGCTGGAGTGGCAGTGGGATGTGGAACATTCTCCTTAATCTCAGGCTTATGGAGAGAAGAGGCAAAAGGTCTGACATCCTTCCCTAGGATTGCCTGTTTTAAGAAGCTGATTCTCCTTGAGTAAATGCCTCGGCTGGCCCTGTTGTGCTTGGACAAGCTAAACCAGCAAATAATAAGCCTCCCTAGAACATGCTGATTAGATAAGCCAATGAGAATCATGGAAGACACGGACAGTAGATTAAAAAACATAAAATGAATGTTACTTTTACAGCGTCTATGAATAGACAAAGACCTTTTGATTCTAAAATAGATGGTTGGTGAAGCAATAGTGGAGGGGCTATCTTAATAGCAAAAGTAGAAAAAGGAGGGACGGGTGGGTTCCAAATGCAAGGCCCACCTTAACGTGATTGGATTCAAGGGCCCAGGAGCAACAGGCCGCTGCACTGGGGGTGAGTAGAGTGAATTTTAAATATATGGAGTTACAGCTTGGTTGTGTGTTTTGGTTTGGCGATGTGAGTGAAAGAACTTAGTAGTATAGGCAGAAATCCTCAGCCCACCGAGTGTCACGTGAGAATATTATTGCTTTTTGCTAAAGGTCTGTGCAAGACTTAGAGAGCAAAGGTAAGAGACAATCTAACTGTTTAAATTAATCTATAATGATTCCAACACGGTGAAGGACAAGTAAGAGAATGACCAGTTTGTCCTATAGTAGTGTTGCTTTTCTGTGCTCCCATCTCTGCCTTCGGAGAAGGAATCATGTATGCGTGTGTGCACCTGTGCAGGGTCAGACTTCTACAGTGAGGGGCTGAGAATAGTTATATTCTCTGCACGGAGGTCTAACTACCCCTCTTAAATCCATGCTTTTCAGCCATGGAAGTCACAGAGGTTGGTCCTGTGCCTACTTCACGCTTCTTCCAGTTCAGTAATGATTATTCATAGCATCTTTTTGGAGGCTCCTAAAAATGCAGGAAACATGGGACTTGTACAAAAATCCCCACTTCAGCTAAGCTTTCAGGCCTGAGGGACGCACCCTTTTATGAAGGACCCGCTTCTGGGGCTCTTGAGGCAGTAAGAGGGAGGGATGCGTGAGAGGCCGGGGGAGGGGGCGCCGAGTCCACATCTGTCACCCTAGATGGAACAGGCTGCATAGTTCTTATGTATCAGGACCCCTGGAGATCAGATGGCTTTCTAAAGAAAGTGTCACGCAGCCCTTGATGAAATTCTGACTCAGAAACCCTGAGCCCTTGGCTCTGTGGGCTTTTGTCCCTGAGAAAGTGTGTTTTACTGTCTCTCTAAGCAGGCATCCTGGAATTTGGAACTGAGCTGTAAGCTCATGACCTGAGGTATTACCTCAGGAGTACCCTAAAGACCCACCAACTCTGGTCTTTCTCCCTCTCACCTCCCAACTTACTTTGGATGGACCAGTCTAAGGAGAGAACATCTTTCCCCATCAATTGCAGGCACTCAGTAAGTGGTTTGTTGCTTGACTGAATGCTTGCCCACTCTCCTTTCAGTCAAGTTCATTTTCCCAGAGAGGCAGTAATCAACTACTTAAACTTAGTTATGGAGCCACTCAAACATCTCTTTTACCTCCCAACAGGGATGGAGGCCATGCCAACAAAGGAGATAACTTCAGCATGAGTGATGTCATGACAAGAATCAGACAGTAGAGTGTGTTCTCCAATGTTATCACTCCCCAAACCAGAATCAACTGGTCTCGGGTTTCCTTTTCTCAACCTTCATTGTAGAAAAGGTTGCTCCTTGAGCTACTTGAGATATACTTCCCTATCTAAAGAATTGGGCTCTGTGCTTTCATTGATTTATTATCTCAAAAGTACATGATTGGGATGATTTTATATAACCTTGAGGACAGGAGCCCTTTAAGATTCTCTTAATAAAAAATGAATTCAGCTTGGTTTGAGGACTAATAAGGCACTGCAATACTCACTTCTGGTATAACAGGTTGTAAACTAGGTCTGACTCACCCTCCTCTTGTGGTTTAGCCTTCCTCTCCTTAATCCAGTACAAGAACAGCCCTAACAGAGAAATAGAAAATGACCATCCATACCTCCTTCATCTCTGCCTCTTAAGTCTGGGCAACCTGCAACATCATTTTATTTTATTTTTTTTAAACATCTTTATTGGAGTATAGTTGCTTTACAATGGTGTTTTAGTTTCTGCTTTATAACAAAGTGAATCAGTTATACATATACATATGTTCCCATATCTCTTCCCTCTTGCGTCTCCCTCCCTCCCACCCTCCCTATCACACCCCTCTATGTGGTCACAAACCACTTAGCTGATCTGCCTGTGCTATGCGGCTGCTTCCCACTAGCTATCTATTTTACGTTTGGTAGTGTATATATGTCCATGCCACTCTCTCACTTTGTCCCAGCTTACCCTTCCCCCTCCCCACATCCTCGAGTCTATTCTCTAGTAGGTCTGCATCTTTATCCCTGTCTTGCCCCTAGGTTCTTCATGACCATTTTTTTGTTGTTTTTTAGATTCCATATATATATGTTAGCATATGGTATTTGTTTTTCTCTTTCTGACTTACTTCACTCTGTATGACAGACTCTAGGTCCATCCACCTCACCACAAATAACTCAATTTCATTTCTTTTTATGGCTGAGTAATATTCCATTGTATACATGTGCCACATCTTCTTTATCCATTCATCTGTGCATGGACACTTAGGTTGATTCCATGCCCTAGCTATTGTAAATAGAGCTGCAATGAACATTTCGGTACGTGACTCTTTTTGAATTATGGTTTTCTCAGGCTATATGCCCATTAGTGGAATTGCTGGGTCGTATGGTAGTTCTATTTTTAGTTGTTTAAGGAACCTCCATACTGTTCTCCATAGTGGCTGTATCAATTTACATTCCCACCAACAGTGCGAGAGTGTTCCCTTTTCTCCACACCCTCTCCAGCATTTATTGTTTGTAGATTTTTTGATGATGCCCATTCTGACTGGTGTGAGAGCAACATCATTTTATATCAGACTTCCTAGAACACAGGCTCTCTCTTTAGGAAGAGTCATTTCAACTCAACCAGGTCTTGTTGCTTACCTGCTCTGTGCTAGGTACTGTATAAGCACACTAATGGCCCGGTGCTGCTTCCTATGGGGTAAGCCCTCTTGGTCAGCAGCCATTTTAGTGCCCACTGTGTACCTACAAGGCACTTTGCTAGGCTGTGGGGGCAGTATGAGGATAAATAGCACATGGGACCTGCCTTCAGGGAACTTAACAATCTAGGGGGAGATGCAAGATACATGCATTTCAATTAATGCATGAAAATAATAGTGTGTAACTATTCCATTGAATAAGCATGGCTCATCAGATAAAATCAGAAAGTAACTTGATTTCTGCCTCTTGTTGCTTTTATTAAAAAATTAATTAATTTATTTTTGACTGTGTTAGGTCTTCGTTGCAGCGCAGGCTCTCTCTAGTTGCAGCGAGAGGGGGCTACTCTTTGTTGCAGTGCGCGGGCTTCTCATTGTGGAGGCTTCTCTCATTGTGGAACACGGACTCTAGGCGCGCGGGTTTCAGTAGTTGCGGCACATGGGCTCAGTAGTTGTGACGCATGGGCTTAATTGCTCCGTGGCATGTGGGATCTTCCCAGACCAGGGATCGAACCCATGTCCCCTGCAATGGCAGGTGGATTCTCAACCACTGTGCCACCAGGGAAGCCCCTCTTGTTGCTTTTTAAAATTGATTCTGTAGGTCTAGATCTTGCTCTGCCACTGGATGAAATTTAGACAAGTCACATGATTGTTTTGGTCACCCTTGGTCTCAGTCTTATTTCAGTAATGATCATGTCCATCCCAATAATAACCCAAACTTCAGTTTCAACTTAAAACTGAGGCCTCTTCCCAATCCCAGCTTGGTGTTGTTGAAGAAGAGAAGCCTATGGTAGTTGGTGGTCTGGATGGGGAGTCTGCTCTTCCTCACTTATTTAGCTACCAGGGGTCTGCAACCCTTCAACGTTGTTGCCTGGGGAAAGAGAAGAGGCGAGAGGAGAGGAAATTCTCTCTACACATTTGTGATCTCCAGCGTCACCAGCCTCCTCAGAGGAAAGTGGTGGTTCTTTTACTCATCCCTGGTCTGGCCCCTCTGTGATTCCCCTCAAAGACCAAGCTTTTCTAGCCCCCTCAAAATCTACCCCCAACATTCCTCATGGAGAAAGTCTATGTGGTCTGGCAGGAATTTCCTCTACTTCTGCCCCACCCATCACCTCTTCCCTTCCATTTTCTTCCCTGTCTTGGATGAAGCTGCCCTCCTCCCACGGTCCTGGCTCAGCCTGTCACCTCTGCTCTGCACCATGAATCCCCCAAGAGCCATTCGGCAGAACAGGAGAAACTGGCATGGAAAAATGCCAGGATTTGGAGACCGAGTCCTTTTTTCGATAGGACCATTCTTTGTTGTGGCTCATTCGATACAGCTCCTCATAATTAATCTCTGCATTTAACATAACTCCGATCAAAATTTTAAAAATGATTATTTTTATTATTAAAATTATTTAATTGTTTTTTGTGATAAAATGTACATAATATAAAGTTTACCATTTTAACCATTTTTGAGTGTACAATTCAGTGGCATTAAGTAAATTCACTTTGTTGCACCACCATCCATCTCCAGAACTTTTTCATCATCTCCAGCAGAAACTCTGTACCCATTAAACACTAACTCCCCATTTCTCCTTCCTTCTAGCCTCAGGTAATCACTATTCTGCTTTCTGTTTCTATGAATTTGGCTATTCTAAGTATCTCATAGAAGTGGAATCATACAAGTATTTGTCCTTTTGTGACGGGCTTATTTCACTTAATGTCTTCAAGTTTCATCCATGTTTTAGCATGAGTCAGACTCTCCTTCCTTTTTAAGGCTGAATAGTATTCCATTGTATGGATAAACCACACTTTGTTTATACATTCACCTATCAATAAACATTTGGGTTGTCTCCACCTTTTGGTTATTGTGAATAATGCTGCTACAAACAATGGCATACAAGTATCTATTTGAGTCCCTGCTTTCAACATTTTGGACATATACCCCAATTTGTTTAATTGTTTTTGACTAGAGAATACATCCCTATGATGGACAATATAAAAGGTACAAGAGGTTATACAGTAGCCCTTGAGCTCCTGCCTCTCACTGTCCCTCCCAGGAATCATCACTGTTACCAGTTTCTTGTGACTTCATCCCTGGAGAGACTGTGCACCTCTAGGCACACCCCACACACAAATGGTGACAAACCACAAGCATTCCTCTACACTTTGTTTTTTTTCCATTTAACAACATTTTTAAAAGATCATTCCATAGCACTGTTTAAAGAATATCCTCATTGTATTTAAAATCTTTGTGATTTTTCAATGTAAGACAAAACTTATTTTATCAGTCCCCTCTTGATAAACATTCATGTTGTTTCCAATGTTTTGCTGTCATGAACAATGCTGTAATAATAACAGCTGGCATTTACTGAGCACTTACTATGTGCCAGGCTTTCTTTAACATCCTTTCCATGCATTATATCATTTAATTCCCCTGATAACCCTCTGACATAAGTGCAGGAAGGTGAGTGACTGCCTCAAACCACATATGTGTCTTTGTCCACAGGTCGGAGTGTATCTGTAAGATAACTTTCTACACAGGAATAGCTGCTACCCAACGGTATGTGCATTTTCAGGTGTTATGAATATTGCCGAAGTGGTGCCGTAGAGCCTGTACCCATCTGCCGTCTGTCCAACTGCTGTGTGGAAGAGGACCCATTTCCTTCCACTCTTGCTGTTGTGAAACCTTTTGCTATTTGCCAATCTGAAGGGGAAAAATGGTATTTCACTGTGGCTCTAATTTCCCTATTTTTCTTTTTGATAAGTGAATAAGGTTGAGCATCTTTTCAAATGTTTAAAGGCAACTTGTTTTACTGGTGGGGCTTTAAAAACTTGATAAAATGATTCCACTGTTGACCTAGAAGCCTGGATTCCTTTATATTTTAATTCTATTTATGTATTTTTGAAAAGGTAATATAGTAAAAAGATTCAAAATTCAATAGGAGCAAAAAGGCATAGAGTAGCCAGTCCTGCTTCCATGTCTCTTGTTAGTTGCCCAATTCCTATCCCCAAATGCAATGAGGTTCCATTTCTCCTACCTGCTCCCGTGGTCATAACTCAGACCATGCCATTACCCTGCGCTACTCCATGTCTGAAATATTAAGTTCAAACATTCCACTCTGACCCCCACCACTGTCCTCTCAACTCCACACAGCACCTGACCTTCAACCTCACCACAACTCCTCTCATCATGTAACACGTGCCCCTTCCTTTCCTGTCCGGGTGAGATTCTCAGCCCATCCAGAGCTTCATTGTCCCACAGCCTCCAGCCACCCCTGCCTGGAAATCCTTACTTTCTATTTCATAGCACCTCACTCAGAGTTGGTCAGCCCATGGGATCACTCATTTAAAAATCTTGAGCAGAGTAACCGTATAACTTACTACCCAGACTGCATCCCTTTTGAGAATGAAAGCGGGCACTGCTGATAATAGAGCCAAGACAACAGGGCACCTGGTGGTTTTCCAAGGCAACCTGGGCTGCAAGTTCAACCCCAGTATTAAGGGACAATCACATCTGATTTCAGAGCAGAGATAAATGTGCTGAGTCCAGCAAATGATTAGATTTCTGCCTTTGTCTGCTGCCCAGACTTCTCCTCTAAGTGTAATTTTTGAAATAGTGCATTTCCCCAACACTATTTTCTTAACAAATCTATCCTTTGGAATACCAGTTTTGGTCCCTGCACTCAAGGTTGTAAGAAACATGAGTTTCTAAAACTCTTCATCTATATTTTGAACCCTCATTTTTAAAAGGTGCTGACACTTAATCCCTGTCTGTTCTGAGTGTCCCTCGTGGTTTCCATTTTGGGGTCGGAGTGGGGTGCACCGCAGGGTTCTCGACTCTTAGGGACCTACATAGGTCCCTACACGATGTCATTTGTTCTTGTTCCATGTAGTCCTTGTTCATTGGTGCCTGCAGGTCATTGTGGAGCTCAGAGTCCCCCTCCATGTTTCCATGCAGCCTTGAATGAGGGGTAGGGGACAGCCTTGATCTTTCTCATGAACATCCTCTCCTACACTTCAGTCTGGGTTAGCCAGGAGTCTTTTCTCTTCCTCTAAGGGAAGAGGCTCATTTTGTCTCTGCTTTCTGCTTTCATACACGCTCCCTGAGGCAAAACACGGAATAGTCTGGCTATTTGGGGGAAAGAAAAGGAGGCAAAGAAAATATCAGGCCGGAGGAGGCATTGGCTCATCTGAGGAGTGGCTTTACAGGGTGTCTTAGGTTGGCCCAGGTGGCCAGAGCATTGTGGCCTGGCTCAGGAAGTACAGCCTGGGGGAGGGGAGGGGTGGCCTTTCTCTGGGTCCCTCTTGGGGTCTGAGAGATGAATTCCTAGGTACCCACAGTTCTTCTGTGGCCTCAATGATTTCCAATCATGTTTGCCACATGATGCCTCCGCTGGCGGTTTTGTCAAGGGGCAAACTTAAGTAAGGGGGCTGCCACCCAGTAAAGCCTCATTCTTCCCTAGGAAATACATCATCTGCAGAGTCCCTAACACAGTTAGCTTTCACCAGTGTCCAACCAGGACCTCCAGAGGGCAACAGAGAGCAGGTGCAGAGGAGAGAAAAGGACTCTGGTTGAGAGCCTGCAGGGGGATCTTGGCTCCTGGAGAAGTAACAATGACTGCTTCATTCCTGCAAGCTGCCAGGAATGCCACTCCCCACTCCTCAGAATACACAGGTCATGAGCTTCCTGGGAGTATAATAATTATAATAATATTCATAGTTAATACTAATTATTTCCTGTGGCCCAGACATTGACCTAAGTTTTTTTAAATTAATTTTATTTATTTATTTTTGCCTGCGTTGGGTCTTCCTTCCTGCGTGCGGGCTTTCTCTTGTTGCGGTGAGTGGGGGCTACTCTTCGTTGCAGTGCATGGACTTCCCATTGTGGTGGCTTCTCTTGTTACCAAGTACGGGCTCTAGGAGCACGGGCTTCAGTAGTTGTGGCTCGTGGGCTCTAGCGTGCAGGCTCAGTAGTTGTGGTGCACGGGCTTAGTTGCTCCGCAGCATGTGGGATCTTCCTGGGCCAGGGCTCGAACCCGTGTCCCGTGCATTGGCAGGCGGATTCTTAACCACTGTGCCACCTGGGAAGCCCTGACCTAAGATTTTATATACATTGATTCAATCAGTTCTCATAACAACCCTTGAGGCAGATATAATTCTTATTCTCATTTTTCAGCTGAGGAATATGAAGGAAAAAAACGATAGGTAAGTTGTCCAAGATCCCACAGTTAGTGCAGCCAGGATTTGAACCCAACCATTTATGAGCCTCTGTTTTAGACATCAGGGATAAATCTGTGAACAAGACAAAATCCCTGCCATATTAAAGGAACAGACAATAAATGAATAAACAAACAAACACAAAATATGATTTGGGGTAGAAACGTCGTATAGACAAGGAAGGCAGAATTAAGGACTAGAGAGGGGCATTTTAGATGGGCTGGTCAGGGAGAGCCCTGTTGGGTAGATGGCATTTGTTGAGAGAGCTGAATACACAAGGGGGCAAGTCATGCTGAAGGTTAGGGAAACAGTAAGTGCAAAGGTTCCGAGTAGGAATGAGCTTGGGGTGTTAGAGGAACAGCAGGACATGCAGTGTGGCTGGTGGAGAGTGAGCTAAGGTCTCTGATGTTGCTGGCCACAGCCACAGCAGTGATCAGGGGGTAGATGGAGATGTGCAAGGCCAGGACCCAGCCACTGCCTAACCTGAGCCTGGCATTTTGGGTATCTCAGCTTCCCTTTAAGATACCATCTTTTTTTTGCCCTCCTGTGCAGACTTGACACCATCACAGTATGTTCCCTCCTTGACCCTGGATACAGTTCAAAAGCAGCTAAAGTTGTCAAGAATCTGGGGCAGCCAGTCTTGTACCACCTGCCAAAGCTTGGCACAAACAATCTGAGAGCCAAATAATATACATACTGGAGTGAGTCTTGCCCAGCTCATGGAGAATTTCTTATGGATAAAAGTTCTAGATAGGCCTGCTGGGGCCTTGAAATGTGTCCTTATTCTCACCAACACAAGGACCTGAACCTTGCAGACCTCTCCAGGGTAGGAGGCTTGTTCTCTCTTCATACTATGCCCTCCATGCCAGGACCCTGTGTCAAACCTGCTTAAACCCTGCCATATGTTAAACTCAGGTGGAGTTCAGATGGTATCTGGCCAGGAGATGGAAGGGCATCTGTCCCTGTGAGTAGCCACCTCTCTCCACCAGGTCTCTAAAGGAAATGGAAGCACAGAGGTCAGAAACTGCGAATTACTAAGAATCTTTGCCCCTCCTTCTTCCTTGTAGAGCCCAGACCAAGATGGGCCCATGTGAAATGCTCTTTTGGCCTGGATTAGAGACAGCCTAGAGCCTAGACCAGAGGGGGCTGAGCTGTCTGATCCAGGACTTCTCGACCTCAGCACCATCGCCAGTTGGGGCCTGCTAATTCTTTGTTGTGGGGGGTGTCTCATGTAGGATGTTAGCAGCATCCCTGGCCTCTACCCACTAGAGGCCAGAAGTACTCTCCTCTCAGTGTGACAACCAAAAATGTCTCCAGATATTGCCAGATGTCCCCTGGGTGGGGGATTCCTCTGACTGAGAACCACTGGGTCCAACTTTTCCCTTTCCCCTAAGTGTGGATCTCCACTGTTAGCACTCTGGTGATAAGGAAGGACCGATAGCCTCCAATTTATCCCGGAGCTTAAAGCCATCTGGGTGAACCAGTCTCCTTGGAAGTAACATGGAGAGAGGCCAGCGGGAAGGGGGAGGAGAGAAAGGGGATGGCCAGATCTTCTCTTAACAGTTTTTGGCTCACAAAACTCAATCATGGGGAAGGGCAGGGATAGTGTTGGCCACAGGCATCATGGGGTTAGGTCTCCCTCCCCCTCCCCATCCTGTCTGTCTGTCTCTCCCTCTCACACACACCCTCCCCCCAACACACACCCTCCCCCCGACACACACCCCTCTGCCACTCTGTGTATTGACTTTGTTCTCTCCCCTGAAGACAGGCTTTCTTCAGAGATGAAAGGGAGTTCAGTGCTGGAGGAGAAGGTTGATGGGTGGGCTGATCTAGAACAAGAGATTGGCAGGGCAGGAGCCAGAGGTTATGGGTATCACTGAGGGAGGAGTGAAGGGATTCATCATGGGGTCCAGACCAGAACAGGGAGTAAATGAAGCCACGAGGGGCTGGTGGAGAGGGGAGGAGAGGAAGATGTTTGAAGATTTGAGGTCTTCTTTGTATTGAGAAGCAGGAAGGAGGAGAGTCAGAGATTAAGAAGTTGTTTGCTAAGAGTTTGGTTTTTTCCCAGAGAAATAGACTCATAGAATCACAGGATGTTAGAGCTTGAAGGAAACTTAGAGACCATTTAGTCCAATCAACTCCATGCTGACTCTCTCATTAATTCACCAACATTGGAATTTGAGAGTGATCCTTGTTCCCAATCTTTCTCTCTATGCTTGGAATCAAATGAGAAATAAGATACAGGGGTCAAACCACTAGAGATTAAAATAACTTCATAACAGATAAAGCTGATTGGACAATTTGGTTTAGAAAGTACAACCACAATCAGGCTTCCTAACTCTTTCCCCAAGAACCAAACTTATCTTTCCAGCACTGAAAGACTCCATACCTGTGTGACAAGAATCTGCCCTGGGAAGTTTACTGAGAAGAGAGGAGGAGAGGAGGGCAGCTTGGGCCTTCTCTGGTGCAGGTAGTTCTCAGAAGGATCTGAGTCATGGCACATGCCCATTTTATTCTCCCATATTCATCAAGCACATGAGCCACTCCTCATCCACTAAGCAGGAGTAAGTAGGAGAGGTGAGTGGAGAGTACTTTTCTCAAAGCTTCAGAAAGGACAGAAGCTCCTACTTTGTAGGGAAGAGTAAAGTGCTTGGAGGGAGAAAGATGAGTTCCCCTAAACAAGCCACCATTTATTAAGTGCCAATTCTGCTGCAAGGATGGTGAAGCCCAAAGAGGTGAAGTATTTTCTCAAGGTCACACAGCTTTGGGGACAGAATAAGGTTCTCCAGATTCCTAATGCCAAGGCTTCGCCATTTCACACTTCTAATCACAGAAAGTCAGATTCATCCAGGGTCATCAGCATAATAGTAAAAATAATCTCCTACTCCGTCATTTAGGAGGTCTTCTCACCCATTCCTCCATCACCACCACTGCCTCCACCACCTCCATCTACATCTTTTCCACTTCCATCTATACGTCCACCACCTCCATCTATACGTCCACCACCTCCATTTATGTCCAGCTACCATATTGCCGCTTCTACCATTCCACCTACCACTTCCACCTCTACCATTTCCTCCGTTCTTATTACCACCTCCCCCACTTTTTTAGCAGGCAGCCAGCACAAACCATTTGGGTGGAGTGGCGGAAGTGAACTAGAAGGTTACCCATACAGCTCTGGTCTCCAGAAGTCTTCAAGATCTTTGAGATCAAGATCTCCCCAGCTCATGACATCCCCTGATCCCAAAAAGATCATCTTGGAGTATTTTATGAAGATTGTGATAGAGATACATAAACATAAGTACACATGTCTATACAAAAACTCATTGACCACAAGTACAAATTGCTGTAATTTCTAAGCCATGCCCTAATCTGATAGCTGCAGATTTTTAGGTACCTGAAGTGTGACAAGATCCATTTAACTGGCATCTCAGCAGTCCTCAAAGCTCTAATGACCTAACAGTTGAAGATATTCAAGTGAGCTGTAGTATTGGTGCCAGCCAGTCCTGGTCACGCCAGTATGCATTCAGACCCAGGCCTCTGCAGGCTCCTGGAAGTGCTGCTAACTGACTATAAAATGGGTGGCCCTGGGGCAGGACTGGATCATCTCTAAGGTCCCTTAGACCTCTACCTCTAAGAGCCCTCTAAGACAGAATTCAAAAGGGTCTGGGATAGAAACCATGCGGGAGATAAACCAGCATTTCAAAATCCAGGCTGAAACAACACTGCCATGTAAAATCACCAAGTTAAAATCTAAGAAGAAACTTAAAGATGTCTGCCTATGATCCTGGGCAGCTCTGTTCAGACCCTGCACCACCCTTGTCTGTCAGCCAACCAGGCATCAGTCCCTCACCCTGCAGGAGTATCCCTTCCCCCATTCTGGTCACATGGCTGGCCGCCACTGAGCCCACAAGTCAATCTCCAATGCCCCAAATACTGTTCAGCCTGGAAATCACAGAGTGTCCTTCTCACCACCCAAGAGCAACAGAACGAGTGGCTCTGGCCTCCCTGAGATTTGGATTGTGGTTTCCAACGCTTAGAGCTTGAAGGTAAGTTTGCAGCTTGGAGCTTCAGAGGTAGTAGACAAAGCTATGCAGATAAGGGAAAATGTGCTTTACAGTATGAGCACAGAGTATTTAAGAGTGAGCTTTACACACACTGAGAAGGAGAAGAGCATGAAAGCTGAGTAAATCCTCCAAATGAGCATGGAATATTTGCCTTTCCTTAAAAAAAGTATAGTGTGTCATCTTGGTGCCTTGAGTTCATTGGTTTGGAACTCACACCAAATGAACAGAAATGACAAGAGACTCATTCTCTCTGACACCCTGGTGAGTTCTTTTTTGTCCTCATCTGATGCAACTGAGACTCTTTCTTCCAGGTAAATAAGTTTCTATTGTCTTTGCCAAAGTTACAAGACTGACTGAAGTATTTATGAAGTACGCAAAACCCCTGAGACTTGCCCCTTCCCCAGAAAACTATGGGAAAATAGATTATATCTGTTAATGTAACATCTCAGAATTGAAACTGACTAATGGCTAGCCTCCTTTTATTAGACATTTCTGTTGTTAGGTGTTGGATATGGTACCTCATTTTGTTACTGAAAGTTTGTTTAGGGATATTTTGTTTGCTTGATTTTCTTTCCTCTCCTGGGGCATGCATGTTAGGGGTCTGCTAAGCCCAGAGGCAATGGATAAACTATCGGTTGTGAAGGTGGCCTTTCTATGGCTTCTAGCTTAGTTTTTTTAAAGCCCAGTATGACCCCATGTCATTCTTGTCAATTCAGTTCACAAAATAAACTCAGAGGAGCCCTTGGGGAGGTCCTTTTCTCAAATACTTTGGGCTATCAGAGGAGTTCACTGGATACCATGTTGGGCTAGTCCTGTGTTCTTAGATAGTATAATAAGGTCAAATGGCTTAAAAGATGGGGTGGGAGGAAAAGCTCCCAAAAGGCTGACTTTTGATGAATGTGGCACAACTTTTTTTCTGTTTTTTTTCCCAGAGATATGAATGTCTAACCTGAAGGATTTTTTTTACCATATTTTGCCCTTCTTCCCTAATAAACTATTTTGTTCTCTTTGTTTGCAGTGTCTAGTGCAAATATCTGGAACAAAGTGAATTTGTTGGACTGAATTGATGTGCCCTCGTGGAAGGGAGGTTGGGGTGGGGGTGGGGTGGGGGGAGTGTTTAAACGGCAGGTGATTCAATTACCAGGGTTTTGATGGTCAAAACACACTGTCTGCCCATAAGACTGGCTGTATCACCACCTCCTTGCTGCAGTGGACATGAAGGCTACTTGTGCAGGGGCCCTGAGGGTTCACCGGTGTGGCACTCTGGTCCTTAACCTTACAGGCTTAAGACATTGATTTTTGTCAGTAGGGTTTGGATTCGCAGGGTTCCCAGATGTGATTTCACACTCGTGGCAGGGGCAGTAAAGTGGAATGGGGCCCTTAAGTGACTTGGGACAGAAGAGAATTTGGTCTGATCCCTCACTGTAAAGCCATGCTCATCCCCAAGACAATCTATGATCTAAAGATGGATGGGAGGATAATAGTGAGCTAGTTGGGCAGTGGAGGGGCTGGTATGGGTAAAACTGCTGTTACAAGTTCCTTCATTTGCTACATGCTGGGACTGCTGTGTTCTAACACAATTCCTTTGGCAACATATTGAGGTGGGTAGCTGTACTGGTTAATACTCTTTGGATGCAAGTAACTCAAATCAGCTGAAGCTAGGTGAAGAGAAAATGGGGTTTAGTATAAGGCCATTGGGAGGGCTTATGGTTGGCACCTAAGGCAGGGTCTGGAATCCAGAAGTGGAAGGCTTCTTCCAGACCTCCTCTATCTCTTGTTTCTTTGCTCTTCTTCCTCCGTCCCTCCCTCTCTCCCTCCGTGTCTTCCTTCCTTCTTTGGGTCCCAGAATCAGAGAATCCAGTATGACTCTTGGCTCCACCATGCCTGGCTCTGTGACTCAGGAAAAATTACTTAATTTTCTGAATCTCCATTTCCTCATCTATAACGTGGAGATCAAAATTATGCACCTCACTGAATTTTAGTCAGGATTAAATGAGATTATGAAAACAAATATTTGACAGCCAATTAATATATATTATATGAAATTGTGGAGATAGAGCTTCTGTTTCAAAGTTTAGGTCATGATTGGGAATTTTTATGACGGGCCATGTAGCTGCCAATCAGAGCAGTAATTAATCTAAACACTTTCCATATGGTCAACACTCTGTTTGAGTTGTTTTAAATGGATGGCTTCCTTTGAAGATGAATCTGGGCAGTCTGGGTTCTTCTACTTCTGCATACTCCTGGAAGGGAGCTTCTCTCAAATTGTGAGGATGCGGGACCCAGCACAGAGGAGGTGAGGAGGGAATGGTCTCAGCTAGTGCAGAACTGGAAGTTATGCGTCTACCTGAATACGAGCTACATTATAGTTCCATACTTCTGTAGCCCTGGAGAGTTTTCATCTCTATTTACATCTGTATTGTCATTTTGTATTCATTTTTGCTTGGTTTCCAATCTGAAAAATCCATAGAACTTCAAATATGAAAAAACACATTTTTAAAACATGTTGGAAAACTCTTACTTCATTTGTATTATTCAGGAACTATTGACTCCAAGTGTCAGAAACCCAACTCAAACATGAGAAAAAGTAAAGTGAATTTATCAGCTCAACACAACTGAGAAGGCCAGTCAGAATTAACTGACTCAGGGAGTTACAGTGTTATCAGAACTGTTTCTCTACTTTCTTTGGATGCATCCTTCCACAGGGCAGGTGAGATAGTAGCCCCCCAAGCTTATAAGTTTCACAATGCCAGAACCAGAGCAAGAGCCAGAACAAGGCAGTGTTTTTGGACGGTCCAAGTGGAAATGTCCTGGGAAGAATTCTGATTGGTCCAGCTTTGGCCATGGGGTCATCTCTGAATCAATCTCTGACTGGGGACTAGGGAGTGTTTTATTGGCCAGCCTAGGTCACATGGCCTTTCCCTTTTGTGGTTGGAGGTGGTCTTTGTGAGAAAGAGGATTTGTTACTCAGCTTCTCTTTAGTCCTCATGCTATGCCTGAGGAGGTGATTTTCAAAAAATCATCAACCTATTGGAGCTAGCAGTGTGTTCTCACTAAGCTTACCAGTTCACAATGCCCAGTTTGAACGAAAAGATGTGATATTATTATGTATGTAAACCTCATGTGAAGCAAACTCCAGGTATGGTGATTCAATTTGATAGAAAATATAAATTAGGAGCTATTTCCTTAAAACCATGGTTCTCAAAGTGTGGTCCCTGGATCATCATCAGCAGCATCAACTGAAAGCTTGCTGGAAATGCAGATTCTCAGGCTCCACCCCGGATCTGCTGACTTAGAAACACGGGTAGGGCTGAGCAATCCAGGTTTTAAGCAGCCCCACAGATGACTGATGCCCACTTAAGTTTGAGAACCGTCTTAAAGTTTCTTTTTTTGTAGGTCTCCTGATATCATGATTCAGTTTGAACAAACAGATTTAACCATGGATTTTCAGGGAATACAATTATCACACAAAGTGAGGGCACATATTAAATTATTTGTTTTAAAATGTTTAAAGTAAAAATAATATATAATCATAATTTAAAAATCAAGTAACACATGTAAGAGCTTATAACAAAAAGCAACAGAACTCCATCTCAGCTTTCTGCACACCCCACAGTTCTAATTCCCAAAGACAGTCACTTGGAATTTTCTTTTTTGGATTATAAATCTATAGTTTTATTAAGACAAAAACTTACAGTGTTGGTATGAAGCTTAACATTTAAACAAAATTTTCACAGAAACCTAACACATGCCTAAAAATGTTTTACAATGGAGTTCTAGATGCAGGTCTAGATGATGTCAGAACTGATGGATCTCATGATTTAAGACAGAGTTTTGGGTTTTAGTTAATTCTTAGGATTAAAACAACTTGCTTTGTTTTAAAGTGAGCCACTGCCCCAGTATGAAAATTTAATCTTCTCCTGAGACTAGGGCTTCTGAAATTATTCAGCTCTTGAAGTGATTCAGTGAACTTGTGCTGTCAGTGACTGAACCCTGCCACCAATGGTTTCAAAGTTCAAGAAACAGAGGCTCCAAGAGTTTTCCACCCTAAGAGTACCAGCCCTTGCCTTTCCCTACTCTCGCATCTCCTATACCACCCTCTGCCCTTCCCCAAATACTTCAGCCAGTGGCTTGGGTGGAGAAGCTGACATTTATAACTTCATAATTGGAAAAGAAAGGGTCTTCCTGTCAATTTCAAGAATTATCACCTCTAAGACAGAATGACCTGCCTGCGTATACACTCCAAAAAGACTTTTCCTCCTCAACCCGTTTCCATCCCACAGACGACAGCTTTGGTAACTTCTTAACTGGCTTAGTCCTTTGTTGGGAACAGCATTAAGCTCAGGCAGGGAACACGTTGGCTTCTAAGTTTCAGGCATTTACAGCTTTTAAACAGTCTCTCATAGTCCTCATTTAGGTTGCCAATGACATGTTCTGAAAGGATGAAATATTCTGGACACAGAACCAAATCATCATTAGTTGTTCTTTCCTTTGTTTCACCACTTCCCCCATCAGGCCCCATTTTTTAACAAAAATGATCCTGACCCATCTCCCTTCTTTCCCACCCCATCCCTCCTGCCCCAAATAATACACCAGTAATAGCCAAAAACTACATACATGCTACGCTGTAAAAATTCAGAGTTAACACTATTGGGAAGAAGGCTGTGGGTTGTGGAGATGCTCTTTGAAGATCTATAGTATCTTCTGCTCTCCCACATCCCATTCTGCAAGTTTTGTCCTTCATAGAAAGCCCTTTGCTTTTCTCAGCAAAGTTCAGAGTGGGTTGCCTTGAAACACTGACCCTCCTTCCCCTCCACTGGAATGGGTGTGCAAACTATACAGCATGGAACGGCTTTAAAGCACTTGGGCTGCTGTAGGGCATGGAAACTATACTGGCTCTTCAAAGGACATCTTCCCAAGCCACCTCTATGGTGTCAAGACAAGTAGAACTCTTTCTTTCCCCACTTGAAACCCACAGTCAGATGTGACAGGGGCTGGTACTCAGGAGAGTTAATTCTTGTCATCATCCTCCAAGGAGTAGGAATGCCACGTCAGCCTTTCCTCATAGAAGGATATGACGACCTGTGGGCATGTTGACATTGGCTTCCTTGGCAGGAACCAGGTCATCCTCATCAGAGTTTTTCCACTTCATCAGGAACATGAGTTCTCCACTGGAGTCTATAGCTCCAACAATCCACTCGGGTTCCAAACCCCGAGCAAAGCCTTGTGGCTTTTCTGACTCTTCTTTCTTCTTCTTGGTTTGCTCTCCTCCCCCTTATCTTCTGAATCAAAATCAGCTTTGCGCTTGCCTCCCTCTGATTTATCTGTTTCATGTGCTGTTTTCTGTGACTGTAGGAACTCGACAATGAGGTCGGGGCAATCCAGGTTTTCTTCTGGCTCCCATGTGTTGTCCTCATCTGAGAACCTCTTCCACTTTAGGGGGTACTCCACTTTGCCCTTTACTACTCGACTGTGGAGAACTTTTTCCACCACATATTCTTCTTCCTCTTCTTCTAGCACCTCCTCCACTTTCTTCTTGTTTTGTCTTTTCCCCATGGTGCCCGCCAGCTTTCTGGTATAAAGGGTGACGCTGCTCAGAGCAGTGCCCGTGAACCCGAGAGGAATCAGTGCCGCGCTACTCGTGCGTCTTGTCCGGCCGACCAGGCGAGTGGGAACCAGAAAAGCAACAATCCTGTTGACCACGGTCAAGTCCCTCACTGAGCGGCGTTCTGCAGGCGCCAGCCAACCGCCCTTCCCTCAGCCAAACAAAAGAGCCTGGCACTCTGCGCTGCTGTCACCAGCATCTGGAATTATTTTTTAAAATTGAGGTAGAGGACTTCCTTGGTGGCGCAGTGGTTAAGAATCTGCCTGCCAATGCAGGGGACATGGGTTCGAGTCCTGGTTTGGGAAGATCCCACATGCCGCGGAGCAACTAAGCCTGAGCGGCACAATTACTGAGCCTGTGCTCTGGAGCCGGCGAGCCACAACTACTGAGCCCGCGTGTCACAATTTCTAAAGCCTGCATGCCTAGAGCCCATGCTCCACAACAAGAGAAGCCACCTCAATGAGAAGCCTGAGCACCGCAATGAAGAGTAGCCCCTGCTCGCCGCAACTAGAGAAAGCCGGTGTGTAGCAACAAAGACCCAACGCAGCCAAAGATAAATAAAATAAATAAAATTTTAAAAATTGAGGTAGAGTTGATTTATAATGTTATATTAATTTCAGGTGTACCACATAGTGATTCAATAGTTCTAAAGATTATACTCCATTAAAAATTTTTTTAATAGATTTATTTATTTTGGTTTGCATTTGGTTTTGATTTGCATTTTCCTGATGCTTAGTGATATTAAGCACATCTTCACATACTTATTAGCCATCTGTATATTTTCTTTGGAAAAATATCTACTCAGATCCTCTGCTCATTCTGTAATTGGGTGGTTTGTGTTTTTGATATTGACTTGTATGAGCTCTTATATATTTTGGATATTAACTCCTTATCAGACATATCACTTGCAAATATTTTCTCCTATTCAGTAGGGGTCCTTTGTGGTTCCATACAAGTTTTAGGATTAGTTGTTCTAGTTCTGTGAAAAATGTCATGAGTATTATGATAGGGATTGCAGTAAATCTGTAGGTTGCTTTGGGTAGTATGTACATTTTAACAATATCAATTTTTCCAATCCATGAACAGGGATATCTTTCCATTTATTTGTATCATATTCAATTTCCTTCATCAATGTCTTATAGTTTTCAGAGTACAGGTCTTTCACCTCCTTGGTTAAGTTTATTCCTAGGTATTTTATTCTTTTTGATGCAATTGTAAATGGGATTTTCTTTCTTTCTCTTTCTGATATTATTAGTGTATCGAAAAACAACAGATCTGTATACTAATCTTGTATCCTTCAACTTTACTGAATTTATTTATTAGTTCTAATAGTTTTTTTGGTGGAGACTTTAGGTTTTTCTATACATAGTATCATGTCATCTGCAAATAGTGACAGTTTTACTTCTTCCCTTCCAATTTGGATGCCTTTTATTTCTTTTTCTTGCCTGATTGCTGTGGCTAGGATTTCTAATACTATGTTAAATAGAAATGGTGAGAGTGGGCATCCTTGCCTTGTTCCTCATTTTACAGGAAAAGCTTTTGATTTTTCATCATTGAGTATGATATTAGCTGTGGGTTTGTCGTAAATGGTTTTTATTATATTGTGATCTATTCCCTTTGTTGAGAGTTTTGTCATGAATGGGTGTTGAATTTTATCAAATGCTTTTTCTGCATCTATGGAGATGATCATGTGATTTTTATCATTCCTTTTGTTAATGTGGTGTATCACATTGATTGATTTGTGGATGTTGAGCCATTCTTATATCCATGCAATAAATCCCACTTGATCATGGTGCTGGCTAAAAGGCTCGTCAATTTTGTTTATCTTTTCACAAAACCAGCTCTTGGTTTCATTGATTCTTTCTTTCTTTCTTTCTTTCTTTCTTTCTTTCTTTCTTTCTTTCTTTCTTTCTTTCTTTCTTTCTTTCTTTCTTTCTTCCTTCCTTCCTTCCTTCCTTCCTTCTTTTGGGGGTGGGTCTCTTATTTATTTTCTTTCTGATCTTTATTATTTTCTTCCTTCTTCTGACTTGGGGCTCTGTTTGTTCTTCTTTTTCTAATCTCTTTTGATGGTAGATTAGGTTGTTTGAGATCTTTCTTGTTTCTTGAGGTATGCCTGTATCACTATAAGCTTCCCTCTTAGAACTGCTTTTGCTGCATCTCATAGATTTCAGAAAGTTGTGTTTTTTATTTTCATTTATTACAAGGTATTTTCTGATTTCCTCTTTGATTTCTCATTGATCCATTGGGTTTTTAATAGCATGCTGTTTAGTCTCCACGTGTTTGTGTTTTTCCCATTTTTCTTCCTGTAATTGATTTCTAGTTTCATACTGTTGTGGTCAGAAAAGATTCTTCATATAATTTCTCTCCTTTTATTATTTTTAATTGGAATATAATTGCTTTACAATGTTGTGTTAGTTTCTGCTCTACAGTGAAATGAATCAGCTATATGTGTACATATATCCCCTCCATATTGGACCTCCCTCCCACCCACCCCATCCCACCCATCTAGGTTATCACAGGGCACCAAGCTGAGCCCCCTGTGCTATACAGCAGCTTCTTACTAGCTATCTATTTTACACATGGTGGTGTATATCTGTCAATTTAAATCTCCCAATTCATCTCACTCCCCCTTCCCCACTGTGTCCACTCGTCCATTCTCTAGGTCTGTGTCTCTATTCCTGCCCTGAAAATAGGTTCATCTGTACCATTTTTCTAGATTCCACATATATGTGTTAATATACAATATTTGTTTTTCTCTTTCTGACTTACTTCACTCTGTAAGACAGACTCTAGGCCCATCCACATCTCTACAAATGACCCAATTTCGTTCCTTTTTATGGATGAGTAATATTCCATGGTATATATGTACCACATCTTCTTTATCCATTCATCTGTTGATGGACATTTAGGTTGCTTCCATGACCTGGCTAATGTAAATAGTGCTGCAATGAACATTGGAGTATATGTGTCTTTTTGAATTATGGTTTTCTCAGGATATATGTCCAGTAATGGGATTGCTGGGTCATATGGTAATTCTATTTTTAGTTTTTTAAGGAACCTCCATACTGTTCTCCAGAGTGGCTGCATCAATTTACATTCCCACCAGAACTGCAAAAGGGTTCCCTTTTCTCCACACCCTCTCCAGAATTTATTGTTTGTAGATTTTTTGATGATGGCCATTCTGACAGATGTGAGGTGATACCTCATTGTAGTTTTGATTTGCGTTTCTCTAATAATTAGTGATACTGAGCATCTTTTCATGTGTTTGTTTGCCATCTGTATGTCTTCTTTGGAGAAATGTCTGTTTAGGTCTTCCACCCATTTTTTGATTGGACTGTTTGTTTTTCTGATGTTGAGCTGCATGAGATGTTTGTATATTTTGGAGATTAATCCTTTGTCAGTTGCTTCACTTGAAAATATTTTCTCCCATTCTGAGCATTGTCTTTTCATCTTGTTTATGGTTTCCTTTGCTGTTCAAAAGCTTTTAAGTTTAATTAGGTCCCATTCATTTATTTTTGTTTTTATTTTCATTACTCTAGGAGGTGGGTCAAAAAAGATCTTGCTGAAAAAAAGAAAAGAAAGATCTTGCTGTAATTTATATCAGAGTGTTTCTCCTATGTTTTCCTCTAAGAATTTTATAGCTTCTTGTCTTACATTTAGGTCTTTAATCCATTTTGAGTTTATTTTTGTGTATGGTGTTAAGGAGTGTTCTAATTTCCTTCTTTTATGTGTAGTTGTCTAGTTTTCCCAGCACCACTTAATGAAGAGACTGTCTTTTCTGCATTGTATATTCTTGCCTCCTTTGTCATAGATTAGGTGACCATAGGTGTGTGGGCTTATCTCTGGGCTTTCTATCCTATACCATTGATCTATATTTCTGTTTCTGTGCCAGTACCATACTGTCTTGATGACTGTAGCTTTGTAATATAGTCTGAAGTCAGGGAGCCTGATTCCTCCAGCTCCGTTTTTCTTTCTCAAGATTGCTTTGGCTATTCAGGGTCTTCTATGTTTCCATACAAACTGTAAAATTTTTTGTTCTAATTCTGTGAAAAATGCCATTGGTAATTTGATAGGGATTGCACTGAATCTGTAGATTGCTTTGGGTAGCATAGTCATTTTCACAATATTGAATCTTCCAGTCCATGAACAGGGTATATCTCGTCATCTGTTTGTGTCATCTTTGATTTCTTTCATCAGTGTTTTAGTTTTCTGAGTACAGGTTTTTGCCTTCTTAGGTAGGTTTATTCCTAGGTATTTTATTCTTTTTGCTGCAGTGGTAAATGGGATTGCTTCCTTAGTTTCTCTTCCTGATCTTTCATTGTTAGTGTATAGGAATGCAAGAGATTTCTGTGCTTTAATCTATCCTTTTAAATTTGTTGAGACTTGTTTTGTGATCTAGTATGTGATCCATCCAGGAGAACATTTCATGTGCACTTGAAAAGAATGTGTATTCTGCTCTTTTGGGATGGAATGTCCTGTAGATATCTATTAAGTCCAACTGGTCTAATGTGTCATTTAAGGCCACTGTTTCCTTATTGATTTTCTGTCTTGATGATCTGTTCATTGATGTAATGTGTGTTAAAGTCCCTACTATTATTGTATCAGTGTCAATTTCTCCCTTTATGTCTGTTCATATTTACTTTATATATTTAGTGCTCCTATATTAGGTGCATATATTTACAAATGTTATATCCTCTTCTTGTATGGATCCCTTTATCATTATATAATGCTATTCTTTGTCTTTTATCATAGACTTTTTTTAGGGTCTACTTTGTCTGATATAAGTATTTCTACCCCAGCTCTGTTTTCATTACTGTTTGCATGGAATATCTTTTTCCATCCTCTCACTTTCAGTCTGTGTGTGTCTTTAGCTTTGAGGTGAGCCTCTTGTAGGCAGCATATAGATGGGTCTTTCTTTTTAAATCCAATCAACTACCCTACGTCTTTTTTTTTTTTTCAGTACGTGGGCCTCTCACTGTTGTGGCCTCTCCTGTTGCGGAGCACAGGCTCCGGACGCGCAGGCTCAGTGGCCAAGGCTCAGGGGCCCAGCCGCTCTGTGGCATGTGGGATCTTCCTGGACCGGGGCATGAACCCGTGTCCCCTGCATCGGCAGGCGTACTCTCAACCACTGCACCACCAGGGAAGCCCTACCCTACGTCTTTTGATTGAAGCTTTTAGTCCATTGACATTTAAAGTAATTATTAATAGGTGTGTATTTATTGCCATTTTGTTACTTGTTTTCTGGTTGTTTTTGTAGTTCTTCTCCATTCTTTTCTTCTTCTTTTAGTCTTATCCCTTGTGGTTTAATGATTTTCTTTAGTGTTATGTTTATGTTCCTTTTTCTCTAGTTTTTATCTATTATACTTTTTTTCTATTATAGGGTTGTGTTTTTTTTGCAGTACGTGGGCCTCTCACTGTTGTGGCCTCTCCCGTTGTGGAGCACAGACTCCGGATACGCAGGCTCAGCAGCCATGGCTCATGGGCCCAGCCACTCCGTGGCATGTGGGATCTTCCCGGACCGGGGCACGAACCCATGTCCCCTGCATCGGCAGGTGGACTCTCAACCACTGTGCCACCAGGGAAGCCCTATTATAGGTTTTTGATTTGTGGTTACCATAGGGTTCATATATGTTGACCTATAACTATATCTCCTTGTTTTAAACTGGTAATCATTTCACTTTAAACACACTCTAAAAGATCTACATTTTTCTACTCCCCCACCATGTTTTGTGTTTTGGGTGTCATATTTTACATCTTCATGTCTATGCCTTAACTGTTTATTATGGTTATAGTTGATTTTTACAATTTTTGTCTTTTAACCTTCACAGTAGCTTATTTAAATGATTGATCCTCAGCCTTTACTGCCTCAGCGTTTACTGTATAGTTGCCTTTACCAGTGGGATTTTTCCCTTTCTGTAATTTATTTCTTGTTGTAGCCTTTTCTTTTCTACTTAGAAAAGACCCTTTAACGTTTCTTTTAAGGTCAGTTTAGTATTGATGAACTCTTTTAGTTTTTGCTTGTCTGAGAAGCTCTTTATCTTTCCTTCAATTCTGAATGATAACCTTGCTGGGTAGAGTGTCCTAGGTTGTAGGGTTTTTTTCCTTTCAGAACTTAAACTATATCATGCCACTCCCTTCTGGCCTGCCAAGTTTCTGCTGAAAATCAGCTGATAGCCTTCTGGGGTTTCTCTTGTATGTGACTCCTTTTTTTCTTGTGGCCTTTAGAAGTCTCTCTTTAAATTTTTGCCATTTTAATTACAATATGTCTTGGTGTGGGTCTCTTTGGGTTTATCTTCTTTGGGACTCTCTGTGGTTTCTGTACCTGGATATCTGTTTCCTTCCTCAGGTTCAGGAGGTTTTCAGCCATAATTTCATGAAACACATGTTCTACCTTTTTCTCTTTCTCTTCTTCTGGGACCCCTATAATGCGAATATTAGTATGCTTGATGCTGTTCCAGAGGTCCTTTAAACTATTCTCATTTTTAAAAATTTGTTTTCCTTTTTGCTCCTCTGATTGGGTGATTTCCATTATTTTATCTTCCATATCACTTTTATGTATTTTACTGTATCACCTAATCTGCTATTAATTCTCTTTTAGTGGCTTTTAATTTCAGTTATTGCATTCTTCAGCTCTCCCTCCTTTTTTATATTTTCTAGTTCTTTTTTAAATTCTCACTGTGTTCATCTATTTTTATCCCCAGTTCATTTAGCATTTTTATGCTTATTGTTTTGAACTCTTTATCAGTAAATTATTTAGCTCTGTTTCATTAGGGGTTTTTCCTGTTCTTTTTCTCTTATTCTTTCATTTGAAACATAATCTCCTGTCTTCTCATATTGTTTATCTTTCTCTGTCTTTATGAAATTAGGTGATCAGTTACTTATCCTGGCCTTGAAAGCATGTCCTTGTGTAGGAGCTCCCTGTGCAGCCTGTGTGTGCCCAGTGGTTTTGGTGGGAGAGCTGGATCTGAAGTAAGCATGGGCAGTATCTTCCCAGGGTGTGCTGGCAACCACAGCCTTTGTGGGAGGTAGGGATGGAGTTGGAGGGGCTAGAGCCAGAGTCTGGTTGAAGCCGTGGCTTATCCTATGCTCAAGCAGGAACCCTGAGGGAGTTGTTTATCCCATGTGTGGTGGCCTTCACTGAAGGCATGCCTGGGATCTGAGGGCTTGGGGCTGCACTTCTATGCTGGTTTCATTCTTTCCCCAGTGTGCACACCTTGGTTATAGGCTGGGTTGTGGCTGGTGGGTTTGGTGCCACACCACTGGGATGGCCCTGCACCCTCTCAAGTGTGCACAGAGATGTGTGCCTCAGCAATGGTGGTCTCTGCCCTGGAGCTAGCTTCACCCCTTCCAGGTGTGCAGATCCTGAGCAGATTGCTTCTCCTCCCTTCCTACCAGATTCCATGTGGATCTTTCTTTACAACTTGGTTGTAGAAGAGCTGTTTTGCTAGTCCGCAGGTCAAGTTCAGTGAGATTCACTCTATATATAGTTGCAGGGTTTTTTTTGTTTTTTGTTTTTTGGCCACACTGTGCAGCATGCAGGATCTTAGTTCCCCGACCAGGGATCGAACCTGTGCTTCCTGCAGTGGAAGCATGGAGTCTAACCTCTGGACCATCAGGGAAGTCCCTATACAGTTGTAGTTTTATTTTTCCCCCCACTGAGGAAAAATTTTAATGTAATAAAGATTCTGAAGGCAGTTCATTTGTTGGTTCATAAAGTTAGTAAATTTTTTTTTGAATTTTATTTTATGTATATTTTTATACAGCAGGTTCTTATTAGTTATCCATTTTATACATAATAGTGTATATATGTAAATCCCAATCTCCTAATTCATCACACCACCACCACCCCCTGCCACCTTCCCCCCTTGGTGTCTGTACGTTTGTTCTCTACATCTGTGTCTCTATTTCTTAGTTGTAGTTTTGATGTGTTCATGGGAGGAGGTGAGCCCAGTGTCTTCCTGCCTGCCATCTTGATCTCTCACTTGGAATTCTTTTAGGTTTTTTTGTTGGTTACCTACACCCCTCTAAAATAATAATAATAATGATAATAAATCTCCTGCTAGTTATCAAAGTTAGATATCAGTCACCTACAGGTGACTATTTAACTATCATACACAACACCCATCTCCTCTTCTTTATACTTCCAATGTAGATATATCATTGCTGTTTTTAGTTAAAAATCAGTGTTTATGCTCTTATGATTATGTATATACCATAATCACATTTTATTTCTTACAGTTTTAATTTTCCCTGGTGTTTCTAATTGCTTTCTTTTTCTTTGCACTTTCTTTTTTTTTTCATTTTTAAATTTTACTTATTTATTTTTTGGCTGCTTTGGGTCTTCATTGCTGTGCGCAGGCTTTCTATAGTTGCAGCGAGTGGGGGCTACTCTTTGTGCGGTGTGTGGGCTTCTCATTGTGGTGGCTTCTCTTGTTGTGGAGCACAGGCTCTAGGCATGTGGGCTTCAGTAGTTGTGGCATGTGGGCTCAGTAGTGTGGCTTGCAGGCTCTAGAGTGCAGGCTCAGTAGTTGTGGCACACAGGCTTAGTTGCTCTGTGGCATGTGGGATCTTCCCAGACCAGGGATCAAACCTGTGTCCCCTGCATTGGCAGGTGGCTTCTTAACCACTGCACCACCAGGGAAGTTCCCCTTTGCACTTTCTGTCTTTGTCACTTCCTTAAGTTGTTCCAAGTTCTCAAGGAGTGTATTAAGTCTCTTGAATTTCATCTTTTCCTTGGTGGTTCTTTCTGAAACCTCATTTTTAGCTATTTTGAGGACTGACTGCTCCCTAGGGCTATATCACAGCTGTTGTCCAGGGACCTTCCTTCATTACCCTTCTGTTTCAACCCCTCTCTCCTGGATCCCATTGTCTTCCCCTTCTTTGTTAATGGAGGTAATATCTATTATACATACATAACTTCCTAAGAAGATATGAGAGAGAAGTGAAATTATTTTTTGCATATCCTAAACTGTCTTCTACCCTCTCTCTTGACTGGTGGTTTGGCTGAATAGAGAATGCTAGGCTGGAAACTATTCTCCCACAGAATTTTGAAGGCATTGGTCTGGCATCTTCTCTTGTCTAAGTTCCTAAAGAGCAGTCTTCTGATAGTCTGATTTTTATTCATTTATAGGTGACCTGTTCCTGTTTTTAGGATTTTTCTTTTCTTCACACTTAATATTCTAAAATTTCATACTGACATATCAAAGTGTGAGGATTTTTCTTCCCAATCATTCTTTGTGTAGAGTACTCAGTTGGCCCATTTTATTTGAGACTACTATGTCATAGTGCTGGGGAATAATCTTATTTATCTAAAAAATTAAAATTTTAATAATAAAATATTTCAAACCTGTAGAATGATAGTTATATTTCATTGTCCAGAATTAGCAGATGTTAACATTTTATCATATTTGCTTCATATCTATATCTATCAAAGATACAGCTGAAACATCACCATTAAACCTTACCTGTCCCCAGAAGTAACCTGAAGTTAGTGTGTCTCATTCCCCTGCATGATTTTATGCTTCTATTACTTATAAATGTAGCAATAAATAACATTGGCAGTGTTTTGTGCATTTTAAAGTTTTATATAAATAATGTCATTTTGTTTGTATCTTTTTACAACTTGCTTTTTTTATTCATTATGTTACTGAGATTTCTACAGGTGACACATAGAGATCTAGTTCATTCATTTAAACTCCCTATAGCTTTCCATTATGTATCAGTTAGGAAGACCTTCAGCTAAAAGTAACATAAAACTTGGCTAGTAGTTTAAATATACTAGGTAGATTTTTTCCTTTCACATAACAGGAAGATCAGAGATAAACAGTCTAGAGCTCAGTGATTTTATCAGGAGCCCAAGTTTATTCTAGCCTTCTGCTTTGTCCTTAGCCTGTGGCTTTGGTTTTCATACCTGTCACATCATTGTTGCAAGATGACTGCTTCATCTAGAAGTCTCATGCCTAGAGTCTGTGCAGGAAAAAAGGGAAGGTAAAGAGCAAAACATGCATTCTAACTGTGTTTGTCACTTCTTATTAGGAAGATAAAAGTTTTCCTGGAAACTCTACCCAGTAGACTTCCATTAAATCTCATTGGCTCGGTAGGTAGGGTCACATGACTACTCCTAGGATCATTTACTGGCCAAGGGCCATAAGATTACAATGAATGGTTTAGACAGGTCACAATTTATGTCTGGGGTTGGGGAAGGTATGTATGGCAATCAAGGGCCCTGTGTCCCTATCTGAGCAAAATGGGGTTCTATAAACAGGCAAGGAGAGGAAGGAACGAACGTTGGAAAGTGTAGCAGACACTTCTAGATGAGCACCCAGTGCCCATTCTCCCTGTTTTCCTTACTAGCAGAACCCAATCTTATTTTCCCAGAGTCTTTTAATTCAGGTGTGGTTTTGAGTAACAGAAAAGTTAACTATAAATTTAGTGGTTTAATTTTTCACCATAAAAAGAAGTCCAAATGTGGGCTGTCCAGTGCTAGTAGAGTGGTTCACTGAAGATGTTAAGGACACAGGCTCCTTCGTCCCCTGTATCCATAGTTAGCATATGGCCTTCACTCCCATGATGAAAAGATGGCTGCTGCACTTCCAGGCATCATGTTCCAGGCTCTAGATATAAGGATGAAATATAATTTGCCAGATATAATACGGTTTACCTGATAAAATACAGTTTGCCCAGTTAAATTTGAATTTCAGATGAACAGTGAATAGTTTTTTAGTATAAATATATCTCAAATAGTGCACGGGGGGACTTCCCTGGTGGTGCGGTGGTTAAGAATCTGCATGCCAATGCAGGGGACACGGGTTCGAGCCCTGGTCGGGGAAGATCCCACATGCCACAGAGCAACTAAGCCCATGTGCCACAACTACTGAAGCCCTCGCGCCTAGAGCCCGTGCTCCACGACAAGAGAAGCCACCGCAATGAGAAGCCTGCTCACTGCAACGAAGAGTAGCCCCCGACTGCCACAACTAGAGAAAGCCTGCATGCAGCAACAAAGACCCAATGCAGCCAAAAATAAATAAATTAATAAAAACATAGAGCATAGGGTATACTTATACTAAAAATTATTTATTGTGTATGTGAAGTTCATATTTAACCTGGAGAAACTGTATTTTTGTTTGCTAAATCTAGCAACCCTATTCAGGGAGGGAGGGAGAAGAAGGAAAAATGAAGGGGGTTTCTTTGGGAGAGGCTTTATCCAGGAAGGGAATCTTTCTCCAGGTTCTTTCACCTACATCTCTTTAGAGAGGGATTGCTGAAGGGCATCTGGGGGAAATGATTATTTTCAGTTGGCCACATTGCTGCCCTGAACAAAATAAGAACAGAAGAGGAGACAGACATCAGGCAGGTAGCTAGCAGTGTCCTCCACACAGGCCTCCATGCACACAGCCCCACCTTGTTTCCCCATCATCCCCAAATCGTTATATCCAGTGGAGACATTCAAAATATTTCACAACCAATATGGCGCCAACACCAACCAATCAGAATGAATACCCAACTGTTAAGAATGGATACCAGCCACAAACAGAAGCCATACTGGTGCATATTGGAAAACCAACTTTACTTATATCATAATTTTTGATAAAATTAACGTTTATTTTTATTCATTATGACTGTATAAATTTTGCTCACAGCTGACTTGCATAGTGTACCATGATTACTTTTCCTTTCTACAATTCTTTATTCTTGGTAGAATCTTGGTACCCTCTCGAAATAGTCAAATTCATCCAGATAATTGATCAGTTCTAGGTTCTCCTTGGAGACATCCTGTCCAGAGTGTGATCTAAGATGCACCTGTTGCTCCCTGGACTGCGGCATAGCTCCCCTCCTAGGACCTACCTGTGCCAATCTTTTGTGGTGAATCCCATTTCCCAGATGCCATATTCCTTTCTTTGATGTTCCTTCATCTTGCTTCAATCACTTCCTGAGAAAATTTTTGAGACATTTCATGCCTGAAAATGCCCTTATTCTACTCTCACATTTGATTGATAGCTTAGTTAGGACTGAAATTCTAGGTTGGAAATAATTTTTCCTCAGTTTTGAAGGCATGAATCCCTTGTCTTATAGCTTCCACTGTGGCTATTCAGAAATCAATGCCAGTTTTCATGGTGGATTCTCTGTAGGTGAATTATATTCTTATTCTGGAAGCTTTTAAGGTCTTCTCTTTATATGTAATATTCTAAAACTTCATGGTGATGTGAGTTGGAGTGGATTTTTTGTATGTATGTATGTATGTACATATGTATTTTTGGCTGTGTTGGGTCTTCTTTATTGCTGCACATGGGCTTTCTCTAGTTGCGGAGAGCGGGGGCTACTCTATTGCAGTGCATGGGCTTTTTGTGGTGGCTTCTCTTTGTTGCAGAGCACAGGCTCTAGGCGCGTGGACTTCAGTAGTTGTGTCTCACGGGCTCTAGAGCACAGGCTCAGTAGTTGTGGCTCACAGGCTTAGTTGCTCCATGGCATGTGGGATCTTCCCCGACCAGGGCTCCAACCTGTGTCCCCTGCATTGGCAGGAGGATTCTTAACCACTGAGCCACCAGGGAAGTCCTGGAGTGGATTTTTTTTTAAAAAAGTATTTTTCTGAGCTCTCAGCAGCCCCTTTCAATCAAGAGAGTCAAATCCTTCAGTTCTGGGAAGTGTTCTTATGTCATTTTCTTAATAATTTCCTCTATGGGGCTTCCCTGGTGGCGCAGTGGTTGAGAGTCCACCTGCCGATGCAGGGGACACGGGTTCGTGCCCTGGTCCGGGAAGATCCCACATGCTGCAGAGCCGCTGGGCCCGTGAGCCATGGCCGCTGAGCCTGCGCGTCCGGAGCCTGTGCTCCGCAACAGGAGAGGCCACAACAGTGAGAGGCCCGTGTACCGCAAAAAAAAAAAAAGTAGTAATAATAATAACTTCCTCCCTACCATTTTTCCTGATTTCTCTTTCAGAAACTCCTACTACTTTGATTTTGGAACATCTGGATTGATCCCCTGATTTCCTTGTCTTTTTCCTAAAATTTTTCTTTGTATTTGTGCTCTATTATCTGATGTATTTTTTCAACTTCATGTTCCAACTCTTGTATTGAAAGTTTTCTTGTAACATCTCTTTAATTTCCAAGAGTTCTATCTTATTCTTTAAAAGTTCCAGGTTTATAGCATTCTGCTTTTCTTTTTGTCATGGATACAATTTTTTTTTCTAGTCCACTTGAAGATGTTAATTATATGGTTTTCAAGTGGTTCTTTGGCTGCTTGCAGTGCTCCTGTTTTCTTGGACTTTGTCTTTTCCTGTTTGTTTTGGTCTGTGTCATTCTGGTGATTCTGCTGGCCATCATAATTTGGAGTGGAGCTGCTAAACAGCTGTTTGACAGCCTGGACTTCTTGAATGATAGACTCAAGGTGGGCAATTGGGTGGAGTCCTAACTATTTTGTTAAAGATCTCCAAAATGTCAGAATCTTTAAGTCCTCCAGTCTCCTACCTGGAGTGTGTAAGCTTCATTACTGTTCTAGGAGAGGGCTGAGTGGCTCACTATTTTTAATTAAATCCTTTTTTCCCCCAGTGAAATGACATCTTCTTGCTCTCAACTATCCAAGGGCCATCTGAGTTAACTCTTCCATCTTCTGGGATAGGGGAGCCATTCTAGGAGACTGAACCTAGGAGCGAGATCTGAGGGTTTAACTTAGCCCTTATGAAGATTTGCAACCAACTCTCCTGTTTTCGGCCCCATCCTCTATCCTGGTGTTCAGGTGAAACGACTACCTCCAACTCCCCTTTCTCTACTTTTGAGAACAATTTTGTATAAGTTAGAGACTATATATACTTGAAGGTTCAGATAAAACATTTTAAAAAAACCCTCTATGCTTCTGGTGTTTATTTTTCTTTTCATTACAGAAAATTTTCAAACTTAATAAAAATAGAAAAAATAATATGATGATTCTTTTGTCCCTACAAAGCACCTTCAATAATTATCAATATATGACTGGTTGTGATGCTTTTCCCGTAACCATTTCAGTTATTGGTTAATTTGGAGTTTCTAATTTTTTTAAGTTATTTGATCATTTCTATTACTTTTCTAATCAACTATCTGTTTATTAGCCTTGTGACTAAGAGCTATAGTTCCAGAAACAGGCAGTCTGGGTTTGAATTGCTGTTCCCCCCTTTGAGCAGTCAATTATGCCTTCTGTGCCTCAGTTTCCTCATCTGTAAAATGGAACAACAATGTTACTTATAGTGAAGATTCAAGTAAGTCATACATGCAGAGCAGAGCATTTAAAATAATGCCTGGCACATTGCAACAGTAGCTGTTATTATTATCTAAGTTACAACATATTGGCGTGAAGTTTTTCATGGCATTCACTTATAATTTTAAAATTCTCTACTATATTTTTAGTTACATCCCTTTTTCATTCCAAATGTTGTTTACATATGAATATTCTCTTTTCTTATTGATTAGTCTTGCATGGTTTGCTTATTTTAACAATCTTTTCAAATAATTGCCTTTAGATTTATTAACCATCTCTATGCTCAGTTGTCTTCTATTTCATTATTTGTTGCTTTCATCTTTTATATTTATGTTCTTCTACCTTCTTTTCTCTCTCATTTTTTTCTAGGTTCTTTAGTTAACTGCTTATCACATTTATTTTCCTTCTACTTTCCTCTCTCCCTCCCTCTTTCTTTCCTTTCTCCCTTTTTTCTCAAAGTATATTGTAACCCACAAGTTTCAAGTTGTAATTCAAGTCTAAATATGTAATAAGTTCCATTGTGATTTCCTGTTAAGCCCATCATTAGAAATTATTTTTCTAATGATATATGTATATATATATATATGTTTCCAAGTATATGTATATATAATATATTTATTATACACATATATATAAATATGTATTTATATATTTATTTATATATATAGTCATTCCTTTGTATCTGTGGGTGATTTGTTCCAGGACTGCCCACTCCATACCAAAATCTGTGATGCTTAAGTCCCTTATATGAAGTGGCATAGTATTTGTGTATAAACCAATGTACCTCTTCCTGTATGCTTTAAATCATCTCTAGATTACTTATAATACCTAACAATGTAAATACAATGTAAAAAGTTGTAAATACAATGTAATGTTATGTAAATGGTTGCTGGTGTGTGGCAGATTCAAGTTTTTCTTTTTGGAACTTTCTGGAATATTTTTAAAAAATATTTTTCATTCATGGTTGGTGGAATTCATGGATGCAGAACCCACAGATAATCTGTATAGTTTTGGGTTTTTTTGTTTTTAGTTTTTTTACTGTAGAAGTATGATACAGATTCTTTAAAATTTACTAAGGCTTTCCTGAGACCTAGTATATGTGCTCTCTTTGTAAATGTTCCATTTGTACTTGAAAAAGAAATGTGTTCTCTTATATATATATATCTCCCCAACATATATATATTTGAGCTTCCTCAATTTGTTTATATGTTCTTTTGTCTTAATTTTTTTCATCTGCACTAAGGTCTTCTGCTATGAGTATGAATTTGACCATTTCTCCTTGAAATTTTACCTTTTTGTGTCATATACATTTTGAGGCTGTGTTCATCTTTTACTTTATAGTTATGAAGGTGGAGGAGGAAAAGGCTGGGGTAGGGAAGCTGGACCCCCCTAACTACAGGAGGCGATGTCAGGATCAGGAAGGTAAGTTCACCTTGAGAACTTGATGCAAATTCTTGGAGGGTCTGGGAATTCCTTGGATATCCTTATAACAGCCCTTCCAGCTGGGAAAACTAGAGAGTTGGTCCCTTTCCCTGACCCACCCACAGTGTCTCCCCTAGATCAGGTGGGACCAGCCTTAACCATGTCTTAAAGGGACCACGTGGTCAGGTTGGAGGCAGGTAACTGGTACTAGGATTACGGCATAGCTTCTCCAACACAAAATTAAACTCACTTATTTTACAAGCTCTACAAATCATACTAAATGCCAAATATCAACTTTTTATAGATTCTAAAAATGGCAGCTCAGGTAAAACCAGTGAAAGAGGATATTGAGTGGGGATATTTTTGTTGCTCCAGAATTGCTCACTCAGAGACCCTAAGTATCCTACATTCTACAGAAAAGCAGCCACAGAGTTTATGAAGAGACACTACCCCAGCCCTTTTGGAGGGAGACAGTAATCTTCCTGTCCAGCTGGATGCTTCCTGAGCTGAGGAACGTGTAGAGTCACTCTGGGGCTGTTGATGAAGAAGAATGCAGTGAGGAGCTGGCACTGTCCTGAGCCAAAGATGTTCACAGTGAGAAGAGAGGTCCTGCAGAGCAAAGAAACAAGCTGGGGGTGGGCTAGTGATTCCCTACAGTTTACCAGCTAAACAGCCACACTCTGACGGTTATAGTGGAGAAAATGAGACAAGTTAGATCCATGGCAGAAAGAAAATATTTCCCTGACAACCATCCCCTGATTTTTTTTTTAAAAAAGGGTGCTCTTTGTTTGTATAACCCCTCACAATTCTGAAAATCATGTTCCCATTCACCATTCCATTCTATCTTCTCAAGAACCATGCCTAGCCAGTAGAGAAAGAATTTTTATTCCTGCACTATCAGTGAGAACACTGAGTCCCAAAGAGGCAGATGTGCATGGCCATACAACAGGTGAAGAACAAGCCAGGGAGCACCCAGGGCAGCTAACTCTTGGTAGAGGCCTTTCTGATACATCTGCTGCCTCTCATTTCCATTCCTGGCCTCAAGGGTGGAGAATAGGAACTCATCATTGAAAGAACCAAATATGCTAAACCTTTAGAGTAGAACTACTTATCTCTAAATATTTGTGACCATGGCTTACCTCAGATTACAGTTTGCTCAGGCTCAGTGTAGGAGAGAGAAAGAAGGAGATGCACCAGCCATTCTGATACTGGTTCACTAGGAAGTGAGGCTGCGCTTCATAAAGGTATCTACCTCAAATTTCTCATTACACCCACGAGAGATTGAGGGTCCAGAAGAGCAAGCAGTAGGATAAGGTGGGGGTGAGCTGGGGTTCTAAAGAGATTTGGACACTGATATCCATGTAACCTTACTCTCCAGTGCCTAGTAATGCACCAGCCAGCGTAGACTAACACAGAATCTGCTCACCAGAGTGGGCATTCAACATGTCTCTAAAAGGCCTAGACATGCTTCTTCAAGGTTCAGCTTCATGTGGTTTCAGTGTGATATGTGCAGTCAGTGATGCCCAGGCATCTAGTATGTCAGCTTCAGGAGTTTGAGCCAACAGGCAGCCCTCTCCTCCAAGGGAAAATAACAAACAAACAAACAAAAACAAAACAACCCCCCCCCCCAAAAAAAAACCCCTCACAAAGTTAGTGTAGATCTTGATGTAAGAACACAAAGTCCAATTTCCCACTCTGCCACAGACTTTCAAATTTTAGCTGCTATTCTTGGGCTTCAGAAATAGTCATAATGTTCAATAGCTGTTGACCAGCCCTAGGGAAAATTTTTACCACAAATCAGTCAATGTGATACACCACATTAATGAAATGAAGAATAAAAATTATATGATCATCTCAATAGATGCAGGAAAAGCATTTGACAAAATTCAACATCCATTCATGATTAAAAAAAAAAACACTCAACAAACTGGCTATAGAGGGAATGTTCCTCAATATAATAAAGGCCATATATGACAAGCCCATAGCTAACATCATATTCAATGATGAAAATCTGAAAGCTCTTCTCTAAGATCAGGAACAGAACAAAGGTGCCCACTCTTGCCACTTTTATTCAAAATAGTACTGGAAGTCCTAGCCAGAGCAATTAGGCAAGAAAAAGAAATAAAAGGCAAGAAGAAGAAATTTTTAAATTGGAAAGGGAAAAGTAAAACTGTCTCTATTTGCAGATGGCATGATATTATAAATAGAAAATGATAAAAATTCCACCAAAAAATGGTTAGAATTTAAGAAATTATTTTAAATTAAAATTTCAGGATAAAAATCAATATACAAAAATCAGTTGCATTTCTATACACTAACAATGAACTTTCAGAAAGAGAAATTAAGAGAACAATTCCATTTACAATTGTATCAGAAGAATAAAATACCTAGAAAAAAATTTAACCGAGGAGATAAAAGATCTGTGCACTGAAAACTGTAAGACACTGATGGAAGAAATTGAAGATAACACAAATGCATGGAAAGATATTCCATGTTCATGGACTGGAAGAATTAATATTCTTAAGATGTCCATATTAGCCAAAACAATCTACAGACTCAATGGAATCTCAATCAAAATTTCAATGATGTTTTTTTCACAGAAATATAAAAAACAATCCAGAAATTCATATGAAGCCACAAAGAACCCTGAATAACCAAAGCAATCTTGAGAAAGAAGAACACAGCTTGAAGATCACACTTCCTGATTTCAAACTATATTACAAACTACTGTATTCAAAACAGTATGGTATTGGCATAAAAACAGACATATAGATCAATGGAACAGAATAGAGAGCCCAGAAATAAATCCACACATATATAGTCAATTAATTTATAACAAAGGAGCCAACATATACAATGGGGAAAGGATAGTGTCTTCAATAAATGATATTGGGAAAACTTGACAGCCACATGCAAAAGAATGAAACTGGACCCCTATCTTACACCATACAGAAAAATCAACTCAAAATGGATTGAAGACTTGAACTTAGGACCTGAAACCATGAAACTCTTAGAAGAAAACATAAGGGGTAAGCTCCTTGACATCAGTCTTGGCAATTATTTTTTTTAATTTGACATCAAAAGCAAAGGCAACAAAATAAAAAACAAAGTTAAACTACATCAAGCTAAAAAGCTTCTGCACAGCAAAGGAAATTATCAACAAAATGAAAAGGTAACCTATAGAATGGGAGAAAATATTTGCAAATCACATATCCGATAAGAGGTTAATACCCAAAATATATAAAGTATTCATACAATTCAATAGAAAAACAAAACAGAAATACAATTTAAAAATGGAAGAGAAACTGAATAGAAATTTTCCCAAAGAAAACATACAAATGGCTAACAGGTACTTGAATATGTGCTCAACATCATTAAATCATCAGGGAAATTCAAATTAAAACCACGATGAGATATCACCTCACAACTGTTAGAATGGCTGTCATCTAAGACAAGGGATAACAAATGTTGGCAAGGATGTGGAGAAAAGGAAACCATTGTGCACTGTTGGTGGGAATGCAAATTGGTGCAGACACTGTGGAAAACAGTATGGAGATTCCTCAAAAATTAGTAACAGAACTACTGTATGATCCAGCAATTCCACTTTTGGGTATATACCCCCCAAAAATGAAATCATTATCTTGAAAATATATCTGTACTCTCATGTTCATTGCAGCATTATTTATAATAGTCAAGACATGGAAACAACCTAAGTGTCCATCAGCAGTTGAACGGTAAAAGAAAATGTGATATACATATGAATATTATTCAGCCATAAAAAAGAAAGAAATCTTGTCGTTTGCAACATGAATGGACCTTGAAGACATTATGCTAAGTGTCTTAGACAGAGAGACAAATACTGTATGATCTCACTTATACATGGAATCTAAAAATCCAAACTCATGGAAACAGGGAATAGGTTGGTGGTTACCAGAGGCTGGGGGTGGGATGTGAGGAATTGGGTGAAGGTGGTCAAAAGGCACAAACTTTCAGTTATAAGATAAATTAGTCATGGGGATGTGATGTACTGTACGGTGACTGTAGTTAACAATAGTGTATTGTATGCTTGAAAGTTGCTAAGAGACTAAATCTTGAAAGTTCTCATCACAAGAAAAAAATTTGTAACTATGTGTGGTGATGGATGTTAACTGAACTTATTGTGGTAATCATTTTGCAGATATACGTATATCAAATCATTATGTTGTACACCTTAAATTAATACAATATTATATGTCAATCACAACCCAAGTTAAAAAAATAATAGGAGAAACTTGAGGTGGCATATGGTAGGGTACATGGAACTTCATGTATTATCTGCTCAATTATTCTGTACATCTAAAATTGTGCTAAAAAGACTATTAATTATTTTTAAAATTGTTGACCAACTCAAGACAATACGGATGAGAAACTGGTGGCAGAACGTCCTTTCTGAGGTCTGAGGGAATTCTAGCTGCCTCTATGTGTACAGAGTTAGTGGGGGATTTACATAGCAGCCAGGCTTCTTAGTGGAATGCTGAATTAGGGTTCTTGGTAGCTCTAGTTCTTGAAAATTCTAGTTTACAAAACCAGCTTTGAGAAATCCTTAATAACTCACCTCTCTGATGAGTAGTAGTTCACATAGTCCTTGGTTGTTAGTAAAAATGGCCCTTGATGGAAATGCATATGGCTTTCCCATAACAATTGAAGCCGGGGCTTGGCATTTTGAACTAAATATGTGACCCACTGAGGGGCTCTCTCCTGGACCATGTGTCATAAACCATATGTGTTTATTGCTGCTCTGGACTAGCAAGAATGGGGAGATGGGAGTTCTGCTCATTCTGACAGAATTCTAACTATAGGGCCAAGGGTCTCCCTTCCAGCAACTGGGGAGTTGGTTCAGAACTGGAATTCTATCAAGCCCAGTGGCCCCGTCCAGGAATGCTTTGCCTTCTGATCTTCTTCAGTGGCCTCAGCTCTTTGTAACTGGAAAATATTAAGGAGAAATGCCAATTTTCAGTAACTCTACCTACCCTCTCTTTTATTCTGTGCCCACAGACTGCCGTTCCATCCACATTGGGCTTTCAGTCCCCAGTTACCCTCACAGGAAAAGAGACCCGAAGGGACATCTTTCAGGCCTGCAAAAGGTCCACTGGGGCTTGCGGCCAGAGAAGCCGCAGCAGGGGCTGGCCAGTGCCTGCAGCACTGTGGATCATGTCATCAGGACACGTGAGTTCTTGAGGGGACCATTCTGGGGAGCCGTCTGCTGGGTGGTCCAGATGGGGCAGGGCAGGGCAGGGCTGGGGGGTTCTCTGGAGAATGTGAGGAACGCCCCATGTTGCTCAGGCCTCTCAGTCCCCTCTGCTCTGCTGCCATGGCAGACCAGCCTCTCTGCTCAGGGACACCTTTAGTCAGGCTGAGCCCCTGTCCCTCTCTGGTGACTTTGAGACCTCTGCTCTGATCCATTCTGCCTTGATTTCACAGTTTAATTCTCAGAATTATTTCCTGTTTCCAAATTCCTAGGGGCCACACAGCCGTTGCCCGAAGAGCCAATAACAAACATGAGTGTCTGGCGTGAGGTGTTGTGCTCAGTAAACTGAATTCCTTATTGCATTCCCCCGACCCTCGCTCTTCACCTGAGCTTGAAGGAATGGTCTGGAATTGTCTGGGCACCCTCCTCCTCAGCTTGCAGAGTCCTGGAGGCTTTCTCCCAGGACAGCAGAGCCCCTGAGGCCTTCCTCTGCTGTTGAGGAAATCAGTTCTGGGCTGGTTAAACATCAGTCTTTTGTTCTTTCCTGTGGAAAGAAAAGTATCAATCTTAGGAGGAGTGAAAAGATTAGAGCACAACTGTGACATTGTATCCTTTTGAGCCTTCGCTGTTTCTAGGGACATGATTTCACCTGCAGCATATCCCAAATCTGCATAATAAATGGTACCTAATTGGTTTCTACTATATAGTTCCACTGTCTTGAGCAAGGCAAAATGAGTTATTTTACCATCTAAACCTTCAAAAGAATGTCAGAGGCAGTAACAACCTCTTAACATTCCTGTAGGAGACCTGACATACACGCTTGCGAAGGCCATCTGAGTCACCCCCAACCCTGCACTGCCCTGAACAACTGCTGTCATTGGCACCAAGTCTACCAAGGCCTGTGACTTTTCCAAAGTAAATGTGCCTCTGTGGGAGAAGGGTTAATGGGGAGTCCTTTGGAGGTGTCTAGTTTAAGAGATAAGCTTTGATTAAAATATGCATGTGCACACATACACACAAACATGCACACACAGGCTTATGCACACATGCATGTTCGGGGTAGACATATCAGAGACCCAAAGGAGGGCTAGCCTGGAGGGAAGGCCTGCTCCCCATGTTGGATCTGGACGCTCCCACTCACTCTCTGGGGCATTCTCCTGTCACCCCACCACATTCAGAGGTGAAGTCACCCTTTCAAAGTTGAGTCTGCTGGATCCTTCCTGAGTCAGGGAAGAGGAAAGTGGGTTAGAGCTGGTGCTCTCTTATCGAAGGGTTTGGAGGAGGTCTAACAAATGGTATTTGCTGATGCAACATGGTGCATCACAGAAGTGGTCATGAACGGTGGATTTTATGTTGTTTTGGTGGTTTCTGGTTAATGGGACGCTGGTTTTCACTGGAAACCAAAGGGGAGGGAATGGAGAATACTTTGGTACGTTTGCACATTCAGTTCATTCTCTTCACAGCCTGCTACTCCCATGCATGTCACATGGCATGGCTGTGGAACAGGGGAGAGAATGGGAGGGCCTAGGAGGACAGGAAATTTCAGGCCATGTCTTTCAAGCTGGGGTAAAGTAAGAACCCCTTTTAAAGGGAAAAGTGGTTGTGGACCCATGAAAATGCATTTGTACATTTGTAGAGCCCCAGGGGACCATAAAAATCCCAGTTTGAGAAATAATATCTTAATTAAGGTTTTATTCTGTAAAAGTGTCTTACATTTTTGAATTATAACAACAGAAAAGTTTTGCCCTTATATCTAATGAAAGAAATCTTTTTAAGATTATCATCAAAATGGAAACATGAAATTAAAAAATTCTAATAGATCCCACCTACCCCTAAGAATACTTTCCAGACCACAGTTCCAGACATGCTGACTTAAGGGGGCCACAAAGCCTGCTAGCAAAGTCAACAGCCACCGCAAGTTTTCTGTAGCCCATGGGGGCTGAGCTTGTTCCAGCCATTCTCTTAGGGGTGGTAGAGGTTCACCCCTCAGTCCTTCACTTCTTTCAAACCAAACAGGGCATTGCGTGTATGATGCAAATATAAACCCTGCTCCACCACATCCCAGGGTCAGTAACAATGACCCGAGGAAGGGAAAACAAAACAGTGCCCAAGTAATTTTACTGCATCATCTAGATAATTGCCTGAATCTGCCACTTTTCTTTGCTGTAGGACAACTGACCACATGTGTTTTCCTTCTCTGAGTGTCCTGTCTATTCTATGAATCCATTCAGACAGCCCAGGCAGGTGGTCTAGCTGGCCACAAAGTCCAAGTGGGACCTACCTCTACAGAAGAGGGGAATCATGCAGAATGGAGGGCGTGGGTGCTGGCCAGGCAGGTGGCTAGACATAGCTAGGCCTGAGAGTAAAGCAGGCTGTGCAGATGAAGGATTGACAGGTGACTCCTTTAGTTTCTGCCTCACAAAACAATGACAAGAATTTGTACCATGAAATGGTATTTCATTGTAATTTTGTTAACTAAATGTATACTGTTAATAAAAAGGAGATATTATTATCCCCATCTTCAGATTGGGAAATCAAGGTTTGAAGAGATGTAGTGTGATACAGCGGTAATCAGTGAAACTAGAATTTGAAAACAAGTCTGTAGACTCTAAAACCTGTGTGTGTCCCTTCCACTACACTACTATCCTTTGTAAGTTATCACTGGTCAGTCACCATGTTGGATATGGGCTGAGAATTGTATCCTTTTAAGCAGCCAAATTGCCTTATGATGACGGGGGTAGGTAGGTAGTAGTTACACCATGATATGATATGCCATAGCAGTTGGATTACCACCCCTTCCTCCAATATGGATATAATTTAGGAAGTCAGTACTGAGCAGCCAATCAATCTTGACTCCAGCAGAGCATAGGTAGGGAATAGAACCATCAAGCTGTGGTAAGAATCAGCAAGTACCATGCTTCCTTCCCTGGAAAGAATGCATTTTCTGGCTCTGAGAACCTCTTGAGAGCTCTTACAAGCAAGAGGGTAAAAAGCAGCTGTAGAAATATGGCTGCCCTTTGGCATCTCTTGGCTGGTGCTAAGAACCGGAGCCAAGATCTAAGAGGAACAAGACCGGCCAAGCTCAACCTGGTGTGTAGGCACTAGGGTCTCAGCACCTTCATCTGCAGAGTGAAAGATTGTTGTAGGGTGACCAACGGTTTCAGTTTAACTGGGATGGAGGGCTTTCCCAGGACATGGGACATGGGACTGTCAGTGCTAAAACCGGTCAGTCCGAAACAAACTGGGATGTTGGTCACACTAAGTTGTGAGCTCCTAGATGAAATATAAACAGACATGAAGTATTCCGCATGGTGCACAGTGCATGACAGGCACTTGACATATGTTACTTCAACTGATCTATGTTAACCCAATTTAAAAGCACTCCTTGGGCTTCCCTGGTGGCGCAGTGGTTAAGACTCTGCCTGCCAGTGCAGGGGACATGGGTTTGAGCCCTGGTCCGGGAAGATCCCACATGCCGCAGAGCAACTAAGCCCGTGCACCACAACTACTGAGCCTGCGCTCTAGAGCCCACGAGCCACAACTACTGAGCCCACACACCACATCTACTGAAGCCTGCGCGCCTAGAGCCTGTGCTCTGCAACAAGAGAAGCCACCACAATGAGAAGCTTGCGTACCGCAATGAAGAGTAGCCCCCGCTCGCCGCAACTAGAGAAAGCCTGTGTGCAGCAACGAAGACCCAACACAACCAAAAATAATAAATAAATAAAAATAAATAAATAAAAAATAAAAGCACTCCTTTACGAGTAGACATCTGGTTTGGCTGCCGTCACTGGTACTGAGAATCTTATGAGATCCTTCTGGTGGGAGGGGTGTGAAAAAGTATTAAGGTCTTCTTCTACTTGCCAAGTATTGAACAACTCTAGGGTCACTAAAAGATCAAAACCACCCCCAGATGAGCAGTAAGGGAGAGGAAGGCTATTTTTTGGCCAGGTGTTTGAGCCTCATATGGTTCCAAAGGCTTTAGATTTCATGGGGTCTTTCTTTCCCATTTCTTTTTATTTATTTATTTGTTTGTTTGTTTGTTTATGGCTGCGTTGGGTTTTCGCTGCTGCACACTGTCTTTCTCTAGTTGCAGCGAGCGGGGGCTGCTCTTCGTTGCAGTGTGCGGACTTCTCATTGCAGTGGCTTCTCTTGTTGCGGAGCACAGGCTCTAGGCACGCGGGCTTCAGTAGTTGTGGCGCACGGGTCTAGTTGCTCCGCGGCATGTGGGATCTTCCCGGACCAGGGCTCAAACCCGTGTCCCCTGCATTGGCAGGTGGATTCTTAACCACTGTGCCACCAGGGAAGTCCTTCTTTCCCATTTCTGATGAGGAAGGAGCAAGCGTTGGGACAGAAGACAAATTTACCTCTAAATCATCTGCTCCACTAAGGAGCTCCTGAGACAGGCTGTGTTTGCAACATAGGAGCAAAGACAATTGGATTTCTTTTAGAGTTCGAAGCTTTAAAATGAGGTGGTTTCCTCTGTCTACTTTACCAACTTGTTTCTGAGAAGGAGTGGTAAAGAGAGGAGCAGAGACAAAGGGGAACAGGAGGGAGGAAAGGGGGAAAGAGTATCGTCCTAGGCCTTTTAGGTATGCCCCACCCCGGTGTGTGTGTAGTGGGGGGAGGTTGGGCAGACAGGAAGGCAAATTCAAAATTCCTGAAGGAAGCCTGTATTTGCTCTTCTCTCTCTTCTTGCCCTTGACATCTTAAAACCTGGATTTCCTGGAATTATCAACATAGCATTCAAACAAACAAAAGCACAAACAAACAAAAACCCCTATTGGAAGGGAATCCTGAGTTAGTGACCTTAAGACCTAAGGGGAAATTAGGGTTGAAAGCTCAGTTTGCAAGTGAACCAATGAAAGTTCTAATAAATACAAAGTTATTATAACCCATATATGTTACCTGGATTTACCTTATTCCTTGAGAGTTAGTGTCCTTACCTCTGCCTAAATTTCTGTGAATTTCTAGCGACTTCGAGTCTCCTTATCACTGTAGCTCCAAGTCCTGCCTGCTGGGCTCACAGTCTCGCTGTGTCTCACCTCCTGTACCTGTTCTCTGCCCTCACCTCCAGCTCCAGCTCAGGCATGGGATTCAGTCCTTCTTTGGTCTCCCCCAGATTGGTCACATACCACATACAAGTGAGCAGCAGGCTTTCTTGAAGTTCAGAACCATGGAGCAGTTTTACCTTGCAGAGATACACAATTTTTAAAGTGAGATACTAGATATCCCCTTTCTTTAAAATGCCCTGGTCACAGGAAATTTCCTATTGGCCACTTTTCTCTGCAATTTCAGCTTCCTACCATATTGGCAACTCCCACCTCACCCCCACTCCCCCTCGCCAGTTCCGTCACATCTCCTGCTTCTCAGTTTTCAGCCACCCCCCAGCTTCTCCTCTCCCTCCCAACATATACACTCACTCCCCTCCCTTTCAGTCACATCAATTTCCCTCTGCCCACCTTAGCTCAACACCCATTTTTGCACAGCTAAAGACACACAGTGTGTTGAGCTAAACACAAAGACCATCACCTCTAAGTCTAGCCCTTTAGTTAGATTTAACATTCTTTTATAACATTTACACTTGCAGTTTTTTTTTTAATTAATTAATTTATTTATTTATTTTTGGCTGTGTTGGGTCTTCGTTTCTGTGCAAGGGCTTTCTCCAGTTGTGGAAAGCGGGGGACGCTCTTCATCGCGGTACGCGGGCCTCTCACTGTCGCGGCCTCTCTTGTTGCGGAGCACAGCCTCCAGACGCGCAGGCTCAGTAGTTGTGGCTCACGGGCCTAGTTGCTTCGCGGCTTGTGGGATCCTCCCAGACCAGGGCTTGAACCCGTGTCCCCTGCTTTGGCAGGCAAATTCTCAACCACTGAGCCACCAGGGAATCCCTCCACTTGCAGTTTTTGAGAAGGTATACAGAAGAAAACCTCCCTACCCTAGAATTTCATATAAGGGAGACTCATGATTAATATGGTAATTTGATCACAAGTATCAGAAACCTACTTGAGCTGTCTTGAACAAGGAGGGAGTGAGGGGGTGGGGGGAGAGAGAGTTAGTTTATGCTGTAAGAGCAAAGGAGTTTCTCACAGTCCCAAAAGAACAAGCAACCAGGCTCAGCAGGAGGACGAGCACCCTCTCTGGGACTCATGGCCTTCCCCCTGCTTCTCCTGTAAGTCTGCTTTATTCCTCTCTCTCTGTAGCCTTTTCTGCCTCTCTGTGCCCTCAGCTTCCATTTTACATGCGCCTTCTCTCAGAAACCGTCAGGAAACGCCCAGCTATCTCAGAAACCGAATTCAGAATTTCCAGGCTTGAGTCAGGTGTCTGATTAACTGCTCCTGGTCCAATTAACCATGGCGAAGGGGCACAAGTCAAGCATTCCACAAACACGGCTACCCGAGAGTCATCCTTTGGGTGGGGGACTGTATGGGCTGGCAGACAACCCCAAAGCTACTGACGACAGGACGGATTCCCATAAACACTGCACGTCTGCAGATTCTCTCCTCTTCCTTCCCAGAGATCATATTTTGAGTTTATGGACTGCTGTCTAGAAAAAAAACCTTACTGACCGTGAAACTATGACTTGAAGTCTTCCAGTCCCCTCTTGAAGACCACCTCAAATGACTGCAAGCATGACTTTGGAGCCCTCAGTTTCTGTCTCTCCCACTCCGCAGTACTCGGGGGCCTTGAGCTTGGCTCCCTACCCAGCTCCATTTCCTTGTTGCTGCTGAGGCTAGTCCCAGCTGCTATACTCATGAGTGTTAAGCAGTGAAATTCACCTAGCAAATATTTAGAGTGTCCATGCTGTGAGCTGAGAGAGAGCACCTCTGAAAAGACTCAGAGCTGAGGACCCTGGGTCCAAGTCCTCACGCTGACTTCCTGGTGGTGCTAAATGCCTCCTGGCTCTTCTAGGAGTTGAAGACTTGCAGGTTGCAGTCCACACGGTGATGTTGTGCTTTGCTCAACTAATGACTGGACAGGTGCCCCCCTCCCTGCCCCCAGTAAAAGCACGATTCTGTTTGCTTCTTTTCGTGTGTTTCCTGAAGCTTGCTCCTGCAGAGGTTAGGTTTCTCCCAGAAACTGCTGGCTGAGTCCATACCTCCAGTTGGGCCATGCTATGTGATTCTTGCTGTGAGCTATCAAGGGGCTATTATCTGTGGCCTTTCTCATTTGCAGATTAACTTGCATGAAGGGCCTGCAGTGCATTAGAGATGCACTGATACCCTGATGCAGGAACCCAGCTCATAGAGCTAGGCTTCTGTGGGCCCGAGGGAAGGGAGTGGCCTCAGGGTGGAGTGGGAGGGGTAGAACAGGTATTTAGAAGCTGAAAAGGATTGAGCCCTTGGAATGTTTAAAAGGGCCGTTATTAGGGAGGAAAGTGTCAGACCTGTTGGCAACATCAATCATAGCGATATTTACTGGGTAACTGGCATATGCCAAGCACTGTGCCAACCATGTCACATATATCATCTCATTTAATGGCCACCACAATCCAGTAAAGCAGGTGTGATTATTCCCACTTTATAGATGGAGAAACTAAGGCTAAGATTGCTTAATGTCTTGCCAAAATCCCACTGCTAGTGATTACCAGAGTCGGGAGTTGAACCTAGGTCTGGGCTCTTAAAGCACCACACGAGTAAAGAGAATCTTCTGGCGTCCTTGGTGATCTCTCTCTGGGTGTTCCTCTGGGATTTTGAGGTCACCCACAGCCCCCGACTTGGTGTAGCGTGCAGGGTCTGCCCCGTGGCGCTCAGGAAGGAATGGGCCGACTTCAGCCTCAGTGCGGTACGAACTGTAGAGCCTGGGACCTTTAGAGGGGCCCATCTGCTCACTGCCCTGCCCTGCTAAGGAGCCCACCAAAGCAGGAAGTCCTTGGTGGGGGCATTTGCTTGGGGCCCCACACCTAAAAACACAGCCCTGACCCTCTGCTGCTATGTTCTCAGCTTTAAAGTGGGCACACTCGATCCTTGAGCCTCAGGCATGAAGACATGGTAAGGGAGCGCAGGGCAGTGCAGGGTGAGGGCGTCAGCAGACTGCTGTCCTAACCTGGGGCCTGGTGGGGCCTTCTGTGCTGTAAACTAGGTCTCTGATTTCTCATCCTCTCATCCATCGCTAAGCTCTCTCCCAGCTCTGAGACTTAGTGAATTCAGGGTTCAGAGCTCCTTGGAGCTGCAGCCACTCATGACCTCTAATCAACCTTGGCACATTGTAAGTATTCAGTAAGCACTTGTTGAACCAAACCCAGGAGATTAGGAATTTCTTAGCAGAGCAAAATAATTCCCCAGGAGGGTTCACCACACACCCTGAAGTGACCAGTTCCCACTGTCCATGGGCTCTCAGAAAATACCCACTGAGTGATAGTTGGCATTTTGTCTTAGAAGCAGACTAAGAGGGAAAGGACCAGGAGTTTGGGTTTAAGGTTGGGGAAGGAGAGAAACCAGCTGCATGGAATATTACTGACCAAGGGTGGTTGCTGTGGAACATGAGGCCCCCCAGCCCCTCTCCCCCTACAACTCCACCTCCACCCTGGGGCTGTGCAGCTGAGAGAATCCAAGGGCCAGGACACCTGCAACCAAGGCACTTTAGGAGGCCCTGGGGAGTCTCAAGGAAAATCCTACCTTTGCCTCTATAGAGGGGCCTGAGGAGAGGTGCCTGGGCTCCCCTTGGGCCCCCAGGCTTGGCAGGAAGGGCCCATGGGGGAGGGGGAAAGGGGCAGTTCTGCCAGTCCTCTCAGAGCCTGCAGCTGCCACCCCCTGCTGCTGTGGAGACCCGGCTGCCTGCGGGAGGTTCTGCCCCCGCCACAGAGCCCTTCTCTCTCCACCGCACCTGAGAACCTGAGAACTCTCTCTCACTCTCCCCACTGCCTTTCTCTCTCTCTCTCTCTCTCTCTCTCTCACACACACACACACACACACAAAATTCTCTAATACTCACAATATCTTTAATTCACTCTCAATATTTTTTCCTCTCATGCTTACTACATCTTCTCACATACAACCCTCTCTCCACTTCCTCAGTCTTTCATACATTCCTTTTCTCTCCCCCCCACCCCCTCCCCCTCTCCCTCTCTTTCCCTCTCCCTCTTCTCCTCTCCCCACACCTCCCCTGGTGCTTAACTGGAAACAAAAGTGAGTTTGTTGTGCTCTGCTGGTGGGGAAGAGGACGTGTGAAGGCAGCAGCCAGGGTGGCAGCAGCAGAAACAGGCTGGGGCCAGAGGCAGTGTCCACAGCCGGAGACCCCAGCGCTCAGCTACTCCAGGGAGCAGGTAATGCCCCAGACAGGGCTGGTTCAGGCATCGCCCTCTCTGTCGGGTCTCATCATTTCATGACTGTTCCATTTATTTGCCTTCTTATTTGGCCTTGAAGGCGGAAAGGGATTGCAGATTTAGGGAATGGTAGGCACAAAAGGTCCAAGGAGTGATGTGCTCTCCTCTTCAGAGAACTGTGTGGTCTGATGTGGCTGGGGTCCAGGGCATGTAGGGTCAAGAGTGGCTGGGGTCCACAGTGTCTGGGCTTAAGGATGGCTGGTGTCCAGGGTGGCTGGGATCCAGGGTAACTTCGGTCCAGAGTATCCAGGGTCCAGGGTGGCTGGAGTCTGGGGTGTCTGGAGGAGGAACATGACAACCTACCAGGGCAGGTTAGGGCCAGATCATGAGGGATGTTTTGAGCCATGTCATAGACCCTAGGCTTTAGGTAATAGAGAGCTATTGAATGTTTTTCACCTGGAGAGTAACGTGACCAAATCTACATTTTAAAAGAGTAGTTCTTGAACGCTGATCTCATGGAGAATTGGTGTGCCCTCTCAGAATCAGGCAGTCATAGTCTTCTCCCAGTTTAAGGAAAAAATAAGGTTATGTGTTCAATTGTTAAATTTTCTTCTATAAAATTTCCTTAAATCTTTGACGTCTGCTAGCAAGTGTCAATAATCAATAAAAAGGACTAAGTTTAAAGTAGTAGAAAAATTCGGAAATAAAAATCCATTTAAATAAATGCAGTCCATTGAGATAAATTGGTAGTATTTTCTGCTAGTAAAATTATTTCTAACTCATATGCACAATATTTTATGGTGCTGCTCAAAGAGCACCATGACTCCCAGGAGTTTGCCATGTGAACGTTTGCAATGTCTTAAAGCAAACTCTGGTGCTACATAGGGAATGAGATGGGTGGGGTAAGCAGAGGCAGTGGGAGCAGTAGGTGGCTCTTGCGATGATAGGAATAGGAGATAATGAGAACCTGAACAAAGGTGGTGGCAATGGTGGGAAAAAGGGAGAGAGCTAAAAAATAGTCAGGAAGTGAGTGGAAGACGTTAGTGTCTGATTGGACATGGATGATGAGAGAGAAGGAGGCTTCAGGAGTGAGCCCAAGACTTCTCCTCTGGAGAAGAGTAGCTGGGTAGCCAGGAGCACTATTAATCAAAACAGAGGAGGGCAAGGTTGGGGTGTTGGAAGACGGGAGGCAGGGCTGCTTTGAATATGTTGAGATTGACTCGAGAAGGCTGGAGAACTACCAGATGGAGCAGTCCAGCTGGCAGTCGGAAATGCTCAGTAAGTCAGGACCTAGAGACGCGGGTAACCTCGGCTATAGGGTGACACCAAAAAGAACATGAGGTGGTCCAGTAGGGGTGTAGAAAGAGAGGAGACAAGAAGGCCAAGGAGGAATCCTGGGGAAGATCAAGATTTAAGTGAGACATGCAAGAAGGGCCAGGGAAGGAGTCCTCAAAGAGATAGGAAAAAATATCAAGAAAGTGCTATCTTATAAGAACCAAGAGCATTTCAGTTCAGAGGGAGCAGGAGTCCTGAGAAGGAGTCCTCAAAGAGATAGGAAAAAATATCAAGAAAGTGCTATCTTATAAGAACCAAGAGCATTTCAGTTCAGAGGGAGCAGTCAGCACCACTCATGTCCCAGAGACATAAGCCAGACCATAGCTTCACAGTGTTGTAGGTTTGATTGATTTTATTGACTTATTGATTTGAGAATAGAACAAGAGAGATCTGAGAGCAGGGTTGTAAACTTGGATGCTTAGTATAAATGAGATTAGCAGGTAATAATAGGGAGTAGTGGGGACTGTGGAAAACTAAAATGCGTATTCTTATCCATCACTGAGCTCTAATTGATTGTTGTCAGGTAGGAACATGGGCACTGTCATCAGAGTATCTGAATTTTCAAGAAAAGTCAGAAATCTAGATTTTTATATGCAATCTCATAATTCTTTATATTAGCAACAATTTCAAAAACTTTTATACTCTATGAGGGCTGAATTAAACACATCTTTGAGTTTCCAGTTTAAAATCTCTGCCTTAGTCAATGTCCTTAGTGTGGTGGGGATGAATCAGTTGCAGCAGGTTGGGAAATGATTAGGTAAGGAGGAAATAGAGGCAGCGAGTGTAGACCTCCCCTTCAATAAGTTGAGGAGAGAGAAGGGAAAAAGAGAGCAGCAGAGCTTAGAAGGCAGGCAGGATCAGGGGAAGGTGTTTCATGGTAGGAAGAGCTGTTTATGTGTTGAGAGAAAGAGGGTGGAGGGAGAGAAGTTGAAGACCCAGGTAAGGAAAGACTCGTTGACGAAATAAGGATCCAGTAGAAGGGAATAGACGGGGCCAGAGATAGGCTAGAGGAAGAACTCTTGTTCAGAGATAGACTGCAGCAGTGGTAAGGACACAGAAGCACTGGAAAGGAGGAAGTTGATGGATTTCATGCCTGGAGGTCTTATTTTCTTGGTGATGTGGGATAAGAGATAGATCAAGAGGCTTGCAGAGAGGAGCAAAAGTTAGTGGTGGCGTGGAGGAACATGGGAAAGGGCATGCAAGGATGAGTGGAAGTGGCTGTACTTCTGAGACCTGTTAACAGTGGAAGCCCCCCATTTGTACAGCTGGGTGGTTTTCACCAGAGAGACTCATGAGCCTGAGTGCTAAGCTTGGTGGCAAGGGGGATTGGCACCTGTTATATTCCAGGCCCTGTGTCACATGTTATTCTCCTTACCTGATTTATTAGGACAATAACCCTGTTCACTCAGACTGAATTCTCTCATGAGTAAGTAGCAACTCTGAGATTCATACCCACATCTAGATGGATTGAAAGCCTAGCGTGTGCCTTGCATCCACCGTACCACCATACCACACTGCCTCTCCCTGCACCCCAGGACACATTTGAAGAGGTGGAGATTGGGCCAGTGAATTCTTGTTTGGGCATCAGCTGCCTGGTTTTATTGGGAAGTCAAGGAGTAAGAGACTGGAGACTGTGATGAGAAGGGTAGTTGAAATTATTGACCATTGGGAGTCCATGGAGAAATAAGTGAAAGCCAAAGGGCTGACTGAGGGGATAGAGAGGCTTGGAGGAAGAGGAAGACTTGATGAAGCCTAAAGACAGTCAGTGAGAGATTGAACCAGGGCAGGGGCAATTGGATTGGTGAGGAAGGAGAATATTCTCGAAAACTTTTAATGTGGGAGTGGAGGTGAGAGAAAGAGGTGAGGTGAGGATGATGCCAGCGTGTCTAGCCTGTGCGGTTGGGTGGACAATTATGCCTCTAACCAAGGCATTCAATGTTGTGTGATACCTCTCTCTCTCCGGCCCACCATGCCCTAGACACACTAACCAGCACACCCCACCTCAGGTCTTTGGCACGCCTGCAGCACTCTTCTTCCAGATATGCAGAAGTGGTTCATTCTCATTTTTCAAGTTCCAATTCAAATACGCCCTCCTCAGAGAGGCCTTTCTTGACTATGCTATCTAATATAGCTCCGTGGTCTTTTTTTTTTTTCAGAACACTTATTACTACTTATCACTGAACTGAATTTTGTGGATTTGTTTACTTGTTTATTGTCTGTATCTGCCACTGGAGAGGCTCAAGAGATCAAGAATATATGGGCCTCCTTCACAGCTTTGTTTCCCTACACCTAGACCAATGCCTGGCACATAGTAGGCATTCATTAAATATTGAGTGAGAGAAAGAAGGAAGAGAGGGAGGGAGGGAGGAGGGAGGGAGGAAGAAAGGGAGGCGGGGAGGGAGGGAGGCAAGGAGGGAAGGCAGGAGAAGCATGTTTGGGGAAGAGTATGTGTTCCATGTCAGAATGCTGACTTGAGGTGCCTGAGAGACACCCAGAAGGCGACATTCCCCTGGGCAGTTGGAAAGCAGACTGGGAGCTCAGGGATAGACTGTTAGGTTGCTCATGAAGAAAGTGGGCCCACGTGCCACACTGGTACAAGCACATCCTTTCACATGTCTGATTGCCCCTTCAAGGCCAATGCTGGGAGTTGAGTGTGTGGAGTCCAGTGGAAAAGGGGTCCCTCTGGGCATGTTATGCTCAAGTTGGGACAGAGTTTTTCTCCCCTCACTTATTTGTTCTGTTCCCTGTCCTTGCTGCTGCCCTGGCTTTGGCCATTTTCCGTCTTTCTTCAGTGTCAGCTACAAGACCCAGGAGTCTGAATACAGACTAAATCCTTTCATGTCTTTTATCTTGAAGAATATCCCACCTACATCCAATCCACAGAAACTTGAGTCTAGCTTTGCCCAGAGGGTGGACTTCGTTTTACTGAATTAGGAAATACTTTTTTTTTTTTTTTTGTGGTATGCGGGCTTCTCACTGCTGTGGCCTCTCCCGTTGCGGAGCGCAGGCTCAGCGGCCATGGCTCACGGGCCCAGCCGCTCCGTGGCATGTGGGATCTTCCCGGACCGGGGCACGAACCCGTGTCCCCTGCATCGGCAGGCGGACTCCCAACCACTGCGCCACCAGGGAAGCCGTGGGTCGGGGAATACTTTGCCCTTGCCCTTGGGTCCTGCTGCATTTCGGCTGGCCTCTACCTCCCGCGGGGCACTCAGCAGAACCTGCTGCCCTCCTTTTGCAGGGTCTCCAGCTGCTGAGCAGCTCCAGGACATCCTGGGGGAGGAAGATGAGGCTCCCAACCCCACCCTCTTCACAGAGATGGACACTCTGCAGCACGACGGAGACCAGATGGAGTGGAAGGAGTCGGCCAGGTGAGGCAGAACCCCGGAGACAGGTAGAGGGGCCTTTCCACTGCAGTCTGCCCGGGCCCAGGCTGAGCTGACCAGTGGCATCTCATACCTTGAGTTCTACTAGGGCGCTTCCTGGCCCCCAAAGACCCACCTGCTTGCCTTTCTTGGTGGCAGAACTGGGTTGGATGCTAAGGAGCAAACAGAAACTTGTGGCTTTCTCTCATCCTCAGAGAAATGAAAATCCTGGTGGGAAAGTAGAACAGATACCCATGAAACCATGAGAGAGTAACACAAGGGCATATATCCTTTCATGTCAAGTGGTTCAAACTAAATGTTGTAGAAGGGAAAGCACTGAGCAGGCTGGGGCAGACAGGGGGGCTTCCTGGAGGAAGAAGAATGCGTGCCAGGAAAAACCCACTTGGGGAGCTCCAGTGAGCACTGAAGCAAAGGGATTTGGCAGAGTCTGGGGCAGGACAAGCAGGGCGTAGCCCTGGAGGCACACGTGGGGAGCAGAGAGAGCTGTGTATATAGGGGCAGTAGAAGGAAGAGAAGAGCCAAAAGGCTGGAGGAGAACCACACGGTGAAGTCACGGGAGCCAAGGGAGAATCAGGGTAAGGAGTAGCGCTGGCCATACCCAGTGCCTGGGGCAGAGCAGCCTCTAAATTGAGCTGGACTGATCAGCGGCCTCAAATGCTGCCAAGGGCTCAAGGAGAAGGCAGAATACAGCAGGGGCAGCAGGAGGGGCTGGTGAGAGGAGGAGGGACCCTGGGACAGAAGTTGAGAGTCTGCAAGCAGAGCATACCAATGTTTCTCAACCTTTTTTTGGATTAACGTCCCCCCCACCCAGTTTTTAAATTTAAATTAACTTTGTTAAACTAGAATTAAATTTATTTCTAATGAGAGGAATGAAATGCTAAGAAATTAAATGTTGTTGTCAGGTAGGTTTGAGCTTTGGAGTGCCACAAACCATTGTAATATCTTAAACTTTTTTGCTCTCCTAAGAACCAATTCTTGCCCCCTTGGGGCTGATATTGCCCCCGTTGAGAATGCCTGAACGAACTGCCAAGCTGTGCCCAAAGTGGCTTTGCCTGGGGGCCACCATGACACCCAGGGCCTGGCAGCTGCCCCAATCACAGCCTGGGCCCCTTTCTTACCTACCAACCTCACCTCAGTAGCTCTTCTGTAGAACGAGGTGCGGATTTAACATTCCCAAGCTTCCCCCTCCAATCTCTCCTGGAAAAAGAAAAAAAGAAAAAAGGCCATTGAGTGACTAGCAACTTCCTGCAGGCCTTCCTGCAGGCCTCAGAAGGAATGAATTCCTAGCCTCATGGCTGGGCCCAATCCCTGTCTGGAAGCTGTGGAGCCTCTTCTTATCAGCCCATTCAATGAGCCCTTACTACATGCCAAACAATTCGCAGGCTCACCTCATTCGAGCTGCACGATGACCCTGAGGAGGCAGGAAATATTATCCTCGTTTTATAGATGAGGATAGTGAGGTTTAGAGGGTCAAATAGATGCAAGGGCCAGAGCCTGCAGGCAGCTGAGTCTGGTTGCTAGCCCAGGGCTATCTGACTCTCCAACTCGAGTGCTTATGAACTTCGTCATGTTTTCTCCAATTTCTCAGCCACTTCTCTCCCCTTTCTTCAACTTCCAGGGACTCTGTTTTGATTTCCATGGGAGGACATAATTCTGGAGGGAATTCAACCAGTGTGAGAGATAAACGGCGACAGCCACAGAGCCCAGGACATCCATCCAGGGCTGATAAGAGAGGGGAGGACATTTCAAATGACCAGGGCCCAGTCTGTGCTACTGTGGCTTAATGCCTCTGAGGGGCTTGTACCTCCCTGGGCAAATGACTTTCTTGTCCAAGGTGGGCATATAGAGAGAAGGAAAGTTGAGAAAGGCCTTCTCCAAGGCCCAGTAGGGAGAGGGTGACTTCTCCCGACCCTGGGTAAGGTGTGCATTCAGAATCCCTGGTAATAGTTGCCAGGACCAGACTTTCCATGAGGGCCTATCGTACGCACCCACAGAGCCCTTGCTGAGAAGGCCCCAGGGCTCTCAGAGACATGATTGTTGCCATAGACGAAATACCCAGTTTCTCTCTGAGTGTTGATCCATAGAGCCTCGCTCACTATAGACCCTGCAATGAAAGCGATAAACTGTAGATAATGATGTTTCTGGAAGAAGGCTCCTTTAAAATTTAAAGGGGCCTGGGGTTAACATCTGCAAACCAGGTTGTTTCCCCACAAGTCAGGCTTTCCAAGGACAGCATTTGAGGAGCCCTGGGAAGGGCCCCAGTGTAACCCAAGTGGACCTCAAACCCATAGCGAGAAGAAAGTGGAGGCTGGAAGAAGTTAAACAGCTGAACCCAATTCCAGGTTGATGGAGAAAGGAGCATCTTGAGGGCCAGCTTTGGGGCAGGAAGCAGTGGGGGGAGAGCCGCTCAGGCCTCCTTATCTCGAGCTCCTTTCTCCACCCCAGCCTCCTTTAATCTTCTCTCCAGCTCCCCCCCCCGGCTGGTTTGCAGCTCACTGTTGGAGGTCTGAGCAGTAGGCCTCTGCAGAAGTCAGAGACAGGGTTTGGTTATCGGTGAGCAAGTCCACCTCGGCCTGGACAGCTGTGCTGGGGGCTCCTCCTGGCAAACTGCATCAGTAGAGGTGCTCCGGGCCAGGCCTGTTTGGGGCCTGTCACCCCACCAAAAAATGGGAAGAATTTCCCTCAGCTGACAGGCTGTGCCATCTACTCAGGGAAGCCAGAGGTCTCGAAAGTTTCCAGAATACAAGAATCAGCAAATCCTAGTGGGTTCTGGGCCTTCTTGGAATAACAGGAGAAAATGATAGGAGGCGGGAACAACCCCTCAAGTGGACACTCAGGCCCTGAGAGGGTTGCAGGTTTGTACCCACATCAAAGAGATTGGGGGAGGGGACCTTTTAATAAAAGTATTTAATTTGTTACGGGAGTGTTTGCTTTATTGAGTTAGGAGATTAACAGTGAAAATCTCAAATCCGCAAGGAATTTTCCCCGGCCGTGCTTTTCTGGGGGTTATTAGTTTGGGGGATGTTTTGGGCCCTTGGGGAAAGAATCACCACTGGACAGACTTAACTGGTTTTTGGAGCTCCACTGAGCCTGGCCCTTTGTGCATGATGGGGACTGTGTGTGTGGGCATCATTTCTAACGTGATCCATGCTGGTAGGTCAGGCTGTCAATAAGATAGATTTTTATTAAATTTGTCTCTTTTGCGTTCCCGGGAGGGGAGTGCAGCTAGCTGTTTGCTGATACTGACCTTGCCTGAAGGGAGGCTTGGGTTGGGTGGGGCGGGGTGGACCCCCTCACTGTGAGCAAACAATTTACCCATAATTCCATTGTCTCTCAAGCTTGAATCTGCCTGGCTGCAGGGGATGAAGGGAAGGAGAATGATCTGGGCTGGAAGCCAGCCAAGTGTAGAGGGGCTTTTGGGGTTACTCAGAAATAGAGCTTTGAGACTTCCATGAATTCTGAAAGCAAACCCCAAATCCAAGCTGCCTCTGATCTCAACTCGGAGCAGACCAAAAGCGTGAACTTGCCGGAATGTTCTTATAAGACACATATGCTCTGAAAAGATTCCTGCCGTGACCAGGAAAGGGCAGAAAGAGGGGCAGGAGAAGTAGGTCATCGTAGTTGGGTCAGACCAGATCAGTACATTTTCAAAAGCCCCTCCACACATAGGCAGGGATGCTTTCTCACTCTGTACATAATGGAAGAAGAAGCCTGAACTTTGTCTCAACCCTGAAACTGTTCCTGCTTACTACCTTGAAGCATGTTCTCCTACCATCATTTTACCTCTTAGTCTGGAGCAGAAGATGCCCCAGCCCTCTGGTCTCACCACTCACCTGGGATCACACTTACGTCACCCCAGCTGCCCTCTCTATGTAGAAAGCAGAGCGGGGAGCTGAGAGCTCTTAGTATAGACATCAACAAACCTCATTCATTCATTCAACTACTATTTACCAAATGTTTACTGTCTGTAAGCCCTGAGCCAGGTGACTTAGAGATACAAAAAACATGGCAGATGCCATCCCTGCTCGCTCAGTCTCTCAGTCTAATGGGGCACAGAGGTAAATAACTAGATACTTGATGATGAGGTTCTAAGAAAGCACAGTGTAGGGGCACTTAACCCAGACAGGAGGGATCAAGGCAGATGTGCAGGAAGAAGAGTTGTTCACATAGACACCTGAAGGATGGGTCAAAGTTAGCCAAGAGAGGGTATGGAAGGGGGAAGAGGCCCCTGGAACAGGGGAAACAGACACAGAGGAAGCGGCAGAAGTTCCCTGTAGCGGGACTAGAGAGGGAGTGGCCAATGATGCAGGTCCTACGCAGACCATGTTGTGGAGTTTGAACTTGATGCTGAGAGATTTGGAGGACCACTGAGGGGTTTGAGGCAGGAGAGAGACAGGATTGTCTGTTTGAGAGAGATCACTCAGGCTTCAATGTGAAGAATGTATAAAAGAAGGTAAGACTGGGCCAGTTAGGAGGCTGGTCCAGGTGAGAGGTGATGAGATTCTGAACCAAGATGTTGACAGTGGGAATATAGAGAAGGTGTGGATTTGAGACATATTTTTGAGTTTATAATTATATATATATAATGTATAGTGTATCTGTATTTCCTTTTAAATATACTTTATTATTTAGAACAGTTTTAGATTCACAGCAAAACTGAGCAAAATGTACAGAGTTCCCATGTGCCCCCTGGCCCTATACATGCACAGCCTCCCCCATTATCAACATCCTCCACCAGAGTGGTACATTTGTCACTGTTGATGAACCTACATTGACATCATTATCACCCAAAGTCCATAGGGTTCATATTTGGTATTGTACTTTCTATATGTACTATAATACATGTCATTATACCTTTTTAGACAAAGGTATAATGACATGTATCCACCATTACAGTATCACATGGAACAGTTTCACTGCCCTAAAAATTGCCTGTGCTCTGCCTATTCATCACTCTTTCCTTCCTAATTTTTGGCAACCACTCGTCTTTTTACTGGATTTGAGACATATCTTAACAGGACTTAATGACAGATGGCATGTGGGAGAGAAGGATAGTCAAGAAGGAGATGCCCAGGTTTCCGGCTTGAGCAAGTGGGTAACTTGTGGTATCAATTTAGGAAACACAAGAGGAATAGTAAGGTTTTGTTGTGTTGGGTATTTTGCTTTGTTTTCTTTGGGGGAGGTTGATGATGAGTTTTGAACATGTTATGTTTGAGGAAACTCCAAGTGGAGATACCCAGCAGATCACCATGTAGACACAGAGACCTGGAGCTCAGTGGAGAAGCATAGATTTGTGAGTCATTCGCATCTAGATGGAAATCAAACCCAAAGAAAAGGATAAGGTTGCCCCCCAAGATCTGTGAAATGAGGAGAGCACCCAGGACAGAGCCCCCTAGAACACTAAAGTTTGAGGGATGGGCAAAGGAAGCAGAACCCACAATGGATACTGAGAAGGGGCAGCCAGAGAGGTAGGAGGGGAATGAGAAGAGTGCTGTGTCCAGCAAACAGGGGCAAGATGGGGAGTGGCCAAAAAGTAGGGGAAGAACTGAAGAGTATCCACAGGATGGAGGGACACAATGGTCTCGGGAGAGGGAAGGGGACAGAGGGTGGAGGAGAGAGTCAGGAGGACCAAGGTGGGTTCTCTTGGACAGTTCTTCTAATGTGCTTGTCTGTGAAGGGCAGGAGTCTCTCAAGGCGAACATGGGGTCAAGGGAGGCTTTTTTTTTTTGAGAAAGATGAGAGTGAATTGAGTGCTGATGGAAAGGGGCCAGATGAAAGAGAGTGGTTTAAAGATGCAAGAGGGAGAGAGGGCCTGCTGGATGGAGGGTGCAGGGCCCTGGGCACAGTGTGGGGGCTCGCCCAGCCAGAAAGGCCTACACCTCTGCCCTGTGACAGGCCCGGGGGAGCAGGGGGCAGGGAAGTTGCAGCAAGGTCTGGGGGCTCTGAGCAGGAGTTGAGAGTTCTGAGCTGATAATTCCCACACTATCTCTCATTTGAAGAGAGAGCAGAATGGAAGAGCTGACTGGAGGAGGTGCAGATGGCCAAGTGGTTCTGAGGCAGGTAAGCAGCCCCAGACCCTGGCCATAGTGGAGCCATGCGTGGAGATTTATGGTCAGAGGAAAGATTTTAAGGTTGTCTGACTCTGACTTGATGCTTATCTACCGGCTCGAATAATCATACTATTCATCATTGTCAAGCTACTTTCACATCCAGTATCTAGCATGGTCTTTCCTTCTCTCTCCTCTAGTCGAATACTGATATCGGACATACAGCCCTGAATAAGTTGAAGGTGTAGAGCATAATGCTTTGACTTATACCCATCATGAGATGATTACCACAGTAAGTTTAGTGAGCATCCGTCATTTCATACAAAGTTAAAGAAATAGAAGAAAAATTGTTTTCCTTGTGATGAGAACTCAGGATTTACTCCCTTCACAGCTCTCCTGTATAACACACAGCTGTGTTCATTATATTTAGCATGTGTACATCACAGCCTTCGGACTTATGTATCTTATAACTGGGAGTTTGTACTTTTGACCACTTTCATCCAATTCTCCCTACCCCCACCGCCACCTCTGGTAACCACAAATTTGATCTCTTTTACTATGTTTGTTTGTTTGTTGGATTTTGAAGTATAATTGACCTACAACACTATGTTAGTTCCTGTTACACAACATAGTGATTCAATATTTCTCTACATTTCAAAATAATGACCACAATAAATCTAGTTACCATCTGTCACCATACAAAGTTATTATATAGCTTTTGACTATATTTCCCACACTGTACGTTTCATATCTGTGACTTATGTATTTTGCAACTGAAAGGTTGTACCTGAGTCTCTCTCACCTATTTTTCTCCTTCCCTCAGCCCCCTCTCCTCTGGCAACCACCTGTTTGTTCTCTGTATCTATGACTCTGCATCTGTTTTATTATGTCTGTTCTTTTGTTTTGTTTTTTAGGTTCCATCTGTAAATAAAGTCATACAGTATTTGTCTTTCTCTGACTTATTTCACTTAGCATAAAAGCCTCTAGGTCCATCCACGTCACAAACGGCAAGATTTCATTTTTTTATGGCTAATATTCCTCATATAATGGAATATATATGTGTATACATATATATATTTTATCCATTCATCTGTTGATGGACACCTCCATAACTTGGCTATTGTAAATAATGTTGTAATGAACATAAGGGTGCGTATATCTTTTCTAATTAGTGTTTTTATTTCTTCAGATAAATACCAGGAGGGAAAATGTGATTTTATATGAATCAGAACCTGGACCAAGTCCCAGGTAGAAGTGGGCATGGTTCCCCCAGGCCTCAAAGTCCCTGATTCTAGCCAGCACTCTCACCTGTGAGTTGTGTGAACACAGGATGGGGACTGTGCTAGGGTCATTCATCCCCCAGGGACTTAGTGATCACTTACAGTTAGCACAGCCAGGGCAGGTCTGCATGAGGCCTAGCAGACCAGAAGGGGCCACCTTCAAAGGGTCTGCAGTCAGGTTGGGGAAGCACCAGTCCACAACCATAGTGACAGCCAGGCAGTGATGCAAGACCTCACACAGTAGACACACAGTGGATGGTAAGGTTAGATTAGTTGGCCAGAGAGTGTGATAGTAAGGCTAGTTCAATGAGGAGAGCTCCTCTGGCAGGAACTCTTTATGCTAAAGTCAAGAGCCCCTCCCACCCCCATCTGATAGGTCTAGCTCTGCAACTACAGCCCAAGCTCAAGTAAGCTGTCAGAACCTATGCATGCTGCCCAAGGGAAAGAGAAATGCCACTGTCATTGTCAGGATATTTTAGGCTGCAAGTAACAGAAGCCCATTCAAGCTAACTTATGCAAAAAAAGGGAGCATCAGCAGAACACAGGGTGACCTCATGGTACCCAGGGACAGTCAGATCTCTCAAGGCCTGGGCCTGGGAAGCCAAGCTGTTCTCTTTTTCTGCTTCTGGTCTCTGCCTCTCTCTGGGTATCTTTTTTTACCCTTCTGCAGCCAGCTTCTTCCACGTGTCCCTGCCCTAGGCCATTCCTCAGCCTCTATGTTTACATCTACTCTACTCAAGGGACCATCCCAGAATGTGTTCCTCAATCCACCAATTTCTAATTCTTCAGAGATAATCTAATTTGCCCAACTTTGGTTGTCCCATCATTGTGCCCCAGATCAGAGTTACAGAGAAGTATGGAAGGGCCGGCCATAGCCTGGAGACTACATCGGTATGGATGGCAGCAGAGCAGACACTCTACACATATCTTTTACACGTATGTAATAGTAAAACTATGCACTTTATGCATTGGCCGCTGTTGTGCTTCTCATGCCAACCAGAACTTTTATCATTCTTCAAGTTGCCCATGAGAGTATAGGTGGTGGAGTTTTGCAAAACCACCCCCCTCTTGGACAGGCACCTCAGAGCTCATGCCCTGTCTTTGTAATGGACACCAGCGGATGTCACTACAACACCACACCAATCCCTAGGGTAGTGGAAAAGGGGAAGCTCTAACCTGTGGATCTAGGAGAACTTTGGAAAGTTTGTCTTATCCACCACACCTTTCTTCTTTCATTCTAAAAACGTTTTAGGGGATGCTGTGTTAGGTCCTGTGGGAGAATTAAAAGGAGTAAAGTATGAATCTGTTCTCAGAATGCTTATCGTCTGGTGCAGGTGTCAACAAACGTATCTGTTAAGGGCCAAACAGACAGTGTTTCAGGCTTTTTGCTCATATATGATCTCTTCTTCCTCTGCTTTCTTCTTCTCCTTCTTTTTATCGCAAACTTTTAAACATTTAAAAACCATTCTTAGCTAGCTGGCCATATAAAAACAGGCTGTGGTGTGCTTTTAAGCTGTAGGGCATGGTTTTCCCACCCCAATCTAGTGTAATAGGCAGACATGTGCTCATACACATAGATAACTAAAAACCAGGGCAGTACATGGGAAGTGGTGCGAACATGGCTCTCTGTCAAAAGACTTGCCTTCAAACCCTGTCTCTTATAAGCTGCTTGATCTTGGGCAACCTCCTCATCCTCAAAGGGCCTCCTTACCTACACAATGAGAGTAGTGACAGACCTACCTCAGCGACAGATCTGCGGATTGAAGCATATAATATATGTAAAGTGCTTAGCATAGCGTCTGGCACATAGAAGGTACTCAGTAAGCTTTAACCATTGTCAGTATTATCGTGCATGTGACAAAGTGCATGGGAGTCAGAGGAAAGAGTGGTCTCTGCAAGCTGGGCCCCTGGGGGAGCTTTGTCATAAAGGAGGTAGCCTTTGAATTAGGCCCTGAACAGCAGAGGTGGAAGAGAGAACATCCAGGTGTAGGAGGGTGTATCTCCTGAGGGACAGTGAGGAGAAAGTGCTGGCAGATTCTGAGGGAGACTGACAAGTCTATAAATGACAGGCCCATTAGGTAATTACAAATGCCCTCTGGACACACAGACAAGTAGCCCTCAGAGAAGTTTGCCTCCAGAAGTCTTCCCTGAAGGAGCCAGTTCAGAATTTGCCAGTAGCTTTGTCTGATGGCATTCACTTAGCCGCGGGGTCCTCCTTACCCCTGAATGAAGACATAATGTGTGTTCACCAAATGCATGAGCTGGGAGCAAGCCCTCCCCACCCCATTCAATTCTCCAGAGCTCTGGGAATGCCACACCTCTGCCCCATCCCTGCCAGCTGCACTACTGGGTACACTTTTTGGGAAGAAGTGGTTCTCCAGTAATGCCAAAATCGCACTGCATAACTAAAGGTCCTTAGAGGAGACTCCTAGGTTAGCAAGAGGAAAGACTTTCAATCACAGGGAGTTAGCCATGGAAGTTCATGGGTTCATTCCAGAACAATCTAAGAAGTCTCCACCTCTCCTCTCTAGTCCCAGGCCCAGGCAAATCTCATTTGCAGGGATGGAGGATTCCAGACATCTTATTCTGAGTCTATTAAACATTTGAATCACTTTGCTAATGTGCCTCGTTCTGATTCTATAATTTTCTGATGATAATTTGATTTTCCATGTATGGCTGCCTATAAGGAGAGAATGCAAGGGCTAGAAGATGAGAATGACTAACCCTTATAACTGTTGTAAATCTCATTGTAAATTAAATAAATTGACCTTTGGGTTTATACATCAACCCTTGTGAACTTGGTTAGTGTTAGTCAATATCCCTGGACCTAATCATCTCTGGGACAATAAAAGGACAAATTTCTGAGTCTAGTCTGGAGTGGATACCCCAAGAGGCCTGTGGGGCCTTTCTGGTGCCGTCAGCCCCTCTTTGTACCTTCTAAACTCCTGCATATGGATGTTGACCCATGCCTGCTTGCTCAGTCTTACATACTTAACAGTCTTTTAAATTCACTGTCAAGTTTGGTTTGTGAACATATTACTGAACTCAGATTTGGCTGCTCACCACTTGAAAGCCAATGCTCAAGAGACAAGTGCTGGTAGGAACAGAAAGTTTGCTTTATTCAGGAGGCCAGCAACCTGGGGAGATGGCAGACTCCTGTCCAAAAGCCAGCTCCAAAGATTCTGCTCAACAATGAAAGTTTTTTGTTTGTTTGTTTTTGTTTTGACCATGAAAGTTTTTAAAGGGAGAATCATTTGGGGAGGATGTCAGTCTTCATTATCTTCCACTGTGTGCTGACTTTCTTTTGATTGGTTGGTGGTAAGGTAACAGGGCAGTGTTCCAGGAATCTTGTGCTCAGCCTGAAGTTACCATCCCCCACCTGGGTGGCGGGGGCGGCTTTAGTTCCTACAGAAGAACTCAAAGATATTATTATGTATATTCTTTGAGGAGGAACCAGGACCCTGCCCCACTGGCTGCACTTATTGTTTCTTGACAGATCCTCCTTAGTTTCTGCATTCTTTCCCTTCTCTTATAAACAATTGTTTGAATCTGCTCTTCAGAACTCTGGGAAGGTCAAGGAGGCTGAATGAAGCTTATTTCCTTCAAACAAGAAACGGGGGACACAGAAAGAATTTGTACCCAGGAGGGCCCCACAGGGTCCTGCTCCCTTTCAAACATACACACCATATGTGTAGTTTTAATCAGTTGTATAAATAACTTTTTACATTATTTCACATACATATTTTAATGCATGTGTTTGTCATCATGTAGTATGAATTTGCCAAATAAATTGTAGGAATGGGCAAGAATTTGCTTAGGAGTTCGTCCTTTGAAAAACTTTCCTCCTGTAAATCATCTCTTGGTGCCTCTGTCAAAGACTGAACCTAGGGAGTATCTGATGGTTCCCCGGTATCTCTAGGACAGTTCTTCACTGCCCCATAAGAGAATTAACACTGGCCTTTGGTTTCTGCTGGAAAATTCACGGCACTGATATGACTCAATGTGGAGTTAGAGAGCTTTGCCGGGTAATGAGGATAAACTGACTTTCACATTACTTTTAAGAAATGAATCTGTTAGTATCACAAAATTTATTACAAACAAGCCTCAGGCAGAAAGTGAAAACACTGTCTTGATGCTTTGTACCTAATACATGGAAGTCAAGTCTTAGGATGATGGATGATGGGGTGGGCATGGAAGAGTAACAGAATAAAAGTCAATGAGCCTACATAGATAGAGAATTAACACAGTGTGGGTATGTACGTTACAACGTTTAGGTGAGTAAACTTAACTTCATCTGAGAAATAAATTCATACAGTTCTAAGTCTTAAAACAAGTGTTGAGAGGCAACATAAACTTATCATTAAAGGTTGCATGGTATAGGAAACTAAATTTTAAAAAAATATTTAAATCAGGGTGTCCTAAGAGTAATTTTTGCAAAGAAATTAGCCACATATAATTTAATGATATTGATACGCAAAATAAGTGCAGAAGGAAGGGACCTTCACTCTAATTGCCATAGATATAGATTTAGATATGGATATATAGATTTAGATATAGATTTAGATATAGATGCATATTTAGAAATAGATATAGATTTAGATTTAGACACAGATATAGATATAGATTCCAGATTTTACTCTTATCTAACCACACATAATGGTCCGCTCATTGCTTTGTTTTCTCAAAGATCTGTGTCTTCCTTTTAAAAAGTATTGTTTCTCAGGCCCCTAGATTCTTTTATTTTTTTTTAACATCTTTATTAGGGTATAGTTGCTTTACAATGGCATGTCAGTTTCTGCTTTATAACAAAACAAAGTGAATCAGTTATACATATACATATGTCCCCATATCGCTTCCCTCTTGCATCTCCCTCCCTCCCACCCTGCCTATCCCACCCCTCTAAGTGGTCACAAAGCACCGAGCTGATCTCCCTGTGCTATGTGGCCACTTCCAACTAGCTATCTATTTTACGTTTGCTAGTGAATATATGTCCATGCTACTCTCTCACTTTGTCCCAGCTTACCCTTCCCCCTCCCCGTATCCTCAAGTCTATTCTCTATTAGGTCTGCAACTTTACTCCTGTCTTGCCCCTAGATACTTCTGACCATTTTCTTTTTTTTTTTTTTTTTTAGATTACATATATATGTGTTAGCATATGGTATTTGTTTTTCACTTTCTGACTTACTTCATTCTGTATGACAGTCCCTAGGTCCATCACCTCACTACAAATAACTCAGTTTCATTCCTTTATATGGCTGAGTAATATTCCATTGTATATATGTGCCACATCTTCTTTATCCATTCATCTGTTGATGGATACTTAGGTTGCTTCCATGTCCTGGCTATTGTAAATAGAGCCGCAATGAACATTTCGGTACATGACTCCTTTTGAATTATGGTTTTCTCAGGGTATATGCCCAGTAGTGGGATTGCTGGGTCATATGGTAGTTCTATTTTTAGTTTTTTAAGGAACCCCCATACTGTTCTCCATAGTGGCTGTATCAATTCACATTCCCACCAACAGTGCAAGAATGTTCCCTTTTCTTCACACCCTCTCCAGCATTTATTGTTTCTAGATTTTTTGATGATGGCAATTCTGACTGGTGTGAGATGATATCTCATTGTAGTTTTAATTTGCATTTCTTTAATTATTAATGATGTTGAGCATTCTTTCATGTGTTTGTTGGCAATCTACATATCTTCTTCGGAGAAATGTCTATTTAGGTCTTCTGCCCATTTATGGATGGGGATTTTTGTTATTTTGATATTAGGCTGCATGAGTTGCTTGTATGTTTTGGAGATGAATCCTTTGTCATTTGCAAATATTTTCTCCCATTCTGAGTGTTGTCTTTTTGTCTTGTTTATGATTTCCTTTGCTGTGCAAAAGCTTTTAAGTTTCATTAGGTCCCATTTGCTTATTTTTCTTTTTATTTCCATTTCTCTAGGAGGTGGGTCAAAAAGGATCTTGCTGTGATTTATGTCATAGAGTGTTCTGCCTATGTTTTCCTCAAAGAGATTGATGTTGTCTGGCCGTACATTTAGGTCTTTAATCCACTTTGAGTTTATTTTTGTGTATGGTGTTAGGGAGTGTTCTAATTTCATTCTTTTACATGTAGCTGTCCAGTTTCCCCAGCACCACTTATTGAAGAGGCTGTCCTTTCTCCACTGTACATTCCTGCCTCCTTTATCAAAGATAAGTTGTCCATATGTGCGTGGGTTTATCTCTGGGCTTTCTATACTGTTCCATTGTCTATCTTTCTGTTTTTGTACCAGTACCATACTGCCTGGATTACTGTAGCTTTGTAGTATAGTCTGAAGTCTGGGAGCCTGATTCCTCAAGCTCCGTTTTTCATTCTCAAGATTGCTTTGGCTATTCAGGGTGTTTTGTGTTTCCATACAAATTGTGAAATTTTTTGTTCTAGTTCTGTGAAAAATGCCAGTGGTAGTTTGATAGGGATTGCATTGAATCTGTAGATTGCTTTGGGTAGTAGAGTCATTTTCACAACGTTAATTCTTCCAATCCGAGAACATGGTATATGTCTCCATCTATTTGTATCATCTTTAATTTCTTTCATCAGTGTCTTATAATTTTCTGCATACAGGTCTTTTGTGTCCTTAGGTAGGTTTATTCCTAGATATTTTATTCTTTTTGTTGCAATAGTAAATGGGAGTGTTTTCTTGATTTCACTTTCAGATTTTTCATCATTAGTGTATAGGAATGCCAGAGATTTCTGTGCATTAAGTTTGTATCCTGCTACTTTACCAAATTCATTGATTAGCTCTAGTAGTTTTCTGGTAGCATCTTTAGGATTCTCTATGTATAGTATCATGTCATCTGCAAACAGTGACAGCTTTATTTCTTCTTTTCTGATTTGGATTCCTTTTATTTCTTTTTCTTCTCTGATTGCTGTGGCTAAAACTTCCAAAACTATGTTCAATAAGAGTGGTGAGAGTGGACAACCTTGTCTTGTTCCTGATCCTAGTGGGAATGGTTTCAGTTTTTCATCATTGAGGACAATGTTGGCTGTGGGTCTGTCATATGTGGTCTTTATTATGTTGAGGAAAGTTCCCTCTATGCCTACTTTCTGCAGGGTTTTTATCATAAATGGGTGTTGAATTTTGTTGAAAGCTTTCTTTGCATCTACTGAGATGATCATATGGTTTTTCTCCTTCAATTTGTTAATATGGTTTATCACATTGATTGATTTGCGTATATCGAAGAATCCTTGCACTCCTGGGATAAACCCCACTTAATCATAATGTATGATCCTTTTAATGTGATGCTGGAATCTGTTTGCTAGTATTTTGTTGAGGATTTTTGCATCTATGTTCATCAGTGATATTGGCCTGTAGTTTTCTTTCTTTGTGATATCTTCAAATGTTTTGGTATCAGAGTGATGGTGGCCTCATAGGTTGAGTTTGGGAGTGTTCCTCCCTCTGCTATATTTTGGAAGAGTTTGAGAAGGATAGGTTTTAGCTCTTCTCTAAATGTTTGATAGAATTCTCCTGTGAAGCCATCTGGTCCTGGGCTTTTGTTTGTTGGAAGATTTTTAATCACAGTTTCAATTTCAGTGCTTGTGATTGGTCTGTTCATATTTTCTATTTCTTCCTTGTTCAGTCTTGGAAGGTTATGCATTTCTAAGAATTTGTCCGTTTCTTCCAGGTTGTCTATTATATTGCATAAAGTTGCTTGTAGTAATCTCTCATGATCTTTTGTATTTCTGCAGTGTCAGTTGTTACTTGTTTTTCATTTCTAATTCTATTGATCTGAGTCTTCCCCTTTTTTCTTGATAAGTCTGGCTAATGATTTATCAATTTTGTTTATCTTCTCAAAGAACCAGCTTTTATTTATTTATTTTTGCCATTTTTTTTTTACATCTCTATCGCAGTATAATTGCTTTACAATGGTGTGTTAGTTTCTGCTTTATAACAAAGTGAATCAGTTATACATATGTTCCCATATCTCTTCCCTCTTGCGACTCCCTCCCTCCCATCCACCCTATCTCACCCCTCCAGGTGGTTACAAAGCACGGAGCTGATCTCCCTGTGCTATGCCGATGCTTCCCACTAGCTATCTACCTTACGTTTGGTAGTGTATATATGTCCATGCCTCTTTCTCGCTTTGTCACAGCTTACCCTTTCCCCTCCCCATATCCTCAAGTTCATTCTCTAGTAGGTCTGTGTCTTTATTCCCATCTTGCCCCTAGGTTCTTCATGACATTTGTTTTTCTTAAATTCCATATATATGTGTTAGCATACGGCATTTGTCTTTCTCTTTCTGACTTACTTCACTCTGTATGACAAACTCTAGGTCTATCCACCTCATTACTAATAGCTCAATTTCGTTTCTTTTTATGGTTGAGTAATATTCCATTGTATATATGTGCCACATCTTCTTTATCCATTCATCTGTCCATGGACACTTAGGTTGTTTCCATCTCTGGACTATTGTAAATAGAGCTGCATGAACAATTTGGTACATGACTCTTTTTGAATTATGGTTTTCTCAGGGTATATGCCCAGTAGTGGGATTGCGGGGTCATATGGTAGTTCTATTTGTAGTTTTTTAAGGAACCTCCATACTGTTCTCCATAGTGGCTGAACCAATTCACATTCCCACCAGCAGTGCAAGAGTGTTCCCTTTTCTCCACACCCTCTCCAGCATTTATTGTTTCTAGATTTTTTGATGATGGCCATTCTGACTGGTGTGAGATGATATCTCATTGTAGTTTTGATTTGCCTTTCTCTAATGATTAATGATGTTGAGCATTCTTTCATGTGTTTGTTGGCATTCTGTATATCTTCTTTGGAGAAATGTCTATTTAGGTCTTCTGCCCATTTTTGAATTGGGTTGTTTGGTTTTTTTTGTTATTGAGCTGCATGAGCTGCTTATAAATTTTGGAGATGAATCCTTTGTCAGTTGCTTCATTTGCAAATATTTTCTCCCTTTCTGAGGATTGTCTTTTGGTCTTGTTTATGGTTTCCTTTGCTGTGCAATAGCTTTGAAGTTTCATTAGGTCCCATTTGTTTATTTTTGTTTTTATTTCCATTTCTGTAGGAGGGGGGTCAGAAAGGATCTTGCTGTGATTTATGTCATAGAGTGTTCTGCCTATGTTTTCCTCTAAGAGTTTGATAGTTTCTCGCCTTACATTTAGGTGTTTAATACATTTTGAGCTTATTTTTGTGTATGGTGTTCTGGAGTGATCTAATCTCATACTTTTACATGTACCTGTCCAGTTTACCCAGCACCACTTATTGAAGAGGCTGTCCTTTCTCCACTGTACATTCCTGCCTCCTTTATCAAAGATAAGTTGTCCATATGTGCGTGGGTTTATCTCTGGGCTTTCTATACTGTTCCATTGTCTATCTTTCTGTTTTTGTACCAGTACCATACTGCCTGGATTACTGTAGCTTTGTAGTATAGTCTGAAGTCTGGGAGCCTGATTCCTCAAGCTCCGTTTTTCATTCTCAAGATTGCTTTGGCTATTCAGGGTGTTTTGTGTTTCCATACAAATTGTGAAATTTTTTGTTCTAGTTCTGTGAAAAATGCCAGTGGTAGTTTGATAGGGATTGCATTGAATCTGTAGATTGCTTTGGGTAGTAGAGTCATTTTCACAACGTTAATTCTTCCAATCCGAGAAAATGGTATACCTCTCCATCTATTTGTATCATCTTTAATTTCTTTCATCAGTGTCTTATAATTTTCTGCATACAGGTCTTTTGTGTCCTTAGGTAGGTTTATTCCTAGATAGTTTATTCTTTTTGTTGCAATAGTAAATGGGAGTGTTTTCTTGATTTCACTTTCAGATTTTTCATCATTAGTGTATAGGAATGCCAGAGATTTCTGTGCATTAAGTTTGTATCCTGCTACTTTACCAAATTCATTGATTAGCTCTAGTAGTTTTCTGGTAGCATCTTTAGGATTCTCTATGTATAGTATCATGTCATCTGCAAACAGTGACAGCTTTATTTCTTCTTTTCCGATTTGGATTCCTTTTATTTCTTTTTCTTCTCTGATTGCTGTGGCTAGAACTTCCAAAACTATGTTCAATAAGAGTGGTGAGAGTGGGCAACCTTGTCTTGTTCCTGATCTTAGTGGAAATGCTTTCAGTTTTTCATCATTGAGGACGATGTTGGCTGTGGGTTTGTCCTATATGGCCTTTATTATGTTGAGGAAAGTTCCCTCTATGACTACTTTCTGCAGGGTTTTTATCATAAATCGGTGTTGAATTTTGTCGAAAGCTTTCTCTGCATCTATTGAGATGATCATATGGCTTTTCTCCTTCAATTTGTTAATATGGTTTATCACATTGATTGATTTGCATATATTGAAGAATCCTTGCATTCCTGGAATAAACCCCACTTGATCATGGTGTATGATCTTTTTAATGTCGTGTTGAATTCTGTTGGCTAGTATTTTGTTGAGGATTTTTGCATCTATGTTCATCAGTGATATTGGCCTGTAGTTTTGTTTCCTTGTGACATCCTTGTCTGGTTTTGGTATCAAGGTGATGGTGGCCTCGTAGGATGAGTTTGGGAGTCTTCCTCCCTCTGCTATATTTTGGAAGAGCTTGAGAAGGATAGGTGTTAGCTCTTCTCTAAATGTTTGATAGAATTTGCCTGTGAAGCCATCTGGTCCTGGGCTTTTGTTTATTAGAAGATGTTTAATCACAGTTTCAATTTCAGTGCTTGTGATTGGTCTGTTCATATTTTCTATTTCTTCCTGATTTAGTCTTGGCAGGTTGTGCTTTTCTAAGAATTTGTCCATTTCTTCTAGGTTGTCCATTGTATTGGCATAGAGTTGCTTGTAGTAATCTCTCATGATCTTTTGTGTTTCTGCAGTGTCAGTTGTTACTTCTCCTTTTTCATTTCTAATCCTATTGATTTGAGTCTTCCCCTTTTTTTCCTTGATGAGTCTGGCTAATGGTTTATCAATTTTGTTTATCTCCTCAAAGAAGCAGTTTTTAATTTTATTGATCTTTGCTATCCTTTCCTTCATTTCTTTTTCATTTATTTCTCATCTGATCTTTATGATTTCTTTCCTTCTGCTAAATTTGGGGGTTTTTTGTTCTTCTTTCTCTAATTGCTTTAAGTGTGAGGTTAGGTTGTTTATTTGAGATGTTTCTTATTTCTTAAGGTAGGCTTGTATAGCTATAAACTTCCCTCTTAGAACTGCTTTTGCTGCATCCCATAGGTTTTGGGTTGTGTTTTCATTGTCATTTGTCTCTAGGTATTTTTTTATTTCCTCTTTGATTTCTTCAGTGATCTCTTGGTTATTAAGTAGTGTGTTGTTTAGCCTCCATGTGTTTGAATTTCTTACAGATCTTTTCCTGTAATTGATATCTAGTCTCATACCATTGTGGCCGGAAAAGATACTTGATACGATTTCAATTTTCTTAAATTTAGCAAGACTTGATTTGTGACCCAAGATATGATCTATCCTGGAGAATGTTCCATGAGCACTTGAGAAGAATGTGTGTTCTGTTGTTTTTGGATGGAATGTCCTATAAATATCAATTAAGTCCATCTTATTTAATGTATCATTTAAAACTTGTGTTTCCTTATTTATTTTCATTTTGGATGATCTGTCCATTGGTGAAAGTGGGGTGTTAAAGTCCCCTACTATGATTGTGTTACTGTCGATTTCCCCTATTATGGCTGTTAGTATTTGCCTTATGTATTGAGGTGCTCCTCTGTTGGGTGCATAAATATTTACAATTGTTTTATCTTCTTCTTGAATCGATCCCTTGATCATTATGTAGTGTCCTTCTTTGTCTCTTGTAATAGTCTTTGTTTTAAAGTCTATTTTGTCTGATATGAGAATTGCTACTCCAGCTTTCTTTTGATTTCCATTTGCATGGAATATCTTTTTCCATCCCCTCACTTTCAGTCTGTATGTGTCCCTAGGTCTGAAGTGGTCTCTTGTAGACAGCATGTATATGGGTCTTGTTTTTGTATCCATTCAGCCAGTCTATGTCTTTTGGTTGGAGCATTTAATCTATTTACATTGAAGGTAATTATTGATATGTATGTTGCTATTCCCATTTTCTTAATTGCTTTGGATTGATTATTGTAGGCCTTTTCCTTCTCTTGTGTTTCCTGCCTAGAGAAGTTACTTTAGCATTTGTTGTAAAGCTGGTTTGGTGGTACTGAATTCTCTTAGCTTTTGCTTCTCTGTAAAGCTTTTAATTTCTCCCTCAAATCTGAATGAGATCCTTGCTGGGTAGAGTAATCTGGTTTGTAGGTTTTTCTCTTTCATCACTTTAAATATGTCCTGCCACTCCCTTCTGGCTTGCAGAGTTTCTGCTGAAAGATCAGCTGTTAACCTTATGGGGATTCCTTTATGTGTTACTTGTTGTTTTTCCCAGGCTGTTGTTAATATTTGTTCTTTGTATTTAATTTTTGACAGTTTGATTAATATGTGTCTTGGCGTATTTCTCCTTGGATTTATCCTGTATGGGACTCTCTGTGCTTCCTGGACTTGATTAACTATTTCCTTTCCTATATTAGGGAAGTTTTCGACTATAATCTCTTCAAATATTTTCTCAGTCCCTTTCTTTTTCTCTTCTTCTTCTGGGACCCCTATAATTTGAATGTTGGTGCATTTAATCTTGTCCCAGAGGTCTCTGAGACTGTCCTCAATTCTTTTCATTCTTTTTTCTTTATTCTTCTCTGCAGTAGTTATTTCCACTCTTTTATCTTCCAGGTCACTTATCCATTCTTCTGCCTCAGTTATTCTTCTATTGATCCCTTCTAGAGAATTTTTAATTTCATTTATTGTCTTGTTCATCTCTGTTTGTTTGCTCTTTAGTTCTTCTAGGTCCTTGTTAAACGTTTCTTGTATTTTCTCCATTCTATTTCCAAGATTTTGGACCACCTTTACTATCATTATTCTGAATTCTTTTTCAGGTAGACTGCCTATTTTCTCTTCATTTGTTTGGTCTGGTGGGTTTTTGCCTTGCTCCTTCATCTGCTGTGTGTTTCTCTGTCTTCTCATTTTGCTTAACTTACTTTGTTTGGGGTCTCCTTTTCGCAGGCTGCAGGTTTGTAGTTTCCGTTGTTTTTGGTGTCTGTCCCCAGTGGCTAAGGTTGGTTCAGTGGGTTGTGTAGGCTTCCTGGTGGAGGGGACTAGTGCCTGTGTTCTGGTGGATGAGGCTGGATCTTGTCTTTCTGGTGGGCAGGTCCACATCTGGTGGTGTGTTTTAGGGTGTCTGCAGCCTTATTATGATTTTAGGCAGCGTCTGTGGTAATGGATGGGGTTGTGTTCCTGTCTTGCTAGTTGTTTGGCATAGGGTGTCCAGCACTGTAGCTTGCTGGTCGTTGAGTGGAGCTGGGTGTTGGCATTGAGATGGAGATCTCTGGCAGATTTTCACCGTTTGGTATTACCTGGAGCTGGGAGGTCTCTTGTGGACCAGTTTCCTGAACTTGGCTCTCCCACCTCAGTGGCACAGCCCTGATGCCTGGCTGGAGCACAAGAGCCTGTCCTCCACATGGCTCAGAATAAAAGGGGGAAAAAAAGAAAGAAAGAAAGAAGATAAAATAAAGTAAAATAAAATAAAGTTAGTAAAATAAAAAATACTTATTAAGAAAAAAATTTTTTAAGTAATAATAATAAAAAGAAAAACGGACAGACAGAACCCTAGGACAAATGGTAAAAGCAAAGCTATACAGACAAAATCACACACAGAAGCATACACATACACACTCACAAGAAGAGAAAAAGGGGAAATATATATATATACATATCTCGTTGCTCCCAAAGTCCACCTCCTCAATTTGGGATGATTCGTGGTCTATTCATGTATTCCACAGATGCAGGGTACATCAAGTTGATTGTGGAGATTTAATCCGCTGCTCCTGAGGCTGCTGGGAGAGATTTCCGTTTCTCTTTGTTGTTCACACAGCTTCCAGGGTTCAGCTTTGGATTTGGACCCGCCTCTCCATGTAGGTCGCCTGAGGTCATCTGTTCTTCGCTCAGACAGGATGGAATTAAAGGAGCCGCTGATTCGGGGGCTCTGGCTCACTCAGGCCGGGGGTAGGGAGGGGTAAGGATGCGGGGCTCTCCTCGCGTACCAGGAAACAAAGAGGGAAGAAAAAGTCTCTTTTCTCTTTGGCAGCTCCAGACATTTTCCCGGACCCCCACCCGGCTAGCTGTGGCGCACTAGCCCCCTTCAGGCTGTGTTCACGCCGCCAACCCCAATCCTCTCCCTGGGATCGGACCGAAGCCCAAGCCTCAGCTCCCAGCCTTGCCCGCCCCGGCGGGTGAGCAGACAAGCCTCTCGGGCTGGTGAGTGCTGGTTGGCACCGATCCTCTGTGCGGGAATCTCTTCGCTTTGCCCTCCACACCCCTGTGGCTGCGCTCTCCTCTGCGGCTCTGAAGCTTCCCCCCTCTGCCACCCACAGTCTCCGCCCGCGAAGGGGCTTCTAGCGTGTGGAAACCTTTCCTCCTTCACAGCTCCCTCCCCAAGGTGCAGCGGCCGTCCCTATTCTTTTGTCTCTGTTTTTTCTTTTACCCTACCCAGGTATGTGGGGAGTTTCTTGCCTTTTGGGGGGTCTGAGGTCTTCTGCCAGCGTTCAGTAGGTGTTCTGTAGGAGTTGTTCCACATGTAGTTGTATTTCTGATGTATTTGTGGGGAGGAAGGTGATCTCCGCGTCTTACTCTTCCGCCATCTTGAAGCTCCTCCGCCAGGCCCCTAGATTCTGATGTCAGTCTGGAGTCAGCCTGGATGTTGGAATTTGTTGAAAGTTCCCAGATGATCCTTGCAGCTAAGGTGAGAGCCACTGATATACTTGCTAGCCAGGGCAGGGCCAGTGGGGGTTATAATTTATTTCCATCTGAGGATGGAACTAGAGTTCAGGTCTCTCAGTTTTCAGCCCTTTCCAGATCCTAAAAGGAGACCCTCCCATCTAGTGGTTTGGCGGTGCCTAGTAACTTGCCCCATGATGATTTCGACCACTCTTGGTATTAACTGAAAAGCAGCTTCCTCTGATCATATAGTGACCAAGTTACTAGTCACAGAAAAGGCCTCAGTTCTGGACACCCTTTGCGTGACTGAGAACTGCTTTCTGTGACATGTGACTCTTCGAGCTTCCATTCAGCTCCGTCCCAGTTGGGAGGGACACTTGGCATCTGCCCCTGGTCTGGACAAAATCCCTGAGAGTTCTTTTCCAGTCCAGAGATTTTCTTTCCATTTGACCTGCTTCTCCAACTCTAATTCCCCACTTTTGAAGCCAACTGTGGTATAAAGCTCACTTTGCCCTGAGTTGCTTGGGATTACCCATTAACCACTTTATCAGGCTTCCAGAAGTTTTTAAGCCTGGCTTTGGCCAGAAGCTTTTTAAAGAGCCCATTCCTTTATTCATCCTGAAAAGTGGTTAAATGTTATATTATGGAAATTTATACAAAAATTGTATATAAATTTGTATACAAATTTATACAAAAGTGGTATGTAGTAGAATGACTTCCCTCAACATAACCATCACCCAGCTTCAATGGTTACCAGCTAACTCATGGCCAATTTTGTGCCTCTATTTCTACCCACTACCCCAGACACATACACTGGATCATGCTGACACAAATCCCACACCCCATATCAATCCATCTGTAAATATTTCAGTAGGTGACTCTAAAAGATAAGCCCTCTTTCTTTTTTCCCCCATTTTTTTATTGTGGTAAAATATACTTAAATATAAAAGGTACCATCTTAACTGCCTTTAAGTATATAGTTTAGTGGTATTTAATACGTTCACAGTGGCGTGCAGCCACCACCACCATCCATCTCCATAGTTCTTTTCATCTTATAAAACAGAAACTCAGTACCCGTTAAACAATAACTCTCCATTCCCTTCCCCCCAGCCCCAGATACTACCGTTCTATTTTCTGTCTCTCTGATTTTTAGCTGCTCTAAATGCCTCATGTTAAGTGGAATCATAGAGTATTTGTCTTTTCATGACTTGTTTATTGCATAATGTCCTCAAGTTTCATCCCTGTTGTAGGATAGGTAAGAATTTCCATTCTTTTGAAGGCTCAATAATAGTCCTCTGTGTGACTACAGAGGCACCACATTTTGCTTATCCATTCGTCCACTGGTGGACAGCGGGGTTGCTTCCACATTTTAGTTACTGTGAATAATACTGCTGGGAACATCGTTGTACAAATATATCTTCAAGACACTGTTTTCAATTCTTTTGGGTAAAGGTGATGCTGAAACCTTGGCCTCTGTGCACTGGTGCCACATTGAATCTCAGAGACAGAGTTTTGGGTGAAGTAGAAAAGAAAAAAAAAGCTTTATTACTTTGCCAGACAAAGGGGGACCCAGGGGGCTCATGCTCTCAAAACTGTGTCCCAACCCAGGGGAATTTGGTGAGGAGTTTTATAGCAGTGGTTCAAGGGTGGGGTTACTGGTGAGGATCAGGGTGTGTGCAGGCCTGCATTCCTTTAATCTGGCCTCAGGTGGTCTCCTAATTAGCTTCTGTGGATCTAGAGGTTATCAAACTGTGACCTTCTCTCTGGAATGAAGAGTTCTGCAGAAGAGCTCAAAGATATTGTTATGTGTATCCCTTGAGGTGGAACCAGGACTCTACCCCAAGGCTGCACTATTGTTTCTTGACTGCTCCTCCCTTGTCTCTGCATCGTCCCTCTTCCCTGATTAGCAACTGTTTGAACCTGCCCTTTGGAATGCAGGGAAGGTCATGGAGGCTGAAACCTATTCCCTACAAACAAGAAACGGGGGACACCGAAAGGCCGCTGTGCCCAGGAATCCTACAGGGCCCTTCTTGGTTTCAAAGGCCTTTCTTTTTAACACAACCACAATATTACTGTCATATCTGGAAAAAACTGACAGTAATTCTTTATTTTCATTGAATTATCCATGCAGTATTCATATTTATTTCCCAGATCACCTTATATACTTTTTAATGTGACTGGTCCACACATTGCACTTGGGAGGTATGTCTCCTACATCATTTTTTTTTTTTTTTCAGTACACAGGCCTCTCACTGTTGTGGCCTCTCCCGTTGTGGAGCACAGGCTCTGGACGCGCAGGCTCAGCGGCCATGGCTCACGGGCCCAGCCGCTCCGCGGCATGTGGGATCTTCCCAGACCAGGGCACGAACCCGTGTCCCCTGCATCGGCAGGCGGACTCTCAACCACTGCGCCACCAGGAAAGCCCTCCTACATCATTTTTAATCTACATGTTCCTCCTCCTTTATTTTTCCCTTGCAGTTGCCATTATTGCTAAAGAAATTGCATTGTTTGCCTTACATGGTTTTCCACATACTGGATTTTGTTAACTGCATCCCTGTGGTGGTGTTTAACATCTTCCTCTGCCCCTGTCTTTCCTGTAAAGTGGTAGTTGGGTCCAGACTCATTTGATTCCTGTCTGGCTTTTCCACAAGACTATTTCATAGGTGGTGGTCTCTGCTTCCATCAAAAGCCAGCTCCTGCCCAGCTGGTCTTTGTGTGTATATTTGTGATGTTACTAGACTCTGATGATCATTGCTTAGATCATTCTGAGTATTTTAAAACACATTTAAACCCACAATTGTTGAGCTCTCTTTTTCCCAGTCATTTTCTCATAGTGATTTTCATAGTGATTAGCCAAAGTAATCACTGAGGCCTCACTACCCTCAAGCAAGAAGCAGTAAGCATTTGATGAGCACTACTCTGGGCAGGAGATCAGAAGGGACATCAGAGAGGAAACAAGGTCCCTGTCCTCAAGAAGCTTGATGTCTATTTGGGGGGACAGGTATATACCAAAACAATTAGGAAACATGATTGACTACAAATTAATTGTCATTTTAGCCTCTGAGCCCCAGAAGTCAGGAACTTTACTTAGAACAATCTGTAGCAGAGTTGCCTGGATCCCACCCAGATATTCTGATGCAAATTTGTCTAGGATATGACCTAAACATCAAGATTTTAGAAGTATCTGGGCTTCCCTGGTGGCGCAGTGGTTGGCAGTCCACCTGCCGATGCAGGGGACATGGGTTCGTGCCCCAGTCTGGGAGGATCCCACATGCCATGGAGTGGCTGGGCCCGTGAGCCATGGCTGCTGAGTCTGCGCGTCTGGAGCCTGTGCTCCGCGGTGGGAGAGGCCACGGCAGTGAGAGGCCTGCGGACCGCAAAAAAAAAAAAAAAAAAAAAAGATTTTAGAAGTATCTGAAGTATTTTTATATGCACCCAAGTTTAAGAATCATCATCCTAGGATAGGGGTTCTTCAAGTGTGGAATATTACTCAGCCATAAAAAAGAATGAAACAATGCCATTTGCAGCAACATGGATGGACCTAGAGATTATCATACTAAGTGAATTAAGTCAGACAAAGACAAATATCATATGATATCAGTTTATATGTGGAATCGTAAAAAAAATGATACAAATGAACTAATTTACAAAACAAAAATAGACTCACAGACATAGAAAACAAAGGGGTTATTGTTACCAAAGGGGAAAGGGGGTGGGGGAGGGATAAATTAGAAGTTTGGGATTAACAGATACACACTAGCATATATTAAATAGATAAACACCAAGGACCTGCTATATAGCACAGGGAACCATATTCAATATCTTGTAATAAGCCTATAATGGAAAATAATCTAAAAAAAGAATATATATAACTGAATCACTTTGCTATACACCTGAAACTGACACAACATTGTAAATCAACTATACTTCAGTAAAAAATTTTAGAAAAAGAAATGCAGGGACTTCCCTGGTGGCATAGTGGTTAAGAATTCACTTGCCAGTGCAGGGAGACATGGGTTCAATCCCTGGTCTGGGAAGATCCCACGTACTGCAGAGCAACTAAGCCCGTGTGCCACTACTACTGAAGTCCTCATGCCTTAGAGCCCACACGTCTCAACTACTGAGGCCATTTGCTGCAACTACTGAAGCCCTCATGCTCTAGGACCCACCTGCTGCAACTACTAAGCCCGCGTGCTGCAACTACTGGAGCCCGCATGCCTAGAGCCTGTGCTCCACAACAAGAGAAGCCACGGCAATGAGAAGCCCACGCACCGCAGTGAAGAGTAGCCCCCACTCACCACAACTAGAGAAAGCCTGCACACAGCAATGAAGACCCAACACAGCCAAAAAAAAGAAAAAAGAAAAGAAAAGAAATGCAGTATCTTGGGCGCCATCCCAGACCTGCTGAATTAGAACCTGCATTTTAACAATATCCCCAGGTGACTTGTATGCACATTAAAGTTTGAGACATGCTGGTGTAGAGGTATGTACTCTACTTAAAAAATCAGAGAAATGAAAGCATAGAATGGCCATGCTAGGAAGGAGCCTTCAGAGGTCCACTCCACCTTTTCAACTGGTGTTCTCGGAGCCATTCTAAGGGAAAGAGGCCATGTCCCCTCTTATCCAAAAAGAATGGGACCTATGTGCCCAGAGCGTTTGCCTGCGTTGGAACCCCAGACAAGTCCAACTATTCCTGAGCCACATGGTTGTATATGACTACAGGGCAGAGTCTCATCAACGCTCAGGGCAAAAATAACCTGGGAGCTTCCATGGGCAGGCCACCCTCCTGGTGACATGACCATCCAGGCATCAGTATTTAAAAAAATTTCCTCAGGCAACTCTAACAGACAGTCAAAGTTGAAAACCACAGCTGCAGACTTTGGGTCCTCCACGTTTCTATGTTCTACTCAAGGTGAAAAGTGAGCTTAATTTCTAGCTGTAGCCATAAAATATACAAAATTAAGTTCAGGCCTTGGGTTTACTGTTTCAATATCTGGATTCCCAAAATGGTTGCAAGGACAACTGAAGAGGTATCCCTAGTGAAGTTGTTGAGTATCATGGACTTTTTAAAAATCAAGTTCTCAAGAGATGGTGGTAGCAGGAGTCTAGTTTTGGCATTGCCCTGAACCTGGACACTGGTGACTTTGCTTTTCTGCAAACTGTGCTCAGGTTGGTTGAGACCTTGTCTGTGTATAGAGCTAATGTTTTATGGGTGCCTGTAACACAGTACAAATAGTTGAAGTCCTGGGAAATGAAGAGGACCAATTGTTCTTGCTATCCAGTGTTACTAAAAGGATGTTTCGAAGGGTTTCAACTCACCTTTCCAGATGGAGCTGCATTTGTATAGGCAGGAAGCTGAAGGATGGATGCGTGGGAGAGAACTGCCCGAATGTCCACCCAGGATGTTTATGAGACAGTGTAGAAAGCGATCAACCCAAGTGGCCCCACTTACTGGGACACATCATACCTTTGGGTGGATGGGGTAAGGCTGTAGAGTAGCAAAAGCGTCCTCAGTGGCCAGGAGACGGTGTGGTTTATCTCGTGTATTTTTGAGGTAAAAGGGGGCAATTTGAGTGATTAAATAGGAGAAGGACTCTCAGGGAGAAGAGTGAGCATCTCCTGACCAAAACATTTGGACCTGTCCTTTGATTTCTTCCTTGCAAACCATTATGTTAATACAAGTTTTAGAAAAACTTTGTATTTATATTATACAGACTTGGATCTACCATAATTTAAATAATGTTCTCCCAAACATATTTCCCCATTAAAAATGTCCACTACACCTTGGTGAGTCTCTGAGGCAAGTGTCTGAGTGGTCTCTGCTCCAGCGCCATGTCTTCACCTCCCAGGCCTCCTCTAATCAAACCTCCCCATCCTTCAGAGTTTGGGACTAGCAGATGCAAACTCATATATAGAATGGATAAACAACAGGGGCCTATTGTGTAGCACAGGGAACTATATTCAATATCCCTTAAGAAACCATAATGGAAAAGAATATGAAAAAGTTTATATATATATATATAACTGAATTCCTTTGCTGCACACCAGAAACTAACACAACTTTGTAAATCAACTATACTTCAATTAAAAAAGAATCATTTAAGGACTTCCCTCCTGGTCCAGTGGTTAAGAGTCTGTGCTCCCAATGCATGGGCTCTGGGTTCGATCCCTGGTCAGGGAACTAGATCCCACATGCCACAACTAAGAGTCTGCATGCTGCAACTAAAAAAGATCCCGCATGCCACAATTAAGATCCCTCATGCCTCAACTAAAGATCCCGTGTGCTGAAACTAAGACCTGGCACAGCCAAATACATACATACATACATAAATATTTTTTTAAAAAAGAATCATTTACCTGTAATAATAGGTCCATAATAATGCTAGTCAATAAACATGTATAGGGCTTCCCTGGTGGTGCAGTGGTTGAGAGTCCGCCTGCCGATGCAGGGGACACGGGTTCGTGCCCCGGTCCGGGAAGATCCCACATGCCGCGGAACGGCTGGGCCCGTGAGCCATGGCCGCTGAGCCTGCGCGTCCGGAGCCTGTGCTCCGCAACGGGAGAGGCCACAGCAGTGAGAAGCCCGCATACCGCAAATAAACAAAACAAAACAAACGTATATATTTAGAAAAAGAACCTCCCCATCCTGTGTCCATCCAAGCCCCAAGGCCCCACCAGGCTCCAAGTTAACTGGTCTCAAATAAATGTATTGAATCAGGATATTAAACACTGATACTGCAAAATGCTCACACAATTGTGTAAAGAAGAAATCTGACAAAGGAAAAGATGTTCAACCTCACATGCAGTCAAAAGAATGCAAATAAGATATAATTTTTCAATTACCAAATGCACAAAAGTGAAAAGGAATGACAATACTAGAGTTTGAGAGACTTCAAAGAAATGTGAGGTCTCCTGTACATTGGTGGAAGTATGAATCGGCACAGCTTTCTGGAGAACAGTTTGACAATGTATGTCGTACACGTAAAAATGTGCAGACACAGCAGTTCCACTCCTGAGAGTTTATCGTAAGGAAATTATTGAACAGGGGTCAAGGAAATTCAAACCAGCCTTGTTTTTAATAAAGAATAATTAGAAATAATCTAAATGTCGACCAAATGAGGTTTATTCACATAAATTATGGTCTACTCATACAATGGAATGCTAAAGAGCCTTTAAAATGATATGAATATTTATAGACATTTATAGACATGAAAGGATATCCATTAGATACCACGCCCTTATGGTGTCATTAATGTAAAAGTGTGTGTGTGCATGCATGCACGTGTGAGTTCATGCACACAGAGATCTAATATGAAGGTCATCAGAATATCAACCATGGTGTCTTCTGGTTGGGAGAGCTTTGAATGTCTTTACTTTCTTATTTCCTTATTGTTTCTAAAATTAAAAAAGCAACATTATTTGTTTTCACATTAATAGCTAACACTAACAGAGAGTGCATTACGTGCCAGGCACTCCTCTAATTGCTATAAACTGTTAGTATTCCTAAAGAAAACAAAGGTGGTGAGAGATTGAGTAACTTGCCCAAAGTCCGTAGCTAGTAAACGTGAAGCTGGAATTCAAAACCTGGTTGTCGGGATTTCCCTTGTGGCGCAGTGGTTAGGAGTCCGCCTGCCAATGCACGGGACACGGGTTCGAGCCCTGGTCCGGGAAGATCCCACATGCCGTGGAGCAACTAAGCCCGTGCGCCACAACCACTGAGCCTGTGCTCTAGAGCCCACAAGCCACAACTACTGAGCCCACGTGCCACAGCTACGGAAGCCCACGTGCCTAGAGCCCGTGCTCCGCAATGAGAGAAGCCACTGCAATGAGAAGCCTGCGCACTGCAATGAAGAGTAGCCCCTGCTCACTGCCACTAGAGAAAGCCCACACGCAGCAATGAAGACCCAACGCAGCCAAAGATAAATAAAGCTTGGTTGTCTTGCTCCACAGGTTGCGCTCTTACTACACTAATTAACCCAATAGATTGAAAGTCTCTTAAATCCTCCCCCCACCAACAACCCCACACTTCCCTTCAGAAGTAACCATTTAACCACCTGACAGGCATCCTTTCAAAACTGCTGCTGGGCATGTTCAGACACATGTGTAAACACACAAACACACATGTGTGTTTTTCTTTTTTTTATAGAATGGGATGGTATTGTCCATCCTGTCAGTATGCATAGTTCACCCTTGTGCTTTTTATCTGAGTGTTATTCTTCAGCATGGATGTATGGAATTGATGTAACCATGTCTTTACTGAAAACTGGTGGTTTCCAGTTATTCACCCCACTGGACAAAGCTGCAGTAAGCATCACCTGGTATACATATTACTGTGTGTAGATATGCAATGATACTCCTGTGATAATTTCCTAGAAATAGAACTGCTCAGTCAAAAGACAAAAGAGACTCCCCAGTTCCCCATCCCAAGAAGGCTACGTGGCTACACTATATATATATATATATACACACACACACACACACACACACACACACACATACTATATTCATACATACAGTTTGAGTGCCCACCCCCCATGATTCCGCCAACACAGGAAGTTGTCAATCTTTTAAATTTTTGCCAATATGAGAAGTGAAGGATGTTGTTTCATTTGCAACAATTTAAATGTTCTTGATTACTAGTAAAGTTGAACATCTTTTCATACATTTATTGGCCATTATTTCTTTTCAGAATTGTTCACTTTTCATTTGGGTAATTTGAGTTTTTCTTATTGATGTGAAGAAGCTTTGTGGACTTCCCTGGTGGTCCAGTGGTTAAGACTCCACGCTTCCGAAGCAGGGGTTGCGGGTTTGATCCCTGGTCGGGGAACTAAGATCCCACATGCCGTCTGGTGCAGCCAAAAAAAAAAAAATCCTTTGATGCCCTGTTTGTTGCAAATATTTTCTGAGTATGTTGCATTTATGTGAATCTCATTTATGTCTTATTGTGTTATACAGAGGTTTTAGTTTATTTTTATGTAACAAAATGTGCCCATTTATTTTCCCTTTATGGTTTTACATCTTGCTGAGGAAGTCTTTCTCCACAACCACAACATTCTCCTATATTCTCTGCTAGTATATTTATATTTTTGCTTATAGATTTTAACATGGTTATTTATTTATTTTAATTGTGGTAAAATATATACCACATAAACTTTACCATTTTAACCATCTTTAAGTGTACAGTTCAATAGCATTAAGTACATTCACATTGTTGTGTAACCATCACTACCATATATCTCCTGAACTCCTTCATCTCACAAAACTGAAACTCTGTACCACTTAAACAGTAATTTCCCTGCCTCTCTCCCCTCAGCCCCTGGTAACCACCATTTTACTTTCTGTCTCTATGAATTTGCCTACTCTAGGTCCCTCACAGAAGTGGAATCTTACAGTATTTGTCCTTTTGTGACTGACTTATTTCACTTAGCATAATGTCTTCAAGTTTTACTCATGCTGTAGCATGCGTCAAAATTTCCTGTATTTTAAGGCTCAACAATATTCCATTATAGATTTATTTTTATGTCTAGCCTTTAATCCACATAGAATTTAGTAGTGCTTGGTAAGAAGTAGGGACTTTTTTATATTTAGGTTGGTCATCTTTTAAAGCCTCCTCCATCAAAACCCAGATTCCCATGGGGGCTCAGGTCTGTTTCCAGACTGTTGTTTTATTGATCCCTGTGTCTATATCTGGACTGGAATTACAATGCTTTAATTACTCAAGGTTTTCAGTAAGTTTTTATATCTGCTAAAAGCATGTCCCCTCCCCATTCTTCTTTTTTAGACTTTCCCGAACCACTCTCAGACATTTACTTTTTCAGAGGAACTTTAGAATTAGATAGTCACAGTCCAAAAATACTCCCCTGGGATTTTGATTGGCATAGCTTGACGCTACTCACTAACTTGAGGTCGACATCTAATAAAGCTGAGCCAGCAGGTCTCCAGCCAGATTTTGCTTCCCAGTGGCTCTCCAGGCTGTGTGGTGCTGCCCCCTGCGGGGGAGGTACAGGCCAGTGCTACCTCTGCCAGCCTGCCCAAGGCCTTCCCACTTGGTCCCCTGCACCCCAGCCTATGATTCCAAGGCTTCTAGAAAGGACAAACTCCTACATACCCTTGGTTTAATTTCTTTCCTTCCTCAAATGACGTTTAGATTTTAACTTGAACTTTCAGAGCCAAAATACGAGTGGGACTCGTGGAAACCTCAGGCCCTACCCTAGAACTGTGGGGAAATACTTTCCTGCTCCCAGCAAACACCCCATTAAGGCAGACACTGAACACATGTGTGTCCAGTAGACGGGTAACTAGGGTCCAGTGGACGATTTTTTTAACAGCTCTATTATTAATGGATACCATAAAGTTCCCTTGTTTTAAGTGTATTAATTAAATGATTTTTAGTAAATATACAGAGTTGTGTGACCATCACCAAATCCAATTTTAGAACATTTCCACCACCCTAAAAGTATCCTTCATGCCCATTTATAGTCATTCTCTGATGCCACTTTGTCCTGAGCATTGCTGCACCAGGAGGAGTGGCGGACCGAGTGGGGATGTCCCCAGGAGATCCTCTGCCTGTGAGTCTAGGACCAATGCCCCAACAATGTGCATAGCATGACTCACAAGCCAACACCCCTCTCCTGAAGAGGCCCAGCTCTGGGCTCCTCCTGAGGGCAAAGGCCATGCTGAGCCCCATCCTTACTTTTCCAGGTGGATAAAGTTTGAAGAAAAGGTAGAGGAAGGAGGCGAGCGCTGGAGCAAGCCCCATGTGTCCACACTGTCCCTGCACAGCCTCTTTGAGCTCCGGACCTGCCTGCAGACGGGGACGGTGCTGCTGGATTTGGACAGCGGCTCCTTACCACAGATCATAGGTGAGGCAAAGGACCGCTGTGGCCCCCACCAAGCAGGGCAGCGTCCTCCTTCACCTGCCCCATCTCATGCCCACCCTTGGTCTGCATGGCACACCCACCTCTGATGCCTGCCTAATTCTGCAGAGACCAGGCTTTGGGTCTGAGGCCCCCAAGGCAGTGTCACAGTTGCTCCAAGTTTCAGATACACGTAGAGAGGGAAAGGTCAGCGTCTGAAATACCATCCAGCAATGTAACAAAAGGGAGAAGGGCTTCTTAGCATGGTTGGAGACACCTATTGCCATGGCAACCTGTTTCTTGTCAGGGTAAATAGATCACCATTCATCTTTAGGAAATTAGCTCTCGTTTGATAGAGTGGCAAAGGGAGGGAGCGGCTTGTCTTATCATCCCTAAAACTTCTTGTGAATTTTGTTTTAGCACATTCAATTTTGCCAGAACTACATTGCCCAAAATACTTTTCTAAAAAGAATTCATGTTGAAACTAAAACCACTTAGCATTGTACCTTGTGCTTCTTAGGGTACTTTCATGTGTACAATTTCATTTATTTTCCACAATGTTATTGATAGAAAGAGCAGAGAATCCTATACCCACACATGCATGCACATGTGCACCGACATGGGCACACAATGCACCCCCATGCACACACATGCATCCACATACACCAACTCCCACAGACATGCACACACCCTTTTACATATAAGGAGGCTGAGCGTTCATGACTGGTTCAAATTTTCAGTTCTGTGGCAAAGGTGGGACTATTTCTACATCCCCTGCCTCCTTTAGGTCACTTTTAATCCCACTAATAACAGATGAAACTGAAGACCCCCACACCCCTGGTCATTCGGTGCCACGTGGACAAGGCATGTTTGTTTCCCACTTAGATGATGTCATTGAAAAGCAAATCGAGGACGGCCTCCTTCGGCCAGAGCTCCGAGAGAGGGTCAGCTACGTCCTACTGAGGAAACACCGTCACCAAACCAAGAAGCCCATCCACCGCTCCTTGGTTGACATTGGAAAGTCAGTCTCCTCCACCACCAGTGAGTCGGGCCATACGCTGGTGGCTTGTTCTATGCACGCATCTCAAACCTGCAACCCTCCACTCTTGATAGCCCAGAGTTGAGATGCCCAGACACTAGCCTTGCTGGACCTGTCAGATAAATGCAATAATCAGTACAAAGTTGATAATGCTGCTACCTAAAGAGACTTGAGGAATCTCCTTAGATGAATTATTTTAAATGGAAAATGTTTAGCCTACAGTGGGTATGTACTCGGCACTTACCTGTGTTCCAGGCACTGTCTGAGTGCTCCACATGTATTAACTCACTTCATCCTCACAGTAACCCCATGACTAGGTACTGTTCTCATCATCCCCAGTTTACAGATGAGGAGGCTGAGGCACGGAGAGGTTAAGTTACTTACCTAAGATCACACGGCCAGTAGGTTGTGGGATCAGGGGTCCTCTACACCACCTGGTGTCTATTTAATCAATTGTATATCTATTTCACGTTCAAAGGTACAAATATTTTCTCTAATCATGTTCAGACTATTCACTTGCTTAAAAAAATCCTGAAAAACAAGAACCAAAACCAGAACATCCTTTCTTCCTAGAAGGGGAAGAGACATGTCTGGCAGCCCAGCTTTATTTAGGTGACATGATTGTAAACGTGAACTGTGCTAACGGAAGAAGCTGCGCCACTCCAGCAAGTCGGCCAAAGTCAAATCTCTTCTGTCCCTCCTCCCAGATCGCAGCCCAGGCCGGAGCCCCGCGGCGGGCCCCAGCCTACACCACTCCACCGAGGACCTGAGGATGCGGCAAAGCGCAAATTACGGCCGCCTGTGTGAGTATCTTCTTTCTCTGCCACTGTGTGGCAGCTTCGTCCTGGCTGTGGCCAGTCTGGAGTCAATTTTCATACTTTCATAGCAGAGGAGGTAAAGCCCAGGGTCTGTCTAGAACTCTCAGGCATCAGAAGAAATCTAACTTTCACCCTAAACCGGGGCTGCCCTCAGAGTCTAACTTACTACCATAATTTTCTAAATAATTACTCCCAAAACTGAAGCTCTAATCAAGTCCTGTCATAATCAATACCCAACCCTGTGTGCTAGGCATTTTTAACTTAGTCTATGGCTTTATTCTCACCAAACTGATCATTAGCCCTGTTTTTGGTGAGAAGTCTTCCTAGAAACAATTAAAAGCAGGCTAGGTCCTTTGCCCCAGGACAGAGAATGTTCCCATCCCTGGATGACAGTCTTGGGCCCCAGACAATGAAATGCTGGTGGAGCTGCAGCCCCTGAGGGCTGTGACTGGGTGAGTGGAGCCTGTGAGGGGCATGGTCACAGACCGGGTTTTGTCAGGCAATTCATCAGGGCTGAACAGACAGGTGAGCTGTGAGGCAAAGAAAAGAGGGAACTTGGGAAGTGAAAAGAAGAAGCAGTGTGAAGGAGTATTTTCCTTTAAATACTTTTACTAGAATGACAAGATACGAACAAGCACATCCCAGGGCTGTGCCCCTGACCAGGCCAGCGGAACGCTTCAGGACAGTGACAGTGATGTGACCTTTGCCCCGGCAGGGGTTTGTCACGGTCTTTTCTCTCTGTTCCTTGGTTATTCCACAGAGGGATGCTGGCAGTCAGAGACGGTGAACGGCTTTGGGACAAGCCTTCTGCTCTGTTATTTACTATATATGAAGTACCAATGCTGCTGTGGGGGGGACCTGGATAAAAGACATGAATAAGTGATTACAGCTTTGTGTGCACACCTCCCCACGCCAAGGTGGCACCTGGGAAGGCTCAAAGAGGAGGAGACACTTGCCTGAGTCTTGGAGAATAAATAGAAGTTTTCCAGTGGCATGGGGGAGGAAGAGGGTGTTCTTTAGAACAAAGGAAACAAACAGCAGGTGAAGGGAAGGTGCTGTGAAGGGTGCCGCATATTCGGGGAAACAGGGTGATTCAGTTCACCAGGCTCTAAGGGAAAGAGGGTCCAATCAAAAGGGGCCTATGAAGCCTGCAAAAGGCCCCAGCCTGTATTCTGAGGGTAATGGGGACTCCTGAGAAGTTTTATGCAGGAACGTATCATGGTCAGATTTTTATTTGAGAAATAAACTAGGAGGGGCTGAACTATTGGGAGCAAGAGACGGGGACCGTGTTCGGGCAGTGAGAGCAAGAACAGAGAGAAGGACCCCACTGGGCTTCAGCGACTGGTGGGAAGTGGGAAATAAGGAAGAGGGAGGCATCAAGGCTGGCTCCTGGTCTGCTCTGATTGCCAGTGGACAAGGGGGAGGAAGCACTGGCGGTGTGGGGTCTATGCGGGGAGACATCTGATGGAAGACAACGAGTTTCGTTTCAGGTGTGTTGAGTTTGAGTTGCCAGGTCAGGCTGCTCAGAGGAATCTGGAGCTCAGGACAGATCTGGACTGGAGACCCAACCTGGGCATCCCCAGCACAAATGTGGATGGGGATGAAACAGGAGGGGATGGGACTGACCGAGGAGGACGGGGGTGAGGCCTCTGGAGGGTTTGAGTGCAAAGCAAGGCCCTGAGGAGAGCCCAGCAAGAGAGGATCCTGGATGGAAATAAGAGAGGGGAGCCGAGGGAAAGCAGAGTCTGGAAGTGCGGGGACACCACAGACCACAGAAAGCCTGAGAGGGCTCACTGGATGTGGCTGCTGGTGGGAAATGAGAGCTGAACTTCTGCCTTAATGGAGGAAGGAGCTGTTCGAATAGTTCACCACCACTGTTCTCGCCATGGGGAGCCCCACCTTCCTTCCCTCTGCTGGCCCAAATCCCCAGCCGTCTTTAAAGACTCGCATGGGTCATGGAGGACAGAGGTGAAACTGCTCTTTTCTCTCCAACAAGGCCCAAGCTTAGCGACACCTGGCTCGTTACCCAATAGTGTGTCTGTCCCTCCCCACCTCAGGGCCTGGCGCAGAGCAGCATCTTAGTCTCTGCCCAAGAAGGCAGGGCGGAGGGCTGGGACCAGGGCGTAGCACACTGAGGAGTGAGAAGGACGCAGTAGAACCTGGGGCCCAGCATTCTTTTAAGAAAGCTGCCATTGAAAAGAAGAAAAGAGAGAGAATGCTTGCTGAAAGGGGCTGCAGGATTAGGGGAGGGGGGTTCGCTTTGGTTGTGAAGATGGGAAAAGCCTGTGTAGAGACCAAGAGAAAAGGGCCTGCGAGAACCTGTCTTCCCCTGATGGACCTTCTTTTCCTTTTCTCCTAGGTCACGCCCAGAGCAGAAGCATGAATGATATTTCTCTCACCCCAAATACAGACCAGGTAGTAAAGCCCCTGCACCTGGCTGCCGTGGAGGGCCAGGGCAGGAAGAAGTCTTTGGTTTCAGGGGTAGGGAGCCCCTACAGGCAAAACTCTACTCCCGTGAAAAAGTGGGAGTCCCCGGGAAGGATGCGGGTGTGGCTCTGAGTTGCCTTGGTGACCCAGCCCAGTCCAACATTTGGGTGCCGGCTCTGTGCCAGGCCCTGGAAGGAGTAGGGGACAGAGAAGTGTGATCAGATGAGATGCCAGCTATCCCTGACCTTGGGGTTTATTGGAGAGGGAAGACCGCCACACAGAATTTCACCTCCTCCATGACACGCAAACACTTTTAAGGATGAAGTGGGGGCTTGGGCTGGTAGAGAAAAGCAGTGGGGCCTCCCTGTGGGGACAATAATGATAGTGAATCAATTGGACTGCCCAACAGTGTATCTTCTCCTTGGCTAGTGCCGGATAAAGTCAGTCAGCTTGTCTGAAACCTCCTTGATGAGATCAGAATCCCGCAAACAAGTTGAGTCCAAGTTCTAAGTCCACAGCCCAGGACCTCCATGACTGTGCCCCCGAGGGAAGCCCAGAGGAGGCTTCCCTCAATTCCAAACATTCACATCTCAGGGGCGGAAGGTGCCAAGGTCTCCTTGCCTGTGCCCCCAGGAGTGGGAAGGAAGGTGATGAGGGAAACCTGAACTTTGGCACCTACTCCTCAGGAGCTTGGGTGACCTCCAGGCCTCCAAGGCAGTCCCAAGTTTGGTGGAAGGCAAAACAAGAGTATTCCCTCATGTCAGTGTCTCCGGGGCCCTTTGGTGGCCAAAATAATAAAATAACAATAATAACGGCATCAACCAACATTTGAGGTCCACACATTTCCTGCACTACATTGTGCGGTGCGTTTTCTGTGCATCATGAAGGTACTATATCATCTCCACTCTACAGATGAGAACGTAAAAGCAGTTAAATAACGGGCCTAAGTTCATGCAGCTGAAAGGTGGCACACCCATCATTTGATCCAGGCAGTGTGACTCTAGAGCCCTTAATTTGGGAGTGACTTAGGAACGAGTGTTCTGGAATCTTATTTAGAGAAGAACCCCACTTTACTGTAGTCATGCGCACAGACAGTGGAGCCGTTATAAGGAAGCGCTGCCTAGTAAAAGGTTTTCACAACCTATTTTTCATTACCTATGTGGTAAGAAGAATACGATCTGCTACTTTCCCCCGGCAATGCTGCCTTTGATTTAGGGGTTGGAACCCAACACCGGGCTCCAGCGTCCGACTCTCCTAACTGGTTGTGTGATGCTGCTTCTCAGTATCTGCAGCAGCACTGGCCGTTCTTTAGGTGCAACTTTCTTCACCACTCCATATTGGCCCTGAGTTCCAGTGAGCTCCCGGTGAGCAGAGTGTGGATTCAAACAGCGTCGCTGTGTGCAGTGACTCAGCAGAGCTGGACCAGGGTCCCCTGGGTTCAGGCAGTGGGGTCAGCAGGACCCTGGTTAGACAAGCCCGTGGCCAGACCATCACCAAGCCAGGGTGGCCAGAACACCAGCATGGCCTGTTTCTGGGATGCCACAACTCTGGCCTCCTTACTGGGGTGACAGACTACAAGGGAGGACCAAGGCCCTGTTTTAACTCCTCTCTGCTCATGGTTTTGAGCGTGTTGCATGGGCCACTCCAGAGCATTGCCGTTTTCAAAACCTTGTTCTCCAGGGCACTCCTGCCACCGACCTGCTCCCTGCCTGATGCCCAGGGACATGGAGTTGGCAGGGAGACAGTGGCTGCCCTGGCACACCCAGAACTCCACCCTAAAGAACCTGCTTATGAACCCGCTAACTGCTCCTGGGACAAAGGGACTTTCTGAGTTGTGGGGATTCTGGCCTTCCCATTAACGCGTGCTGTGGCTTATTCTCACTGCGTTAGGGTCCTTGGGGCTGTTGCCCAGGTGGTTGTGGAGAGTTTTATGTTTCTTAAGGGATTTAAAAGATTATAAGGGTGCAGCCCTTGCTCACAAGCCTTTTCTAGTGCTGGTAGGTCCCCCGCCCAGTATGTATCTCGTCCCCCACGAGTCAAATCAGGAAATGGCTGTGGGCCCAAAGGGGCAAGACCTGTTGGCCATGCCCACGCCCATAACTGACCCCTCTCCAGGGACAGAAGGAAACTATCTTCACTGAACTTATGAGAAACAAACATTTCTGTGCCCACAAGAGAGACTCCCATCAAGGGGGAATAGGTGGCAAAATTGTGGCGTCCGCAGAATCTCTCTGTACCACTTGCCTCCACCTCCTGGGCCCTTTCTTCCTTTGTTGGCCACTGTGGACTCCCACCAGCCCGGTCCTCCCCAAACACTCCTTCCCCACCTCTCTCTATGAAACTATCTCTGTCTCTTGCCTATCCCCTTGCTGCCCAGAGGGAAAGTGATCTGAAAAACTAATGTACCCTAAGATGTTAAAGACTAAGAAGAGTGCGTATGTGACCACCCCTGGGCACTTTCATCATAAGAGAGGGCTCCGGAGGAGTTGGCATCTTATCCATAGGATGAAAGTCATGACCGCAGAGAGTGGGGCTGATTTGGGGCAGAGGGCTTGTCTCCAGCACCTCTCACATTGGACCCCACTCACTCTTCCTATTTGACCTTCCTGCCCTGACTAGACACCAGCCAGAGGGACTGGATAGAGGGTACTTCGATAGTCTCAGTTGGAAAGGCTCAGAAGCTATGAGTTTCCTGGGAGGTCCTCTAGGGGTGACTTGGGGGCACAGAAGTCTCTCACAGGCTTGGACCCCCAGGTCCAGGGGTTCCTGTCAGCCAGGAAGCTGGTGGTAAAGATAAAACAAAGTGTGTCCACTCTGGCCATCAGGATGGTCTCATTCCTCCCACGGCCATCCAGGGTAAAGGCAGAGAGGGAGGGCTGGGTAGCTGGAGTGTAAGGGCCGAGACTCCCATCTGCTTGAGCTGCTGCTGGGGGAAGAGACCTGATGTCCAGCAAGCCCTGACTTTCTATTCTGACCCCTCAACTCACACTTCAGTAGAACAAGGTTTTCGCCCATCAAGGAACATCTTAGGGGGTCAAGTCGTTGCCTGTTCCTTCCCATCTACGAAAGGCTTCATTGGTCCCTGGGGTTAACCAACTTTGAGTCTCCTCATCTGCAGATTGTGGGAGAGTGTCGGCTTATTTCCTTCAGTCTCTTGAGAAACGCTGGGAGAATTTTGTAAGGTTAGGGCTCCACAGTAGTCTGAACGGGCTGAGTGAGAGCTGAAACCACTGCACGTGAGTATCCATGGGTGTCTCGTGTCCCCCTCACTGACCAGCGGAAAAACAAATTCATGAAGAAGATCCCCAAGGATTCAGAAGCCTCCAATGTGCTCGTGGGCGAGGTGGACTTCCTGGACCAGCCATTCATTGCCTTCGTGCGTCTCATCCAGTCAGCCATGCTGGGAGGAGTGACTGAGGTGCCTGTCCCCACCAGGTGAGAGCCATTGAAATCTGCCCACCATACCCACCCTTGGGTGGCCAGCTGTCCATGCAGTCAGCTAGTAGTGCAGTTGGAGACACCCCTAAATCGAAGAAGGAAAAGTAGGGAACTGTATGGCGATGGCAATCTGACTCAGGAAGAATTTGAGAGAATTTATTTAAAATAATCATAAACAAGAAGTAGCCAGCAGCTGGGAGAAGCACTGCTGGGTGAGCTCTGGGATGCCAGGGCGTGGCAAAGATGCTCAGGTGGGAGTGAAGAGGAATGTCTCTCCAAAGCAAATACGGGATTCAGAGGAGGGAAGGGACACGTTTCTGCCCAGTTAAAAAATTAAGAATGGATACTATTTAGGGCCAGAACATCCTTCTCTCCACCTGCTTTTACTTTTCCTTCTCACTTTCCCCCTCCTCCTCCATCTTCTTTGCAGATTTCTGTTCATACTGCTGGGACCTTCTGGGAGAGCAAAATCCTACAATGAAATTGGCCGTGCCATTGCAACCCTCATGGTAGACGACGTAAGTGCCACGAGAAGCATGTACTCCTGAATGTCATGGCTGCCGCGTCAAACACTGTGCCTTCATTCATTCACTTATCCAACAAGTCACGTTTGAGCGCCTACTGTATGCCAGACCCTGTGCAGGGTGTGAGGATTACAAGAATGAGGGAATAGTCACTGCCCTTTAGGAGCACCAATCAAGTGGGAGAGATAGACCTACAATCCTAGAGGGAACCATGTGCTAACCGCCCAGGCAGTCAACGGGCCCTTCACACATGAGGGGGCTTTAAAGCTAAGGATGAGCCCCAGCCTAGGAGGCAGGCATTCCAGGCAAAGGGCCACGGTTCGGAGAGGGAGGGGCTGGATGGAAGTGGTTTGATATAGGCTCAGCGTAAGAGCTTCAAGAGCAGGAGGTAACACCAGAGAGAGGAGCCATATACTATACGGAGCCTGTAGGCAGAGCTGAGAGTTGACACTATGTGACAGGGAGCCTAGAGCGCAACCCAATCAGATCTGTAAAGTGAGAAAGAACCCTCTGGAGACAGTGTGGAACGATGCAGCCTGACCCTCCAAAGATGAAGGGCTGGGATGTTAAAACAGATTTGAAATACCTGAGCTTCTCCTACTGGGCTCTGCGCGGGTTTTCTGAGGAGCTCGCTCTGTGGGAAACTGAGAGCAGAAAGGTTAAGTAAGCAACTCAACCCAGGTCGGACAACTGGAATACAGAGACCTGGCCTTCAGTTCCAGGAAGAGCCGCCTTGCTGCATGTCCCACTGTCCCCACTGTGCTATGTTTCAACTGCCCCGTTGTTCTCATCTCAGAAACTGAGAACAAATTGGCAGCTGGAGTAATGGCTCAAAGTGACTTTCTTTGAAAGTGTATGTGGTTGTGCCCCCGGGAGGTGGATGAGATGATGACTGCAGCAAGAGAGTGGCCCTTTCTCTTCCTCTGCCTCTTTCCCTGCCAGCTCTTCAGCGACGTGGCCTACAAGGCCAGGAATCGGGAGGATCTGATCGCAGGGATTGATGAGTTTCTAGACGAGGTCATCGTGCTCCCCCCTGGAGAGTGGGACCCAAATATCCGAATTGAGCCACCCAAGAAGGTGACTTCTGCTGACAAGAGGTGTGTATGAATGGAGGGGTGGCAAGCGGGGAGCCGGGTCAGAGGGAGCTTTCAGTCTGTCCGTTTCTTTTTTTGGATTTGAAAGAAAGATGTCAGCGTACATGGGTTTATACTTTTTTTTTTCAGTCTCACTTTATTTCTCTGGAAAAAAAAATCAGAAGCAAATATGCTGAATGTGACCATCTGTAAAACCTGGGTGATCTGTGTGTGGGTGTTGCTAGATCATTCTCTGCATTTCTCTCTGTATTTTAAGCTATTTGATGATGTTAGTTAGAAAGGTAAAGGAGTTGTGAGGACAGTCCTGGAGGTGCTGATCTCTTCCTAGGATTGGGAGCCCCACTGTCCCCTGTCGCCCTTCTCCTTCCAGGAAATCCGTGTTCTCCCTGACTGAGCTAGGTCAGATGAACGGCTCTGTGACGGGAAGCGGCGGAGGGGCTGGAGGCGGCGGCGCTGCAGGCGGCGGCGGCAGTGGGGCCGGCGGAGGGAGCAGTGGGGATGATGGAGAGATGCCAACCGTGCACGAGATCGGGGAAGAGCTCATCTGGACAGGAAGGTGCCCGCTCCAGGCCTGACAGCGACACCAGTTGTCTTAGATTTCTCTTCTCCTCACCCACCGTTTAGGAACCTTCTCCACCTCTGTCAGCAGCACCCACTCCTGGCCTTGGGATCTGGCCAACGCACGCTCTTCCTCCCCAGCCCTCAAAGCCCCTCCTGGATCTGGCAGGAAAGGGGAAGCTAGTGGAGGAACCCAAACTTTTCTCAGGACACCCTTTGTTACCTGTATTAGTTTCCTAGGGCTGCGGAAACAAAGTATCACAGGCTGGGTGGTTTAAACAATAGAAATGTATTCTCTCACAGTTCTAGAGTCTAGAATTTCCCAATCAAGGTGTCAGCAGGGCCATCCTCCCTCTGAGATTCTGGGTGGAACCCTTCCTTGCCTCTCTGTAGCTTCTGGTGGTCGCCAGCAGTCCTTGGTGTGCCTGGGCTTGCAGCTGCCCTATTCCCATCTCTGTCTGTGTCCTCAGATGGTGTTCTTCCTGGGTTTCTGTCTTTGTATAGCATTTTCCTCTTCTTATGAGGACACCATCCTATTGGATTAGGGCCCACCCTAATGAATTCATCTTAACTTGATTACATGTACAAAATAAGGTCACAGTTACAGGTGAGAATTTTGATATATCTTTTTGGGGGACATAATTCAATCCATAAGAATACCTTTTGAATTTTTTTAACCTTTTGTTACCTAGTCAAGAAACTTGTTTTAAAAGAAAACAATAGAAAATTTTCCTGGCTTTCATTTCTTTGCCAGTTCTTAGAATAACTTGGGTAGATCTGAATTTAGGAAAGGACACAGCCCTGCAAAGCTATGTGTAAATCATAACTTTGAGAACGAGTCATGTTTTTTATGCCCTTGGCTCTCTGCCCGCCAGTGGTTCCCAACTTTACCTACTCCCCACTCCCATCCTCACCCAGGGGACACTTGGCAATGTTCAGAGACATTTTTGTTTGTCCCAGCTGGAGGGGAGATGCTACTGGTATCTGGCAGATAGAGACCAGGGACACTGCTCAACATCCTCCCGTGCACAGGACCGCCCTCCCCCAAACAAAGAATTATCCAGTCCAAAGTGTCAACAGTACCAAGGTTGAGAAAACCTGCTCTGTGCTAAGCACTGTGTTAGGAGCTATGGAGACTAGCGTCCCCCGTAAACATTCTCCCTAAACCTAAAATTCCCCACTTGTTTGTTCCACAAAGCAAGGAAACCAGTTATAAGGTTCGGAATCTGCCCTTGATGAACCTGTTATAAACCAGGATCTCTCCATCTCCTAGAGCTGGACACACCTATGTTTACCAAGCACAGGCACCCTGCGGATGATCAGGGACGTGAGGAGGATAGCCGTCTATGGTCCCAAGGAGTTCCATTCCCTGTGAAATGTTAGGTCTACCCCAATACATATTCCCATAAGGCCTTCCCTCCCCCACCCAGGCTGTCTGTGACCACCCTTCCCAGGGGAGATGGTGCCAACCACAAACTCAGTCTAATGACAGAATTCTTCCCTGGTCTTAAATGTTCTGGTGGAAAGATCCCTTTCCCCATCCACCCCTAGTCAAGTTCCCCTCCTCACTGCAGACTCTGCAGGCTCCTGTAAAGAGCCCTGCCCCTGCACTGGTGTCTGTGGTGAGAAAGCAGTATCTGGGCCTGTCTTGAGCAGGTTCTTCGGTGGCCTGCGTCTGGATGTCAAGAGGAAGCTGCCCTGGTTCCCAAGTGACTTCTACGATGGCTTCCACATTCAGTCCATCTCTGCCATCCTATTCATCTACCTCGGCTGCATTACCAACGCAATCACCTTTGGTGGGCTTCTGGGGGATGCCACTGACAACTATCAGGTGTGTGTGAGCTGGGGACATGCATGCAAACCTCAGAAAAATCTGCTGCCACCAGGTAGTGGTAAGGAGCTTATTCCCATAATCCCAAAACCAAGGTTTGGGTTTGACCTACCATCCAGGTTCAGACCATCACTTTTTGTAATCCTTTACCCTTGAGAAAAATAATAACAAGCTGGCATAATTAAAAGGTCTAAAGCTAAATCATATTACTAAAGACCAAATTTAAAGATTATGTAAATAGAACAAATGTTTAAGGGGAAATCATCTGCTTTGTTAGTTGATACTTTTCCTACCGATGCTTTAACGAATTTAATGAGCCCAATTAATTGAGTTGCTAATTGTGACCTTCTTCCCATACTTTTTAAAAAAACTAACCTTAAATTCTTAGCTTGAAGTTAAGACATTTTTAGAAATGTCTACCATGACAACAACACAGGTATACCTGGGGAAAACAGTTCAGCAGAGACACTAGCCTGAGACCCAGACAAGGGTCTTCTCCATTGGGGGCCTTTGGGATAGTATCACTGAAAAGCTCGGAGCACCAAGGTGAAGACCCACTTTCCCAGATAAATTAAGATGAGTGCCTATCTCCAGCCCACACCACTCTCCTGAGCGGCAGGTTCAGTATCCGGCTGCCTCCTGGGCATGTCCATATAGCTGCCCTTTGGGATCCCCCAACTCACAGGGCCGACATTGCATCCATTACCTTTCCTCCAGACCTGCTGCTCCCCCCAGCCAATGAGCGACACCATGGTTGACCCAGATATTCACACGTGATCCTTGACTCATAAATCCCAGCTTCCCCCAGTAGCCCTCATGACATGGTCCTAGTTGCCTCTCAAGCCTCATCTCCCAGTATTCCCTTTCTCAGATTCCTGTCCTCCTCACTCATCTGCATTCTGTTTTCCATCAATCCTGATCATCTTTCAGTTCTTCAAAGACGTGCTCCCTTTCAGCTCCAGCCTTTGTGCATACTGTTGCCCTTCCCGGCACACTCTTTCTCATCCACTTACCCTATTCTCCTGGTCAATTCTCTGCTCATTTTTTGGTTCTCAGCTTCCGTGTATCTACCTCTTGGGAGGCTTTCCTGACCAACCCTTCACTCTTACTGTATGCTCCTACCTTATCCCAGCTTATCATATTTCTTGGCAGTGGTTCTTAACAAGAGACGATTTTGACGCCTTGGAGACATTGGGTCGCATCTAGAGACAGTTTGGGTTTTTATAACTGGGAGGTGAGGTGCTACTGAGATGCTAATAAACAACCTACCATGCACAGGATAGCCCCGTACAACAAAGGATTATCTAGCCTGAAATGTCAGTAGTGCTGAGGTTAAGAAACTCTGCTGTATGGAAATCGCCTAGTTTCTTGTGTGTATCCCCCACTAGAATGAAGATGCATTATCTTGTTTGTTCCTGGGTCCTCCATGTCTAGCACAACGCCTGATACATAGTAGGCCCTTAATAGATTTTTGAATGAATGAATGAATGAATGGTCTGACCTCTAAAAGCACCTGCTAGATCTCTGAATTAATAAATGATTGGGTGGATGAATGGACTGTCCTCTGGGAGTAGAATAGGCACAGGAACAAGCACGGCCATGGGCAGCCCTGTTTTCTAGGCCCTAGGGTGACAAAAGGAAGTCACATGGGACCTAGAATTAGAGAGCGATGCTTGGCAATTATGTGAGGTTGTGGAGTCAGAGATGGGGAGCAGAATTTGAGGAGGAGAGGACTTAGGATAAAGGACGAGCATTGTGGCCCTTGCTGAGATAACTGGGGTCTAACCTGTCAGAGAGGCCCCTTTCTCACACCTCTACTGAGCTTAACACTCCTCCTGCCCCCAGGGAGTGATGGAGAGTTTCCTGGGCACTGCCATGGCTGGCTCCTTGTTCTGCCTCTTCTCGGGACAGCCTCTCATCATCCTCAGCAGCACAGGGCCCATCCTCATCTTCGAGAAGCTCCTCTTCGACTTCAGCAAGTAGGTGCCCTTGGTGGCCCCCAGTGCCTGCTCTCACACTTGGGACAGTATGCCAAGGTTGGAGTAGGGGAAGAGCCCCAAGGGGGAGGTGAGGTGAGAAGGTACCAAAGCTGTCTTTACCTGTAGGAGGCACTGCCAGGTGGTCCCTCCTGACTCCCTCCGATATCTGCCTTTAAGCCACCTTAGTGCATATTAGCACAGCCCATGGGGAGAAATCCAGGCAAGACAAGAGGAGAGAATTCACACTGCTCTGCTCATGAGCAATTATGACTTGAAAGTCAATGCAGTGAGTGTATAAAAAGTTTCAAGCTGGAGGTCAGAAGGCTATACCCTGAGTCATGCAGCTCTGGGCTCAGTTGCCTCACCTACAACATTTCTAAGGTCTGCTCCAGCTGTGTCATTCTGAAATTTCCCTGTTTTTCATTCACTCTGGTGTTTGTTACCAAATGTGTAAGAACCGAAGTGTGCGAGCACCTTTCTGCCATCCCATGGGAGCCTTTCCCAGAATTCTCAAAGACCAGACAACCCCACCCGGGAACTGTCCCCATCCCCAATCCTCTTGTACTTCCTAGGAGGGCATCTGTGCCACAGGAGGGGCAGATGAGGCACCCAGGGTGGGTCTGGGGAGCCGAGCACAGCCAAGAGCCTTGGGCTGGAGGCCCTTTGATTCCCTCTGCTTTCCAGAGGCAATGGCCTGGACTACATGGAGTTCCGCCTCTGGATTGGCCTACACTCAGCTGTCCAGTGCCTTATCCTGGTGGCCACAGATGCCAGCTTTATCATCAAGTATATCACCCGCTTCACTGAGGAGGGCTTCTCCACCCTCATCAGTTTCATCTTCATCTATGATGCCATTAAGAAGATGATTGGTGCCTTCAAGTACTACCCCATCAACATGAACTTCAAGCCTGACTCTATCACCATCTACAAATGCGAGTGCGTCGCCCCTGACACAGGTGACCGGTAAACCCAGAGGTGCCCTAGGCCCCCACCCACTCCCCACTCTCCTCTAACACCCACTCCCCCTCTGCCTCTCCCCTCCACCCCGTTGTCTACTCAAAGGCAGGAGCAAGAGCCTGCTTGGGAGGGGCTGTTCATCCAAGGACTTTCTGTCCCAAAGGAGCAATACAGGGTCTTAAACCAGTTTTTGGAAGGAAATCAAGGGGACAGGAACTCTAATGAGGATCACAATACCAGAGCCCAGGGTCATAGTCAGGAGGAAGCAGTGATAGCGATACCCCAGGAAGGGAAGAAGGCATGCTTGGCCTCAGTGTGGAGTAATGTGGAGGCCACACCAGTCAGAAATGCTACTCGGGCCAGAGGCTTGCTCTAGGCCAGAGATAGACCTGATGGAGCCTGAAGTCCCTCCCAGCTCCATGAGCACCTGACACCATGAGTTCTCCCTGACACATCACTGCCAGTGTGTTCACACCAGAGGGATGAACATCCCTACAGATGGGGACATGTCCAGGGTGGAGGACTAGTCAGGGTGGAGGAGGACCTGGCAACTATCTCATTAAAGAATGGTTCGAGAACCTGGGGTTATCCAGGCTTTTAGAGAGGTATGAGAGAAAGTCTGTCATGACACAGAGGGGCCAGATTCACCCTGTGTAACTATAAGATGCAGAATGAGGGCTGAAGAACAAAATCTCCAGGAGCCAAGCGCTGGCTGAATTCAAGGTATATCTTAACAGTGGTGGAAGCCACCACCCTGAGAGGTATTGGCCCCCTCGGGTGGTAGCAAGCTTCTTGGACACTACCTGGATATCCATCTGCCAGAGGTATCGTAAAAAGGATCCCTATGCTGGGTGGGAGGCTGAATCAACCAAATGGTCAACCCATTCCTGTGAAGTCCCTTTCTGACCAAAAAAGTGTCATCTGTAAAGTTAGGACTTTCCATAGCTGAACCACTGGCCTCTTTTGCAGTCAGAATCATGCCCCTAAGAGCTTTCAGTGGGACGTGCTCAGAGTGCCCAGGATGCTATAGAGCAGAGGCTAGAGAGCCATCCACATACCTCTTAGCACCACCAGGCTGGACTCACAGAGAAAACTGAGGTCCAGAGACACCCAAGGTCACACCAAATGTCAGTTTCCCTAGAGGATATCAATGCTGGCCCTTCCAGTCTCATGGAACGCTTGTGAGGTTTTCATATCTATACTCAGATTCAGTTGGCATTTCACATAAGTAGTTACCGTGTTGTTCAGCACCTTAATGCATACAACTGATAAAAAATATTGATAAGTCAACCAAAAATATTTGTTGCACAATTATTGTGCACTCTACTTTAGACTAGGCCTTGTAAGGATAAAGTTGTCTGACATCAGGGAACATAGTTTTGGTTGTACCCTCTCACCCTCTGTCACTGCTCTGAATTTGTAAAGATATCGAGACAATTTTTTTCTCTTCTTCTTTTTTCTATAATTCATTTTCAGTTATTTCATTAAAACCCAGCAGTAGGTGAAGCTGTCTGTTGTCCTGAGCCAGGGCATGTTGCTTGCCCAGGGGAGTGAGGAGATCCTCCCTGCAGGCTCTTGTCATCACACTGTAGAGCAAATCCCACCTCTGTGGACTAAGCCCCATCAGGGCACTTTTGTTTTCTGCTCACACCCTCTGGACTACAGACCCATTGCACTGAACACAAACGTTCCCACAAACATGGCTTTTGGAAGTACACATCCTTAATTTCTTTCAGAAATGGTCCAAATTCTAGGGTCATATGTGGAACTTCGGCCATTCTGGGAATCATCTGTCCACAGGAGAAACCAAACATAGGGGTTCCCTAGGAACAGGGCACATCAGGTAGGATTTGAGAACTATAATAGAATCCACCTACCTCCAAATAGTGTCCCCTCTGGCCTTGCCCAGGTGCCTAATGTCACCTCATTCCTTTGGGTCATGCTATCGCCATGATTCTCAAAGTTGGTCCCTGGAAGCAGCATCAGAACTATCTGGGAACTTGTTAGAAATGCAAATTCTCAGGCACCACCCCCCCCAGACCTGCTGAATCAGAAACTCTGGGGTAGAGACAGCTGTATATTAACAAGCCTTCTGGGTGATTCTCACATATGCTTAAGTTTGAGAACTACTGCTCTATTAAACTGAGTCATTATTAGCAACTAGCCATAGTGAGATTAGGTTTTCAGTTTCTTCGTGGAGAGTAAAGGAACTGGAAACAGGACAAGTTAGTTTTGATTAGGAGAATATGAAAGGGAAAATTCTAGATGTTTAGGACACTGGAGAGGGGGGAGCTAACTAGGAGGGTTTCTTTCCCAGTCCATGGGCCACTCCTTTACGAACTGTTCCCTAATCCTAGTGCTACTGCAAAACCCAGTTTGACGGTGGCACACTATCACTCTTTGTCACTCTTTATCAGTCAGAGCTTGTTTCGGGAACGCTTCTTAATCTAATCTTGTTTCCATTGTAACTGATTTGTATTCTATTTATTGATGCTGCACACACTGACTTGGCTGCTTTCAATCCCAAGTGAGTACCACTTTGTAAACACTAGAATTTAAAAATATTTGATACTTGGACCCTTTCTAGGATTTTCCATGTTATGATTCTTCCTTCTTCATCTCAAAGTGGCTTTCAGATAAACCTCACAAAGTTCTCGATGTAAAAGAATGGCAAAGCCTAAGCAGAAGACATCAAAAGAATGTCTGATCTGACAACCTTGGGCAATGGAAGCGCGTCTACACTCACCAGGCTCGAGTGTTAGCTGGGGGTCTTGTAGCATTTGTGAGGGGACCCCTGAGTCAGCCTTCCTGCTCGCCTTCCCTGCTCCATTGTTAACTGTGCATCGTGTTCTTTTGGTCAGTAGTGTGAGGAAAGGCAGCAGATGTCCCTGATTTCTCTTAAGTGAAGCGTTCTTTAGAATAGTTGTAACAAAACTCTGGGTTTGTAGAACTTCTCAGAATATTCTGCCCTAGGTCAAGACTGAATTCCTTAGCCACTCCCAGCCCCAACTGCCCCAGAAGTAGGCAACATAGAAGGGCCCTGTGATCACATCCACCCCATGACAGTTTGTTAGAGGTTGAAGGAAGCTTCAGGAATAACCTTATTCCCTCTGGGTTCCTAGCAGGAGTTAAATGGGGTTTGCGATGCATTTAGATTATTGCTAGCAAACTGGCTGAGCCTCCTCCCTCCCTCCTTAAATCAGCTGCAGAGGAACTGCTTAGTCAGTCTTCACTTGGAGGATGAAGGCGAGGAGAACCTGGCCCTTCTCCTCTATGCATGCAGTGCAGGAGCAAGAGAGAGGGTGACCTCCAAAGCTGCCTTTTTAATAAATGGCTGCATCCCTCAAGCAGGGGATTACAGTTCCTCTCAACTCGTCGCATGGCCCCTGAAGGGAACCCTCCTCTGCTCCACTTAGGGACACTGAGGCTGGGGCAGGGGATTGTGGACAAGGGATGCAGAGTGAACAGCTGAGAGCAGCACCTCTGAGGTCCTGATTCTCCTTCAAGTCCTGGGCCCAGGTTTAATTTTCCTCAGCTAGCATTTAATGGGCAGATTAGGGAAGATACCCAACAAGTTCTTACAGGCCCAGCTGACCTGAAAAAACAAAAAACAAAAAACATAGGGACAGGGCAGGAGAGAAAGGAAGTGTATGTGGAGGGGAGCAGGGCAGGGAAGGAAGCTCGTCGTATAGAGCTGGGAGGTGTGTAGGCTCTGGGCCAGCCTGCCTGGGATGGGTAACGGCTCCCCCAAGAGTGAGTTGCGTGACCTTGGGCAATGGGCAGGTTACGTAGTCTCTCTGGGCCTCAGTTACCTCATCTTTAAAATGTGGAAATTTCTTGGGGATTTAGGAACTTAGCAAGATGACGTACGTAAGGGTTTGGCACAGTGCGTGGCAAAGACTTAAGTTCTTTGAAAATGTGAATTAAGTCTAAGAGCACAGACATTTGTCAGGCGGGTGGCAGGGATTCACAAGGCACATTATTTACCCACTTGTGTTAGCATCTCGTCTTGGCAGCAGGTTTTAAAGCCAGCCCTTCCATGTCAGACAGGAGCTGTCCTAACCTGGCCCAGCCAGACTGTCGGAGCTGTGGCCCGGGCTCCCTCCCACCACCCCTGCCCTCCCTGAGCAAAGTGAGGAGAGTGAAGGGCGCAGCTGCCCTCACAATGAAAGCCAGTCCTTGTCTCTAAGGAGCTGGAAGGAAATGGGAAAGAGTGGGGCCCGGGGTGGGGTGCAGGATCCCCACCCAGCAGGTGCTGACCCTTCCCCATGTCCTGTGCTCATCCACAGCGAATACAACCGCATTCAATGCTTCAGCCACGTCGCCACCCAACACCAACACTTCTCTGGTAAGTCCTTTCTTCATGTCAGACATGCAAGGGCTTCTGTTTGTGGGGAGATTGAGAAGATTTGGGAAACGTAGACCAGACTTGCAGAGATTAACCCTGCTGCATACCCACACCAGGGTCACCTGCAGAGCTGTGAAAATGAATATTTTTAAGTATATACTGTCAAAATCCTATTTTGTCTCATTTTTTAAAATCCTTGTGCCAAGCCTCCCCCTCCTCCCTCCCACACACACACACACACACACACACACGACGGGTGGGTGGGGTGGGGTGGGGGGGGGGGTTGAGGTGAGGAATGGTAAGTAGGGCTGTGCAAGGCTGTAAACTTTCCCGCCCATCTTTCTGCCTTCTTCCCTGCCTTTGTACTGAGGACTCCCAGTTCCTAACCAACAATGCTACCCTCCAGCCCCAGAAAGCTTATTATTGCTCCCCGCTCTCTGAATCTGATCTGTCCTTTGCACTCATGTGTCTCTGAGGGCCCCTGGTCCGGTCTGCCTTTCCCAATAATGACGAGCAGTGGCCGTCAGGAGAAGACACCTAGCCTAAGTGGCACTAACGGTGGGAAGTAGAAAACCAGGTGAAGGGTAGCACCTGGTAGGTACTGGGAGGAGACTTTTGGACTTTTAGTGTCCCTAAGCTTGCCTCTTAACTTACCCCTGCACAGGCAGCTGACTGCTCAATGGCAATTTAACCTAAGATTTCCTCAAATATCTGATTTTGAGGGAGGAAAAATGGAATCAGTCAGTGCCTATGTATGAATACTTACTATGTGTAAGGCGCTGTGTGCGGGTGATGTGATGGTTTGAAAAACATCTAAGAAACAAATGTGGTCCTTGCCCTCCAACCTGCTTGTAATATGCATGTGGAGATTAACCTGAAAAAGTAACGGGCAGCACAAGTAGAGCGTGCCGTGCGTCAAATATAGGTCAAATGCAGCCTTCCAGCAGTGGAGGCAGGACGCACTCTGCAAACTAGAGAAGAAAGCCTCATAGAGAAAGTAGAACGCGATCTGATCTTGAAGGTTGGGAAAGTTGGTTCCATAGAGAATAGCACATTCCAAGCCTAGGGACCAACATAGACAGAAGGGCACAAGAGGAAAAGCACAAAATCTGTCCTGAGGACAGTGGGTGGACCAGTCCTGCTGAGACAGAGTGAGGGTGGGGCATCACACAGGGAAATCAGGAGAAATAAGTCAAGACAGAGATGTTGGGCCAGACCAGTGGGGCAGTAGAGGCACGGCTACATTGCGGGGGGCATTCGCATTGTCTTGGTCTGTTGATCCCCATTCTATTGGTCTATTGATCTAAGCAGGCCCAGGGCCAGCTAAGATTCAAAGGGGAATCACCTTTTGATGGGAGGACGGTTGATGTCACATCACAGAGGAGTGTGGACACAGGGAGCCATGATCCATTGGGGACTGTTATTATATCAAACTACCACACTTCTCTTAATACAAACATACATTATGGCTAGTTGCAAACATCTGTTTACTTCATTATGTAGGTTCCTGAATATTTGCACATTTATTTTTCAAAATATAAATTAAATTTTATTATACATTACTCTCCTTCTATTACACTTAGAAACATATATATTAATATACATGTGTGAATATAGATATATAAATATATGTACCTATACATACTTAGGAACATAAATAAGAATATATATAGGAAAGTGTATTTTATATATATATATATATATATATATATATAATTGTTTTGTGTGCCCTGGATTTTAGGCATCTGGGACACCAAAGGCCAAGTGACTGAAGTGATTAACCCAAGAGAGGTCTGACAAGGGTGGGGTGTGAGCCCCTTTCCTTCTTCTGTGCACACAAAAAGTGTGTGCACAGAAGAAGGAAAGGGGAGGATAAATGTGAGACACTCCAGGAAGGAGTTGTGGACAGGACCCATGGTTGATTGACTGAGATGGGAGCCAGTCCTGCACTTTTCCTCCTCACTCACAAAGCAGTACATCCTAGAACACAATGAAGAAGCACACGTCAGCTCCTAACCTTCCCAGGGAACCTCCTGCTTGTCATTCCTTGAAACAGCCTGTTCCCAGGACCATCACTCTGTTGCTGGGCACTATCATGGGGCAGGAGGGCTGGGGCCCCTTGGAGGGTGGGAGGGGTGCGTGGGCTGTCTGGAAACTGCAGTGGGGAGGAAACAGCTGACCTCCCAGGAAGGCCCTGACTGTTTCTCTCCTGTCTTGGTCTACAAGTACAACCCCCTTAACCTCACAGCGTTGGACTGGTCCCTGCTGAGCAAAAAGGAGTGTTTGAACTATGGTGGGCGCCTACTTGGGAATTCCTGCCAGTTCATCCCAGACTTGGCACTCATGTCCTTCATCCTTTTCTTCGGGACATACTCCATGACCCTGACCCTGAAGAAGTTCAAATTCAGCCGCTATTTCCCTACCAAGGTAACTTCACCCTACAGTCAGACAGTTCACATGGAAGCCACCACTGAGTCCCTGAGAGGGTTCTGGTCCAACTGTTGGAATGGACACCACATCAGCACTTGCTCACTGAAGTTTTTTCAAGTTAAGAGCACAGACTTTGGATCAGAGAGAACTGGGTTCCCTTGTTGTCAAGCCCCATGACAACACTTGATATTGTCAGACTTTTATCTTTAGCCTAGTAGTATATTGTGGGTTTTTTCCTTTTATTTCCCCAATGACTAATGAAGTTGAAAATCTTATCATGTGTTTAATGGACATATGACCATTGACTTTCTTTTTTCTTTTTATACTGAGTTGTAATTTTAAAAGAAGTGACTTATAAAGAAGTCACTGTTATCTTTTTTTAAGATCTTTATTGGAGTATAATTGCTTTACAATGGTGTGTTAATTTATGCTTTATAACAAAGTGACTCAGCTATACATATACATATGTCCCCATATCTCTTCCCTCTTGCGTCTCCCTCCCTCCCACCCTCCTATCCCACCCCTCTAGGTGGTCACAAAGCACCAAGCTGATCTCCCTGTGCTATGCAGCTGCTTCCCATTAGCTATCGATTTTACATTTGGTAGTGTATATATGTCCATGCCACTCTCTCACTTTGTTCCAGCTTACCCTTCCCCCTCCTCGTGTCCTCAAGTCCATTCTCTAGTAGGTCTGCATCTTTATTCCTGTCCTGCCCCTAGGTTTTTCATGACCATTTCTTTTTTTTTTTATATTCCATATATATGTGTTAGCATACAGTATTTGTTTTTCTCTTTCTGACTTACTTCACTCTGTATGACAGACTCTAGACGACCATTGACTTTCTTCTTGTAAGAGCCTGTTTAAATCTCTTGTACATTTTCATCTGGGTTGTCTGTCTTTTTCTTTCCAATTTGCAACTCTTTATATATTCTGGATAGAAACATTTTTGTGATCATATGTGTTGCAAATATCTTCTGCTCTATGACTGACCTTTTTACTTTCTTAATGTATCTTTTGATTAATAGAAATTCTTAGCTTCACTGTAATCAAATATATCCAATTTTTCCTCAAGGAAAATATTGGATAGAAGATATTCTCCTATGGTATCTTCTAAAAGCTTCATTGTTTTTCCTTTCATGTTAAATCTATAATCTACCAGAATTGCTTTTAACATATAGTGTGAGAAAGTGTTTGTTTTTTATTTAGCCAATTGTTCTAGCACTTTAAAATTTTATTTTATTTTTACAAACTAAAGAGGAAATTTTATTTACTTAGGTAACATTTGTTTATAACATTATATAAGTTTCATGTGTACATTATGTTTATACTTCTTTTTTTTTTTACATCTTTATTGGAGTATAATTGCTTTACAATGTTGTGTTAGTTTCTGCTGTACAACAAAGTGAATCAGCTATATGCATACATATATCCCCTCCCTCTTGAGCCTCCCACCCACCCTCCCTATCCTACCGTCTAGGTCCTCACAAAGCACTGAGCTGATCTCCCTGCCAGCACTATTTTCTTTTTAAAAAGACCATCCTTTTCCCACTACTCTGCAGTGCTTCCCTTGCCATATATCAAATGTTCACATGTGATGGGATCTGTTTCAAGGTTCTTTACTCTGTTTCACTGATTTATTCGTATGCCAATATCACAGTCTTCATTTCTAAAACTAATAATAAGTCTGTATATCTTACAGACCAAACTTTCCCTCTTTGTCCTTCTTTTTCAATTATGCCTTGGCTCTTTGTATTTCCACATAAATTTTAGAATCTTAAATTTCACCAAAATAAAAACTTATTGGAATTTTGATAGAATTATATTGACTCTAAATGTCAATTTGGGGAGAATTTACACCTCTCAAATTCTGAGTCTTCTAATCCTTGAATATGGTATACCTTGCCATTTATTAAGGTCTTTTATTTATTTATTTATTTATTTATTTTATTTATCTTTGGCTGCGTTGCATCTTCGTTGCTGCACACGGCTTTCTCTAGTTGTGGCGAGCGGGAGCTACTCTTCGTTGCGGTGCGAGGGCTTCTCATTGCGGTGGCTTCTCTTGTTGCAGAGCATGGGCTCTAGGTGCGCGGGCTTCAGTATTTGTGGTGCACGGGCTCAGTAGTTGTGGCTCATGGGTTCTAGAGCGCAGGCTCAGTAATTGTGGTGCACGGGCTTAGTTGCTCCACAGCCATGTGGGATCTTCCTGAACCAGGGCTCGAACCCGTGTCCCCTGCGTTGGCAGGCAAGTTCTTAACCACTGTGCCACCAGGGAAGTCCCTATTAAGGTCTTTTTTTTCTCTCTCTCCATAATATTTTGTAGGTTTTGATCGTGAGGTCTTGCACATTTTTTATTAGATTTATTCCTAGGTACTTGGTTTTTTATTTTTTACCTATTGTAAATGCTAACTGCTATTTTAATTTCATTTTCTAACTGTTTTGTGGCTAGAATAAAGAATTTATTAATCAAAACAGCACTTGCATATGTGAGCAACAGTTATGAAGTGAGGAGGGGCACTGGGAAGATTTTTAGCTCTTCTAACAGAAACCACATGCGCACTCTTCTAAAGCCATCTTAAATAAATTTTCTACTACAACTACTACCAATAATAATAGTGATGATGATGAAAAATATCTTTGATATGAATAATTGAATTTTTGCCAATATTTTGTAAAGACTAAATAAAAGACTTTTGGGGAAGATTTACAAAATACAAACTGAGCAAAAAATAGTGTCCTTGCAACACGAATGCATCCTCAAGACAAATTCCCTCCCTTCCTTCCAACTTCCAACCAGATCATATCCCTAAGTTGCCTTTTATATAAAAATTCCAGAGCAGTGGCTGCATCTGAGAATATCTATTGCCTGAAGGATGAAATAAAATTCATGTTAGTGTCATATTCTTTTATCACCACCTTTTTTTCCCCTCAAATTAATACTTACAAAGTGCCATGTTGCTACCTGGAATTTAGTGTTGCAGAGAAGAATGAGATCGTACCATTTCAGAGCCATCAGTTTGGTAAAAACACAAAGGTCTTGGAAAACCAAGTATTGGAAATGAAAAGTGATGGGTGGGAGTGTCACCAGGTTCATCCAACTTAGAGAGTGACTGGCACTCTCTGAGATAGCTGAAGATGGGTCTTCTGACTCTGGAGCTCAAGCTCTCAGCAGCTCTCCTCTTCACTGCTGGAGGATGGGGTCTGCCTGGAGTGGGCAGGAGCTTCTCTGACTTGCTCATCTCTTTTCTGCAGGTTCGGGCCCTAGTAGCTGACTTTTCCATCATTTTCTCCATCCTGCTGTTCTGTGGAATTGATGCCTGTTTTGGCCTGGCAACCCCCAAGCTGCTCGTGCCCAGCGTCATCAAGGTTTGCCCAGGGCCCCTGCTCTGTGCATTCTCTCCTCCTGCCCACCAGCTGCAGATCCTTTCCCCTCTATGCTGATCAAATTTTTATGTGCTCAGCCACGTAACCACATGGGTTCTCTGTATGCTCCACCCTTCCCACACGGCCTGCTAGGGGCGGTCCTTTGAGATAGTGGTTTCCTCAAACCACATATATCCACGATGAACTCCTGCTGTGTAGCCACAGGATGGGGAAGGTGCTGGAATCTACTCTCCAGCCCAGCTGAAGCCCCTTGATTTCCACTTACAGGTTTACAATTCCCTCGCTCATGGCAGTCTACAAATTGGGCCATCTTCTGAAAATGATCCTTTAAAACAGTGATCCTCAGGAGTTCCCTGGTGGCCTAGCGGTTAGGATTCTGGGCATTCACTGCCATGGTTCATTCCCTGGTCGGGGAACTGAGATCCCGCAAGCCATGCGGGGAGGCCAAAAACAAACAAACAAAAAAAACAAAACAGTGATCCTCAAAGTGTGGTCCCCAGACTAGCATCTCGCCCTCATCTGGGAACTTGTTAGAAATGCAAATTATCAGCTCTACTTGAAACCCATGGAATCAGAAAGTCTGGGGGTGGGGTTCAGGGCTTTGAATTTAACAAGCCCTCCAGGAGATTCTGGGGCCTGCTTAAGTTTGGGAACCACTGCTTCAGAATTTCCCGTTAGTCTAGAGTTGGTGCTATTTGCTTGTAGCTCCGCGTGAGCCCTGCTCCCTCACAAGGAGCTCGACCCGTCTAAACTGGACTGGGAGGTACAGGTTCTAGAACTGACCCTCCCTGCCTTTGAGGGCTTGACCTTCGCAATATTATTTCAGCTTAAACATCTCATAAAACTCATGTTGGCCTTGAAATGTAAAGTACTGCTTTCTCTGAAGTAAACAAAAGGTAAACTTCAGCCCAGCTCCTGCACAGATAATCCTTTATTCTTAATATGCAAGTCTAAATTAATGTTCGGTGTTTTACAGACAATTCTATAACCTCCCCCAGACAGATGACTCAGAGAAGAGGCAGAAAGCATCAGGCACTGGGCCCATCATTTTCTTTTTCTTGCTGTTGGGCCTCATTGCCATTTCTTGTTAACATCTTTTGCAATTAGTGACCACGAGCTCTCTACCAATGCCCCCTGACTCTGCACCTCCCTGTTTCCCAGACAAGCCCATGGCGGCTGCAGCAAATCATCTCCTTTGTTCTGTAGACACCACTGCCCTTCCCAAGTCTGTGCCTCCGGGGTCTCTCTAAAGTTGCAGGTGCCTAATGTCTTTAAGGGATAAGATTGCACTTGAAAAGTACCCCAGGTGTGGGAATAACGGGAAGTCTGGGAGAGCGGGCTAGACAACAAGTGCACCGGGACAAGGGAGAGAGAAAAGGGCCTTCTCCTTTGCTCTGCTCAGCCCACGCGGCCTGATCGAGGCTGGTTCGTGGCCCCCTTTGGGAAGAACCCATGGTGGGTGTACCTGGTAAGCATCCTGCCCGCCCTGCTGGTGACCATCCTGATCTTCATGGACCAGCAGATCACGGCCGTCATAGTCAACCGGAAGGAGAACAAGCTGAGGGTAAGGCTGGTGCTAGGAGGAGGGGCACAATCTCTTTCTTCCCACAGAGTCAGAAGGAATGAAGGAGGGAGGAGGTGCTTCTTTCAAAATGTTGGGCCATTTGTGAAGCAAAATATGAGGGCAGAAGACTGGAGTTCCGGGGGTGGGGAGAATGTGACCTCCAGATGTGGGTAAGGCCAGAAGGGCCAGCGGAGAGGCTCCAGGGACCAGGACCAAGCCCAGGATGGGCCACTGGGCACGGCTCCTTGCTTCTCCCAAAGTGACCCTCCCGCTCTGTCTCCTGACAGTGAACTTGGGAGTCTGAACAGATCCTAACAAGGGGATTTTGACCCGGAACCATAAGGCAGAGGGGCATCCATGCCTTCCTGGCCCCACCAACCGTCCTCCCTGCCTCTGAGTCTGAGGAGACGCAGACTAGTCTCTCCCCCATCCCAGCCTGGGTCACTCTCGGCTTGGTCTAGGCCGGCCCCACCTGGGACCCCTCATTAGGGAACTATAGAGATACTGGGCTGCTGGGTAGGAGAACTTCTTCCCAAGGACCCAAACCCAGGGCCTCTCCAAGCCTGAACACCCCTCTCCTCCCTTACCTGCGTCCGTTCCCTGGTTCACCAAACCCTGGGGTTGGTGAGGCCTGGTCACCTCAGGGTGGCAGTCCTCTCAGGGTGCCGTGTAGAAGCCCACGGGGAGCCCTCAACACATGTTCCACACAATGGCTGCCTTGGGAGAGCTCTGTCTCCCCCACCCCACCCCAACAGGTGGTTGGGAACTGGCTCCCTAGACAGCTTCCTCCCTCCCACTGCCCCTGCAGAAGGCTGCTGGCTACCATCTGGACCTGTTCTGGGTGGGCATCCTCATGGCTCTCTGCTCCTTCATGGGGCTCCCCTGGTACGTGGCTGCCACGGTCATCTCCATTGCCCACATCGACAGCCTCAAGATGGAGACGGAGACCAGCGCCCCTGGGGAGCAGCCGCAGTTCCTGGGGGTCAGGTAGGTGGTGGTCAGGGCCTGAGGACCACCTGGGCAGGAGGGGTCAGATTGGGGGTAGTGGGGAGAGAAAGCAGGTTTTTCTTACCATCAAGGTATTTGGGTGAATAGGGCCCCTTCTCTAACAACCCGGGAACCACAGGGATAGGAGTGATATCCCTGAAGGGAGGGAACAGGGAGACGAAAAGTCAGTTTTAAGCGGTGCTTTCTTCTTAATAGATTCCAGTCAGTACACCCCAGCTCCTACACATGCTCTCGCCTCTCACCTGTATAGGCTGCTCAAGAGTTCCCACAGAGCCCCTTCTGACCTGACTCTTTGTCTCCTCTTCAAGACTCCCTAGCCATGCCGTCCCCCAAATACCCCAAAGCAGGGTTCGGGTCCTGCTCAATCTCCATTCCTCCAGAAAGCCTTTCCAGGACCACTCCCACCCCCTGGGCTGTGGCCCATGGCCTGTCACTTCCGTTCCTTCACTCGCCCCTCCTCTCATGCGAATGTTTCAGGCAGGGAAGCGCATCTTCCACCCCTTCGGACCTCTGGGGTGAGCCCACATCAGACCCTGGCATTCTCATACATGGCTGTCCTAAGAGCTTCTCCTCACTACCTCGGAATTCCTGGGCTGCCCGGCCAGCCCTGAGCAAGGTTCCTATGGTCAGGGCAAGGTCCCCTCCCCAACCCCTGAGCCCCAGATGGCTGGGCCTGAGCAATCTGCCCCAGAGCCCCAAGCTTCCCCTGGACTTGTGCCTGGGTCTGAGCACTCCAGAAAACATACCTGCCCTCCAGCCCCTGATACCTGCTCTGCCAGCAGCCAGGCCCCATTCCCTTAAATCCTCATCTGTCGTGCTTCACAAGCGTGGGATCTTATTATAATCAAAAGGCAGGGATAATGAGCACTTCATATCCCACTTCATCCTCACAACAACCCCTGAAGTGCATGCCATTAGTCATGTTCTACTAATGCTGAAGACATTTAGGGCCTTGCCTGATGCCACACAGCTAGTAAGTGGCAGAGCCAGGATTCAACCCAAGCTGGTCTGGCTCAAGCACCCCCTGTTAGCCACTGCACTGGATAACCTCCTGAACGCCCCTACAAATGCCCTCACCTCAGTTGGATTCCCTCTCTTCCCATGTGCCAGGCAGCTGGTCCTCACGTCACTGGTTTACTCTCTGGAATGGGGCAGCAAGGCAGAGGCCAGAGCCTTGGACACAACCTTCAAGTGCCCACAGAGGGCTGGAATGGTCATGGAGCATCTCCCAATCCACCCTGACTATGTGTTCTTTTCTGCCAGGGAACAGAGAGTGACCGGCACCATTGTCTTCATCCTGACAGGGATCTCTGTCTTCCTGGCTCCCATCCTGCAGGTGAGGCTCTGCACCCTCTGCTAGGGCCCTGTCCGCCCGAGAAGGCACTGATCCGATGCCTCAGAGGGGGGAACGGCCTCCCCACAAGGCCCCTAAAAAGGCAGGATTCTATTAGGCCAGACATGTTTCATCATTATTACTGTTTTCTGTAATGTTGCATCCTTTATTATCAGCAGCAGGCCATCCTCACTGCTCTTTCCCACCCCTCCCAGGGTCCACCCTCACCTTTCTGAAGGACACTTCCCACAGACATTTCTGCCAGTTTCCATCCTTGCTTAAATCAGTAGCTTCTCAAGCTGGTTGTGTTTCCACGTTGTGGTTTATGGCCTCCTTGCTCACCTAGTTTCTGAAGTTTAAAACTTGCAGGGGAGAGGGAGGCTTCTGTCCTTGTTCTTGGGGCCTGTTTTCTGCTCCTCTGTTGCATGTCTTGGGCGCATAGGTGACTTTTTCCCACACTGTTCGAAGCCCCTCTTGCTCATGTCCTTCCAGGTCAGCTGGAAGAGATGATAGCAATGGGGTGTGCATTTGGAGCATGGGTCCCCCAGAAAGGCTTTCCATTCCAGCCTTTCACCTGTTGTATTAGTCTGCTCTGGGTGCCACAACAAAAGGCCACAAACTGGGTGGCTTAAACTAGACATTTATGTTCTAGAAGTAGATCATGGTCTTTCCTCATGTGTGCACGTCTGTGTCCTATGTAATGTGTCCTGTGTCTCTTCTTATAAGGACCAGTTGTATTGAATTAGGCTTCATCCATGTGACTTAATTTTACCTTAATTACCTCTTTAAAGGACCTATCTCCAAATTCAATCACATTCTGAGGTACTAGAGGTTAAGACTTTAACATATGAATTTGCCTGGGCGGGGGTGGGGGGGGTGGGGGGGGTGTGGGGGTCGGTTAAGGCGCAATGGCTCTTTGGCAGCCTCTCCACAAAAGTAGACATTCCCTGGCCATTTAAAATACTCTTATTAAATAAACAAAATGCCTGCCCCCCACCCCCTGTATGCAATCTGTTTCCTGCCAAATGGAAACATCCGTTAAAAAAATACCCAACCTCAAACCTGTTTGGTTGTGCCCAGCACCAGTTCTCAAGCCAGAAATATTTTCCATTGTAAACAAATGAATTAACATCATGGTTCTTTAGTCTTCATTGTTTTACAAACTTACCGCGAATGAGCTTGTAAAAAGATATTCAAAGGGGAAAATAGCTGCAAAAGATTGGGTGACTACAATTTAGCTTAATTCAAGAAAGGAAAGCCTTCTGAAGGCATTAAGGGAAAGGGCCACTGACAGATCATGACGCGGAGTCTTAACCACTGCGCCACCAGGGAAGTCCCCTGCTGCAGTTTTCGGCACAAATGTTGTAACTTCCAAGCTGTAGACTGTATTTCCGTATTAATTTATGCATCTTATAAAAACAAATGGCGGGGGCTTCCCTGGTGGTGCAGTGGTTAAGAATCCGCCTGCCAATGCAGGGGACACGGGTTCGAGCCCTGGTCTGGGAAGATCCCACATGCCGCGGAGCAACTAAGCCCGTGTGCCACAACTACTGAAGCCCGCACACCTAGAGCCCGTGCTCCACAGCAAGAGAAGCCGCACCAATGAGAAGCCCAAGCACTGTAATGAGGAGTAGCCCCCACTCACCGCAACTAGAGAAAGCCCGCCTGCAGCAACGAAGACCCAAAGCAGCCAAAAATAAATAAATAAAATTATTTTTTAAATGGGGGAATTCCCTGGCAGTCCAGTGGTTAGTTAGGACTTGGCACTTTCACTGCAGTGGCCCGGGTTCGATCCCTGGTCAGGGAACTAAGATCCTGTAAGTCTCCCAGCACAGCCAAAAAAACCCTAAATGGGCTCTATAACTAGGATAAGATGCCAGATATGGGGAAATATTCAGTATTGCTTTGGCTGTAATGAAAAAGTTTTTATGGGGTTTATTATAGCTCCAAATGCTCTGATATTGTCTTCGCATTCACAAAAGGATATGAAAAATTTGCCTGCTCATGTTCTTTTACAGTGAGAGGAAAAATATATATAATCATTTTATTTAACCATTAATCTATTTGATAAGTTTTATAGCATGGAAGACATCTAGATTTTTATTGAATATAAGATTTAAGATTTCTGATTAGATTGTATCAAGGTGTATATCAAGGCTTTCAAAATTGTTAGGTGATTAAAGCATTATCACTAGCTGACACCAGTACTAAATATTAGATTGATTTTAGGTAAAGGAGAGATGTTTGGTATAGCCAGTTAAAGAAAAATACAACTTAATCCAGATCTGTATTCTTAGATTTAATCCCAGAATTTATTACCAATCAAGAAAATTTTCCATAAAACTTGTTTAACTTTTTGCAACTGTAAGTTTGCCTCGTTCTGTCAAATTAGGCATAGCCAAGTACTAGACACATAGAGAACTTACATTAGAGAGCTGTCTACCCAAGACCATACTTTAGTTGAAATTTTTCATTCTTATTTATGTAGCCAACAGAAGAGAGGTCCCTCTGATGCTACAAATTTAGGGGGTGCAAGTTGGATCCTAGTTACTAGGATCCAACTTTTATTTTTAATATTTTTATTAATTTTTATTTTTATTTTAATTAATTTTTAAATTAATTTTATTTTATTAATTTTTAATTTTAATTAATTTTTCTATATCACTTATTTTATTAATTTTTATTAATTAATTATTAATTTTTATTTTATTAAATTTTCTATATCACTTATTAACCTCACCTATTTTTGTACCAGTTCCTCCAGTCGAGTTCTGTTCCAGGGCTTCTCAAATTTTAATATGTATTCAGAACTAGAACAAAAAATTTCACAATTTGTATGGAAACACAAAAGACGCCAAATAGCCAAAGCAATCTTGAGAAAGAAAAACAGAGCTGGAGGAATCAGGCTCCCTGACTTCAGACTCTACTACAAAGCTACAGTAATCAAGACAGTATGGTACCAGCACAAAAACAGAAATATAGATCAATGGAAGAGGAGAGAAAGCCCAGAGAAAAATCCATGCACATATGGTCACCTTATTTTTGATAAAGAAGGCAAGAATATACAATGGAGAAAAGACAGCCTCTTCAATAAGTAGTGCTGGGAAAACTGGATAGCTACATGTAAAAGAATGAAATTAGAACACTCCCTAACACCATTCACAAAGATAAACTCAAAGTGGCTTAAAGACCTAAATGTAAGGCCAGACACTATAGAACTCTTAGAGGAAAACATAGGCAGAATACTCTATGACATAAATCACAGCAAGATCCTTTTTGACCCACCTCCTAAAGAAATGGAAATAAAAACAAAAATAAACAAATGGGACCTAATGAAACTTCAAAGCTTTTGCACAGCAAAGGAACAAGATAAAAGACATAAAGACAAAAAGACAACCCTCAGAATGGGAGAAAATATTTGCAAATGAAGCAACTGACAAAGAATTAATCTCCAAAATTTACAAGCAGCTCATGCAGCTCAATATCAAAGAAACAAACAACCCAATCCAAAAATGGGCAGAAGACCTAAATAGACATTTCTCCAAAGAAGATACACAGATTGCCAACAAACTCATGAAAGAATGCTCAATATAATTAATCATTAGAGAAATGCAAATCAAAACTACAATGAGGTATCGCCTCACACCAGTCAGAATGGCCATCATCAAAAAATCTAGAAACAATAAATGCTGGAGAGGGTGTGGAGAAAAGGGAACCCTCTTGCACTGTTGGTGGGAATGTAAATTGATACAGCCACTATGGAGAACAGTATGGAGTTTCCTTAGAAACTACAAATAGCACTACCATACGACCCAGCAATCCCACTACTGGGCATATACCCTGAGAAAACCATAATTCAAAAAGAGTCATGTACCACATGTTCATTGCAGCTCTATTTACAATAGCCAGGACATGGAAGCAACCTAAGTGTCCATCAACAGATGAATTGATAGAGAAGATGTGGCACATATATACAATGGAATATTACTCAGCCATAAAAAGAAACGAAATTGAATTATTTGTAGTGAGGTGGATGGACCTAGAGTCTGTCATACACAGTGAAGTAAGTCAGAAAGAGAAAAACAAATACTGTATGCTAACACATATATATGGACTCTTCGAAAAAAAAATGGTCATGAAGAACCCAGAGGCAATACGGGAATAAGGACGCAGACCTACTAGAGAATGGACCTGAGGACACGGGGAGGGGGAAGGGTAAGCTGGGACACAGTGAGAGAGCGTAAAATAGATAGCTAGTGGGAAGCAGTTGCATAGCACTAGGAGATCAGCTAGGTGCTTTGTGACCAGCTAGAAGGGTGGGATAGGGAGGGTGGGAGGGAGACAAAAGAGGGAGGAGATATGGGGATATATGTATATGTATAACTGATTCAGTTTGTTATAAAGCAGAAACTAACACACCATTGTAAAGCAATTATACTCCAAAAAAAATGTTTAAAAAAATTTTAATGTGTATTAAAAATCACCTGGGAATCTTGTTAAATGAAGATACTGACTCAGTAGGTCTTGGGGGGTGTGCCAAATTCTGCATTTAAAAAAAAATTAATTTATTTATTTGGCTGTGCCAGGTCTTAGTTGCGGCACTCGGGATCTTTAGTTGAAGCACGCAGGATCTAGTTCCTTGACCAGGGATCAAACCTGGGCCCTCTGTATTGGGAGCATGGAGTCTTAACCATTGGACCACCAGGGAAGTCCCCCAAATTCTACATTTTTAACAAATTCTCCAATGGTACCAAATTATGCTGGTCCAAAGATCACACTTTGAGCAGCAAGGAACAAAATCACCCCCACCCCTCTCTCCGTATCAATGGATGGTTAGACTGATATTAGATACGGTGATGTTTATTAGAGGATCAGTGATAACGTTGCAGGAAGGGGGACCCCTTCCAGGGCCCAAGAGTGGGCTCTTGTCTAACACGCAGAAATGAATTGTCTGAGGAGATACACATGCTGACAAAACAAGAGACTTTATGGCGAAGGGGCGCCCGGGCAGAGAGCAGCAGGGTAAGGGTACCCAGGAGAACTGCTCTGCCACACAAAGTCTCAGGTTTTATGGTGATTGGGTTAGTTTCCGGGTTGTCTCTGGCCAATCATTCTGACTCAGGAAACTTCTTGGTGGCGTGCGCATCGCTCAGCCAAGATGATTCCAGCGAGGATTCTGGGAGGTTGGTAGGACATATGGATTGGTGTCTCCTCTCTTCTTTGAACTTTCCCGAATTCTTCCCGTTGGTGGTAGCTTATTAGTTCCTCGTTCCTTACCAGGACCTCCTGTTGTAAGATGACTCATGCGAGTGGCTACTATCTTGCCTGGCCAGGGCGGGCGGCTTCGGTCAGTGTTTCCCCTAACAATAATCTTCCGTCCTTCCAGCACCAATTTGCAAATATTTGGTTATCTTGTCAAACGAGGGCACTGAGGGATGAAGTGACCATGTATCTGATGGGCAGCATAAATGGCTTACACACTCAGTTCTGCAGATTCTCAGTTCATCCCAAGCCCCAAAGGTTTTTTGTTTGTTTTGTTTCCTTCTTTGCCTGCAACTCACCACAGCTCATTAAGACTGTGGATTACTGTATTCTGCCTCAGAGGAACTCCTGACCATGTGGAAGTGCCCCCTCTGGTCCCCATGTTGTTCTCATGATCTCAGCCTCAAATTATATGGGAAGGCTGTGATGTCCTTATGTTTGTAGGGCTGTGATCCTTGTTCATTCCTTTAGCAGGTGGTATAAAGCTGACACCAGAGGCATCTTTTTGCCACTTGACTGTGTCACTAATATTTGAAAAGGGCCTTTCCCTGGAGATCCAAGAAAGATTTGCACCGATTAATCTAGAATTCTAGATCACAGCACTATCACTTGTGATGTCATGGGCCATTGGGATTTTCTGAGAAAGCTGCTTCAGCCTGCAAATGACAAGACTGGAGACAATTTCCTAGTCTTGATAATGAGGTGACTTGATAATCAGTCACTGGTAACTATAAACTAAAACAACTCAGTTTGATGTGGTTTTCACACTCATTAGGGTGAAAGGGAAGTTTTAAGCCATCTTAAATTTGTGTTGTTACAGATTATAGCTTGGTCTTTTTTTAAAATTAATTAATTAATTTATTTATTTTTGGCTGCGTCAGGTCTTTGTTGCTGAGTGTGGGATTTCTCTAGTTGTGGCAAGCAGGGGCTACTCTGTTGCAGTGAGCAGGCTTCAGTAGTTGTGGCTCGTGGGCTCTAGAGCGCAGGCTCAGTTGTTGTGGTGCAGGGGCTCAGCTGCTCTGCAGCATGTGGGATCTTCCCGGACCAGGGCTCAAACCCGTGTCCCTTGCATTGGCAGGCGGATTCTTAACCACTGCGCCACCAGGGAAGCCCCTATAGCTTAGTCTTTTAAGATTTTATTTCTCTGTTAATTGCTCCCACCCTTTGAGGCTGATTAGTACAGATATTTTTTTCAGATTATTTTCCCATTATAGGTTATTACAAGATATCGAATATTGTTCCTGTGTTATACTGTAAATCCTTGTTGTTTATTGTATATATAATAGTGTGTATCTGTTAATCCCATATTCCTAACTTATTCCTCCCCCTCCCTCTCCTTTGGTAACCATAAGTTTCTTTTCTTTGTGAGTCTGTTTCTGTTTTGTTTTGCTTTTTTAGAAGTAGATTTATTTATTTACTTATTTATTTGGTTGCACCTGGTCTTAGTCGCAGCAGGCATGCTCTTTATTTTTATAATATGAATTTTAAAAAATAAATTTATTTATTTATTTATGGTTGCGTTGGCTCTTCATTGCTGTGCGTGGGCTTTCTCTAGTTGTTGTGGCGAGCGAGGGCTACTCTTTGTTGCAGTGCATGGGCTTCCCATTGTGGTGGCTTCTCTTGTTGCGGAGCCTGGGCTCTAAGCTTGTGGGCTTCAGTAGTTGTGGCTCGCGAGCTCTAGAGCACAGGCTCAGTAGTTGTGGCATATGGGCTTAGTTGCTCCGTGGCATGTGGGATCTTCCAGGCCCAGGGCTCAAACATGTCTCCTGTATTGACAGGCGGATTCTTAACCACTACGCCACCAGGGAAGTCCCAGGTGTGCTCTTTAGTTGTGGCTCACAGGCTCCTTAGTTGCGGCTCGCCAGCTCCTTAGTTGTGGCTTGTGAACTCTTAGTTGCAGCATGCATGTGGGATCTAGTTCCCTGACCAGGGATCAAACCCGGGCCCCCTGCATTGGGAGCGTGGAGTCTTAACCACTGTACCACCAGGGAAGTCCCTGTTTCTATTTTGTATAAAGGTTCATTTGTATGATTTTTTAGATTCCACATATGTGATATCATAAAATATTTGTCTTTCTCTGTCTGACTTAGTATGATATTCTCTAGGTCCATCCATGTTGCTGCAAATGGCAATATTTCATTTTTTATGGCTGTGTAATAGAATAATATTCCATTTTGTATACACATATATATCTTATTAAAACAATAGTCTGTTGATGGGTTGAAATTTTTACCTTATTTCATAATTAGGCAAAAACTTCATAAGCCATGTACAAATGGAGTGATGCAATGGGCCCAGATTTCCTTTCTTTAAATTCAAGTGTTGTAGTTTAAGGTTTATAGCATATGGGTCCAAATCATGCTTTGTGTTTAAAAAATGAACACAGCCTAATTTTAAACGAGAGGTTATTGATTTGTTTGGATTTGCCAACATTCTTAAATGGCTTCTAAAAGTTGGACACAGTACTTTGTGTTCTCACAAGTGTTCAGCACAGCTGCCCTGGGAGCGAGCAGAGTACCTTGCTCGCAGCGGTGAGCCACGGGTGCAGCTAAAGGGAAGGATGAAAGAAGCAAAGACTCAGCTTGGAGAGACATCCCTCAGAAGTCTTCTAAAGAGTCCCAGTGATGATTGTAGAACAGTATGGGTGACATGATCCACTTGTGAAAAAGCCAGCAAACTACCTGTGAGCATGATGGGAAGGAGAGATACCCACCAACCCATCAGCAGTTGGTTGTCAGCCAGTAGGGGTTACTTCATACACTTCTGTTGATTCTTTTTTACCTGATCGTATATGATGCGCGAGCTTTGTTCATCAGCAGGTGCTCCCCACTCATTAGTAGGTCAGCTCATCAAAGGTCCCCAGGCCCCTGCAAGCTGAGCAATGCAGTTTGGCGGGGGGGCCCTTAGCTGGCACTGGAGGTGGGAAGGGGCTGGCAGGAATGAGCAGTCTGTGGAGAATTGCCATGTTCCAGAAGGTCTATCTTCAGCCAGACCACGTGGCTTCTGCAAGGCCTAAAGGGGGGCAGGGGGGACCAGGCTGGGAGAGCAACTGTCCACTGGGCTAGAGAAGAGGGCAGGAGTGCCTCGGAGACCATCTCCTTCCCCAGTGACACTCTGGCTCCAGATCTGCTAGCAGACACTTCATTCCTCCAAACATCCAAGCTCTTTCGCCCCTTGGAGAAAGACGAGGCTGACCAGGCTGCTTCTGTGGCTCACAGACAGTCACCCTGAACAGGGTGGCCAATAGCCTGCCTTGGGCAGAGGCCCAGTCCAGAGCTCTGCTTCCCTCTCTCATTTCAGTACATCCCTTTGCCAGTGCTGTATGGAGTCTTCCTCTACATGGGTGTGGCCTCCCTGAATGGCATCCAGGTAAGGCTCTCCCCTTAGGTCCTCTAAGCCTCATTTTACAGATGAGGAAACTGAGGCTCAGAATTCAAAACCCAGATCGAGCTGACTCCTACGAGGATTTCACTACACCTCTCTCTTCTCTAAGGCAATTTGCACAGAAGAGAACATTTTGTTTTGTTTTGTTCTTTATTTACCACGATACACCAGATGTCTTGGATAGCTTGTGTTGCTGTTAAGTTGCATTTTCCTTGAATGTGGGCAATGTTTACTGGGGCCAGCGCCAGGGCTGTAGCCCTCACCAAGGGCTCAGCTCTCCCCCACCATAAGATCTCATTATACATCCTCCGAGACCTCCAGGCCCCTTCTTTTGCATCCTTAAGGCCTGACCAGGGGCTCCCCTCTATGGGACCCCACTGCAGCACCCATTTCACCAGACCCAAGCCCCCAGAGGGGCCACCAGGGTCCCCACGGCCTGGCTGAGTCTTCCCCTATCCTCACCAGTTCTGGGATCGCTGCAAACTCTTCCTGATGCCGGCCAAGCACCAGCCGGACCATGCCTTCCTGCGGCACGTGCCCCTGCGCCGGATCCACCTCTTCACCCTGGTGCAGATACTGTGCTTGGCTGTGCTCTGGATCCTCAAGTCTACGGTGGCCGCCATCATCTTCCCAGTCATGGTAAGATGAGCGCAGTCTTCCCCCTCGTGTTCAGCAGGTTCAGATGGGGAAGGTGTCCAGGGGGAGACCCACCCTAGCCTTCTCCTCCACAGTGGCCTGATTCTCTCAGGGTCACAAAGGCAGGCACAGATCGAGATTCGAGATTCGGGTTGTGACTCCAGGCCAAGTAGAGCTGGGGGGCGGGGGTGTGGTGGAATGCAGAGGAGAGACGGGGAGGGAAGTTGTATGTGGTAGGTGGATGCTGTAGTGACAGCCCACACGCCCGCCTCCACCCAGCTCAGGTCAGGGCGGCTCAGTGAGAATGCAAAAGCCAACCAACTTTCCCAACTCTGGAGTGCGATGGAGAAGCTGGGCAAATTCAACAAGGAGACTGAGTTCCCCACTGCCAAAATTCAAACCAAGTGCGGAAGTAGATCTACACTAAATATAATTCTTCACCCTTCAATATAACTGAATTTGAAAAGATAAATGGGGGGATGGGATGGGGAGAGCTAGAAATAGAGATTTAGAACTTCAGAGTCCAACGTCATTAACATGTCATTGTTTGGAGAAGCTGGGGCAAGTATGTGAGCATTCTTTGACTATTCTTGAAATTGTGTGTAAGTTTGAAATTATTCCAAAATTAAAAGTGAAAAGAAGAAAAGCCAACAACATGTTGCATCTGGCATCTAGATCGCCCATGGAGGGCAGTGGCCTCTGCCCCTGCTGGGGCATGGGGAATGGGAGGGGGGACTGTGGGCTAATGCTTGGGGGGAAGCCCTAGGTGGGCCCTAAAGCCTGCAGGGCTGGATTCGGGACCAAAGTGAGGACACAAAGTAGGATCTGAAATATCCTGGCAGGATTCTGAGTCAGTGATTCTTGACCCTGCGCTCATAAGAGTCACTTGGGAGCTTTTTAAAAGCACATGCACCCAGGCCTCAGCGCAAATCAATGAACTCAGAATCTCTTAGAGAAACCCAGGCATTGGTATTTATAGTAAGTCTACAGGTAAGCATAAATGTCCAGCCAAGGTTGAAAACCACCACTCCAGGGAAAGTGAAATGGATCCTCCCCAACAGGGCCCTCATGGGTTTCAGAGGTGAGGAGGGGAAAGGATCGTCACAATTGGCATGGACTGAGTGCTATTTCATTTAGTCCACACCTTCCCTAAAGAACTACCATTTTACAGACTGGAAAACTGAGGCTCAGAGAGCATGTGTGAGTGACTCAAGCCACACAACCAGGAAGGAGCAGAGCCAAGATTCACACCTTCCCCCATATTGATATTTTTTAATTTACATGCAGTAAAATGGACTCTGCTGTTCTATGAGTTCTGAAAAAACACAGAGTAGCGATTCCGCCACCACAGTCATGATACAGAACAGTTCCATCACCTCTAAAATTCTGTGTTGTCCCTATGTAGACAGCCCTTCTTCCTACCTCTGCCCCTAGCAACCATGCTCTGTTTTCAGAGCCAGGAATTTTAAAAACCAGGTCTGACCAACTCCCGAGCTCTGCTTGCTTCCAAGACACAGGGTCAGTGAGGACCCAGTGTTAAATCCCGCTGGATGTTTTTCTCCCTGACCTCATCTAATGGCTAGTTCTTGGTGGTGAAAGGACAATATTCATAACTAGCTACTTGGACCCATTGCATCTATTAAAAGTCAGTGTTTAATCTTCTCCAAAGAGCACGTGTTTTGCCTTTGTTTATCCTGAACAGAACCAAACTTTCTAGACTTTCCTTTAAAAATTCTAGATATGCCAGTATACTTTATTCAGTTTGTTAGCAGAGAGATTGGCAGCTCTCAGAAATGGGGGCACAGGGACAGTTGGTCTCAAAGTGTAATCCCTGAATCAGCGGCATCAACATCTCCGGGCAATCTTGTTAGAGATGCAAATCTCAGGCCCCACCCCAGACTTTCTGAGTCAGAAACTCACCCAGCACCTAGCAGTATGGGTATTAACAGCCTGCCAGGTGATTTGATCTAAGCTCAAGTCTGAGAACCACTAATTTAAAGAATAACTGTAGTTCTCCACCCACGGTCCCCATCTGGCTCCCCCCCCACAGCTGTCACAGGCTCTGTGCATCTGGGTCACTGGTAGGCATCGCCACTCAACTGAGGAGAGGCTGGATGAGAGGAACCAAGATGGGTGGGAGGTGAACAATGGTTTGGGGGAGCTTTGAGAATGTTCCAAAGATACCAGAAAAAGTCCCTGAACATAGCTGACTGAGGGAGAAAATGAATTGTGCCCAAGTTCGGGGTCTTGAGCCCATGGTTTTCTCTGAACTCTCACCACAGATCCTGGGCCTCATCATCGTTCGAAGGCTTCTGGACCTCATCTTCTCCCAGCATGATCTGGCCTGGATTGACAACATCCTTCCAGAGAAGGAGAAAAAGGAGGCAGATAAGAAGAAAAGGAAAGGGGCCCATGAGCACAGTGAAGAGGAGGTGGGGAGGATGTGAGGCCTGGGCTGATGGGAGGGATCAAGAGACCCTCCCTCCACCTCTGCCATGGCCAGGGTGGGGAGGCTTCTCAGGTAGCCGGGAGCGACTGCCTGGGCCCCGCGTCAGTCTGGTGTGCTGAGATCGCGTCTATTCATGTGAATACCCTGAGCGTAGGCCAGAGTGAAGAGCCCTCTCACCCAGGAAAAAGTCAGTTGGCCATGCCTATTTTCCCCCATTCCTGTGGGCTCTTGGGGCCATTACAACAGCACTGTAGGTCCCTGAGGGGACAGGGCAGAAGACTTGGCTCCATCATGGAGGAGGTTATGAGGACTGACCTCCAAAGAACAGAGCAGGCCCAGGGGGAGGGGTCTGATAGGGACTCATTAGTAGACTGGACTCCTGGGCAAGTGGGAGGACGGGGGACAAGCCTTGCTTGGGCCTGTCCATAGGGTCCTGGGCAGAGAGGTGGGGGAAGACGCACGTGGCCTCCTGAAAGGAGGGTGACTACATTCCCCAGATGCCTGGGACCACTCAGTCTCAGTTGTCCCATCTGCCCCTCTCTTCTCCCATGCTTCCTCCCCATCTCACCCCAAAACACTCAGGGAGTCAACAGACAAGAAGCCAGTCCAGAACTTATAGTAAATCACAAAATGTTAGTGAAGAAGACTGTCTAGTTCAAGTGTTCATTACAGATGATGAAACTGTCCCCCAGAAGGGAAGTGACTCACCCAAGATGGACGTATAGGCTAAATGTCTAGGAGGGAACTAAGAAAACCATTCTGACTTTGAATCTGATCATTTCCAACATACTAAGCTGCCCATGTCCTTCCTAACACCATGCCTGGCTCCCATTCTCCCAGTTTGACCCAAACCCACATCCCTGCCTCCACCGTGAACTGTTCTCCTAGCAATCTTGCCTTTTGCAGATCAAAGCTGCCCATAGATGCAAGCCCTTGCTGACTGATTGGTGACGATTAAACCATCTTCTGATGGTAGTGATAGGCCAAAATTCCCCTGGCCCTCAATTACTGTCCTCTTCCCAGAACATAAGAGGCCCATAATCCCCATTCACATGTTTTTCATTGATGATTTTTTTTGGCCGTGCCGCACAGCTTGCAGGATCTCAGTTCCCTGACCAGGGAATTGAACCCGGGCCACAGCAGTGAAAGCCCAGAATCCTAACCGCAAGGCCACCAGGGAACTCCCCCCTTGTTGATGACTTAGATGATTTGCAAAGTTAGGTTCTGAGAACAAAGAAACTGAGAGTCTAAGTGCCTTTGAAAGACAAGTATTATTCTTTCACTGATTCACTCAATAAATATTTCAGTGGCTACCACAGGCCAGGAACTATTTCAGGGGTGGGAAAAAGCATCTCTGGTTTATATGATATTTTCGATGGAAAAACGGGATTCAATTTACATAAATTCATTTTATACACGTCTTCAGCTACTGTGTGAGGTTCACTCCCAAGTGACTGGTTACCACGGCAGTTGAAACTGTTCTGATGAGTAACGTTCCTGCAAGAGTTCTGTCCTTTCTAGTGTCCTCAGTGGGCCCCAGGGTAACTGCAGCACCCCCTGTCTAGTCTGGATATGAAGAGGATGGTGGTTTGCACACTGTGGACGCATGTATTTTCCATCTGGGCAAGAAAGCCAACACTGTTGTATTGGTGGTATTTATCAGCTTTTCCCACTGTTTCTCTCCAGCCCCAGTTCCTTCCTCCCTCAGTTATAAAGATTCCCATGGAAAGTGTCCAATCAGATCCCAAAAACGGTATCCACTGCGTTGCCAGTAAGTAAAACACACGGTGTCTCTCCCTTCCTACTTACTACTAATCCTCCACCTCTTCCTCAAGGAACTTTCATCTCTAACTCAGGTCTATTGGTCTTAGATACTAAAGGACTCCTGTGCTAGGCAGAGTTCAAAAAGAACTGGGCTACAGGAACTGGAACTCCAACCATATGGAAGCCCCAAATCAAACCATGTAGACTTCAGTGATCAATCTTCATTAGTTTAGGCAAACCCCCTCTTTCCCTCCTTACCCCTAGTGCCCTCAGGTGCCTGTGGTACCACCTCACCCCCTCTTGCATGACCTGCTGAGCCTCTCATGTTTGCCAGTGGTTACTGAAATGATTGAGAACTCAAAGCCAAGCTGAGTTGTCCCCTTTAGGAAAACAAGTAGCATCACACTGGGATTATAAATTAGTCAAGGTCCTAGTGGTTGGGCTGTGATTCTGTATGTGCTTGATTCACAAGCACCTTCCACATGTTGAAAGGGAACCTGCCTGGGAAGGATCAGATGTGGCTTATGAAGATCTTGGGGGATTTTATTGCTGCCTTTACCCGCTTCCAGCCTCAGCTTCCTATTGGTGGACAGTCTTGTCATCAAGACAACACAGTCTATCCTGGGAGTAGTCTGAAAGATGCCAACATGGGTCCTGACCCTGGCGCTCCTAAGGGCTTGCCGCTTTCCCCAAAGGCCCATACTGGGGACCCTGCCAGCCCCCACAAGGGCCCTTCAAGGAAGGGCTTCCCATTACATTCTCCTCCAGAAGTACGTCCTCCTTTTGAATTTCTCATGCCCTTCCCCCTTCTCATTTGTATACCTCCATCACCTTTCTTCATTCTTCCCTGGCCCTCACCGTGCCTCTCACCCACCTCTGGGTGAAGGAATAATTGAACCAGAAGCCACCCATCTCTGTGAGGCCCCTGTATTCCTCTCGTGTGGTACTGGCCACGGGGTTAGAGAATAGAAAGGAGAAGAAATGGGTGAGGGGAGCACTGTAGAAGGAGGGTATATTCTCCAGAATAGTTCACAAAGCTGTTCCACGTCTGACGCTTTGATTTTCCTGCCAGGACAAAGATCTTCCAGTTGGAGTTACTCACTCTGATTCCTCCTTCAGTGATTCAGAACTCGACCGAAGGTAACAGCCATGAGATAAGACTCTGAGTGTTAGATAAGAGCCTAAGCAATGGCTTTGAAAGCGGAGGGACTAGGATTTCCCGGGCTAACCAGTGTCTCAGTAAAAGGCCTTTGCTGGTCTACCACAGGACACAAAGGTACAGAGCTGATTATTGGGTGTCAAGTAACAAATCTGTCCTCTTATTGACATAATATGATTACACCACACAAAGGTACTGAACTTTAGAAAAGGAAATTATTACAAAATATTAAGCAGAATGAAAACTGAAAGTAAATATTGAAAAAGGAAAACAGAAACTAGACGTGATTTAAGTATTTATTATTAAAAGCCAGGATGAAATGAACTCTAAAGATCAAAACACCAAGCACTCTAATACTCACTCTGTGGAGTAAAACAGCAGCATGGTTACTATGCAAAGGTCAGAAAGGGTGTCAAGGAAAGCTAACTAGATATCAATGATCAAGTGGAGATAAAAAACAGTCAAGAAAGGATTCAAGGCCCAGGTTCCAGGAACTCTGATGCCAGCCATGTGATTCCTTGCTGTCCTTAATGAGAAGCCACCCTCAAAAAAGGTGGGGCTACTTGATGACTGAAAACAAGGGGGGATCAAAAATAGAAAAGAGGAATTCAGAGGCAAGAAAGTCTGCCTCAGTCATTACTAGGGAAGATGGTGGGGGCAGTCCCACTCCTACAGTGTGCCCTAAGCTGGACAAGAATCACTGTGCTACATCTGACAGTGAAAGCACGGGCTATCCCAGGACTAGAGGTAGCTGGCTGCAGACGGAGATGGGACTCACCTGAGAGATTTTAGGAAACATGCACAGAATCTTCTGAGTTATATGTCAAAGCTGTTATCACATTGCCAGGATGAGAAGAGATTTATCACCAGGGTAATAAGCCTCCCTAAGCAGCACTACTGTGTCGCATGTCCAAATGACATCTCTGCCTGCCTTCTCATCCCCCCTCCCCAGTCAGGGCTCCTATGCCCTTAATGCCACAGATCTTTATAAATACATGTGTTAAGAGAAAAGCACTGTCTATCTTACTTTCATTTTAAGGTAGCCTACACAAAATGAAACCTCTTAATGCTCTAATTTCAGTTAATGGAGAGAGAATTTGGTCCAGGATAGGGCACTTCCAAAAACCTGTTAAAGTACACAAAGCAGGGGACAAGGCCAGAAATGCAGACAATTTCGTGACTAGTGACGGCACCTCCCAACTATGCTGGTGTTTTACTGAATCTGTGAGAGTACCTAGAAGTAAAGACAACTAAATAGCAGGATTCCATTTCAGTGAGGAAAAAACTCAGCAACATGAGCTGGTTTAACAAAGATTAAGCATCCATGGTCTACCAGGCACGATGCTTAACCTCTGGGAATATAGAAAGACAGGCATGTGTACCACATGCCAAGAACGGAGCACACATAAGGGAAAGGACAGGCATCTACAGGAGGAATCTGCCTTACCCAGAGAATCTGGGAACAATAAATAGGAGTCTTCCAGATGTGCAGAGTCAAAGAAAAAAGAGAGAAAAGAAGGCGCTGCAGGTATGGAGAAAAGGCCTGAAATATCACACAGGGCAAAGAACCCAGGATGGATGGGGCAAACAGCAAGCAGGCAGAAGTTTGAGCAAAGAAGGCTCTTGTCTCACCAGGCTAAGGAGCTTGAATTCTGTCCTTTGAACAGTGGGGAACCACAGTCAGGTTCATGATCCAAAAAGTTCACTTTGGCAGCAATGTGATAAATAGGTCGAAAAAGAGTGAGACCAGTCATTGTGACAGCTGAAGGCCAAGCAGATAGGATACTGCTAGTTCCTGTGATGTGTTAAGAGTTCAAAAGCAAAGACAGAACTATTTGCACTAGAACCCTGTTCTGGGGGATAGCATTAAAAAATACCAAATCCTAGATAAATCATTCTTCCCTCTTCTTTTTCTCATTCAGCATCACCCTGCACTTCAAAATCTCCTGTCCAGCTTCACCTGCCTTCAGCTACTCACAGAGCCCAGTCTTCATGGTGCCACAGGTGAAGATAGAGATGGAGCCAGACTGTGACTTCACAGACATGGAAAGATATGGAAGAGAAGCTGACAGCGAGACCACCCTCTAGGAGGACGGACGGGGCACAGAGTGAGGGCCTCGTTTAGTCTTCACTGTGAGGGTCTGGGCCAAAACCCTTCACTTTTCCAAACCTGTTTCCTTATTTACCAAACAGAGGGAGTCATTCTGCTTGATAGAAAACTGGAGAGCTGCTGATGAAAAGTACTACTTATATGCAAAGCCCTCTACTTCCCTCTGTAGTTATGAAAATAACTAAAGCTAAATGTTACACCTTATTTTAAAATGCAGTCCAGCATAGAAATTATAACATTTCTTTTGAAATGAAAAAATGCTTTCTCTCAAAACTGTAGCTAAGATAAAGGGGCACTACTCAATTTTTATTTAAAACAAATATCAGTTAAGATTTGTTTTTAAAAGCTGAGATTTTAAATGATCTAGATGGTCTTAAAACAACTTAAAATACTCATACTTTAATAGACCAAGGTTGGAAAATTTGTTTTGCAATTTTGCATATTAAGAAATGCTAAAAAGGACCTCTTATCTCTCCATCCAATTCAGTTTTCTAAGGGTCATATGACAAGTTTGAACTATCTGCATTATGAGTCTTGTTCCAGCACAGAAGTGTGACTGGGGCTTTTCCAGATTGAAAGCTATTTCTAAAAGTCTGGTAATGAAAGAACCAACATGTTTGAGTGGATATTTTAAAAACAAAATAGTTCCTGTTAAAATGAAACCTCAAATCACATGGCAAATCAACAAAATGATCCTTTAAATTAGTATCACTGGTATTTAAAGCCCAGAATCACATTTCATTATGCATTTGGGTAGGTCTTTCCTGAAAGTTTTCAATGGCCTGATTCCCAAAGTCAAACTTGCATTCACATTAATATTGCATATTAGGCAGGGCTCATGTGAAATTTTAGAAGATTAAAACTCTGCAATACTAGTCAGACTAGTACTTTAAAGGAATAATTAGAAACAAATTGGGTAGATTTAAAACCCGTTAATAGTGAAGCAAACTCTTTTCCTCATGAAACTTAAGATCAGTCTTCTTATCTTCAAGTCACATTTAACAAACACCAACCATGTTTATTTACCACCTACTGTGTGCCTAATAGCCACAACGCATCTGACATTTACCTTCTCCAAAAAAACTGTGGATTTGAATCTTGAGTAAATCACTTTGGTTACGGTTACCACATTTACTCAAGATGACAAATGCAGGTGCTTTTTCTTTATCCCTTTCTATTTTTTAAAGACAAATGACACTAGATCATTAACCACCTTGAGTACAGGGACAGTTAATTGCCTCTATAATCCCCAGACCCAGTACAGTGCCTGGTCCATAGAAAGCTCTCAGTGTTTATTAAATTAAATCTCAGAACGCCCTTCCAAGGATACTGCCATGAGGTAAAGCTCTAAACCTCCACCACTTCTACTGAGAGCAGCAGAATTAATTAGCTGCTCACTAATCCAGAACCATTGCCTGAGCTAAAGTATAAATTCTTTGTCTTCATCTGCACCAATTTTGGGAGAGCTAACAATCTACCCTTAACATTTCAGTTTTAAAAACTGGCTGATTTCCAATAGCATTTTGTCCAAATTGAATTGTAGAAATGTTGTGGATTCAGGAGTAAATGTGCTTGATTAATCAAACAAGCTGGAAAACTAGAATGTTAATTTTTTGTTGTTGTAAACTGATCACCGTAATTTTCACATTGCCTGTCATTTGCATTTTGTACACACACACACACACACACACATACACATGAACATTTTAATTTCCATAGCTTTTAATAGGTTGACATATTGGTACTTCTCCATGCAGTAACAATAACTTGTAACTACAGTTCAATAAAACTTAATCCTGTCTGCTCGTCTCGCTCCATGTTTAATAATTTGGGTGAGTCAGCACGCATGGCTGATGTACAGGAACTACACCTCACTTGCAAAAATATCTCTAGCAACTATCACCCCTCTTCATTCCCAGAAAACTATCAAAAGCATAAAGGCGACGGGCTTCCCTGGTGGCGCAGTAGTTGAGAGTCCGCCTGCCAATGCAGGGGACACGGGTTCGATACCTGGTCAGGGAAGATCCCACATGCTGTGGAGCAACTAAGCCCGTGCGCCACAACTACTGAGCCTGTGCTCTAGAGCCCGTGCTCCACAACAAGAGAAGCCACCGCAATGAGAAGCCCACGCACTGCAATGAAGAGTAGCCCCCACTCACCACAACTAGAGAAAGCGTGCGCAGCAACGAAGACCCAACACAGCCCAAAACAAATAAATAAAATAAATAAATGTATAAGAAAAAGCATAAAGGCGGCACATGAACAAGGAGGGGGAGAAGGTCAGCTCTGCATTGCTCTCCTTCCTCTCTGCCTCAAGCTGCCTGGAACAGGAGTTGCTTCTGCCTGCATGAAAGCCAAATACCTAGCCCTTGAGCAGAATACACTGGACCTATCCTCGCTGCAAATGTGCCACAGCAAATACCTTTCAATCTGTGCAATCAAACTAATGCTTTAAACACACACACACAGACACATGAAAAAAATTTATATATATGGCGGGGGGGGCTTGGCAAAGCACATCAAGAAGTCCTGTGTAAATTGAACATATGGTTTAGAAAATAATCAGAACAAGACTAACCACTTAAATGAATCTTACAGATTAAACTCCTGGCTTGGCACAACCTTTGGGGATGTAAGATTAAAAGGACTAGGCTGATTTCTCCACAGCTCTTTAAACCAATTTGTTTAAGGCATTGGATTGGGTATTACCAAATATAGGAATATTTAGGTTGATTACATCCAATGAGAAAAATTAGGTCACAACAAGATAGTAGCAGAAAGATACAGTATTTCAGAAACTCATTCTATACCAGTCAGAAGTGTTTTATTTAAAAAAACAAAATGAAGGAAAAAAGTCCTTTAATCAGAGAGTCTGATTAAATTCAGTATTAACTCAAGTTCTCAAAAATCAATCAAGGAAAGCCAACAGGTGCATCAGAGAAAAGCCGGCAGCTGTTGACAGTTCTTTGGTGGAAAAGTAAGTTGCACACTTATACAAGCTGCCCTAATGATCATTAAGCCCAAGTTATGTTTTCCAAATACAGGTTTCAAGATACACTAAAGAAACCATACAGACACCCCCAACAGTATAAAAATTTGACAGTGAAGTTTAAGGATGTAGGAAAGTCAAATAGGACAACACACATGAATAATTTATAAAATAAGCCTTTCAATCCTAGAAAACTAAAATGGGAAACCTCAGGGATGGTAACGAACATAAAACGAGAGCTAATAGCAAATGAAACAACCCCAAACATTTTCCCAATGACTAAGCTACAAAATGACAACTTAGGAGACTATTAACATGTAGTTTTTCTTCTGGTTATCAATCAATACATATATTAAATTAGGGTAATTTTTTTTCTACTCAACTACCATCATTTCTTTCTTTTTTAGCTTTTCCCTAATTTTCTCTTGCAACATTTTTCCTTTGGTTTGACCAGTTGAACTCAAAAGGTTTGGAACCTAAAGTGAGCATCAACTCATTATTGGAATAGCACTTGGGAAATGCAATCGTAGAAAAGACAAATTTGTGCAGCGTTGGTGGTATGGTGGTAAGCATAGCTGTCCTCCTAAAAAAGACAAATTTTAACTGAAGTGGTTGACAAAGTTAGGCAGCCATTCTCAGTGTGACAGTGTCCCCCTGTTAATCAGTAGGTTAATGGCTTCTCTTGGCTGGATCCCATGACCCAGCACGATAGTGGCATGTTCCCTGGTGGGTAACTGCAGGGCTATGTGTGCAAACACCCACCCATTTAAGCTTACAAATAAATAGAAAGCATTGTTTTAAACCATTTAAGTAGAATAAATATTGCATTTCTATTGGCCTGGTTTTCCTCGTGAACTAGCTTGGAGTGCTGTTAATGACACAGAAGACGCAATAGTTAATTACTTGCTACTCCAAGCTCCTTAGACTTCAGTACTTCCCGCTCTTCAAGCCTCAGCACTTTTTTTGCAGCAATAATGGTATTCTTCATTAGCATTGCCACTGTCATGGGACCAACACCCCCAGGGACTGGAGTGATGTAACCGGCTTTCTTCCTGACTCCTACATAGAAATAAGACAGGCAGACTGCTTTAATTATGGCAAAGGAACTGTATGTACTTTATCATGGAAGAAGCATTCAAAGAAAAAGCAATAAAATACATAAGCATCTTCATGAGCCTCAAACTCATTTAAAAAATCACAGCTACATTACTCAAGAGTAAAGGCTTTTGAACATACTAATATAAAATAACACACATATAGGGACTTCCCGGGCAGCTCAGTGGTTAGGACTCTGCTCTTCCACTGCAGGGGGCGCGGGTTCGATCCCTGGTCGGGGAACTAAGATCCCACATTCTGTGTGGAGCGGCCAAAAATAAATAAATCAATAACACACATATAATAAGCAGAGTTGTTCAGTGAATATTTATATATCTAAATAACCTATAATTTACCAGCCATACTTTTCCTCCATATTAAATCAACTTAAAAAGAAACATCTCAGTAGGTTAACTGTATGGGAAGTGTAACTATAATAATAATAAGCATTACTTCAATTAATACCTGCCTACAATATTTTCTTAATTTTATCCTATTTATTTAACTATACTGTTTGCCCAAAGCATCAAGCAAAGTAATTTTCTGGAAAGTAAAAAGTAAGATTTTTTTTACTCCAATCTAAAGGGAAAAATACTTAGATACCTAGGCTTGGGTCTGACTGCTTTAGAAGAAACTGAAAGCTAGAAATAGGATTATTGGCATAAAATTCAGATAAAATCAGAACTGAAAGGAGAAATCTACTAGCAAATTCCAAAATTTTAGCAATTTGGCTCTGTCCCATACTTTTAACATGTCAGGTCTGTGATCTCTCCTCCCAGTATGAAAATGAGAAATCTGTAACACTTTTTAGGAGACTCAATAGTTTAGGAAAATCACTTCATTAAATTTTCAGACTTGTTAAAAGTTTTGAAGTTGTTTTAATTATAAAATAGACCTAAGCGGAAAAAAACAAAACAATTCTCTGAAAACTCTTTATCTGTTCTCCATAATTTGATGATACAAACACCTAAAATAATTCTAGAATGACTGTAATTGTTAAAAAGATTTTTCTTAATTAATTCTCATGGAAAACATTTTAAATGGTATTACCAAGGTAACATAACTTTAAAAGTTAAAATAGTCTGCCCTAAGTGTCCAATAACGATAGTATTTATTGACTTTTATATTTTTTAAAAATTATACCATTTACCTTCAAAATCCACATCTCCAACCAACTTGGGTTTAGCAGTTATGGGATCTTGAATTCTGTTTATTCCCACATCAATGACAGCTGCTCCTTCCTTAATCATATCTGCTGTGATCAGATTTGGAATGCCTAGAGATGGAGATAGGAATGATCGGTTTAGAAGATTCTTAGATAAGATTCTTATCTACTTTCAATTTCAAGAGACCTGGAAGAACGAATTCGCTTGTTTTACAAAAACCTATAAAAACTATTAACAAAGGAAACATTTAAACTTCATATAGTAAACAGGCTGTAGAAAAAACATTCATCCATCAAATCTATAATGGAATGCCAGAAATCAGTATTCCAACCACGACTCTCTCCTCATGTTTGTAAGCAGCTCACATTATCAATCCTAGGGGAATAATGAATGGAACGGCAGTGCAGCAGGCAAATTCGAAGATGAGAGTCCCATCTTCACCCTCTGAGGAGACGTGCTCCCGACCCTTCCCTGGTGCTCTTACCTGCAGCGGAGACCACAATATCTGCAAGAGCCGTATGTTTCTTCAGCTGCTCCTTGGGAGTATATCGATGAGATATTGTGACAGTGGCATCACCTAAGAGTTAAAAAATATTTCCGAATCAAAGCTGGGATTGGATGAGATCTCAACTAGGCAAAACATGCCAGAAATTCAACATCTCTGAAAAAATAATTGACAGTTCCTGTGCCATACTTTCTGGGCAGCCACTTGTCCTTTTTTAAAATAAACAACTACTCAGGGCTTCCCTGGTGGCGCAGTGGTTGAGAGTCCGCCTGCCGATGCAGGGGACACGGGTTCATGCCCCGGTCCGGGAAGATCCCACATGCCGCAGAGCGGCTGGGCCCGTGAGCCATGGCCGCTGAGCCTCCGCATCCAGAGCCTGTGCTCCGCAACGGGAGAGGCCACAACAGTGAGAGGCCCGCGTACCGCAAAAAAAAACACAAACAAACAAACAAAAAACCAAATACTCAATTTCTTGTAACTTTTACCTGTTAGTTCTAGCTCCACCCTTTGGAGTCATACATCTTTAGATTTATTCCTTATCCTATTTAACAGTCTTTCTAAACAAAATATCACTAGGATTACTCAAGGATTTTTCTTAAACGTGTGCTGAAAGATACCTGGAAATATTTAGTTTTGACATTATTTCTGATATAATCATGTATAGTCATATTATGATAATCACATTAACTCTGATTTGAAGCTTTTTCTCAAATAGAACTTGACACAATGATGACACATTACAGTAATATCAATTCAATCCTTTGCATTGGTCTAAGATTTTTTTCTACCAAATGGCACAGAACAGGACACTAACTTTGAATAAGTTCTACATCTTAGCTCCAACTATCAAAGCCATAACTGGAAATTCTAATTGTCTACAACCATGCTTATACTCAAAACTCAAATTTCTGAGGCATATCTATCTCTGAACTAGTTCCATACTAGTGAATATAAATGAACTTTCAAGTGACACTGAATACAGCTTCTCCTACAAAGATTACTCCCCAAGCACCTATTAACAAAATTACAACAAAAACAAAGTTTAACAAAGTTAACACTTCCAAACATCCACAGGGCAGTCTCTCAAGCGTTTCTTGTCTCTCGTAATGGAGAAGAGGACTCATCCCTGGGAGTAAAACCCTTACCTCCGGGACGTTCGTGCGCCCCATCCGTGTGCAGCAGCACTGCAATGGGCATTCCAACGTTTTTTGACCTTCCAGCCACAAGCACGTTCTTCCCCAGGGTTGGAATACCTATGAAAAATAAATATATTTGCATTTAAGATAGTGCCTAATTATCTTAGAAAGAGCACCTAAGGAAAAGGAAGGCTGATGGCCTAGGATGTGACTCTAATTGTGATAATGAAGGAATTCACTAAGCTTATTGCCTCATCAGTCAACTGGACTGTCACTCGCTACACAGAGCGAAAGCTAAAAGGAAACATTTTATAAGCTGCAAAATGTTATGAGTGTGCACAGTCACCACTATTAAAGCTTAAGTTTCCCTCAGAAGTTTCTGGATTAAACAGCAAAAACAGTTGTAGGCAACTGCTAAAGGAGTTAGGCTCTGGGGAGCAGGACTAGAGGCTGTGGGGTGGGAGTTTCCACTCTTTGCATGAATTTTTACCATTTGTAAGTACTGCCTTGATAATACTGAGACGGATATACCTACCAGTTCGCTTAATTATTTCCCACACACCCCATGGAGTAGCTGGTAACATGGAATTCTGGTCCAAACACATTCGCCCTACGTTAATTACATGAAAGCCATCAACATCTTTGTCTGGAGAAACAGCATTGCAGATCTTTCTCTCATCAATGTGCTCTGAAAAAGAAATCAGAGCGGTGGTCTTAAGTCACTGTTACGTAGTTAGCACTGCTTGACTCCAGCTTACCTGGTTTGCCACAAAAACCTATTCCGCTTTTACAGCTCGCCCCCATGACTTATTTCTTCATCTGCATATAAGGAACACACATCGAGCAAAGCCAAATGCCAAGATCAAAGCCAGTGTCCTGTTGTACAACTGCTTCCTTCCACGGTCCTTTGCTTTAAGACCTCAATACCAAATCAAGGAGTAATTGGTATTCTGAGTAGGTCTGTCCCATATCTAATAACATACTCTCTCTCTTGAGTTTACCTCCACTTTATATCAAATCCACACCAGGGACCAGTTGTATAAAGTAAACAAGACTCTCCATTCCTCAGATATCATTTAAAATATTTATTTATTTGGCTGCACCGCGTCTTAGTTGCAGCATGCGGGATCTTCCTTACAGCATGCGCGATCTTTAGTTGCGGCATGCGGGATCTTTGTTGCGGCATGCGGGATCTTTGTTGCGGCATGCGGGATCTAGTTCCCTGACCAGGGATCGAACCCAGGTCCCCTGCATTGGGAGCACAGAGCCTTACTCCCTGGACCACCAGGGAAATCCCCAGAAATCATTTTAAATGGTGGTGTCCAAATCTCACCTGGAAGAGGCAGCTGAACAAGGAGGCCATCTACGTTATCATCATTATTTAGTTTATTGATTAAATTCAACAGTTCTTCCTCTGAAATTGAAGCTGGTTTCACAATTGTCTCACTGTTGATTCCTATAAGAAAATTTCAAGGTAAGAAAAAAAGACGCATTTATTGAGACAATGCTACATTGTCTGCCATGCTACCAGCGAGGCTTTTTATCATCACACCCACCCTGGTAGCTGGAAAGCTTGAATCGGCTCACAAGTAAACTTAAGTAACTTCCCAAATACAAACACTAAAGAATACTAGCTTGATAATTTCTTTTCTTTTCTTTTTTAACATCTTTATTGGAGTATAATTGCTTTACAATGGTGTGTTAGTTTCTGCTTTATAACAAAGTGAATCAGCGATACATATAGATATATCCCCATATCTCTTCCCTCTTGCGTCTCCCTCCCTCCCACCCTCCCTATCCCACCCCTCTAGGTGGTTACAAACCACCTAGCTGATCTCCCTGTGTTATGCGGCTGCTTCCCACTAGCTATCGGTTTTACGTTTGGTGGTGTATATATGTCCATGCCACTCTCTCGCTTTGTCCCAGCTTACCCTTCCCCCTAGCTTGATACTGTCTATATATCATACTACATAATCCTCATCAACCTCATTTTATAGACAAGGCTCAGTGAAATTGAAACACAAGCTGGCTGGTGACAATCTTTCCAGTTCCAAAGTCCATGTTCTTTCCACTGTATCACACTACCTCCCATCCCAATGTCTTAGAAAGCCATGGCTTACTATTTTCTAGAGGTTCTAAAGGTCTTTCAATGAAAAGGGCAGGAGGCTTCATTCCTCAGTGATAAAGAACAGAGTATACCAAGGGCTCACAGTCCAGTAACACTGGCCAGACACGCCAGTGGTTTTACAGCCCTTCAGAAGGGCAGGCACACAGTTCTCAGACCACTGACCCACAGATAAGCCGGCAACGGCACAGCTGAGCCTACCCACCTCTGGTCTGCGGCCACACAGAGTCTGCAGTATAGCGAGACCTAGAACACAAACCTCCCATCACTCAGACCTGTGCCTTCTGCACTCAAATCTCCAACCACTTCTAAACTGCTGATTTAATTGGCTTTGGAACCAACTGGTGGAGAAATCAAAGGCTGTTTCAAAGAAGTCAGAGTCATTTCCTTCAAATCCATGACTGTGTTCTAGGCCACATCATTGAGGTCTCCTCAACCAAATGCTCAAACACCTCATTCAGACTCATTATTGCTCAAGGAAAGCAGATGTAAACTGTGTTCAAGGTCACCTATCAAATGTTAGACTAGAACAGAATTTAGATTACATTCCAGAAGACACCAAGAATACCAACCATACTCCTGCTGTCCTAGTCTATAAGCCTCCCCAATAGACAGCCTGATTTCTTTATGACAAATATTTGGATACAGTTCAATCACATTAGCCTCCTCTGCCTGGGTTTTCTAATCGGAAAAAGGAATCATAAAGTGCAGTAGAGTTTGCCTCAGATAAGTCTCAATGTAACAGCAGTCGGGGTCTGAGAGTGACACATACCCACATCAGCAGCTGCTCTGGTTTTGTTGAGGACATAGGAGTGACTTGCAGGATTCTCACCAACCAGGACGACGCTCAGGTGCGGCCGTCTGTGGCCTGACGCCACCCACTCTTCCACCTCCTGCCGCACTTCCTGCTTGATCTGCTCAGCAAGTTTCCTTCCCGAAATGACAACAGCTTCATTTCTGCAGAAGGCGATAGAATCACAAAAACAAATAGCTTGAATCCTTGTAAAGAGTAAAGGTCAGGCTACAAAAGTGTTATTAAATACCCAAAACTTCAGGAGGTGGGGGAGGGGGAATTGGAAGGTGGCCAAAAGGCATGGTGGGCCCTCCTATCTGCAGGTTCTGCATTTGAGAATTCATCAACCATGGGTCGAAAATATTGGCAAAAAAAATTCCAAAAAGTTCCAAAAAGCAAAACTTGAATTTGCCCTGCACCTGGCAACTATTTACATTGTATTTACACTATTAACACAGCATTTACATGGTATTAGGTATAAATAACCTAGAGATGATTTAAAGTATATTGGGAGGAGAGGTTATATACAAATACTATGCCATTTTATATAAGGGACTTGACCATCTGGGAATTTTGGTATCCTGGGGGTTCCTGGAACTAAACCCCTTCAGATACTGAGGGATGACTGTACAAACTTCTAGCTATAAGATGAATAAGTACTAGGGACATCATGTACGTCCTACATTCCCAGTTAGTGAATTGGCTTTTAATTTATACGTGCGTTTAAATATATAAATTATGCTATGCAGTTAAACCAATAAGCAATATGCTAGACAAACCGCAAATACCTACCACTCCCTACAACCACTCCTGGAAAAGACTTTCCTGATGAAGAACAGGGATTGGAAGGGGGACTAAGGCGATTCCATCTCATAGGTGGCAGTGTGCTCTACCCCGAGACCCCAGTGCCCCATCCACAGCTGACACACCAGGAGTAAGTATCTGACGCCAAGAATAACAATTTCTAGGCTGGCCAGTGGTCTGGCTGGTGCAAAAGTTTATTCACCGGGAGCGGTGGTAGTGAACTGGACCAGTAAACGCTCCTCTCTGAACTACATTCACACGCTAGAACCACAGGGATGAGAAACTGCTTGTTGGGGGTGAGACAATGAGAAAACTCAGACCTAGAAGAACCTTCAGTTCCCAAAAACATATTCAAATCTCTGAAAGCCTATCTCTCCCCAATAAGAATTAGTAAGAACAATAAGAACAGCTCTTCCTGGGTTCCAACATGTAAGATTCCTCGTTTTCTTATTTCCACATATATGCTTAAAGTTCCCATTATTTAAAGTAGGACAAGCATCTATTCCTTAAGAAAAAACACGCTGGGGACTTCCCTGGTGGTGCAGTGGTTAAGAATCTGCCTGCCAGTGCAGGGGACACGGGTTCTAGCCCTGATCCAGGAAGATCCTACATGCCACGGAGCAACTAAGCCCATGCGCCACAACTACTGAGCCTGCGCTCTAGAGCCCGCAAGCCACAAGTACTGAAGCCCGCGCGCCTAGAGCCCGTGCTCCGCAGCAAGAGAAGCCACTGCAATAAGAAGCCCACGCACAGCAACTAGAGAGAAAGCCCATGTGCAGCAACGAAGACCCAAAGCAGCCAAAAATTAATTAATTAATTAAATCTAAAAAAAAAGAAAAAGAAAAAACACCTCACTGAAAACAAGACTTTCCTGTTAGATCTTTGTCCCCAGTGTCATAAGGAATGCTCCAACCTCAACACCAATGAAGAATACAATTGTTTGAAACACTGAAACAATCTATTTCCCCTTATAGCACATATTTAATTCTCAGGGATAACATCAAGGTACTGGATATCTTGTATGGTCAGATATAATTAATTCTCAAGGCCACTGTTAATTAAAAACTTTAAAGCTTTAATGGTCTAAGCCTTCAATGCCTGCTTTTCAGTTGCACTGTGATTAAATATCTACTTTAAACCAAATCTCAATGTCTTAGATATAATGCAGTAATTTTATATCTAAACCTTATATTAAACATTAATTTGTATTTGCATCTTTTGAAGTATTGAGAAGATATCACACAGACACCCCTGAGCAGAAGTGTGCATAAGCACTTCTCTTGTGGGGGTCCCAGGCAGACTTTATCAACCCCTCAGCGGAGGTAGTGGGTGAGCACCTTTCTCAGCAGGCTTACAAATCTCTCTTAGGAAGCATCATGGCTGTACACCTTCCCTCCTGTCCTGGATTTCTCTTATTATCCTCCTTCTCTCCTGACTTCTTGGACTGTCTACTGATCCTTGAGCCTCCCAGCTGGCTTTGCCAGCACGTTGGGTGTTGCCTCCTTTACTTCTGTGGAGAGGTAAGCCCTCCTCAACATCAAAAGGACCATATCCTGAGGGGATCTGTTACCTTGTATTGTTATCACTGCCTTGTGGCCCTTCAGCCCTACCCTTCTATTTGTTTTTCTTTTGTTTAATTGATAAAGTTAATCCATTTAGTTGGCTCAGGGCCTAGGTCTCCTCCCTCCCTCTCTGAAGGATTTAGGCCCTGGGACTCTGGTTGCTTTTTCTCCCACTGGCTTTTGTTCCTTTCCTTGACTAATCCAAAGGGCCTACTCAGGCTCACCAACCAGGCAGATTTCGGGTGCTCACAGGGACCCCACTGTTGACACTAGGAGAATGTCAGGACAAATAACTACCACCTGGCCGGTATCCATCAGACTCCCATCTTATCAGGACATCCCAATAAAAAAATGGGGGTAACTACAAGCATCCCGAAGGACTCGCTGCTAGGATGTGTTACCGAGTCCAAGCTCGCCCTGCCCGCTGCACGACAGGCCAACAGATGGGAGATGAGGTATTGAGACAAGGAATACGACTTTATTCGGAAAGCCGGCAAACCAAGAAGATGGCAGACTAAAGTCTCAAAATAACCATCTTACCGTGGTTTGGATGCCAGTTTCTTTTATAGCACAGAGAAGGGAAGGAGATGAGGAAATAAAGTAAAAAGGCCATAAGTTCTGCAAATATCACCTGGAATGGCCAGTCTCGGGGAGGGGACGTGTTAATTTCTTCTTTCTTGTAGCCATCCACAAGTGGAACAGGGTCTGGATGTTTCCCTGAACAAAGGCACTTTGGTTTAACATTCAGGCAGAGGGGCAGGGTTCCCCAAGGCAGGCCATTATGTATAGACAGTATCCTTTTAGTGAAAAAAGCAGCAGAAAGCAAAGGTTAAAGTAAAAGAAACAGGACTTCCCTGGTGGCACAGTGGTTAAGAATCTGCCTGCCAATGCAGGGGACATGGGTTTGAGCCCTGGTCCGGGAAGATCCCACATGCCGCAGAGCAACTAAGCCAGTGCACCACAACTGCTGAGCCTGCGCTCTAGAGCCCTGAGCCACAACTACTGAGCCCGCGCGCCTAGAGCCCTTGCTATGCAACAAGAGAAGCCACTGCAATGAGAAGCCCACGCACTGCAACGATGAGTAGCCCCTGCTCTAGCCCCTGCTCGCTGCAACTAGATAAAGCCCATACGCAGCAACAAAGACCCAATGCAGCCAAAAATAAAAGTAAAAATAAACATCAAATAAATAAATAAAAAGATAAAGTAAATGAAACAGATCCAACATGTAGTCTGATTTGGCTCTCCCTGCTACAGATGCATATTAACTAACTGGGGAAAATTTAGACAGGATGGTTTAAGAAAAAAATTAATTTTCTTTTGCAATACTGTATGGTCCCAGTACAAACTAGGGGACGAAGTGATCTGGCCAAAAAAAAATTGGGTCATTGAATTACAATACCATCTTGCAACTGGACCTATTTTGTAAAAGGAAAGGTAAATGGGGGGAAGTCCCATACATCCAAATGTTCATGACTCTATTCCATAATCCAGGTCTAAAGAACTGCCGGGTGTACCTGGCTCACACCCCTTTCAAAGTGCCTTCTTCACAGGAGCCAAATGTTTTAGATGATCTCTTTATGAGTCCACCTCTCCGAGAGGTCTACCGTGAACTCCTATCTCCCCCAATTGTGAGGGGGGGACAGTCTTCCAGACCATTTACCCCTGATGCCGCATCCGAGGAGCTGGAGACACCAGACCCCCATAAATCAGCTCATGGATTTGGCCTTTGGAGTATTTAACAATAGAGAGGCAAAAAGGATTCAGGGACAACAGCAAAAAGCAGAGCAATTGGCAGCAGCCCTAACCACTGCACCACCTCAGGGTTACCATTCCTTGCGAAGACCCATGGTGAGGACAGGATCCAGGAATGCTGGATCAGAGTCACTATCTTGCCAAAAAGCATCTGTTTTAAGTGTGAATGAGAGGGTCACTGGAAGCAGAACTGCTCCCAGTCCCGAAGGGGACTCGGAGCTCCCAAAGCAATGATGGCCAAGAGGATCGAAGACTGATGGGGCCTGGGACCCTCCCTGGCTCCCAAAGGACACCTGGTCATTTCTCCGGAGAAGCCTCGGGTAACCTTTGACATGGAAGGTAGGAAAGTTATTTTCTTATTAGATACCTGGGCCGCCTACTCTGTGGTGACTGATTTCCCTGGACCCTTGTCCTCCACAAGCTGTATAATAACAGGGATTGATGGAAAGCCCCAAACCAGTGATTCACTCCTCCCCTCAACTGCTTGCTAGGAAATTTTACCTTTGCACATCAGTTTCTGCTCATGCCTGAGTGCTCCCTCCCCTTGTTGGCAAGGGACTTGCTCACTAAAGACAATAATCCAAGCTGGAGATCCTCACAGAGATAGCACCCACCAAGAAAAACAATTGCTCTTGGTCAGAGGAATCTACCTCAGTCCCAGCGAGAGGAGATCTCCATTCCACGCCATCTAAGCTTTTAAACTATGGGCTGTTAAACTAGTTCATAGTTCTAGAACTAAAGGTTGCTTTCTTCTGCATTCCCCTGCACCCCAGTATCTCTCTGCCTTTGACTGGACAGATCCAGACACTGAAATGCCATGAATGCCTCCACTCTGTGTGCTTATAAAATTCAAGCTGAGGGTGCTTACATGGTAGGAATGGAATGGACCAAAAAAAAAAGAAAAAAACGTGGGCTAGAAATTGTCCAGCTACCTTTAAAAATGCGATCACGTGAGGCCGTAGGCAAGCCGCCTCAGATCAAAGGCCTGACTGAGGGCCATAATTTAAAAATTTCTTAAACCCAGGGAGGATGACCAAAAGTGTTTGTAAATAGAGTACCAAAATGGGAGGCCACTGGTCTGACTAAGCTAACCATACCTGATAGAAATTTGGCAGAAGGACTTCTCCCCTAAGCTAAATGAGGAAAGTAAAACATACCTCAACATAGGTAAATGTATAGCAGTCCTTCAATATCATTGAGGTAGCCGCCCAATTCTTTAAAAAAAAAAACACCTGTCCTAATTTTACAAATGTAGTCTTTACAGGACCAGAGATGTAGCTCCAAAAAACAAATCCAAAACTCACAATCCTTTTACCACTCCCCAAACCTTCCCGATTTATCTGAAGAGGCTTGTAAGTATTAAACAAAGGGGAAACAAAGGAGGAACTTACCTGTGCCTTTGAGATGCAAATATCCTACCTGTTTTTTTCCAGGAACCCTTATCTCTGCCATCTTTTTAAAATGCAAATTTTGAAAAAGGGGGTAAATAATTTGGAACTTGTCATGGACAAATAAAAATCTTAAGTATCGGGCTTCCCTGGTGGCGCAGTGGTTGAGAGTCTGCCTGCCGATGCAGGGGACATGGGTTCGTGCGCCGGTCAGGGAAGATCCCACATGCCACGGAGCGGGCTCGCTGAGCCTATGCTCTGCAATGGGAGAGGCCACAACAGTGAGAGGCCCACATACTGCAAAAAAAAAAAAAAAATCTTGAGTATCTTTTCCATAAATATTAGTAAAAAGGGTTTAGCCATCTAGACAAGTGAGCTTGATTTGTTCCACCTGCCAGAAACCCAATTTTAATCCAACCTCCTTTATAGACTGATGCTGTACGTGACTCTTGGCTAAAATTTTGGAATGGGAACTATGAGGCTTCTGTGTTTGTTTGTATGTTTGTATGTATCTATGTGTGTGCTGTAGCTGTATGGTATTGCCAAAAATTAATTCATAAAAGAGCTCTATTTAGTTGACTTAAAGAAAATCAAGTGCTTATACAAATACTTAGAAATAGAAAGTAATCTGGCCAGAATGAACTTCAGGTTCATGTTATCTGTAAAATATTCAGTACTAAACTGATATCTGGTATTGAAGGTAGCTTAAGCTTGTTGGTTTGATTAATATAGACATGTCTTTAGAGTCATCAATGTTAAGTATAATACTTCTGTTGTGGGCTTCCCTGGTGGTGCAGTGGTTAAGAATTCTCCTGCCAATGCAGGGGACACGGGTTTGAGCCCTGCTCTGGGAAGATCCCACATGCTGCAGAGCAGCCAAGCCTGTGTGCCACAACTACTGAGTCTGCGCTCTAGAGCCTGTGAGACACAACTATGGAGCCCGCGTGTCACAACTACAAAGCCCGCGCGCCTAGAGCCCGTGCTCCACAACAAGAGAAGCCACGGCAGTGAGAAGCCTGCGCACCGCAACAAAGAGTAGTTCCCACTCACCGCAACTAGAGAAGGCCCGAGAGCAGCAACGAAGACCCAACACAGCCAAAAATAAATAAATAAAAAATACATAATTAAAAAAAAACTTACTTAAAGAAAGAATACTTCTGTTCTACCTAGATTTACTAGACCTTATTATATGTATTGCAAATTTGTTAGCAAATTTAGTTATGGGAGTAACTCAATGAGGAAAAAACTTATAAGGAAGGTAAGATATGTGTTTTCAGTAAAAGAACGTGTGAGGAATGAAAAAATACTGAAAAGTTATGCCGTTTTTGATAACAGATTGTGTGAGTTTCTTTGCCTTTAATCTGTATTTGCTTTTGAGATCTCTTGACACTTCGGTTAAGAAATAAGTATTGTCTCATAGTGACCAATGATTTTATTTGATCAAGTGTTTTAAAACTTTTTGACAAACTTCCCAAATGTCAAATTTTAATTAAAGTTCTTTTGACTTTCAACTAACTTTGGGGTGTTTTAGAGGGCCCCTGAGGCATCTCAGAGAGAAATATTTAACTAGTATTATTTAGTATGTTAAGTTACATAGACAGCATTATCACAAGAGCAATAAAACTATTTAAAAAATACTGTATGGATGAATGTTATTAATATAGACATTCTAAAAATTATGTAAAGGTTCTAAAATTTGGATATGTCCTGGTATAATGCTATAGTTCTAGTTGTTATCTTAAAATGTTCTATGTCACAACAGTAACCAAGCTTCTTTATCAATTACACTGTAATCAGATATTTAACCTTTTAAGTCTTTTGTCATTTATAGACAGTTACTATTGTACTCTGATGCTGTTCCAAAAGAGCTTCATCTTCAAGAAGATTCATAGGGAGGCTACAGAAGCAGTTCCACATCAAGATGATGGCTATGCAATGATTCCAGCTCATGTCAACTTAAAACAAGAAGCCGTCCTGCTCCTGGGGCCCCTAGATCAGGCATCCAGAGATTTTTCACTCCCTGACAGGCAGGGTTGATGCCCCTACTCAGCCCTGAAGCAGCTACAGATGACAGACCATTGCCCCTCTGCTTCCCATAAGATTATGGGAGTAAAATCTCTGAGGGGGGAATGAGACAGGAAGGGGGCAGGGCACAACCTTTTAAAGAATGACATGGGGCTTCCCTGGTGGCACAGTGGTTGAGAGTCCGCCTGCCGATGCTAGGGGACACAGGTTCATGCCCCGGTCCGGGAAGATCCCACATGCCACGGAGCGGCTGGGCCCGTGAGCCATGGCCGCTGAGCCTGTGTATCTGGAGCCTGTGCTCTGCAACGGGAGAGGCCACAACAGTGAGAGGCCCGCGTACAGGAAAAAAAAAAAAGAATGACATAGCCCAAGGACATGACATAAATTGGTTAGAACAAGCTAGGTCCAAGATGGTGGACAAGTTGTCTTCCACCAAACCTTGAGCCTCAGTATATGGTCATTGTAACACATCAGTGCACTAAATGACACACCCATATGACAGTTCCAAGGCCGACAATAAGAGGTAAAAAATGGGCAGTGGCTCAATTCCTGGAAATCCCCACCCATTCCCCCAAATAGGTGGAATACTCCTTCCACTCATCAACCTATGATTACCCACCCCTATAAAAACTGACAACCCCATACCCTGGTGCCTCTTGCCTTCTGAGATGGCCCACCCTCTGTCTAGTGAGTGTGTTTCTCCCTGAATAAACCTTCTTTCACTTAAAAAAAAAAAAAAAAGAAGAAGATATCACAATTTTATAGCAAACCAAATGCATTTACCCGATTTTACATGATAATTCTAGCAGAAGACAAAATATATAAGAGCATTTCATATATACTCATGATATATTAAAGAACTGAAAACATGTTAATATTTACAAATCCAATCCAGATTTAGGGTTGAGGATGACTTCTTTAAAAGGGCTTCACTGCTGTCACTGTTTGCAGATGACATGATACTATACATAGAGAATCCTAAAGATGCTACCAGAAAACTACTAGAGCTAATCAATGAATTTGGTAAGGTAGCATGATACAAAATTAATGCACAGAAATCTCTTGCATTCCTATACACTAATGATAAAAAATCTGAAAATGAAATTAAGAAAACACTCCCATTTACCATTGCAACAAAAAGAATAAAATATCTAGGAATAAACCTACCTAAGGACACAAAAGACCTGTATGCAGAAAATTATAAGACACTGATGAAAGAAATTAAAGATGATACAAATAGATGGAGAGGTATACCATTTTCTTGGATTGGAAGAATCAACATTGTGAAAATGACTCTACTACCCAAAGCAATCTACAGATTCAATGCAATCCCTGTCAAACTACCACTGGCATTTTTCACAGAACTAGAACAAAAAATTTCACAATTTGTATGGAAACACAAAACACCCCGAATAGCCAAAGCAATCTTGAGAAGGAAAAACGGAGCTGGAGGAATCAGGCTCCCTGACTTCAGACTATACTACAAAGCTACAGTAATCAAGACAGTATGGTACTGGCACAAAAACAGAAGTATAGATCAAGGGAACAGGACAGAAAGCCCAGACATAAACCCACATACATATGGTCACCTTATCTTTGATAAAGGAGGCAAGAATATACAGTGGAGAAAGACAGCCTCTTCAATAAGTGGTGCTGGGAAAACTGGACAGCTACATGTAAAAGAATGAAATTAGAACACTCCCTAACACCATACACAAAAATAAACTCAAAATGGATTAAAGACCTAAATGTAAGGCCAGACACTATCAAACTCTTAGAGGAAAACCTAGGCAGAACACTCTCTGACATAAATCACAGCAAGATCCTTTTTGACCCACCTCCTAGAGAAATGGAAATAAAAACAAAACTAAACAAATGGGACCTAATGAAATTTAAAAGCTTTTGCACAGCAAAGGAACAAGACAAAAGACATAAAGACAGAAAGACAAAAAGACAACCCTCAGAATAGGAGAAAATATTTGCAAATGAAGCAACTGACAAAGAATTAATCTCCAAAATTTACAAGCAGCTCATGCAGCTCAATAACAAAAAAACAAACAACCCAATCCAAAAATGGGCAGAAGACCTAAATAGACATTTCTCCAAAGAAGATATAGATTGCCAACAAACACATGAAAGAATGCTCAATATCATTAATCATTAGAGAAATGCAAATCAAAACTACAATGAGATATCTCACACCAGTCAGAATGGCCATCATCAGAAAATCTACAAACAATAAATGCTGGAGAGGGTGTGGAGAAAAGGGGACCCTCTTGCACTGTTGGTGGGAATGTAAATTGATACAGCCACTATGGAGAACAGTATGGAGGTTCCTTAAAAACTAAAAATAGAACTACCATATGACCCAGCAATTCCACTAATGGGCATAGACCCTGAGAAAACCATAATTCAAAAAGAGGCACATACCAAAATGTTCATTGCAGCTCTATTTACAATAGCCAGGACATGGAAGCAACCTAAGTGTCCATCAACAGATGAATGGATAAAGAAGATGTGGCACATATATACAATGGAATATTACTCAGCCGTAAAAAGAAATGAAATTGAGTTATTTGTAGTGAGGTGGATGGACATAGAGTCTGTCATACAGAGTGAAGTAAGTCAGAAAGAGAAAAACAGATACCGTATGCTAACACATATATGTGGAATCTAAAAAAAAATAAAAGTGGTCATGAAGAACCTAGGAGCAAGACGGGAATAAAGACACAGACCTACTAGAGAAAAGACTTGAGGATACGGGGAGAGGGAAGGGTAAGCTGGGACAAAGTGAGAGAGTGGCATGGACACATGTACACTACCAAACGTAAAATAGCTAGCTAGTGGGAAGCAGCCGCATAGCACAGGGAGATCAGCTCGGTGCTTTTGACCACATAGAGGGGTGGCATAGGGAGGGTGGGAGGGAGGGAGATGCAAGAGGGAAGAGATATGGGGACATATGTATATGTATAACTTATTCACTTTGTTATAAAGCAGAAACTGACCCACCATTGTAAAGCAATTATACTCCAATAAAGATGTTAAAAAAAAAGATAACTGTAATAAAATCTTAAAAAAATATAAAATAAAATAAAAGGGCTTTGCTGATACAAATACCCCGGCAACATTCTTTTTTTTTTTTTTTTTCTGTACACGGGCCTCTCACTGTTGTGACCTCTCCCGTTGCGGAGCACAGGCTTCGGATGCGCAGGCTCAGCGGCCATGGCTCACGGGCCCAACCGCTCCGCGGCACGTGGGATCTTCCCGGACCGGGGCATGAACCCGTGTCCCCTGCATCGGCAGGCGGACTCTCAACCACTGCGCCACCAGGGGAGCCCAACATTCTTGAATTATAGTAATACCTGCCCTGTGCCAGAAATAGATTCCCAACCCTGGAATAGAATAGAGTGAAAGATTACTTTAAAAGTGCTTAGGACAGTCATTTATATTGAATGAAATAACAAATAAAGTGCCAGGAATATGGGGACTTCCCTGGCAGTCCAGTGGTTAAGACTCCGAGCTTCCAATGCAGAGGGCAGGAGTTCGATCCCTGGTTGGGGAACTAAGATCCCACGTGTCACGTGGCATGGCCAAAAATAGAAAATAAATAAATAAAGTGCCAGGCATATATATTCACTAAAAATTAATATCTAATTCTGTTGGCTAAATTTATACACACACACATCCTTAATATACAATATATTTATCTATTTATACACTCATAAGGATAGCTTTATGAAAATAATCAGTGAATAGGACTTAGATTGCACTTCATTAAAAAGCTCATTTAAAAAAATGTTTTTTAAGTTCCTTTTGAAAGCAGTAAACTTAGAGAAAATGGTAGCAGCACATTTGGGCTAAGCATGATATAATAAAGTTAAGGACACAGGGTTCTGGGAGAATCCATTGTTCCAAGTTCCAAAGGCAACTTCTGGATGTTATGCCAATTTGCTTAAAAAGAAAGAAAGAAAGAAAGAAATCAAAGAGTAACAAGAACCAAAACAAAGCCACAAAGCAACGAGTATCTTTTACAACATAACTGTGTTTTAGCCCTCGCCTGCATACCACAACTCTGCCAAATGTGAAATAGTCCTGAGAGGGAGTCATTACCTAATTTCCCAACAGTTTTTTTTTTTTGCCAATGGGCAGATAAAGTTACTGCTACCCCAGAATAAATGGAAATGGAAACTGAGATCAGTCCCAAGGGGAATCCAAAATTTATTAACCATATTAGCTAACACATTTAGAAGTGCTTTCACAGATGTTTTTAGAAAAATTTCCAATAAAATTATGCATCAACAGACTAGAAAGAAGAGGACTATCTAAATAAAATTAAAAACTGAAATCCAAGTCAGTAGCATCTTCACTTTCCTTCTAATTCAATAGTTTACAGTACTGTAATTTTCCATGAAAAATTAATATCAGGTGCATTTTATAATTCATGATCAACTTATTTTGGAAAGAGTTCTGTTATCTACTAATTAATGGAACCAGTAATGAGTGAACAAAGACACAAAGGGGGATGGATCTAACATCTCTGAAACAGGAGATATTTTGCTTAGAGTTTTACATATATTACTCTCAGTTACCTTGGGACTATTATAAGCATGTTATACAGAACAAGAGACTGAGGACAGTAGAAAAAAAATTAAAACACAAACTTCTGCCTCCAAAGTCCATTTTTTCCTTTACCTCATTGTCGCCTAAACTACAGTACTATCTCTCTAACCATGAAAACTCTCACACTACCCCCCCATAAAAAGGAATATATGCAGACCCATATTTTTTTTTCATTTCTGTTCAATTTTATTTTATTTTAACATCTTTATTAGAGGATAATTGCTTTACAATAGTGTCAGTTTCTGCTTTATAACAAAGTGAATCAGTTATACGTATACATATGTCCCCATCTCTTCCCTCTTGCATCTCCCTCCCACCCTCCCTATCCCACCCCTCTAGGTGGTCACAAAGCACCGAGCTGATCTCCCTGTGCTATGCGGCTGCTTCCCACTAGCTAGCTATTTTACATTTGGTAGTGTATATATGTCCATGCCACTCTCTCACTTTGTCCCAGCTTACCCTTCCCTCTCCCCGTATCCTCAAGTCCATTCTCTAGCAGGTCTGCATCTTTATTCCCGTCTTGCCCTTAGACCCATATTTTTTAAAGGATGTTTTAATTTTACCAGCTAGCAGTAATCAAAGCAATACATTAGAACCCTGAATACCAAATGTACTTATTGCCTTCAGAGACGTGGAAACCTACATTTCATTCAGAAAAGGAAGTGAAAGGAGGGCATTTTTTGTGTGTGTTTTATAAATTTATTTATTTTGTTTATTTATTTTTGGCTGCATTGGGTTTTTGTTGCTGCGCGCGGGTTTTCTCTAGTTGCGACGAGCAGGGGCTACTCTTCATTGCAGAGCCTGGGCTTCTCATTGCGGTGGCTTCTCTTCTTGCAGAGCACAGGTTCTAGGCGCATGGGCTTCAGTAGTTGTGGCTCGTGGGCTCAGTAGTTGTGACTCGCAGGCTCTAGAGCGCAGGCTCAGTAGTTGTGGCACACGGGCTTAGTTGCTCCGCGGCACGTGGGATCCCCCCGGGCCAGGGCTTGAGCCCGTGTCCCCCTCATTGGCAGGTAGCTTCTTAATCACTGCACCACCAGGGAAGCCCCAAAAGCAGGGCATTTGTTACTGGAGAGTGTGAGCAAACTGTTCCAGTTCTTTAGGTAAGGAATTGGAGTATTTTTATAAATCTCTTCAATCATGAAAGCACATGTGGCCAGAACTCAGGAAGGGAGGAAGAGGGAAGAGAACAGACAGTAATGAAAGATAGGGCTGGAAAGGCAGGTCAGGGTCAGACTAAGAAAATCCTTAAATGTCCCCTCTGAAGTCTTCTTTCAAGAACGCATTAATCCCCATTCTGTGCTCCAACAGCACCTTGGAAACCTCTCTACTAGCATTTTTACACTGATTGGAAATTACATTTTCTGCCACATGTACGTGTTCTGCCTCTTGACAAGTATGGAAGTTCCACTAAAGAAAATCGCTTTTACCATCTCTGAATTCGCACAGCCTAGCACAGTGCCTGGATAAAGGGGCTGCTGTTTCAAGGCTTAGGTCTCTGCAGTGTAAAGGCTCTAAAGATTGACGGGAAAGAGGGTGCATAGCTTAAAGGAACGAAATCACAGCTCTCCCTCCACCGCCCCCCCCCCCAGAAAAAGATTCTTCAACCTAGGTTTAGAATAGGAATTTGAGGTCCAAAAAAATCAGGAAATATTTATTACCTCCCTAAGAAAACGCAAACAGAGCTTTCCCTCTTCTCTTCCCGGGCGTTTACCACCTTAATTTACTCGGTCTGGCACTGACCGACTCCGGGTGGGCTGCAGTCAAAGTCCTGGTGACCACAACACATTTATTCCCTTAGGAGGGAAAGGGGCAGCTTGTAGAGCAGCGCGAGCCACACCCACGACCGGGAGAAGGAGGGAAGTGCTGGTACCCGGCGAGCAAGGCTCCGCCCTAACCCCCACCGCCGCTAGGGTCCCGGGAAGGCTCACTGAAGGCTGCTCACTCACAACTCTTCCCCACGCTCGCCAAAACATCTCCTCTGCTTTCCCGCTCTTGGTATCAGGGCCAAGGGCGGCCGGCAGGCCCTGGCCGGTGACCTCCGTATGCTCCCAGGTAAGTCGCTGAGTCCCAGGGCCCGCCAGCACCTCCGCTCCACACCGTGGGCCCCGTTCAGCCGGCGGACTGGCCTTGAGACAGGACGACGCCCGGAGCCTGCAGGAGGCCGGCTCCTCCGAAAGGCGGGCTCTCGATTTCAGCCCACACAGCCGAACGAACGCCCTGGTGGTAGGCTGCGGCCACTCTGGGATGCCACGTCGCCCCGCCACACCCTTCTCGGTGGCCACCACCTCCCGGGACGGAGATGCTCATGAAGGGAGTCCCCGGGCGGGCCCCGCGCTCGGTTCCCCTCGGATTTCCGCGCTAACCCAACCCCCCGACCCTCTTACCGAACTGCCGAGAGGTGGAAGGGGCGATGGTGGAGGCGGCAGCTCTGCGCCGGCCGGAGCAGCCGGATGGCCAAAGTGGATAAGAGGCACATTGCAGCCATGGCCAGCGCCGGGAGGCAAACGCGCGCGGGCCCTGCAGTTATACCGCTGCCGCGTGGCAGGCCCCGCCTCCTGCCGGCACCCATTGGTCCCTGCGGCTCTCCACTTGCAGTCTGTTGGGCCGCTGGAGCTGAAGGAACCGATCGGTTGTCTTCCTTCAAACGTAGAGAAGCCCAGTAAAGCCATGCTGGTGATTGGAGCAAAAAGCGCCAAGAGCGGGGCCCTGGATGGTTCCGAAGGCTCGATAGCTTGGCGAGACTGGCTGAGGAAGGCAAGCCCCTGCCAAACGTTGTCACGGAAGCCTGGCCAACGCGTTCATTCACTGCCCAAATATCTGAGTGCCTACTGTGTGCCAGGCGCTTTAAGAGTGGATAAAAAGATAGGCAGATGGAATAGCAACTAATAAATGTAGAAGAATGATGCAGTTAGAAAACGACTATTTGGCAAAATCATAGTAAAAACTGATTGAGAATCATCAATGGATGTCAAAACAACTGAGTGAAGTTGGATGAGGACCAAGTTATTTACATATAGGGTTGCCAGATCTTGCAATAAAAATACAAGATGCCCGGTTAAATTTGGATTGGGAGGAGGGGTCATACTTTACTAAAAAGGTATTCGTCTGTTACCTGAAATTCAAATTAAACTGGGCTACCTGTATTTTATCTGACTGGCTGCCCTATTTGCATAGTCTCAAAGTATCTCTCCCACAGAGTATTTTTTTAATAGCAAAGGGGGGGACTTCCCTAGTGGCACAGTGGTTAAAACACTCTGCTCCCAATGCAGGGGGCTGGGGTTTGATCCCTGATCAGGGAACTAGATCCTACATGCATGCCACAAGTAAGAATTCAAATACCACAACAGTGGAGCCGGCGAGCCGCAACGGAGCCTGCCGGATGCAACCAAATTAAAAAAAAAAAAAGATAGCAAAGGGAGAAAATGGTACATTTACAGTGGAGAAACCTGACAGTCATCACCTTAAACAAGTGATCAAAATTAACACCAGTAATAGGACAAAAACACATTATATGCCCTCAGATATGACGTATTGAGGAAGATACACCACTTCATAAATCTTAGCAAGTCTGAATATTGAATAAAGTGATTTTCCTAAACCATTGAATTCCCTAAAATTGTTACAGATTTCTTATTTACACAGTGAGAGGAGAGATCATAGACCTGGAATGTTAAAACAGTCCAGGAAAAAGGCACATTCCTGAAATTTTGCAATGTACTAGTAGATCTAATCACAAGGAAATATCAGACAAGTCAAGACTAAGAGATGTTCTACAAGAAAAGCAGCCTGTACTCTTCAAAAATGTCAAAGTCATGAAAGACAAAGAATGAGGAACTTTTCTAGATCAAAGGAGCCTGGGCATGACAATTCAATGTAATATGTGATCCCAGACACACACCCCCAATTATTTTCTTTCTTTTTCCTTCATTCTTCTTCTTTTTCTGTCTCTTTTTTGCTATAAAGGACATTATAGGACAACTGGCAAAATAATAATAAAGTCTGTAGATCAGTTAATAGCATTGTATCAATTTAAATTTCCTATAGCTAATCATATTGTGATTATGTAAGAGAATGTACTTGCTGTTAGACATAAAGGGACATCATATCTACAACTTACTTTCAAATGGTTAAAAAATATATATATATAGGTTTTGTTAGGGCTGCAATAAAATACCACAGACTGGATGGCTTAAAAAAATTATTATATCTATATGAGATGATGGCTGTTTGCTAAACTTATTGTGATCATTTCTTGATGTATGTAAGTCAAATCATTATGCTGTACACCTTAAAATTATACAGGGCTCTATGTCAATTATATATCAATAAAATTGGTAGAAAAAAACAAAATTAATTTTCTTGCAGTTCTGGAGGCTGGAAGTACAAGATCAAGGTGTTGGCGGGTTTGCCCTCTCTTGAGGCCTTTCTCCCTGACTTGCAGGTGGCTGCCTTCTCACTGTCCTCACATGGTCTTTCATCTGTGGGAGCACCCCTCTGGCACCTCTCTCTGTATGTCTTAATCTCCTCTTCTCATAAGGACACCAGTCAGATTTAATTAGAACCCACCGTGACCACCTCATTTTAACTTTATTGCCTTTTTAAAGGCTCTATTTCCAAACACAGTCACATTCTAAGGTACTGAGGGTTAGGGCTTCTACATATGAATTTTGGGGGCGGTGATACAATTCAGTCCATAAAGATGTATATACAAAAAGAGAAGCTAATAAAGCATATAGTGAATATAGCATATTAACAACTGGGGAGTTGGGCGAAGAGTACGTAAGCATTCCTTGAACTTTTCCTGCAACCTTTCTGTGTGTCTGAAATTATTTCAAAAAAAATTTTTAAATCAGATTTCTTCCCTCCTGGGGTTTGAGGGAAAGGTAGACATACAGTGATCAGGAGAAGAGACTAAGAAAAAGACTGTGGTGCTGAGAACCCTCCAGACAGTAGGTGTGAAAGGTTGTACAGCTCAGAGCGTGCCCTCAGGTTATATGCCTGAGTGTGATAACTCGCAGAATCTATCCCCAGCAAGCCCTGGTGAGGAGGACCTTACAGTTACTTGGACCTTGCAGCAGTGGCTTTGAAGAGGGAAAGGAACCAGACATGCCCAGATTTTAGGATACACAACCCTCTCACCACTCTGCAAAATTTTGGAAATTCTCTTTTCCCAAAAAGAAAACTCTTGAGAGTGAAAGCATGAGAACATTATTATACATTTTTTACTATGCCTAATGAAAGAACTTCCCTCCATGCTCCCACAGTATTATATTGAAATACCACTTGTTTAACAAAATTACTTTATGCTCTAATTTTTAGCCCAAATTCTGTGGGGTGCTCAGGCCCTTCTAACTCAGGCCCTAAATAGCCTTTCTGCATACTCTTTCCTTGCTCTGGCCTCCACTGAGCACATCCTGTACTTCTACCTGCTGTTTGATTGCCCTCCTCCATCTATGCCCCAGAACCACTGCTACTCATCCCCAAGGCTGCACCCCCAGACTGCCTGACTTGCCCATCTTGCCTATGGGCCTTCACATTAAGTGGCCTCACATGTTTCATTGACACATAAGGAAGAATTGGGACCACACACGGGCAAAAGAGCATTTTTGCTCCAACCTAATGCCGATAGGCAGAATTAATTGCCCTCTCTTTGGGGCTATCATAGAATATGAGAATACTCCTATGTCAGTCCTCAGAAGGACATCTTGATATTTGTGCATCTGTCTATCTCTTCAAATACTGAAACTGTGCAACTCAGATTGGGACTTACATGCTGGGTCTTTTTTTTTTTTGGCCCCATTGTGCAGCATGTCGGATCTTAGTTCCCCAACCAGGGATCAAACCCGTGTTCCCTGCATTGGAAGCATGGAGTCTTAACCACTGGACCCCCAAGGAAGTCCCCCATGGTCTTTTAATTGAGATCACACACCTGGTCTCAGGACCTAATGAAGCTCAGGTTCTTGATGTCTCATCGCAGAAAGAATTCAGAGAGAGACAAAGTGATAGGTAAGAAGTGGATTTATTTAGAGAGAAACACACTCCACAGAGTATGGGCCATCTCAGAAGGTGAGAGGCCCCAAAATATGGCATGATTAGTTTTTATGGGCTGGGTAATTTGATAGGCTAATGAGTGGATTATTCCAACTATTTTGGGGAAGGGGCAGGAATTTCCATGAATTGGGTCACCACCCACTTTTGGGCCTTTTATGGTTGGCTTCAGAACTGTCATGGCACCTGTGGGTGTGTCATTTAGTATGCTAATATATTACAATGAGCGTATAATGAGGCTCAAGGTCCACTGGAAGTCAAATCTTCTGCCATCTTGGACCTAGTTGATTCTAGCCAGTTTTTGTCATGTCCTATGGTTATGTCATTCATTTCCCTCCTGTTTCAATATGATGTGAGCTTATTAAACCAAGACAATTCATATCTCATGATTCATTTCATTCATGCAAGCACAAAGCACATTTATAATCAAACATCTATTAATAATCATTCTAATAATAGCTAAGCTTTATTGAACACTCATAATGTGTCAGGCACTGTTTTATGCCCTTTGCAAATATTATCCTATTTAATTTTCACAGTAAGCCCATGAAGTAAGTGCTATTATTATGTCCATTTACAGATGGGGAAAATGAGGCACAGGAGGTTTAAGGAACATGTCTAAGGTCAGGGTGCTAGTAAGGGGAGGGCAGAGATTGAAGCCAGACAGGCTGGCTCCAGAGTCCATGCTCTGCTATTAAGTACTATTTATTGAGCACTTATTCTGTGCCAGGCACTGGGTTCAGCACCATCTTCTTTAATCCCAACAACCCTGTGAGGTACGTATTATGTTCTGCATTTCAGATGAAAAAACTGAGACTCAGAGAGATGACCACTTGCCTGAAGTCACTCACCAGCAAGATGAGGCCTGGCATGGAAGCCTTCCCTCTAGCCCTCCACTTCACGTGGGCCTGAATATTTAATAGATAGCTAAGGAGAAAACCGGACCACACACAGGCGAAATCACTTAAAACGATAAATGGGTGAGAGAGAACTGTTGGGCAGAGGAGGCCATGGTGGTGGGACCCACAGAATTGGCAGCTAAACTCTAACAGTGTTCCACGTCTAGAAGGAACCACAGAGCTTATGAACACCAACACATTCCACCACCCATCAAACCTCCAGTGTAACTGATTTACCTGAAGAAATCAAGGACTCATTATCATCCCAGAGCAATTTCTAAGTAAGGACTATGCTGGGCACCCCTCATGACCTAGAGCTCATAATGGCATCAGGATAGCCACTGCAGTTGTGAAAATATTGAAATGTTTCTGTACCGATTGGTAAAACCTGTTCTCCCAAGCCCTCTGATTGTCTACCACACCCTAGTAGCTCTCCCTAGGGAAATTAATATCAACACCCAGACCATGATCCTGCTTTCACACTAGGCTAGTTTGGGCCATGCCTATCCATTTCATACCCCTGACTTTCTCTCATCTTAGAACATACTGTTTTTGGGGCAATGTGCCTTCTATTTCAATACCACCAAAGTAGACAGCACTAAGACAGGACAGCCCAGTCTCCGAAACACCCAACCAGAGAGAATTGTTCCTTTTTTCTTACTATGAAAGCAATTCATGTTCTTTGTTTAAAACACACACATGAAAAAAATAAAAAAATAAAACACACACATGTACGCATACACACTGGAGAATACAAAAAAGATTAAGAAGCAGAGATAAAATGACACCCACTCCAGCACCAATCAGAAACACCCAGGTTTAGGTAAATGGCACTGTGCTTGGAAGTAAGGATATTTTTAAAAAGTTGAATAAGATACAAACTTGTTCTAACTAGGTTTCTAGCTCAGTGAGGTGGAAGACAAATCATGTTAACATTGAGTAGGTAAGTGACAGAGGTATGCCCAGGGGTCTCTGGGAGCTGAGTGGAGGGACCCCTGACTCTTGGCAAAGTCCTGTCCTCGCCTTTATACTGGAATCACTTTATGGCCATAGTGGAAGTGTGGACTCAGGGAAGCAGGCCGAGGCGTATGTTCAGCCTTTTTGACAGGGCCATAAGGCTGACAGAAAACAGGAGAGCTCGTGGCTCACAAGCAGTCCATCCCAGCTCATAAGAAGCTGGGAACTTTGTTCAGAAGCCTGTACAGAAGCCTCCAGTGATTTACAGGGCCACTTTGCATATCTCCTTCATAAACCATTATAGGGTGAAAGGCAGCAGGTTAAGGATCCAGTGGTTGGAGAATATCAGCCTCAGAATTTTCAGGATTTAGGTTCTTTCTTCAATTCTTCTCATTCTTATATTTGAACTGGGGGTGGCTTCTGTTTCAAAGATTCTGGATATTGGGGGAGTCCGTGTAGCATCCTGAGGAGATGCAGTTCAGTTTTCTTCTAATTTCAAGAAGGAAGGAGACCTTACTTACTTGACAGGATAGGAAAGGGGGCAGGGAGTCAGACTGCGGAGAAAAGGGAACTAGTTTCATAGACCATTAACCACGTGCCAGGAAATATGCTAGATACTTCCCCTACATTTACTCATATAATCCTAATGTTCCTGTGAGGTCAATATATTATTATATCTATTATAGAAGAAGCAACAAAGTTAAAGTAATTTGCCCATGACCACCAGCTAGTAATGGCAGTGCCAGGATTAAACATAGGTCTGTCTTCATTCAAAACCCATGTTCTTTCACAAAATATGTCTATCACAGTTGTGTGAGGTCAGATTGAAGAGAGGGCATTTGGCAGAATGTAATGGCTGGAATGGAGCAAGTGGAACAGGAAGGTTGACAAGGTTACAGAACATTTAATGACATGCTCCTCCCCAAAGGTTGTACTTTATTAGCCTGCTTTCCTGCCTTCTTCCTTTTCTTCTCCTCTTCTTTTTCCTCCTTTTTCTTCTTTTTGGCTTGCCAAAAAGAACTCTTACTAAATTTTTATCATTTACAAAAATTTTGTATGATTTTTTTTTTTTCCTTGAGGTATGCGGGCCTCTCACTGCCGTGGCCTCTCCCGCCGCGGAGCACAGGCTCCGGACGCACAGGCTCAGCGGCCATGGCTCACCGGCCCAGCCGCTCCGTGGTACGTGGGATCCTCCCAGATCGGGGCACAAAGCCGCGTCCCCTGCATCGGCAGGCGGACTCTCAACCACTGCGCCACCAGGGAAACCCTGTATGATTTTTTAAAGAAGAGAGATGATGTTTTACCAAAGCGGTTAAAAATACATGTTTCTAACAGCAGCACCAAAAATTGTTATGGAAAATATTGTTTATCTTCCAAACTTCAGTACTTAGATGCCAATCCATCATGTTCTTCCTTATTATCTCCTTAGAATTAATTACAAATAAATCAAAACTTGTATTTTATCATGAAAAAAAATCATGAAAAAAAATCCTTTACACACTTTCTCCTTGTCCTCATTTTATCACATTCAAGATTAAAGGTGATGGCAATACTGAGGGAAATGATTAGCTGCAGAGAACAACATAACTAACAGGTAGCACTTACTATGTGCCAGGCACTGTTCTAAATGCTTTACGCTTCATAACTCATTTAATCCTCACCATAACTCTATAAAGCAGTGTACTGCTATTATCCCCATTTTGCAGATGAGGAAACTGAGGCACAGAGTGGTTAGTAACTTCCCAAAGATCACACAGCTAGTAAATGGCAAATTTAATTTTCAAATCCATTTCCTTTTTTTTTTAATATAAATTTATTTATTTATTTTTGGCTGCTTTGGGTCTTTGCTGCTGCGCGCAGGCTTTCTCTAGTTGTGGCCAGTGGGGGCTACTCTTTGTTGCAGTGCGTGGGCTTCTCATTGCGGTGGCTTCTCTTGTTGCGGAGCACGGGATCTAGGAGTGCGGGCTTCAGTAGTTGTGGTATATGGGCTCAGTAGTTGTGGCTCGCGGGCTCTACAGCACAGGCTCAGTAGTTGTGGCACATGGGCTTAGTTGCTCCGCGGCATGAGGGATCTTCCCGGACCGGGGCTCGAACCCATGTCCCCTGCATTGGCAGGTGGATTCTTAACCACTGCGCCACCAGGGAAGTCCCTTTCTTTTTTAAGACACGAGAGAAATAGCTTTTGAACTCTAGGAGAAGAGAAAAGACGTCAACAACACAAACTTTGGTTTCTGAGACTAATAATAGCCAACATATATTAGCACTGTTCTGAGTATTTTACATGTATTATCCAATCCTCTTATCAGTCTTATTATTGTCCCTATTTTACAGATGAGAAAACTGAGGTACAAAGAGGATAAATAAGTGCACAGGTGCACAGCTAGTAAGTACACAGCTAGTAAGTGGCAGGGTGCACAGCTAGTAAGTGGCAGGGTTAAGATAGCAAAGGAAAATGGCAAAAAATATGAGAAAAGGCATTAAAAACTTTAGAGTCTTTGGGCTCTCTTTGTGACTGAAGGCAGTCTGAGCCAAATTCTTGTCACCATTTCTTACTCAAGAGTATGCTTTCAAGGGGATTATATGAAATGTGAAAATTTTGAAAACTGTAAAGCACTATAGAATTTAAAGAATCATTCAATTAAAACCAGTTGAAGCAAAAAAAGAGTACACTTTCAGAGAAGGCTACTCCTCGGTGAGTACCACAGGACATGCCTGGGTGACAAAGGTTTTCATCAGTACATCTGGTTCCTGCCTGACTCTCTTCCCCCACAATGATGGCATTTATAAAACTTCTCTCCTACATCACCACAGTGGAACATGAAGATGAGAACACAGTCAGAAGATTTCCCCAAGGTCACCACTTTTATAAACTTTCCCTTCAGTCCTCTTCCTGGAACTTTCAAGATCATTCCATAGAGTTGACCCCCTCTCTTATCCTTCAACACTCTTCTCTTGCTTTTATAACATCCCCTCCTAGTTTCCCTCCTACTTCTCTGGCTGCTCCTTCTCAACCTCCTTTGCCAGTTTCTTCTTTCTATGTGGCCTTTAAATATCAGGGCTCCTCGAGGTTCTGCCCTGGCATCTCTTACTCTCTACTCTCCCCCTGGCTATTTTAGCCACTGCCATGGCTGTAAATATCTATATGTTGGTACCTGCCAAGATTATCTTCATCCTGGTCTCTTCTTTGAGCTCCAGACCTGTATATACCTGCATCGTAGATATTTCAGTGTTAATACATTCAAAACAGAACTCCTGATCTACCCCCAAAGCTGCTTTTCCTCCCATCTTCTCTATCTTAGTAATTGGCAACAACCAGCTAGTTGTTTGTGCCAGAAACACAGAACTTAGCCTTGACTCACAGTCAGCTCATCACTGAATTATTTCTCCAGAGTAGACCTCAGTTCTGTCTACTTCTCCCCATTGATCTAGTCTAGGGCAACTCCATCTTCTGCCCAGACAACAACAATAGCCTCTTAACTGCTTCCACATTTTAAAGTGTAGATGGCATCACCCTTCTCCTGAAAACCTTTCAATGGCTGGCCAACCGGCTTCAACTAAGATCTAAGTTTTTGGTGGCTGGTTTCAGCTTCCTCCACTTTCCCTTTGCCTACCACATTCTCATTACACTGGCCTCTTCCGGTGCCTTTTTTTTAAAAAATTAATTTTTATTGGAGTATAGTTGCTTTATGATGTTGTGTTAGTTTCTACCGTACAGTAAAATGAATCAGCTATACGTATAAATGTATCCCCTCTTTTTTGGATTTCCTTCCCATTTAGGTCACCACAGAGCACTGAGTAGGGTTCCCTGTGCTATACAGTAGGTTCTCATTAGCTATCTAATTTATACATAGTATCAATAGTGTATATATGCCAATACTAATCTCCCAATTCTTCCCATCACCCCCGCCGCCCCCCACCCCGGTATCTATACATTTGTTCTCTACATTTGTGTCTCTATTTCTGCTTTGCAAATAAGATCATCTATACCATTTTTCTAGATTCCACATATATGTGTTAATATATGGTATTTGTTTTTCTCTTTCTGACTTACTTCACTCTGTATGACAGTCTCTAGGTCCATCCATGTCTCTACAAGTGACCCAATTTTGTTCCTTTTTATGGCTGAGTAATATTCCATTGTATATATGTACCACATTTTCTTTATCCATTCCTCTGTTGATGAACATTTAGGTTGCTTCCATGTCCTGGCTATTGTAAATAGTGCTGCAATGAACATTGGGGTGCATGTGTCTTTTGGAATTATGGTTTTCTCAGGGTATATGCCCAGTAGTTGGATTGCTGGGTCATATGGTAGTTCTATTCTTTTGGTGCCTTGATCATAGCAAACTCTTACCTGCTTCAAAGCCTTTGCACGTGCTGTTGACTCTGAACAGACCCTCTTCCCTCTCTCTTCATTCGGCTACCTCACCTTCTCGGGTCTTGGCTTAAATGACATCTCCTGAGACTCCCCAGTCTCTCTTAGGTCTCTCCTGTTACGCTCTCTTAATGCTCTTAATGCATTTTGTGCTTTTCTTCCTAGTAGTAATTATGTAATTCTTTGTTAATATCTATCTTCTCCAACTGAATGTGAGCTCCAGGAGTGCAAGGACCATGAACTGCATTCACCAGTGTATGTGACTGACAGAGGTCTGACCTTAGACTGAAGACATTTTCAAAGTGGAAACTTTCACATGGCTTCTTCACTGAGTGAATTTTCTGTGTTTCAACAAATTGGGATTTCTCTTTCATGACCTGTGACCTGAGTCATGAGATAACGAGCAGGGACAGCTTAGCAACTTTACTGTCTGTTTGTCTTTTTTCATCCACTTGTTGACAGGGGCTAAAACACAGGCTGCCAAGAGCACCAACTAGGCTGGGAGGGGCAGGAACCTTGCTGTGACCAAAGTGAGAAGAGGTGGGGCTTGAGCGAGTTTGTTCAAATGATGAGACAGGACACTTACACAGAATGAAAATGCAAGGTGGCAAATTCTGCCCGAGGGAGCTGAAAAGGGGAACTGCGTGATGAATGCCGGTGGGGCAGGGGGTGGGAGAGGTTCAGAAAAGGCAGTATTGGCTGCGGTACAATTTGCTGCTTAGCTTCTGCTTTCAGCATCTGCTGTGACCAGATGGTGTGCAGTGATCTCTCTGGCCAACTGAGCCAAGGAAAGAGTAAAACCGCCCCAGTATTTGTAGACTATAGGCTGTGTCTGACGGGAGCAAATTGCCCTGTAGCAATTAGCAATTTCTCTCACTCTCTTCCTATGTTTTACTCTATCTTTCTCTCTCTCCGAAATCTTTTTTTTTTTTTACATTTTATTACTTTTAAAATTGAAGTATTATTGCCTTGCAATATTACATTAGTTTCAGGTAGATATTTTTATACACAAATGATCATCATCATAAGTCTAGTTACTAAGTGTCACCATACAAAGTTATTACAATGTCATTGACTATATTCCCTATGCTCTACATTACATCTCCATGACTAAATAAGTCATTTTAACTGGAAGTCGGTACCTCTTAATCTTCCTCATCTACTTCACTCATCTCCCCCGCCACCCCCACCACGACAACCACCAGTTTGTTCTCTGTATCTATGAGTCTGTTTCTGTTTTGTTATATTTTTTCATTCAGAAATCTTATCTTTGATCTCTAAGTGATCTATATTGATATCCTGGTCAAATATTTCCAAATCCCTAAGGCTCCCCCTCCTCCCCTCTGCTCTCAAATGTAGCTATCTGGAAAGGTTTTCTTATAAATGGCTGGCCTTTCATATCCTCGGTGATTCTCCAACTTAAGGAACAATCCCATTAAAAGGGAGGAAAATTTTCACAAACTCACTTCTCATGCTGTCTGGAAATATTTTTAATGACAATTACATTATTTAAATAATATAAATTATTATAAAAGTATAAATTTCTAAATGTCCTTATGTTTATAACTTTTAAAAAGCTATCAAATTACAGTTATAAATGAAACACCAACAAAACCAGTAAAGTTAATAAAATCCAAATAACATCAGTACTTAATGTGACAGGGAATATTTGGATGAAATAAAATCACCTGCAACATGAATGTGGTCATGACAGGTACAGGGTAAATTCTTTTGCACTGGGCATCCTGCACCACCATTTGCTGAGCTAGTCTTGATTCTCTCCCAATTTTGCTTTTTCTTGGTTTCTTCATTCCACGGCGTGTCATGTGGCTGTCAGTTGGTACTGATGCATTGTTTTCACATTGCTTGCTTCTGTTAATGTTTTATTAGATCATGACAACTGGCACTTTGATACCAAAAAGAGCAAAAAGGAAGGTATGTTATGAGAGGATTATGCAGATGATCTAGAACTGTATTGTCCAACACGGCAGCCATTAGCCATATGTGGCTACTGAGCCCTTGAAATGTGGCTCGTCCAAACTGAGCTGTGTGTAGATGTAAATACATTCATATCATGTTTTGCAAAAAAAGTAAAATATCTTATTAAAAATGTTTAAATTGATTCCATGTTAAAATCACATTATTTTGGATACATCAGGCTAAATAAAATATATTATCGATTAATTTCACTCGGTTTTTTAATTTTTGCTTTAAATATCTATCTATCTATATCTATCTATCTATCTTTATATATATTAGAAAATTTAAAATTACTTAGTTTAAAATTACTTAGTTTAAAATTTAAAATTACTTATTTTAACTCAAACTCTGTTTCTATTAGACTGCACCTTTCTAGAATAATTGTGTGTGTGTGCGTGTGTGTGTGTGTGTGAAAGAGAGAATGTGTACAACAAACTGAAAATACCATATAAAAACTCTCATAGGGACCTCCCTGGTGGCGCAGTGGTTAAGAATCTGCCTGCCAATGCTGGGGACATGGGTTCGAGCCCTGGTCCGGGAAGATCCCACATGCTGTGGAGCAACTAAGCCCGTGTGCCACAACTACTAAGCCCACGTGCCACAACTACTGCAGCCCCCGTGCCTAGAGCCTGTGCTCTGCAACAAAGAGAAGCCACTGCAATGAGAAGCCCACACACCGCAACAAAGAGTAGCCCCTGTTCGCTGCAATTAGAGAAAGCCCGCGCACAGCAACGAAGACTCAATGCAGCCAAAAAATAAACAAATTAATTAATTAATTAAAATTCTCATAGAAAGCACGTGGGTAATGAAGAGGTTTCCAGTTTAAACCACTGCTCTATCATTTAATGGCTGCATTCTTTCTCAGAAGCCAAGGTTACAGAACTGGCATAGGACTTTCCTTGTGGCTCTCACTCTAGTAGCCTCGTGATATAATATCTCTGTTGTTTTCCCACATGACTTCCTTATTAAAATATTTTGGGGAAGGATCCAGGCACTTCCATCCCTTCCAGAAAATACATACTGCCTTACCTGGTCATTTTACTGCCATTTGACCAAAGATTGTTCCCCATTGAGGAAATATGAGGTAGGTTAAAAACAACAACAAAAAGTGAGAATGTACTCCCTGGGCAAGCAGATGCAACTACTTCCTAAGCTACACAAGAACTGCTGAAATTCAGGGACTGCATCTGTTTAAAAAAATTGGTCTAAAATAATACGTAGCCCGGAATTCCCTGGCAGTCCAGTGGTTAAGAATCTGTGCTTTCACTGCCGAGGGCCCTGGTTCAATCCCTGGTCGGGGAACTAAGATCCCACGAGCCACGCAGTGCCACCAAAAAATGAATAAATAAATAAAATAATACTTAGCCAAATATTCAGTTGCATTACTTAGCAAATATTTGCTACATTTCTATTTGCTAAATATCTCATACAAGGCTCCACAATAGGCACAGTTAAAATACAAAGATAAGTAAGTCAGGGATTTGCTTTCAAGAGGCTGGTCATCCAACCAAGGTAATAAAACATGTCAAAATGTCCTCCTTTTTAAATAGCAAACGTTGATTGAGTAAATATATGTTCTAGAACTGTCTAAGGGAGTTCTATACCTTATTTAATCCTCACAACCCTAAGAGATTGCCCGCATTTTACAAATGAGAAAACTGAGGCAAAAAGTTATGAAAATACTCAACGTTATATGGTTATTAAGTAGCACTGGCAGGGTCCAAATACAAATAGTCACCTCCAAAATATGAGCTTTTTAGTCACTATTCTATCTTGCTTCTCTTTTCAAAAAGAAAGAAAGAAATTAATATTAGTATTTGCTTTGAGAGAAAAATTGGAATTAGAAAAATAGAAAAGAATATAAACTCTCAAAGTCCTACCACCTAACAAAACAGCTGTTAAATATGCAAATACTACTCTTTAACTTCAACTATAATTATATTACAAGAAAGATATATCAATAGATACAGGGCTACAAGAGTTCAGAGGTAGGAAAGAGGATTTCCTGCTGGATCTTGAAGGACAAGGTAAGATGTGGATGTTGAGGCATTCCAGGCAAAAAGAACTGCAAGCACAGGAGCATGGACTCAAAGAGGCCCAGGACTTATTGGAGAAACAGCAAGAAGTTGTTTGGGTGGAAAACCACCTTAAGCAATGAAGCTAGAAAACTAGAAAACTAAAGGCCAAGTCATAAAAAGCCTAGAATTCCTCTACCTTTCATCTTATCAGTACTGGTAATACCGCACTAATTACTGTTTATTCCTGTGTCAGTCTCCTCTGTTAGTCTGGGAATTCCAGTCTATATCACCCTTCATTCATTGAGCATTTATTGGGTGTTAGGCACTGTGCTGAGCACTGGCGATGACAAATAAACAAGTTATGTTTTGCCCCCAAAGGAATTCACAGTCTAGTGGGGAAGAAAACGTAAGATAGTTCTGATGGAAAGATGAACAGTGTGGGCCTGGCTAAAGTAAACTATTATCAACATATCTGGCCATGGTTTCCCCTTCTCTGTGCCCTGCTTGTACCCTATAGAAGCCAGATCACAGGGAGGGACAAAGAGGTTCTTGAAAAATAAAATCAGTGATCAAATCAGGAGTCTAGTGGGATGGGCCAGATAGAAATAAATGGCAAGTAAGATAGTGACTGAAAAATGCCTGTGGGATTTGGAAACTGACACTGGAGAGCCTGGTGAGAGAATTTTCTGTGGGAGGGCAGGCACCCTGCAGAATGTGGACTGACTGGTGTTGAGGAACAAAAGAAATGGTAATGTTGTGGAGATAGTGGATGAAGACTGTTATTGGACCAGGACCCTTTTTCAGATGGTCTTTTGGGGGCCTGAGGTAACTTAAAGGAAGATTAAAATGTATTTGTTTCAAAGGCCAATAAGCACATGAAAAGATTCTCAACATCAGCCAACAGGGAAATGCAAATCAGAATCAAGAGATACCAGTTCACACCCACTAGGATGGCTATAATCAGAAAAATACATAATAGCAAATGCTATCAAGGATGTGGAAATATCAGAACCCTCAGATATTGGCCAGTGGGAATGTAAAATGGTGCAGCCAATTAGGAAAACAATCTGTCAATTACCCCAAAGTTTAAACATATAGTTACCATATGACCCAGCCACTCCTAGGCATATACCCAAAAGAAAAGAACACATTCATCCACACAAAAACCAGTACAGGAATGTTCGTAGCAACAGTATTCATAACAGCCCAAAGTGGAGACAACCCAAATGTCCATCAACAGATGAATGGATAAACAAAACATGGTATATTCATACAATGGAGTAGTGTTCATCCATAAAAAAGAAGGAAGTACTGATACATGCTACAACATGGATGAATCTGAAAAACATAAGAAGCCAGACACAAAACACTACATATTGTGTGGTTCCATTTAACATGAAATATCCAGATTAGGCAAATTCATATAAAAAGAAGGTACACTAGTTGTTGCTAGGTGTTGGGAGGAGGGAGGCATGGGGTCTGCTAATGGGTACCGGTTTCTTTTTGGGGTGATGGAAAAAAATGTTCTAGAATCAGATAATGGCTATTGTTGCACAACTCTGAACACACACACACACATACACACAAACACAGGAGAGTACTTTTTAAAAGGGTGAATCTTATGCTACGTTAGAGTTAGAGCTCAACTTAAAAATCAAATTAAAATTAAAAAAAAATTTGGGTAATTCCCTTGTCGGCCAGTGGTTAAGACTCGGCCATTTCACTGCCGTGGGCCTGGATTCCATCCCTTGTTGGGGAACTAAGATTCCGCAAGTAGCACAGCACGGCGGAAAAGAAAAAATTAAAAAAATTTTTGCCCTCACAGAGGCCCCTTGACACCTAGTGAGATGGAACACGCAAGACATTAGCAACAATTCCAACCAAGCACAGGCTCAGCCGCTCTTCAGTCCGAAGACCGCAATTCCACCACGCCTCCGGCAGCGGAAGTCCCGGCCTAGAGGCTGCTGATTGGCTGAGGCGGAGGAGCGGGCGGTGCGAAAAGCGGCCTCTCGAGACCCTCTCAGCGGGGAGGAGCAGAACGAAGCCTTAGCTCGCGAGATTTTGCTGGTTCCGCATTTTGGGTCTGTAAGGTGGGGGAGGGGGAGAGGCGGGTGCAGTTGCTTTCACCTGCTTGCCCAGCTCGATCCCGGCCCGGAGCAGCGGCGGCGCGGGCTTCCGCTGTCCGCTGGCTGAGGACCTTCAGCTCCCCCTTGGTCCCGCGCGGGCTCCGAATCCTGTCCGCGGCAGGGGCCAGCGGCCCCTCCCCTCCCCTCCGAGGATAGAAGATGAGCTTCCTCTTGTGAGTGTGGCCCGGTCGAGGGCTCCAGGACTGAGGGCCGAGGCCCGGGAGGGGCGGACGGACGCCTGAGGCGAGGGCGGGTCCCCGGGGCCGGGGTCGGGTGCCCGGCGCTTGCTTTGCCCACGCTCTGGGTCGCGGGGGAGGCTTGGATGTGGGCAGAAGCAGAGGGAGATGAAGGTCGAGGCAAAGGAAGCGGAGCGAGAAGGTTGGGGAGTAGAAAGGCCCTGAGGCCGGTAGTGCCTCCAGACTTTTCCGCCCGAGGGCACCTGAGGGCAGAGGGACGATCTGGGGGGGTCTCAATTTGTCTTGAGTCTCGAGCCTTTTAGTAACGATGCATGCTGACTTAGATTTTTACTCCACCGTACGTCCAGCTTTATTATCGTCAGTATTAAATTACCCCCGCGGAAAAATGCCGCCCCAGGAAAATGTGGGAGTGCCGCTGAAGTTAAGCTGCGGGCCTTGCATCCGATTCTGATTCAGCCCACTTTGTGAATTTGTATAATTAACTAACTTCTTTTTAACTCAGTAGAATCCTATTTTAGAGATAACGTCTGGGCCCAAAGGAGCCTTCAATGGGAAAGTTTGTAAATTCTCTGATGATTCTTAATCGCATTAAGGTTTGAGAAGCATTGCTCTAGCACCTTATTTTTCTCAGGTGGCTCTCTTTACCTAGCATGTTGCTTAAATATGTACTGTATGAGCGAATAAATAATCCATTTTCAGTTATGGGCATCACCCACATACTTGACATCTAAAATAGTGTTTCATAACCAGAGTTTACCCCGTTTCTTATTGTGAGAAGTTTGGATTCTTTCTAGTATTTTGCTATTATAAAATAGGACTACTGAGACTATCTTAGTCTAAATCGCTTTTCCCCTCCTTTGGATTATTTTTTTAAGCGTATAGTCTTCAGAGTATGATTAGCATTTAAAAAATCTTTATGATTTATATTTTAATTGCAAATTTCCATATTACTAGAAACCACCACTACCCTCCCCCCACCCCCCAGTCTTTTTTTCTGTTTTGTGGATGCATAGTTCTTATTTGCTTTTTGGACCTAAATGTGAGGCTCTTTATTTCTTTTAAACTTTGTTTTGTTGATGGACATTTGAGTTTCTGCTTTTGGTTATTATGAATAATACTGCTATAAACTTGGATGTACGTGTGTGTTCCTTTCTCTTGGGAATTGCCTGGTTATATGGTAACTATGTTTAACCTTTTGAGGAACTGCCAGACTTTTTCAAAGCACTGCACCATTTTGCCTTCCCATCAGCACTGTATGAGTTTCAATTTCCCCACACCCTCCCTAGCACTTGTTAATTGCATTTTTGATTATAGCCATCCTAAGTGGACGTGAAATGGTATCTCATTGTGATTTTAATTGGCATTTCCTTAATGACTAATGATGTTGAGCATCTTTTTGCGTGCTTATTGGCCATTTATGTATCTTCTTTGGAGTAATGTCTATTCAGATCCTTTGACCATTTTTTAAATGGGGTTGTCTTTTTGGTTTTAAGTTGTAAAAATTCTTTATCCTGGATACAAGTCCCTTATCACATCTATGATTTGCAATATTTTCTCCTACTTTGTGGATTCTTTTCACTGTCTTGATGGTGCCATTTGAAGCACGAAAGTCTTAATTTAGATGAAGATCTTACTGAACCTTGAGACATCATTTCTTGCTAAGTACGGAAAATATTTAGCTACCTGTCATTCACAGCTTGTTTCTATTGAAAGGGCCATTCCCTCTAATTTAGTACTTCCTTATTAACTTTAGCTCTTTATCATGTTAAACACAAACTGTCCATATTTGATTTTTATTGTTTTCATAACTCCTTTTTACTTCATAATCAGTCTTATTTAAAATTCAAATTACCCAGGTAAAGTGAAAGTCCTCAGTTTTATTCCCTTCCCCTTCCTAGAAGTAATCACCACGATCAGTTTGATGGGTGACACTTTCTATGCATTTACAAAATGGGCTTCTGCTGTACATTTCATTCTGTAATATGTTTAAGCATGTATTGAGATCTATCGGTGTGAATACAAGTACCTCTATCTTGTTATTCTTAACTACTGTATGGTATTCCATGATATAGATGTATCATAGTTATTCATTCCTCTACCAGTAAGCTCTAGGATCATTTCCAGGTTTTTCGCTATTAAAAATAATCTTGGGAAACACATCCTTATCCATATCGAGGAGAGACACCTAGAAGTAGAAGGGATGGATTGAGAAGCATTTCAGTGTTAATAGATATTGCCGTGTTGCCCTCTTAAAATGTTAATGCACTTTGACCATTAGTGAATTAAAGTACTAATTTCGCTCTACCCTATCCCACACTTAATGTAATTGTTCTGATTTCTGACAGGTTAAGGAAAAATAAATCTAATTTTAATTGAACAGCTTTTCATATGTTCATTTGTCATTCTGTTTTTCTTTCTGAATTGTGTATTCATCTCCTTAGCCCATTTTTCTAAAGCATTCTTTGCCTTTTTCTTAACAGATTATAAAAGCCCTTTATAATTTAGTTAATATTTTTAATATATGTTGCAAGTACTTTTTTTGGCTACTTGTCTCCTTGTTCTGAATTACTGAAGTTTTAATTGTTACCGTTAGAAAGCTGTCCATTTTTTCTGGGCTTTGTGTCATGTTAGGAAGACCTTCCTTATGAATGGTGTGAGTTAGGAATAAAAACTTGTTTTTCCCCCCCCAAAACCAGTTGTCTCATTTATTTTCTGTGCTATAAACTCTAAAATGTTAGTGCTACTTCTCTGGTTTGCTTTGATGGCATCACAAATATTTTGATACAGAAAAGTGGATTTTTGAGCTATACGAACCTTAAAGCTAACACCCTCACAGCACTATTAGGTGAAAATTGAGGCCAAAGGAGGTTAGGTTTCTCAGGCAGTCACAGAGTTAGTGGCAGATCAAGAACTAGAATCCAGGTTTTTTCTTCTTTTGGTTAAGGTGCCCTTTCTGTTACACCAGACTGCTTCATGAGGCATAGCAAAATTGCCTTCTGTGTGAAATTGTGCTGCTAATCCTGTTTCTATGTAGGGGAAAAAATATAACTCTTTCTTTTATTGTGTTTATTCTCTCCTCCCCTACCCCCCATCTTGGCACTTTTCAGGGAATATTTTTAAATTTCAAAACAATTTATATGCCTAAAATTGTCATTCTGCTTCCGGTCCTAAAAATTGATGTACTTTTACTTTTAACCTAACAGTAGTAGCCGCTCTTCTAAAACATTCAAACCAAAGAAGAATATCCCTGAAGGATCTCATCAGTATGAACTCTTAAAACATGCAGAAGCAACTCTAGGAAGTGGGAATCTGAGACAAGCTGTTATGTTGCCAGAGGGAGAGGACCTCAATGAATGGATTGCGGTTAACAGTAAGTTCTTAATAACTTTCAACTTTACTGGTTTATAAGAAGATTTTGCTAAAATCTTTTTGTTAATGAACTTTCTTATGGATGTAGCTGTCTTAGTAAAACAGATTATCTGTAAAGAAACATGTAAGTGCAAATACATCCAAAGTGTGTTCTCTTCAGAGTGTACCTGATTGTAGCTTGTGTGGTTAAATAGAGAGAGACCTGAGGAGAAATGAAAAGTACTTTGGGGTTATCTCTGAGGAGAATGGTCTGAATTGCTGAGTAAGGTCAAATGAAAGATTGATAAATACAAAGATTCTACCTGTGGTGGACATGACTTTGTAGGAATCCATCTTCATAGTTGTGCCCCCACTCCCAGCAGCTTTCATCTGCCTGTGTATACAGAAAAGTCAAGTGCAGTTGTTATGGTCAGTCACTTGATTATTGTGAGTTAGGAGTAGTCAGAAGAAAATTGAGAGATTGGGAGAAAACAGAGGGACCCATGAGCTGAAAGTCACTCTGAATTCAAGAAGTAAGGGCATGGCATGGAAGGATATGCTGAGGCTAGAGGTTTGAATATTAGTGTCTATCATTTCTGAGATGAGATCAGTTCTGGATGATAGGGTTTAAGTCTATTAGGAATTTTAGTTGTTCCAGGAATCTTTAAATTTTTTTTTTTTTTTTTTTTTGCCGTACGCAGGCCTCTCACTGTTGTGGCCTCTCCCGTTGCGGAGCACAGGCTCCGGACGCGCAGGCCCAGCGGCCATGGCTCACGGGCCCAGCCGCTCTGCGGCATGTGGGATCTTCCCGGACCGGGGCACGAACCCGTGTCCCCTGCATCGGCAGGCGGACTCTCAACCACTGCGCCACCAGGGAAGCCCTGTACATATGTTTCTTGAATCTCTTAATTCAGAGGTTGCCCTTCATTGCAGTTATTTTTCCTTGCTCTTTTTGTTGTTGTTGAAGAAACCAGTTTGTTTTCTACAGAATGAGTTTTGCTGATAACATCCCCAAGGCGTCCATTATCTTGTTCTTTTATTTCCTGTAAATGTTAAATCTAGAGCAGCGCTGTCCAAGAGAACTTTCTGTGATTAGGCAAATGTTGTATATCTTCACTGTGGCCATTTAGCACTTGAAATGTGGCTACTGTGACTGGAAGTGAATTTTAAATTTAACTTCATTTTAACGTAAATTGCCCTGTGTGTCTAGTGGCTACCATGTTAGAACAGATGTGGAGCTTTGATCAGATTCAGGTTTGATTTTGTTTAACACTACTTCGTAGGTGGTGGTATATACTTCCAACAGTGTAGATATTTCCATAGTGTCTAGTTGTCTTTTTATGTGGTATTCAACTGTTGATAATCATTGCCTTGGTCAGTGTGGTCCAATAGAAATAAATACATTGTGAGCTACAAATGGAATTTAAAATTTTCTAGTAGCCACATTAAGAAAAATTTTATTTTTCTCAACTCATTAAAAAGCCATTATTCATATTACTAAGAGAAAAAAAATCAGGTGTAGAACTATGTAATGTGTTATCTTTTGTGTTAGATGGGATAAAGAAACTTAGGGGGCACGACACAGAAAAAATTAGTATAGTAGTTACCTGTGTGTAGGGGGGAAGTTGGAGTGGTTGGAACTTAGATTTTTCACTGTATATTTTTATCTATCTTTTGGCATGTGAACCATGTGACATATTATCTATTCAGAAAAGACCCCTTTTTTGTAACCTTATTCAAATTATTATCTTTCATTCTTTTTTTTGATTTCTCTTAAATTGAAGTACAGTTGATTTACAGTGTTGTGTTAATTACTGCTATACAGCAAAGTGATTCAGTTATACATATACATACATCTTTTTTTTATGTTCTTTTTCCTTATGGTTTACCATAGGATATTGAATATAGTTCTCTGTGCTATACAGTAGGACCTTGTTTGTCCATTCTATATATAAAAGCTTACATCTGCTAACCGCAGCCCCCCCACTCCATCCCTCCCCCAACCCCTTCCCCCTTGGCAACCACCAGTCTGTTCTCTATGTCCATGATTCTGTTTCTGATTCATAAATAGGTTCATTTGTGTCATATTTTATTTTATTTTTAAATTTTTAAAATTTATTGATTTTAATTATTTATTTTTGGTTGCATTGGGTATTCGGTTGCTGTGTGTGGGCTTTCTCTAGTTGCAGTGAGCGGGGGCTGCTCTACATGCGGTGTGAGGGCTTCTCATCCTGGTGGCTTCTCTTGTTGCAAAGCACAGGCTCTAGGCGTGGGGGCTTCATTAGTTGTGGCACGTGGGCTCAGTAGTTGTGGCTCGTGGGCTCTAGAGCGCAGGCTCAGTAGCTGTGGCTCATGGGCTTAGTTGCTCCGCGGCACGTGGAATCTTCCTGGACCAGGGATCGAACCCATGTCTGCTGCACTGGGCAGGTGGATTCTTAACCATTGCACCACCAGGGAAGCCCCTGTGTCATATTTTAGATTCCACATATAAGTGATGTCATATGGTATTCGTCTTTCTCTTTCTGATTTACTTCACTTAGTATTATAATCTCTAGGTCCAAATGGCATTATTTTGTTCTCTTTTTTTTTGGCTGCACTGTGAGGCATGTGGGATCTCAGTTCCCTGACCAGGGATTGAACCCATGCCCCCTGCATTGAGAGTGTGGAGTCTCAACCACTGGACTGCCAGGGAAGTCCCATATTTCGTTCTTTTTTTATGGCTGAGTAATATTCCATTGTATATATGTACCACATCTTTATCCATTCATCTGTTGATGGACATTTAAGTTGTTTCGATGCCTTGGCTATTGTGAATAGTGCTGCTATGAACATAGGGGTGCATGTATGTTTTTGAATTATAGTTTTGTCCAGTTATACGCCCAGGAGTGGGATTGCTGGATCATGTGGTAACTCTATTTTTAGTTTTCTGAGGAACCTCCATACTGTTTTCCACAGTGCCTGCACCAATTTATTGGTACATTCCCACCAACGGTGTAGGAGGGTTCCCTTTTCTCTACATCCTCTCCAGCATTTGTTATTTGTTGACTTTTTAATGATGGCCATTCTGACTGGTGTGAGGTGGTACCTCATTGTAGTTTTGATATGCATTTCTCTAATAATTAGCAATGTTGAGCATCTTTTCATGTGTCTGTTGGCTATCTGTATATCATCTTTTATTCTGAAGGCATCTGTTGACCTTCAGCTTTCAATTTTTCTTTGAGACTTAATGCTCTAATCAACTGTTCTCAAACCTTTTGGTTCCAGGATCCCTTTATTCTCTTAAAAATTATTGAGAACCTTAAAGGGCTTTTAATTATGTGGGTTATATTTAGTGATACTGTGTTAGAAATTAAAACTGAGCAAGTTTAAATACTTATTTTAAAATACATGTTAACATAAATATATTTTTATGAAAAATGACTATTTTCCAAAATAAATTTTAGTGAGAAGTGTGGCATTGTTTTACAGGTTTGCAAATCTTATTTAATGTCTGACTTAATAGGAGGTTGGCTGGATTCTCATATCTGCTTCTGCATTCAGTCTGTTGTGATGTCATACATTATGGAGCCTCTGGACAACTCCACTGTGCCTCCTGAGAGAGAGTGAAAATTCAGAGCAATTACAATGTTTCTGACCTCACAGATTCCCCTCTGAAACAGGGGATCTCTGGACTGTATTTTGAGAACAGATCAATAAACCAGCACACCATCTGGGCACACTCTTTGTTTTGAATGAATTGAATGCCTAAGTATTACTTTCTTAGAAACATGACTAATTTAAGAGGAAGGTTTATAAGTGAGGGAGTTTTGTATAAAATTCCTTTTGACATGGTGGAATATTGATTTGTTTTCTAAGAAACTTGGAAAAGCCCTAGTTGATTTTTTAGGTAGTCTTTTAGATGGGGAACTAAGACACTTTTTAAAAAGCTTGCCAAGGCTTATGTGGTTCTCTTTGCACAGAGTAATATGTTTCACTCAGTTAAGTTCATTTCTTACCCCCTTCCTCTTCTGTTTTCTTCCAGATCTAGCTGAAGCTCCTTTAGGAAGTACTCCTTGACTATCTCAGCTCCTCGAGATGTTGCCTTTTCTCTGAACTCTTCTAGCACTTATTGTTGGCCTTTGTATGCTATCTTCTTATATATTGTATTACTCCTCTCTTTTAATTTTGTCCCTTTTGTTAGCTGGAGACTCTAGGGGAAGGGGCATTATCTCCTGTCTTTTTTATGTCCTCAATATGCACTAGGTCTCAATTTTTTATGATGAACTAGATTTTTTAAATGCCCGACACAGCTGATACACCTCCCTCCCAGTATATTCTGCAACGATTTTTTTCTCTTTCCCAACACAAATGATATTGTCTGGTCCAGATTGGTAAGAAGCTATGGATTTTTTCATTTGCTTGTATATGATCAAATTGTATATTCTAATGTAATAATCACCATTACGTTAGAATTATCCCTAATATTTTATTTTCCTGCTTACAGGCTGTTTAAAAGCTTAGTATATTAAAAGTTAATGTATATTAAAAGTTAACTTTAAAAAAAAAAAAAAGTTAACTTTACTTAGGTGTAACAACTTAGAAAGAGAATTTATGTGCCCCTGGATTGTTGAATCTCCTGAGGATTCTTGGCTGAATCCTCCGACTGAGAGGTCTGATGTTTTGTTGTGTTTACACAGACATTTTAACACAGTTTTGCTATTATCTTTCCAGCTGTGGATTTCTTCAACCAGATCAACATGTTATATGGAACTATCACAGAATTCTGCACTGAAGCAAGCTGTCCAGTCATGTCTGCAGGTCCAAGGTACATATACTGGCTATTATATAGGTATTTGAATTATTACCAAATAAAGCTAATCACCAATTGATATAAATTAAATAATAAAGACTTGTTTTTCTTACCCATTTGCTTGTGAAAACAAAAAGTTTACCTATAAGCTTTTAGTTATTAAATAGTTCGGTATGTGGTACCCAGTATTTTGATTTTTTATAATTGCATTATATTAAGTATGAATATTCAGTAGTAGGATTGAAAGTAAAGAAATTTGAGTTAGATTTATCTTGCTTTTACAAAAGTTATTTTTTTCAATTTTATTAATATTTATGGTTCTGTTTCTGGATTTTAAATTAATTTCTTGGAATAGTTTTTAGTTGACCCTTTAATATTTGATTTTTTTGTTGTTGTGCTTTTTACTGTTAGTTACCTCCAAATTGTGCTGCTTTAGTTATCTGGCTTAAAAATGCTAGATTAAAATTTTTTTGACTATCATAAATTTCTAGAAATGTTGAGAAAGAGATGGAACTCTTTATCACCCATAAAGTTAAGATGTGATGGAATTAACATTTTAGTGTGTCCTTCCGGCCTTTTTTCCTATAACAAATGATTGATTTTATGTGATGACAGATGGTAGCAAGATATTTACCTCTTGGGAAAAAATAGTCCTTTCTGAATTTGCTATAGATGTAAAGGAAAAAAAGGAAGGGCCCCAATGAATTTGAGTCCTATTTTTTTTTTTTTTTTTTGAGTCCTATTTTTATTATGTTATTTTAGGAGAGATATTTTTTATTTTGTGAAGTGTTAAGTTTTATTCCTCAAACTATCTTTGGCTTAAATGCTTCACACAGTGAAGTTTTGATTAAGTCTTATTAATCATTCTAGCTCAGCAAAGGTGAGGTAGAAAAAGACGCATGCCTAAGATTGTTTCTTTAAAACCCTCTCCAAGAAACAGGGTTTTATAATCTTGGCTCTGTTGATGATTACTTAATGGCCAACAAGCTCAGAATGTGGTGGATCCATCAGCACCTTACCCAGTCCTCAGCACCCTCTGTCTAACAGACAGGAATGCAGTTCCTTTGTTTTTCTCAGGGCTGTGTTGTAAAACAGATTCTGGCACAGCCAGCTGCCACACTGGCTTCCTTTTCTTTTCCATTTATTACCATCACATTTCAGAATACAGTGTAACTATGGTCGGCCCTCCGTATCCATGGTTCTCTGCATCTACAGATTCAACCAACCGTGGATCTTGTAGTATTTACTATTGAAAAATATCTGTTTGTAAGTGGACCTTGTGTGGTTCAAACCCACATTGTTCAAGCGTCAACTGTACTTCTACAGGGAACTCTCAAGTAATCTTCAGTAGAACTTTAGGTAATTTACTAAAAATATATACTATACTATACTATAGTACTATATATATAACTTCTGTTGACAAACTGTGAACCTACTTTGATTACAAGTTGCAACATGTTTTTGAAAACTTTATCACTAAAACTTTTTTCTCTCCAGATATGAATATCATTGGGCAGATGGTACTAATATTAAAAAGCCAATCAAATGTTCTGCACCAAAATACATTGACTATTTGATGACTTGGGTTCAGGATCAACTTGATGATGAAACTCTTTTTCCTTCTAAAATTGGTGAGTTAATGTTGTAGAACTAATTTTCTTTTTAAAAGATAAGTGTGTTATTGTCTTTTTAATGCTCTGTTACTATAAAAAAATGTAATAAAGACTGCCAAATTCCTCTCCAAAAAGTTTGTGAATGTATACTCCTTCTAGCCATGTTTGTGTCTGCCTGTGTTTCTTCATCAGTACTAGTTGTTACTCAGTTTTTCATCTTTTCTAATATGGGTAAATAAATTTCTAGTATAATGTACATTCTAAAAAATATCAATAACATTGAGCATTTTTTGGTTTATTGATCCTTGTGTGTTTTCTGTTTATATCCTTTTTCTATTTCTTTATGTTAAGGTTATTAGCTCTTTGTCATGCATGTTGTGTGTATTTTTTCCCTGGGTTGCCGTATTGTCTTGTTTATGAGGTTTTTTTCTATGTATAATGTTCTTATTTTGACCTATTAATCTTTCCCTTTATGATGTCTGGATTTTAATACAATGATTAGAAGGGATTTTCCTACTTACAGATTATAAAATATTTGTCCATGCTTTTATTTAGTACTTTTGTGGTTTTGTTTTTGCATTTTATTTTAATCTTTGTTCTGTCAGGAATTTTTTCTCAGTGCTCCCTTTACTTTTTTCCAACTATAAATGCTAGTTTGTCCAGTACCATTTATCGAATACATGTGTCTTTTATCCCCTCATTATCATATGTGTACACCAAATTGACATATATCTTGGAGTCTTTTAATCTCTTTATCTATTGTTTTAGAAATTCCACACTGTTTTAATTACCATGGCTATGTATCTTTGAACATCTTGTAGGGCTAGTCTCTCTTCCTTGCTCTTCTTTTTCAGAATACTTACAGCTATTCTGGAAAATTTGTTCTTCCAAAGAATTTAGAAACATTTTGCAAGGTAAAAAAATAAAAACTGAGATTTTTATTATGATTTCATTCAATTTGTAGATTAATGTAGGGATTCTCGTTCTCTTGACAATACTGAGTCTTCCTATCCAAGAACAATTCATATTCATTTATTCATGTCTTTTAATTATTTCTTATTTCCTCGTGTAAGATTGTGTATTTTACTTTATGCTAGTCCTTCAGGTTTCTTAAGTTTATTCCTAGGCACTTAATGTTTTTATTGATAATCTGGTTTCTAACTGGTTATTGTTTAGTATATAGGAAAACTATTCTGATTGTTTCTTTTGGATTGGTTTTCTTGAGTTTTTAAAGTATATAGTTACATCATACTAAGATAATATTAATTTCACCTCTTCTTTTCTGATAAATATACTGCTTGTGTAACTCTTATCTAATTGCAATAACTAGTACTTCCAGAGCAGTACTGATTAATGGTGATGATGGCAAACATCCTTTTCTTGTATACTTTTATGTGAGTGCTTCTAGTATTTCAGCATTAAGTAGGAATCTTGCTTTTGGTTAGAGGTATGTGAATTTTTAAAAATCAAGTTGGTTATAGGGTTTTATCAGATACTCTTCTAGTATCTGTTGTTGATCATAAGGTTTTCTCCATTTTTTTTTAATGTTCCGCTGCAAGAGTATTTTTTTTATTTCTGCTATTTTGATTAAGATTTTGGCATTGGTATTCATGGATGTGATTGGTCCTTGTCACTTTCAGTATAAGGGTATCTTATGAACAACATATTGTTGGATTCTGTCTTGTCTGTTCGGGCTGTTATAACAAAAAATACTGGAGACTGGAGGGCTTATAAGCAATAGAGATGTATTTCTCACAGTTCTGAAGTCTGCAAGTCCAAGATCAGGAGCCAGCATGGTCAGGTTCTGTCATAAGTCCTCTTCCTGGTTTACAGATAGCAAAAAGCAGTGTTTTTGTTGTAGCCGCACATGGCAGAGAGGGAAATCATCTTTGTTGAGTTTTTTCTTATAAGGGCACTAATCCTATTGATGAGGGCAGATGCCCTATGACCTAATCACCCCCAAAGGCCCCACCTCTTAGTACCATCATCTAGGGGGTTAGAATTTCAACATGATTTTGAGGGAGACACAAACATTCAGAACATAGCAGATTCCTTTTTGAAGTCTAATCAGAGGCTCTTTCAGGAGAAAAATTTATATCATGTTGTTTGGTCTGTTTGTTTTTGGTCAACTTTTCCTTTCTATAAAACCTTTTGTTTCCTTTCTCATAGATCCTTTATTGTGTATAGGGTGTGCCTGAATGTTAAATTCAGCTTGGAAAGTGCTGCTTAGATTAAAACAAATCACTTGTATATTTCTTTATTAAAGTCTCCCTCTTATGGAGGTAAAGAATACTTTTGTCATTATTCTCTTTCCTCGGCTTCCCAATTCTTCACTATTTTATCCTAATGTTCTGGAATTCTTTCCCCCTTCATTAGGCTATTATCCAGAGCTTACTTATGCTAATTATTTATTCTTATTAGACAAAACTGTCTATTATTCATTTTTAAACAAATATATCCAACTTATTAATGTTTTTTTCTTTGTTTTTTTTTAATTCTCTTTTTAAAATTCTTAATGTTCTTTTTAATAGCATGGGGCCCATTTGCGAATTCTGAGAGAAAAAGGATTTGACTTAAATCCATCTTTTCAGTACATGAATATAAGACCAAGTCCAGAAAAAACATGTCCATAAGCCCCAGAATAATGTGTGAAAAGGCAAGTTGTTACCAAGACTAAGGGTGGGGGGTGGGGACACACACACACACACACACACACACACAAATCAGCTAACAAGAGCAAACTATACTAAATTTCAAGCTATTAAGGACTGGTTGAGAAATAAAGAATACAAAATGCAGGGAAGGAGAAAGTGACAGCCTTTGTTTTCTGAAAGATTAGAGAAAAGAATATGTTCAAGAGTAGTGTAGTGGAACAGACCTTTAAGGCCAACTAATCTAGGTTATTTTGGAAGCAGATGCCTTCTTATGTGTTTGTTAGCTACACACAGTGCCAGTTGTATTGTCTTTCTCCTGTCCCTGTTTTCTAAGAAACATTGGTCTTGTCAACCAAAATTCTCAGGAATGCAACCAGTCACATCCCCACCTGCAGTGCTTGGAGAGAGATGACTAAGTCCTCTCCCAGTTCTTTTCTAAGGAGGTGTTTATATTCTTTGAAAACTAGGGAGGTGCCATTCCTCCCCTTTACAGAAAGTATTATTCCCCTTCTTAGACTATAGGAAAATGAAAATAGCACTTTAAAAAATTAAATAAAAAGTTGAGGACTCCTAGTTTAAGAAGGAAAACTGGCTTTTCAGAGTACTTCAGAAGAGGAAATACTTTTTTTTTTTTTTTTGCGGTACGCGGGCCTCTCACTGTCGTGGCCTCTCCCGTTGCGGAGCACAGGCTCCAGACGCGCAGGCTCAGCGGCCATGGCTCACGGGCCCAGCTGCTCCGCGGCATGTGGGATCTTCCTGGACCGGGGCACGAACCCGTGTCCCCTGCATCGGCAGGCGGACTCTAAACCACTGCGCCACCAGGGAAGCCCCGAGGAAATACTTTTTATTTGTAGACAGTAGATAATAATGACTCAAAGTGTGCCTTTCTTTTTTTTTTTGCTCGGGAGAGTTTCCAGTCCTGGTTGAGTGTGTATGTGTTTGTGTAAAAAAATTTTTTTAGAGTTAAAAATTGCAAAAAGTAAAAATTTTCTATTTATAGTCAAAAATACTTATTCTCCAGGACTTTCCTTGTGGTCCAGTGGTTAAGACTCCGTGCTTCCAGTGCAGGGGGCGTGGGTTCAATCCCTGGTTGGGGAACTAAGATCCCAACATGCCACGACGTGCAGCCAAAAAGAAGAAAAAACTGGTTGCATTTAATTTTAGGAAGAAACTCTCCTGTATTAAACAACTAAAATTGTTTTTGATTCCTCATCATCTTGCATAACTTGATACCTGTGTCTACTATTCTGAGGCAGTCAGGAAAAGTGTGGTATGTGAGGATACCTCATATACTTAGGTTTGGGGGGGGGTTTCCCTTGCCTTTTAAAAAAAATGGAAATAGGCTTGTATTTGTGAATTTGTGTATTGGAGTTGCTCATTTCAGCATCTAAACTTTTCTGCTATTTTTCTTGAATTGATAAAAGACTGATTGATACATACCTATATTACAGGTGTCCCATTTCCTAAAAACTTTATGTCTGTGGCAAAGACCATTCTAAAGCGTCTGTTCAGGGTTTATGCCCATATTTATCACCAGCACTTTGATTCTGTGATGCAGCTGCAGGAGGAGGCCCACCTCAACACCTCCTTTAAGCACTTTATTTTCTTTGTTCAGGTAAGTTGAACTGCGTTGACTTTTGTGTCCTTTGACCTGGACATATCCGGATTGGTAGTTTATATAGAGTAATTTTTAGAGTCTTATTTATAGATGTAGAGCTAAGCATGCAGGGTTCTCGTGTTTTGTTCCCTTTTCCATGTTTATTTCTTTGATGTGCGTAGCAGCATAGAAACCATTACCCCCATTTTGGACCTTTTGCCTCTGGAGAGACCTGCCCCAGGTCTCTGGTTAAGATATGACAAGAAGCACCAAACACTCAAGAAAGCTTGTCCATTCCCTCCTGTTCCATCGCCACCGCTGGGTAAAGGGATGCCATGGGAAAACATCTATGGTTGGGTTGTTTCATGAGATGTCTATGCCTAAAAGAGAAACTTTTGGAAGAACTCATTAGCTACTATCTTGGGTTAAGTTTCCAGAAGTCCACTTCAGGCCAAATCTTACAAAGCCAGCAGCTAGAAACTTCAAAAAGAACCACCCTCTTCAGAGGTGTGGCCTATTTCCTTATGGGCCCTTAGTTGGAATTAGAACGTTTTAAAGTCAAAATAATTCACACTGTTTGAAAAAGATATCAAAGAATAGGGACTCGTTAGCCTAACTTTCGAGATATATAATTCTATATGTAAAATATAACTATGTCTCTCTAGATATTTTGGAGGGAAAGCAGGTAGTTTTATAGTAGATATTGTATGTCACAATTCTATGTACCACACAAAGGAGAATGTACTGTGCTCTCTTCTTTGTTTTCCTTCTGAGATTATTGCATGGCATAGATAGAGTGTAGATATAGATATACGAAAGTAAAAGGTCTGCTGCCCCAGATGAGGCCACTATCAATGGTTCAGTGTATAGTTTTCAGATAATTTCTGTGTAAATGCAAACATTTTACGATTTTGATTTTACACAGGATCATGCTAATATGTACGGTTGCTTACTTATTAAGTCCCCTGTATTTTAAAACAGGGAGTAAAAATGACCCCATTTTAAAATGTTCATAGAGATTATTTCATCACTCTTTTGGATTTCAGAAAGCTAGGGTTGGGAAGCCCTTCTCAATGACATTTATAGAGTTTTAATTTTAGATCTGTTTTTAACTTTTATTTTTCTTCTTTATTTTAGGAGTTTAATCTGATTGATAGGCGTGAGTTGGCACCTCTTCAGGAATTAATTGAGAAGCTTGGATCGAAAGACAGATAAATTTTTCTTCTAGAACAGTTACCCTCTTGCTTCATCTACTGCTAGAGCTATCTTGTTGCTTTCTCTTATAGACTAGTGATACAAACTTTAAGAAAACAAGATAAAAAGACACCTATTGTCTGTGTCTACTGATAAAATTGTCCCAAAGGTAGGTTGGCCTAATACCTTCAGAGTGAGAAATTCAGGACACAGCTGAATCTGAGGCACTGTGTGACCACTGCTGTTACTGCCATAGAGCCATACTTGGTTGTAGAATGTGAGGACTAACCTGTAGTTTATTAGTTTACTTACTCTTTTACTGAAGAAGATGATCGACTCTGTTTCAGGTGACAGCACGATGGATATTAAGAATTTCCAATAATTTATTAACAGGTTTCCAGAACAAATTTCCTAATAATGCAATCACAGATCAGTTTTATTCTGCTTTTATTTTACAAATAGAAGAGGTGTTCTAAAATTTCCTTAAGATATAGAACATTTGTGTCACTTTGGATAACCTTGTAGTTTGAAGTTTGTATGCTAGTGTTTTTATAGGTAAGATTATATATATGTATATTTTTTCAAAATCCATGATTGCAGTTTAAATCATCATATGACATGTGGTATGGGAGTAACCAAAGTCATTTCTAAAAGGACTTTATTTTTTAATCTTTATTTGGGATTTTATTCACATAAACCTATCTAAATTTTTAGTGTGTGTGTATCAAATAATTTTTTTAAGGCATCTAAGGATCGTCTTGCAGATTTTTATTTTGAAATGCTTCATTCAGATTAATTTTAATATGTAGGTTTTGGCTGAGAAAAGAAAAACTTCCAAAAAATTATGACAAATTTGGGTCTCATAAACCATTATTTTCATTCATGTTTGTTTCAGAGGCCTTAAAATTTGGATAGGAGAATGGAAGAAAGTACTCAGAGTACTTGACTATTTTATTTTGAGTTTTCCTTTAAAAAGAAACTACTTTTATACGTTTTTATTGTGACTTGAGACTTAGTTAAGTGTAGTGTAGAAATGCACGAACCTTATCCCAATAAGGATAAAACGTAAGGAAAACCACAATAAAAAACCTTGAAGGTGTACACATTTTATAACCCAGCTAAAAGTTTGATGTGCTGCCTGTTCTTTAATGTGTGTGTGTGTTGGGCGAGGGGGGGTAATATGTTTAAAGGAGACAAAATGGGATAAGTTAAAAAAAAAAAAAAAGAAAACTTCATCTGTTAATAGTCAAAGGATGGATTGGGATTTTATTCTGTTTTGTTTCTTTATTAAAACTTGAAATTATTCTATTTCTATTGGGATAAAAAGAATCTTTAAGGAAGAAAAGATCTAATTTTCTTTAGGTTTCTAAGATTTAGACTGTTTAAAATGTAATGAGGCACACATATTACTAAAGACTTGCCAGACTGGCAACACTTTAATTTCATCAATGTTCTTCGTTTCAGAGCTATGATTTTTTTTTGCAAAGTACTCACCATCTTCCATCTTGATACCTTTGGTTAAGGTTAAATTTGATAGGGTTTTATTTTTATTATTCCACTAGAATGTAAAGAAAAGAATTGCTTAGAAACTCCATTTTTGTAATAATCCAATTTCAATAAATTCTTAAATATATGTAGAATTTTAAAGGAAACAAAACATTTTATCTGATTTAGGCTGAAACCGTACATCGTTGTTTTGGGAAATAAAGAGTAGAAAAATCCCTTATGAAAAAAAAGAGAAAAGCCCTCTATGAAACATTCCATAATCCATGTTTTAAGAATATCCAAAGTCCCTGTCACGCATTCTGTATGTTTATGTTGATCATTTCCAAACAAGAAAGACGGTTTTTACATGCCACCTAGAATGTTACTGACTCTTGACTTTGAACATTGTTGGCTTTAAGTATGCAAGGAATGAAATATTTCTCACCTAGGATTGTACTTTCATCATTTCTAATATTTCACATATCATCAAACAAAAGGATTCTCACTTTTCTCCATTTATTTTCAGTGGTAGAAATCTTCCCTCTCTTCATGACTCAGCCCAAAAACTAACTAAAGATGGCCACATTTAGGACAGTAGTAGAGGCAGCTTAATAATGGGACATAAATTTTAAAATTTGTTGGTAATTTGGGAATTCAGGTAATTCAGAATGTCCTTTTTTTTAAAAAAAAATAAAAACATTACTAGGTTCCCAAGCTAATCTGGCTTAACCAACAATGCATCTAAACATTGGGGTTAACATTATTTGTTTACATACAAGGCCAGGGAGTTGAGAACAGGAGAGTTGGAGGAAGGGGAGAGAATAGGGAGAGGATGACACCTTTCTGACTTGGCTGGAGGGCCAACCTTTGATTAAAGTTGGAAGAAATCAGTCTCTCTTTGACTCCTCTCAATCTTGATTTATCTCCCTGAGTAACACTCATTCGCCTGGCTCCTCCTAATCAGAAGTCATCTCTCAGTGTCTGATCACTGCCCTTCACACCTGACTAAAATCATGGGTTGGACAGTACTTGCTAAATTATGCAGTTAATCCTATGGTGCTTTAATTTCCAGGCCTTTAAAAAAAACTTCTGGCCTGGAAAGTTTTTTTTAAAGGCCTGGAAATTAAAGCACCATAGGATTAACTGCATAATTTAGCAAGTACTGTCCAACCCATGATTTTAGTGCAGGTTTTTGTTTAAATAGTGCAACTTCCTTGTACTACAGTTTTTGTATTGACAGCCAGATGTATCCTTTATTCTCCAAACTGTGAATAAAGTGATTTTTAGTGAGCTGCCAGCTAACAAAGTATTTCCTTTCATCTTAGACTTGTAGATCCCTAGCTCATGTAGCTGCTTGAGAAATGCACATCTGTATTCATGATTACATTGATAACAGCAAGAGGAAGGTTTTTCTAGTAATGCAAGAGGAACAATTCTGGTGGTGATTTTAATTTTTCAAATATTGTTGAGGTTTCTTGATTATACTCTTGGCCTCCTCTCTGAGCAGTGAGGTCACATTAGAAGTGGAGAAGCTTCTAAACATAACATCATCACCTTATAAGCATAAATAAATCATTACTGAAGAGTATAAGTCCTAGAAATTTGTTTCTAAGCAACTCCAGTCATGATGCTGTTGTTACCCTTGCCTGGTTGTATGAGGCTGTCTCTCCTGTCTAGAATTCTGGCCTGAAAATACCAGCTGGTACACCAAACTAAGCAGCTTCAACAGGGACATTATTTCCTCCTAATATCAGTTCAGTAACTGGATTTGGTTTTTTACTATTGTACAATTCTGGCAAAGAGGGAAGATAAGTAGTTCCTCAGTGTTCCTTTGTTTTGCATTAGATTTTGATATTTCAGACTGTAAAGGGCTTTGGGGGATGCTATTGATATTACCTGTGATAGCAGTAATTTTATTGAAGCAACTGCATTGAAATTCACTTGGGTTTTCTCTCATTATCAGGTTCTTTTCCAAACAAGTATTCTGTAAATCCAAATGGATTACCAGTGTGCTATAGATTTATTATAGAACAACATTCTATGTTTGGTCTACATTTAAAATAGTTTAAGTTAGTCTTGGTTATCATCTAAAATATTTTTAAATGTTCTTTACATGAAAATTTATTTTGTATTTTTAAACCTTTAGGGGCTTTATCTATTTTTCTAAGTCAGTTAACTGTACTTTTAAAAAAATATATTTTGTATCTACTTTTGTAACTTCATCAGAATAAAATATATTGAAAGAAAGGAAGGACTGATGAAAGTATGTCTCAACACACTTGTTTCTATTTAAATGTGAAACTTGAGATTTTTGCAGGTTCTGTGGAAGGTTACCTTTGCTTATCATTTAGTAGCAAAAATGTTTTCTTAACTCTTAGAAGAAAGGGAAGTTCCTAAATGAACTAAACATCTTGTAATAGCAGGCCCACCCCCAAGGAACAGACTGTGCCTCTGGATGCAGTGGCTAAAACCTGTCCCAGACAAAAAATAAGTTGTCTCCTTCTTACCATGCTAACCAAGCTCTTGACCTTTTTTGTACATTCCTGGTTGTGAGATTGAGAAAAGGGAAGAGGTAAGACTAGACTTACTAATTTTCTGACCTTGAAATTTAGTACTCGGCTTATCCATAAGACACCTCTCCCCACATCAAACACATTTTTCATTATTATAGGAGAAGTATTATTTTTAGAGTTTCAAATGACAGATACCTAATTTTAGGTCCATTCAAAATATCATTGCTAGAATTGTTTCGACCTTTTTTTGAGTAGAGTTAATGAAAACTTAACGAATGTGGCTAAATAATATGGGTTAACACTCATTTTGTATAAAGGTATGGGTAAGCTAGTAATCAAAATTTGGACTTTCTTTTTTGATGGTTATATTTCAGTAAACTTAAAATCTGTTGCAAAAGTGTTAAGTTTGTGAAGGTGTCTAATGGCTAAGTTTGAAAGCTATTTTAAACTTTATAAATGAGTAGAAGAACTCGAATAATATTTGGGAGAGCCAGAGTCTGGCTTTGAAGCTGCACAGCCAGAAACAGTGTCCAAACCATGCTTTGAGCCTTCTTTAGCAAATACCCCAGTGCTGTTGAGGTAGTTTTGGACACTGTAGCCTGCATTGTTGTTGCTGACCACTAGATGTCAGTGAGCCTTACCTCCTCCCCAAAGCTAGATGCATCTGCCTTGACCAGAATAAAGGATTTTACCTAGCACCTCCTTCCTTTCGTGTCTCTTCCTAATCAAAAGCTTAAATGGTGGCTCCCATTGGCAGATCCTAGGTCACATAGCTCTCTTCTGGCTGCAAGAGGGGCTAGGAAAAAGTTTCTGGATTTTACTTGGGGTTCAGAGTTCATAGCAAATTGTTGAACAATCCTGGATGGTCCCAAAGCTTGGACAGGCTGCTGTTCTGTGAACTTTTTGCTCCTGTTCTGTGAAAAGATGAGTTTTCACTATAATGTAAGTATACTTACATTATAGTGAAATGTGAGTATACTGTTTAGCTCAGCTGACATTTTTTTATAGCAGATTTGCTAACTGAAGGAAGTAGATTATTGATTCAGATTCTGACCAAACTCTTCGTCTTGTGGCTGACCAGCATTTTGAATATCACTTCCTTAGAGGAATCTACCTGTTTTAGGGGAGACTTCTAGCAGGTTTATCTCATTTAATCCTTACAGCAATCTGTTGAAGGGGTGACAGTTGAGAGGTATGTTAGGAATTTTTCAGTGTTTTTTAGACTATGTCACAAAAGCTCAGACTTCGAATACATAGTGAGGTGGGTCTCCTTCTCTGGCTTGCATTTGTAAAAGTTCTGTGTACTCAAGAGTGCTAGGAGACTCTGTAAAATAAAATGACTGCAATTAAAAAATCATCCCAATGAGGTAAAAAAAAAAAAAGATATATCCAAATAGATCCTACTTAAGGAATTTTCTGCAGTTAGCTCAGATATAAGTATGAAAGCTGGGAGTGATCATGGACTGATACAAGTGAAGAGGAGAGAATCTCAAGTTCAGGGCAAAAAGAGTAAATGCAGAAGGGATAGACCCATTTCTAGAGACTAAAGGCATTATGCTTCTAATCATAAAGTAAAACTGGCCTTTTTAAAAAAAATAATTTTATTTATTTATTCTTGGCTGCATTGGGTCTTCGTTGCTGCATGAGGGCTTTAGTTGCGGTGAGCAGGGGCTACTCTTCGTTGCAGTGTGTGGGCTTCTAATTGCAGTGGCTTCTCTTGTGGCGGAGCACGGGCTCTAGGCGTGCGGGTTTCAGTAGTTATGGCACATGGGCTCAGTAGTTGTGGCGCATGGGCTTAGTTGCTCTGCGGCATGTGGGATCTTCCCGTACCAGGGCTCAAACCCGTGTCCCCTGCATTGGCCACTGCACCACCAGGGAAGTCCCTCACTCTATTTTTTATGCCACCAATCCTCTTCTTTTGCATTTTTCATCCAAGTCCTAAAACTGGCCTTTGATTTGCTTCTATTATAAAAAATTATGTGAAGTTACGTTGGAACTAATTTGGAAGCCTAAGATCGTGAGATTGTTCTGAAAATCCTTTTCTAAAAAGGTTCAGATTCATACTGTGGAGCTAGAATTGTTAAACCACTGTCAGTCACGTGCATACCCTTTTTGTCCCATGCCATGCTGGGCCTTTGACATAGGTTACTAAAGCAAGATCCTGTCACGGAGTTTATGGACCAGTGCGAAAAACAGACATATACATAAATTGATAGTTCTAAAGGGCTATTTTGTGTAGTAAAAGTTATGCAGAAGTTACGGTTTAGTTTACTGTGGGGCAGTCAGAGGTGAGTAGGAGCTCAAAAGATGGGTAGGGGCTTCCCTTGTGGCACAGTGGTTGAGAGTCTGCCTGCCGATGCAGGGGACACGGGTTTGTGCCCCGGTCCGGGAAGATCCCACATGCCGCGGAGCAGCTGGGCCTGTGAGCCATGGCTGCAGACCCTGCGTGTCCGGAGCCTGTGCTCTGCAACGGAAGAGGCCACAACAGTGAGAGGCCCGCGTACCGCAAAAAAAAAAAAAAAAGGGTAGTTACCAAATAACCAGAATTGTTGCATGGTTTGCATAGGGAGGTATAAGCAGTCCAGTATTAGTGAAGGGTATATTTCAGTTGGACAGGTAGGTAGGGGTTAGATCATATGAAAGCACTTGGATTTTTACCTGTAGGTGATGACTCTGAAGGATTTTAAGTAAGCAAATAAATGGACAAATTTTCGTTTCAGATGGCTCTGATAGCAGTGTGGAAAGCTGAGGGTAAGAGGAGGATACTAAAGCTTTAATTAATTAAGTTAGGTATTAAGCCCCAGTTTGGTGGTGTGGCCTGGCATAAGTGACCCCATTTGGGGCCTGTGGTTTTCTTTTTAATAATAGGAGTCGGAGCTTCCCTGGTGGCACAGTGGTTGAGAGTCTGCCTGCCGATGCAGGGGACACGGGTTCGTGCCCCGGTCCGGGAGGATCCCACATGCCGCGGAGCAGCTGGGCCCGTGAGCCATGGCCGCTGGGCCTGTGCGTCCGTAGCCTGTGCTCTGCAACGGGAGAGGCCACAACAGTGAGGGTCCGCGTACCGCAAAAAAAAGGAGTCAGGCTTCCCTGGTGGCGCAGTGGTTGAGAGTCCGCCTGCTGATGCGGGGGACATGGGTTCGTGCCCCGGTCTGGGAGGATCCGGCGTTCCGCGGAGCAGCTGGGCCCGTGAGCCATGGCCGCTGGGCCTGCGCATCCAGAGCCAGTGCTCCGCGGCGGGAGAGGCCACGGCAGTGAGAGGCCCGTGTACCGAAAAAATAAATAAATAAATAAAAATAATAGGAGTCATTCAACTAATACTAGAATGAATGAGCATACTTTTAGCTGATCACTTTGAACAACAAATGTAGGTTCATCTGATATCAGGTGGCCTTGGCCTGCAGCGGCTTGAAGCAAGATTTCGGTTCCCTGGCCAGAGATTGAAGTCAGGCCATGGCAGTGAATCCTAGCCACTAGACCACCAGAGACAGTGGCCAGTGACAAGGCCCTGGCCTGTCGGTTTTTAGAAATGAATTTCCACAAGGAGATGGAAAGTAGTGAAACAAATGAAGTGTTTATTAGGAGGAAAAAGAGTATGTGTGAATAGACACACACAGGCGGACTCAAGAGTCATGCCCTCGTGGTAGTTTGGATCACTTAATATGGGGCATTTCTTCCGGGTTTCTTCTGGCCAATCATCTAGCATTGCCTGGCTCTGAGTCCGTATTTGGTTTATCGCAGGGTCCTCCCTGTGTGCGTGCATCTCTTAGCCAAGATGGCTTCTAGTGAAGAGGCCTATGGGTAGGTTGACATCATCTACTATGTGTAGTCGGGAAGGTCTCCTTGACGTCAAGGATGAGAAATATGTGGTCTCTTTGTCTCTTATGTGGTCAGGGCTCAGCTCCTCTCTGCCCCTGCCATTACTGTTATCTTAAAGTGTCCACTGGAGGCAAAGTCTAGCTATTTACCCTGTTCCTTTTGTTACTTCTATCTGGAAGTGTAAACAGAAGGCTGTCTGTAAATGTCTCCTGTCTCACGTCCAACTGTTACCCCACACCTGGGTTTGCCTCTTGGTGGGTGTCAAGCCAAATGACACAACCAAGTCAAAGAGGAGGAGAAGGGAGGATTTATTGCAGCAAGTAATAACACTGGGGATCTTTCCCAAAGCAGTATCTCCCCAAGAGCAAAACTGGAGAAGTTTTAAGCTAAGGGTACATGCATATTCATGAAGGGGCTTGAGCAGAGGAGAATTCAGTCTAGAATTGGGGCACAGGTGGACAGAGTCAAAGTTTTAGTTGAAGTCACAAGGGTCAGGAAAGATCAACATAATTTCTTAGCTTCCAGTTGATCTGGTGGCTGAGCTCTCAGGGCGGGTGGGGATGGTGTTTGAATTCTGCAGAACAACTCAAGAGTGTGTGCCAGGCTAATCTTTACCGTTGAAACAGAACTGGGAGTCTTTATAAGTGATTTATTATCTTTGCGATTGTTACTACTCTTCCTGGGTTACAGTCGTTTGTTCCTGCATTCTTTTATTTCCTTAAAATCATTAATTACTGAGACCTATTCAAGGGCAAGTGTTGTGGCCAGGCTTAGATCACAAAATGACTTAGGCCAGAAATGGCTCATGTCAAGAAAGCCATGCCTGATTCTCTTTCTCCGGGGACCTCCTACCCTATCTGCTTGCACAACCCATCCAAGTGCAACACCAAACATGTTGATTGTATAAGCCAGAATGCAATACGAAAAAGCTGGTACATCCTTCAGTGTATACCAGACCACATGCTGCAAATATCCTACTAGAGAAAGGGCTTGGCTGAATTTTGGCTTTGATATCTATCTGAAGCATTCCAGCAGTGGGGCAGATTTGCTGATAATCATACTGAAACCACAGAAATGTGTCTCGGGGCTCCAAGGAGCTCTGGTTCTTTATGGCTCAGCGCAGAAAGAATGCAGCAAGAGGCAAAGTGATAGATAAGTGATTTATTAGAATAGGATGCTTGTGAGGTTACAAGCAACTGGCAAGAAGGGTGCTGCCTCGAGAGCTTGGTGGACTACAGTTCTGTGATCAAAGGAGAAGTGGGGAGGGGGAGAAGACCACCACCTTCCTCATTCTTCAGTAGACGTCAAGCTTCTGTCATCAGTTCCTCCTCCATGTCAGGCGGGGGAGTTTTCTTGTCCCTACATGGTCAAACTGGGACTGCCGTGGCACAATGGAAATGAGCAAAAAGGCAGTAACAGGGCTTCCCTGGTGGCGCAGTGGTTGAGAGTCCACCTGCCGATGCAGGGGACACGGGTTCGTGCCCCGGTCCAGGAAGATCCCACATGCCGGGGAGCAGCTGGGCCTGTGAGCCATGGCCACTGAGCCTGCGCATCCGGAGCCTGTGATCCGCAACGGGAGAGGCCACGACAGTGAGAGGCCCGCGTACCGCAAAAAAAAAAAAGGCAGTAACATATACTAAAATGTGATAAATCATCTCAGCTTTCAGTATAATGTCACCTTTTCCTTATATTACTGTTTTTAGTGCGTAAAGAGAAGTATGTCTTAGGCATCATCAACTTCCTGAACTTACTGGGTAGGATGTGGGTCTCATTACACCATTGTTTTATTGTTTTGGGGCATGTCTCATGCTTCTGTTGCATGGTTTTGTTGCTAGGCAAGCCTGCTTGGATTTGTGATTAAGCAAACCTACTTTCTTGGGTGATCGTTAACTTACAGGGGTCTTCTATACTTTTTTATTTACTTATGATTCCTCAGTGGGATTAACTATTTAATCACCTACTTTGTTCCTTTACTCAGTCCCTATCAATACCGGTCCCCGATGGTGTCAGTTTCCACTGCATTGTGAAGAATCCAAGGTCTGTGTTTCCAGCAGCATCTCTGCTGGGCCGTGTCCTGCAGGCACCTTAGACTCAGACGAATCCAAAACTGAAGTTAGTCGACCCCCTTCACCCCAAACCTAGTTCTCCTCTACTCATTTCATTGTCCAAGCCAGAACCCTGAGGGTCCTCCCTGCTACCTTCATCCCCTCATCCACCAATCGGGTCACTCCAGTCCATTCACCTCCCAGGTGTCTCAGTCCACTCCTCCCATCCGTTCTGCTGCTGCTGCTGTAGTTCAGGCCTCAAGTCTCACTTGGACCATTGCAATAGCCTTGGGACTTCTGTCCTCGTCTCCAATTTCAGCCTCCTTCTGTCCCCGCTCCTTGCAGGAGCGAGTGATCTTTCTAAAACGCGAATCTGAAAACGACTCCCCTGCTTAAAATCCTCTCCTGGTTCCCTCCTGGAGGGAGAAACCCAAGCTCCTCAGTTTAGCAGCAAGTTTTCGGGTGGGTAGTTGGAATGGAGGCGTTCCACCTAGGGCCCCAGGGTCCTTGGGACGAGGGAAAGTCCTGCAGGACCGAGCACCTAGCACCGTCTTCTAGGCAGAGGAGGAAGGACCCGCTGGGGGAGAGCCTTGGGAGGCAGGGGAAGCCGGTGCCAGAGCCAGGGCAGAAGACAGGGCCCTGGGCGTGGGGGGGCGGCGTGGGCGGGGCGTGCGGGGGCGGCTCGCGGCCTCCGGACGGCAGGGGGCGGCCTAGCCCGTGGCGGCGGCGGCCCTGGACCCAGGCTCCGCGTCTTTTGGGCGACAAAGCGACCTCAGACGGCGGGCCGCGTCGGCCGGGCATGGCGGCGTGGAGCCCGGCCGCGGCAGCGCCTCTGCTCCGCGGAACCCGTCGGGTGAGCGCGGGCGGGGACCGGGCTGCTCTCCCCTGGGCGGGAGCTGCGCTGGGACCGCGGGGCCGGCCGCGGCCGCGGCCGCGGAAGTGGTCCACCGAGGGAGGCGCGCTGGGCCCAGGGCCTACCCTTCATTTCTCTTATTCACTCCCTCGTTGGTTCGTTCATTTAGTGGGCCCGGCTACGGGCACTGGGAGAAGTGTCAGGCCCGGCGCGTGCTGGGGGAGCTCCCGAACGGAGTGGGGGTTGAGGCCGAGGGGAATAGGTAGTTATAATACAGCGGGCACGGAAAAAGCAATGTTGATTTACTGAGCCGAAGACATGGGACTCATAGCCCGGAGTCGCGGCGTGCGTGCCGGGGACTGTTGGCTGGGTCAGGGCTCCGGAAAGTCCGCCTGGCTTCTGTGACCTTGACCCTCCCCAAATCCCATACTCCCGGGGTAGGAAGCCAGCAGAGGGCACTCACCACGCGCCCTGCTAATTTTCTCTCCGCCGTTTCTGATTCATTCTTTCCTCACTTCATCCACTTCTTTCGCTTTCCTCTCACATTCCTCCTTCTCTTGGACCTGCCTCCCCCAGGCATGAAGGACACTTCTGCTGGTGACTCTCAGAGTGGACAGTCGGCTTTCCGGGGATTTTGTCAGTAGATTACTGGTTTAAAGGCCGCTGCCTGCAGATCAGCTGAGATGAGGAAAAGGCTTCTCCCAAGGAGTCAGCAGTGCTAACCACCCTCACTCCTTAGTGATTGCCGCTTCTGCGTGCCACCTGGCTACCCTCTGCCTTTGCCCCCCAGGGCACTGTCTTCAGAGGAGGTCCCATTCCCCCCTGCCCCCCCAGTCTTACCCAGGCCCACAACTTAAGATTCTGTCCCTGTATACATCACTCAGACAGCCTCCCTCCAGATCTTTCTCCTGACCTGCATTTCAGTTGCCTGCTAGAATCAGGACTTCTTTGCAGGTGCCCAGTACATATGCCTTGAATCGTGTGGTTCTTCCCCTGCTCATTCATTCATTCACTCATTCATCCATAACCCAAGTCCTCCTGAGGGCCTGCCCTGGGTCAGCTCTAGAAGACTGCAGTAACAAGACAGACCTAGTCTTGGCCTCCAAGACCAGTTGGTGAAAGAGTCAATGCACAGGGCATTTTAAAGGAGGCGCTCTGAGGTTCTATAACCCAGGACCCTGCTCTGGGCCGTCAGAAAAGGCCTGAGGTTGGGCAGGACTGAGGAGGAGAAGGGATGTTACCTTCAGCACCAGCACTTGATGAACAGCGCTCCCTCCACCTGCCTTCCTCCTCCAGTCAGGGATGCCTGGTACTCCTCCCTTTGTAATGATACCATTATCTGGGAATCTTTCCTGACTTACTTCAAAAGGCACTGGTACTTTGGCACCAAGAAGCCTGTCTAACAAAGTCCAAAATCTTTGGCCTGACACTGAAGGCCTGCCATGCTCTATTTTCAGTCTCCCCTTTCAGCATGTGCTCAGCCCAGCCAAGGGGCTGCTGACATGGTTTTGTGCTCTTTCATCCATAAGCGTTGAGACACATTCCCATCAGGAGCACTGGGTCCTTAGGGTAGCCATTGGGGGAGGGGGGAGTGTTACTGTCAGTGGTAAATAATCTAAAAATGTTCTGACTTCAGGTCCTTTAATAGAATTCTGTTTCTTCTCCCAGTAAGAATTGCAAAGGGTAGCTGGCTTATTGAGCAGTAGGTCACAGGGTTACACCCCACTGGAGAGAATGTAGAATGTTAATCAGGCTTAAAGGGTGGGTGGCATTTGGCCCCATCAGTACATGGTCAGTGGCATGCTGGCCTAAGCAGGGCATGCCTGAGCCAGGCTGCTGCCTGGCCTCTCCTGACTCTGCATCTTATTAAGGGATCCAACCTTGGCATATTACTTAGTGCTTCAGGTGCCTCACTTATTAAACCGTCATCATGTTAGTGTCTCACTGTCATGAGGAGTTAAACACTTGTTGATTTAAGTTGGGGCCCTTGTTATCTCTAGAGTCAAAGTGAGTTATTTACAACTCCACTCCCCCCTCAAAAGAAGTTTATTCTGCATCCTGGAGAGCTTAAATGGACATCAGACACCATGCAGTCCCCCTGACTTAGCTCAGGGCCCTGCCTTGCAGGGGAGGGCAGGGGGGGCCTGCACAGTGACTCTCCTCTGTTCTGTGGCAGCTTCCTCTTCTCCACTGTGCCCAGCGTATGTTTGCCTCGCAGACTGAGGGGGAGCTCAAAGTGACCCAAATTCTCAAAGAAAAATTTCCTCAAGCTACAGCTATCAAAGTCACTGACATTTCAGGTAAGGTTTTCTCTCATCTTTCCCACAGAGTTTGGTAAGATTTTACCCGCTGGAGGGGTAGAGGGCAGGAGGCTTGAATGGAACTCGCCATCAGTGGCTTCTCAATACATGTGGCTTTTAGACACATAGACCTTGGCCTCTCCCGCTGCAAGGGTGGAGGTGGGGATGCAGAAACATTGGCGGGGAGCTGCGAGGACTTGTGGTTGCAGGCTTGGCGCAGCTCAGATTTAGGTCTCTCTCAGTCACCCTGGGGCTCTGGTCCACAGCCTTTAATTTGACTTTGAGATGAGCCAGACTTTAATTTCCCCACATTCTTCTGACACCCTAGAATGCCAGAGCTAGAACAGACTCCAGGAAGACGAGCCCAGAGAGGTCTAAGAACCTGCCTAGCCCTTCACAGGGCATAGGTGGCAGAGCCAGAACCCAGGGCAGACTCTGTCCTGAGCCCAGTGACCAGCCCCAGACAGGCCCTGCCTTTCTCAGATGGCCGCTGTCACCTCAAAGTTCAGGCTGACTGTGAGTTAGGAGCAGGCTGGGATATCAACTTCTGCCCACACCAGACGGGGAAGATAAGGCCTTTATCTAGACACACATGTGGAAGAGCTGGCCAGGGGTGGCATCTCCCACACCCAGACCCAGTCTTTGTCACTCTGCATTGCTCGAGGGCTCACTGGCTTCTCTGGGAACATAACATTTACAAGGATAGGGAGAAAGTTTAGAAAGTAGTTTTACTCTGGACACTATAGGAAATTAACCCATCTAAAGATCTGTTGGAATGGTAGGTTGGGTGAGCCCTCTGCAGGGGTCCCAGGGCAATGCTGAGGTCTTTTTTTTTAAAAAATTTATTTATTTAATTTAATTTATTTTTGGCCGCGTTGGGTCTTCATTGCTGTGCGCGGGCTTTCTTTAGTTGCAGCGAGCGCAGGCTACTGTTCGTTGCAGTGGGCGGGCTTCTCATTGTGGTGGCTTCTCCTGTTGCGGAGCATGGGCTCTAGGCGCGTGGGCTTCAGTAGTTGTGGCTTGTGGGCTCTAGAGCGCAGGCTCAGTAGTGTGGAGCACAGGCTTAGTTGCTCTGCGGCATGTGGGACCTTCCCGGACCAGGGCTCGAACCCGTGTCCCCTGCATTGGCAGGCGGATTCTTAACCACTGTGCCACCAGGGAAGTCCCAGTGCTGAGGTCTTGATGTCACCAGTCTTGTACCTGCCTCAGGCCCAGTTAGGGGAGAGCTGGAACTTGACCTCCAGTCTCACTCTGCCCAGCCCTGGGTAGAGTGCAGAAAGGGGATCAAGGCTAGGAACCTTGGTTTAGCCAAAGCTTAGCCTCCTAGAACCCATGAAAAAAGCTTAACAAAGCCTATTGAGTTCTTTCTTGCCGCTTTGTGTCATGCAGGAGCAGCACATTTTATTATCATCAGTCATCAGCACTAGCTTTCCAGCCATGTGGAGACAAAGCTCGGGTTGGGGGTGGATGGGTCCACACAAGCTCTGCCTTGAGAGCATCCCCAGACAGCCACCCACTCCCTGCCGCAGCCCAGGGGGAAACCCTTAATGCTGCTTGTAGAGCAGGGGCGCTGGAGAGCCCAGCTCCGTGACCAGCATGTTTTCACTGTTTATTGTAATGCTGTGTCCCTGTCTCTCACGCTTCCTTGTTCCTTTTATTTTGGATAGTATTGCACGTAGTTTTTGAATCACATTTTAGTGTGTTTTTGCATTTTTAAAAATACCAATTGGGGCTTCCCTGGTGGCGCAGTGGTTGAGAGTCCGCCTGCTGAGGCAGGGGACATGGGTTCGTGCCCCGGTCCGGGAGGATCCCACATGCCGCAGAGCGGCTGGGCCCGTGAGCCATGGCCACTGAGCCTGCGCTTCCGGAGCCTGTGCTCCGCAATGGGAGAGGCCACAACAGTGAGAGGCCCGCGTACCGCAAAAAAAAAAAAAAAAAAAAAAAATACCAATTGCTAGTCCTTTGGGAGGTGGAGCACTGAAATTCAGTCCCTCCCACCTTCTTCCATGGCATTTGCTGGCTTAATAAAAGGAAATAGTAGGAAAACCTACATTTCCTAGGCTTTACATGTTTTGTGCCTTATCTTTCCTACCCCAAAAGCAAAATTCTGGGCAGTGCAAGTGCCTTACAAAAGGAAGAGCATGTTTTGGATTGAGGCAGCCTGCCAGGAGGAGGACATGGTCAGATTGTAAGCCATGATCCTCTAACAATCTTAGCAACTTTCTACAGAATGATAACATTCAGACCTTCTTTGGATTGTGTGGTACTTACTTCAAGGACATAAGGAACTGTGGCTGCTGTAACTTAATAATTGAAACACTTTCAAATCACATTTATTTCAGGAGGCTGTGGGGCCATGTATGAAATTCAAATTGAATCAGAAGAATTTAAGGAGAAGAGAACTGTCCAGCAGCACCAGATGGTAAATCAGGTCAGTAGAGGCCTTGCCACTGGTCTCCGCATCTGAAAGGGCCTGCAAGTGGGGATGGTATTGTACCACCAGTCCTAGGAAAGAATAATGCAATACCACAATCATGTGAACAGGACTCAGGATCTGAGAAAAACATAAACAAACTATCTGGGATTGGATTGTAGGCAGATATGAATTTTATTCAAAATTGAAAACAAGCCACCCAATAGTTATTTTGCATTTCCCTGTATAGTGCTACCGATGTTTACTGTGTACTGTTATTGTTGCATATTGAATAGTATTTGTAAACACAGGAGTACTAAAATATATATGTTTTTGTAGATTTGAACATTTTTTTAAGCCTCTTTTAGGACTACTAAAGTAGTCCTAAATTGGATAAATTGAAGGATGGCCTGATTGAGAATTGCTCCAGCTGCCCTGGACCCAGTGACAACAGCAGGGGTCCGGAACATCAGATTAAACCAGACTAAGGCCCAACGTATTCATTTTCTATGCTTATTTTACTTGGAATTTATTCCAGCCTTGACCCTTGGGCCTATGTCTATAAACTCACCCCGTTCAGCCAGTGTGTTTGACATCATTCTGGAAAGTTGCACTTTGTGAACTAGTTTAACTTTTGTAAAGCACAGCTCTGGTCATGAAAGTCGAGTCCAGGTGTTCCAGACTGCTCTTCCAGGCCTTTCCCCACCCTTCTTGGCCTAGAGTCTACCTCTGAGCCCTGCCCATTGGTCTCTCCATGCATCTGGACCTTTGTCCAGATCAGACCTCCTACCTGGGCTGCCCCTCCCTCACTCCTCTGCCAGGCTCAAATGCTGTCTTCCCACCTGCCTGGCAGGGAATGAATGCCCTCCACCGCCTGACTCCAGGCTTTTCTGGCTTGTGTCCTGGAAACTTAGGTCCCTGCCTCCATCCCTTGGCCCTGCGAGCCCTTTGTGGTCTGGTTTCTTGTTGGATCCATCTTTGGATTCCTCGTGGAGTCCACCTTCACTTGGATGTGGGCACATACAGCCCTAAGGCGTGCTGGTGGTCTGACTGGGCAATCTGGGGTGGAACAGCAACCACTTCTGTCCTCCAGAAGCACTTCTAGCTCCATGTGATCCCAGGGATTGGAGCCAAGGTAGAAGACAAGGCAGGGAAGACCCAACTGGCCCAGATCATCCCCAACTGGTAGGACTTTGTTATCAAAACTACTCAGGCTGCCTAGTGCAACTGGGCTCCTGGGGGTGCTGTTAAGTACAGCACATCCCCTGGCCTGAAGCCATGGTTACAGGGATGCAGGTTCTGGAGTTGGACTGCCCACATTTCAAATCTGGGCTCTGCTACTTTCTGCTGTGTGACCTTGAGCAAGTTACTTAATCTCCCTGTGCCTCTGTTTCCTAATCTGTAACAGGGAGAGTAATAGGATTTGCCTCAAAGGGCTCTTTTGAGGATTAGTGGTAAAGTCATGTAAAGCACTGAGAACAGTGTCTGACACATGCTAAGTCCTTCATAAATGTCAGCTGCTGTCACCATCATCATCACTGTTACCTATAAATGCTGTGAGGAACCTGCCACAAGTTCAGGGGGCAGCAGTTTTCCTCTGCTTGGGAGAATGTCACCTACATCATCTTGGGCTCAAGGTTTCCTTTGGGCCCCTACTGAACATGTACCTTCCCTGGCCCCGTCCTTGCTGGAGAACCTTGCTCGTTTGTCTGTCATTGCCCTGGAAGCAGACTATGCAGGCCAGGTCCAGGTCTGTTTTCTTTTTCTTTTCTTCTTTCTTTTTTTTTGTAATTTTTATTTTATATGGGAGCATAGTTTATTAACAATGTTGTATTAGTTTTAGGTGTACAGCAGAGTGATTCACTTATACAACCCAGGTCTGTTTTCTTCACTGCTGTGTCCCCAACACCTAACAAAGGACCTGGTACATAAAACAGCTCAATCAGTGTTTGTTGAGAGTTTATAGAGAGTAAGGAGAGCTGGCCTGGGTTTTCTAATTGATTTACAGAGAAATTAAATGTTTAATGCCTGAAAGGCTTTCCACTTCAGAGAATTCACCTCCTGGCATTGGTGTACTTTTAACCTGGAGCAGCTACTGCCTGGGTTACCATAGCAGCCGCTTTGCTGGGCCAAGCACTGCTTGCCGTGGGGTGGGTGAGGCAGGAGGCAGTGGCAGAGGGCGTCACCGCCATATGCTTTGGGCCAGGCCCCAGTGATGGCAGGATGATGAGGATTCCTTCCCCATCCATCCTGCCCCTGCCCTGGGGAGCAGCCACACAGAGGAGAGCAAGTGCCGTGTTCCCTCTGTGTCGGGCGAGCTGGTCCATCCCAGCTCCGCACGTTACAGTGCGACTAGAGCTTCAGATTCCTCGTTGGTGAAGACCACGTGAGGTGCTGGCCACACGTGCCCGCCTTGTGCTGGCATGGGAAGGGCGTTTGGTAAATAGCAGTTGCCCTCTCCCTTTCTCTGCCCTCTTTCCTGTCTGTTGTCCATCATCCTCCCCAAAGGGTGCCTCTGCCCTTGCTCCCCTACTCAGAACCCTTCGCTGGGCACCCTGGTTGCCCATGGAGCCCGTCCCACCCTCATCTGGGATTTCTGATCCTCTTTGTGGTCGGCCTCAGTCTCCCCTCCATGGGCCTGACTCAAAGCCAGGCTTTTCCTGGTGAATTGCAGCAGGTTCCCAGCCTTTCCTCACCTGCTCTCCTGGGCCCTGTGCCTGCTGCACCTCCGGCCGTCCCGCTCCTGGGCTACCTCCTGCACAAATGGCCAGTGCGGTAGCAAATGCTTCTTCCTAACAGTACCCGCAGCAGCGCTGAGCTGGCTTGTGGTCTGGCAGCATCCATCACAGTCTGTGCTGAATCCATTTCTTGTGGGCTTGAGTTACTTTCCTTACCTTTTTTATCATTTTCCCATGCCTTTTTCATTTGTGTCCCCAGCACCCAGCATAATGCCATGGGCATAGTGGGTGCTGAAAAATGTTTACCTACTGTACATCTTATAAACTGTGGGACTTTGGCCAAGTCATTTCCCTACTAGGGCCTCAGTTTCCTGACCTATTTAAAGTGACTCAAGTGATCTCTAAGGCCCTCTGTAGCTGTAAGATCCTGTGACCTGTGTTGGGGAGCCCTCTGAGGGCTGCAAGAGAGTGGGGAGAAGGCCCTGGAAGGGGAAGTGCATAGGGCTTAGGGATCAAAGCCTGGACGGTTTCTCTGTCCAGGGTCTTTCATGTGAAGCTGTGACTGGGCCCTCATCTAGCCACAGAGGCTTTAAGAATTGTGGCCGAGACACAGGGACAGCCTCTAGGGAACATTCCATGCCTGCAGAAAGCAGAGAGCATGTGGCTCAGGGCGCTGTGTTTCCCTCTCGCAGCAGTGACATGAGGCTTTTTCCAGGGGCATTTCTGCTTATCTGCAGAGCTGAGGGGCTTATTTGTGAATATGGAGATGGTGGGGCAGCTCATTGGCTCCCAACACAACCACAGCTCCTGGCATCAGGGGTGGCCAGGATGTCAGGATTCCCTGGGTTCAGGTTCTATCTCACTTGCTGTTACTCACGTGCTGACTTTGGACAAGGGATAAACTCTATTTCTTTTTTTTATCAAAGATGGAGATAGGACTAGATTATCTCTAAGGATCCTTCTGACTCAATAAACTTGACCGCATGTGTTAGTATTCTCTTTGTTGTAAGTGGCAGAGACAAAGTTAAAACGAGCATTAGCAAACAAAGGTAATTAATTGGCCCATGTAATGAAATTATCTAGATTCAGGGTCTTAAGTTCATCTGCTTGTTCTTTCATATTGTCTTTTTCTGAGCTTCCAGTTTCGGTATGTTGGCCTCATTTTCTCCTACTGGAGATGGGCTTTCTCTTCTTGGTGGGGAACAGGACTCCAAGTTGCCTCCAAGTGACAATATTCCAGTATGCAGGCATACCTCAGGGATATTGCAGGCTTGGTTCCAGACCATGAGGATAAATCAAGCACATGAATTTTTTTGGTTTCCCAGTGTATATAAAAGTTATGCTTACACTATATTGTATCTATCAAGTGTGCAATAGCATTATGTCTAAAAAAAAAACGATATATCTTAATTTTAAAATACTTTGCTAAAAAATTCTAATCATCATCTGATAATACAGGGATGCCACAAACCTTTAGTTTGTGAAAAAACACAATATCTGCAAAATATAGTAAAGCAAAGTGCAATAAGACAGGGTATATCTGTGGTGACCAAGAGAGAAGGCTCTACACTGAAAAATCCCAGGGAAGACTCTGATTGGCCCAGTTTGAGTCATGTGCCTCCCCTGGACCAGTCAGGCTGGTCCAGGGGCACATAGCTACCTCAGTACAGGTCAACTGGTAGTCCCACCAGCAGTACACAATTAAAGTGGAAAGGGAGAAGGGAGATTGCTGGATAGACTGGAAAAAAATGTCTACCCCACTGTGATGTCTTGGGCCTAGTATAAAAGGACTTAGACTCTCATGCCTCATTCAGGTCCTGTAGTGTGTCTCCTGGTACTGCAAGAGCTAAATATCTATTTGATTGTGGTTGCCCATTTACACTTGGGCCCTGACATCATTTGTAACCTTAAATCTCGTAATTTACAATTTTATTTTCTGATTTAGAGTAAAATTGGGGAATTGGTGCTGATTAGTGTGGTTTTATCTTTTTATTTAAAAAAAAATTTTTTTACATGAAGCTATATATTTTCTTTTATTCAAGTAATTTTTTAAAAATTTGGCTGTGCTACTCAGCTTGTGGAATCTCAGTTCCCCAACCAGGGATTGAACCCAGGCCTCTGCAGTGAAAGCTTGGAATCCTAACCGCTAGACCACCAGGGGACTCCCAGTGTGGTTTTAAAGAACAGCTGTTCTTTGCTCAAAATAGCAAAACACAAAAAACAGCCTGAAAGTTCTTCATTAGGGGACAGGCTAAAAAGTTACGATACATATAATGGAATGCTATGCTGATACAAAAAAGAATGAGGGCATGCTTTGTGCCTGATGTGGAAAGATCCCCAGTGTTAGGGGAAAAGAGAGTGCAGAACTGTGTTTGAAATACTATCATTTGTGTTTTAAAAAGGTATTGGCATGGAATATATATTAATATTAGTTTGAATATGCATTTTTAAATCCTTGCAAAGATGCACATGAAAATACCAACAGTTCTCTATTTGGTTTGGAGGTGGAAACTGGGGGACAGGTGTGGGAGGGAGACTTTACTGCATGCCTTTTATGCCTTTTGATTTTTGAGCCAGCTTAAATACTGATTCCAAAAATAAAAAGGAAACATTGTTAAAGAAAGTGTGTGCAAAGTTTCCTACAGAGATAGAGCTATATAAAAATACTCCCATAGAGACTTATTGTAATCAGTGTCAAATACAAAACAATGATGATGCTCTTCTGCTTCCTTAGGCACTAAAAGAAGAAATCAAAGGTATGCACGGACTGCGGATATTTACCTCTGTCCCCAAACACTGACCACGCCTTGGCTGCTTAGATGTTGCTGCTGAAACCTTGGATGTATCTTATTGCCACCATTCTTTCCTAGGCATATGACAAAAAATTTATCTATTTTGTTCATGGACATTTCCATATTGTAATTATAGAAGAATATGATATCTATTTAGATGTTAATTAAAGGCAACAGACAACTAAAAATTTTTTCATTACAAAAATATTTATTTAATCCTGCTCTGTGCTAGGCAACATTCTTCTTCTTTTTTTTTTAATATTTATTTATTTATTTGTGCTGGGTCTTAGTTGCAGCACAGGGGCTCCTTAGTTGTAGCTCACCTGCTCCTTAGTTGCGCCACGTGGGCACCTTAGTTGCAGCTTGAGGGCTCCTTAGTTGTGGCATGCGAACTCTTAGTTGTGGTATGCATGTGGGATCTAGTTCCCCAACCAGGGATTGAACCCGGGCCCCCTGCATTGGGAGCGAGAAGTCTTATCCGCTGCGCCACCAGGGAAGTCCTGGCAACATTCTTAATATGGGGATAATGTAATTAATAAGAAGCAGACCAAGAAAGACTATATGAAATTTTTGAACAGTCATGAGTAATGCTTTTAGTCCCTTTGCTTCAGAAGCATGTCCTTTTGTTCAAAGTGGTCTTGTCTTTGAACAGTTCTGTCCTGATGCTAGAGGCAGAATGGGGTGCCAGCTTCCTTGTCTTGTCAAGAAACTTTGTTTCTCCTCCTCTGTGAAACTGCTCAGGTCCCTTAATTTTACCAAAAAGAAAAGGAAAGACCCTTTGGTTTTGCTCTTCCCTTAGTTCACCACTCTGTTTCCCTTTCCTTCCAAACTTCTTACAAGAATGATCTTGGACCCTCAAGTTTCTTACTTCCTGGAGTGAACTCTGAGGAGTGTGGGCTGCCTGGATCAGGGTCTTCTTCACGTTTGAAGATCCCCCACCCTTTGCATCTTGGTGGGAGGTTGAGCCTGCCTCCAGTGTCAGAAGCTAAAAAGGCTTGCTTTCCTAGCTCCTTGGCAAACACGGCACAGGCAGATGATCTAGACTCAGCCAGATGGATCTGCCTTGAACTTTGCGTTGGGAGCAAGTGACGCTGAGAAGCGGGGCAGTGGCGTGTCCATTTTGGCAGCTGTGGCAGCAATGTCCAGTGTTCTGGGAGGTGTCGGTGTTATAGGCCGCTGTCTCTGGAGTCCATGGTGGTAGTCACTGTGTCTGCAATATGATCTGGGCTCTGGCCAGTTTTCCTCTTCCAGCCCATTTTCAGAAGCTGCTTCATCAATGTTCCCAGAAATTCTATGATTATCCCCATATCCTTTCACTGAATTCTTTTCTGCTCACATCGGCCTGGTCAGTATCTGTTGCTTACAACCGAGAGCTCTGATGGGTTCACCCGCCCCTCACAGTGTGGCTCCTGCCCTCCTGCTCCCATCTCTCCACTGGACAGCTTTATGAGAAATCACATCTACTGCCTCTCTCAGTCCTCCACATGACCTGTCGCCATAGCGATTGCAGGTTGACCATCCACTCCTTCCTCAAACGCCTCCTTTGTGTTTCATGGAACTGACCACCAGAGAAATCACTGGTCACTATCAGTTCTTAAGATCCCTCTTACCTCCCTAAGAAATAAAAGTATGTAGGTAAAACAACCTTAAGCCCCAGAGCTTTGGAGCAGCACAAATTTTAAATATTCTGTTCACATACAGTGCCCTCATTTTTTGGTTTAAAATTATTCTCTAACCCCACAGTCTGGGGGAGGGATTGGTGTCCTGCCAAGGCAGAACTGCCTTTTACATGGAATAGATTCACTAAGTTGTATCAGATTTGAAAAGACAGGATAAAACAACTCCTGAGGGCCCAGGGCACCTCCAAAAGACCTAGACACCCCACAGGACAGCTTTTAGGTGGTATAGTGAGGGAACACCCAAGTCCCAGAGGCAAGAAGAAGGCAGTGGTCAGTGAGAACAGAAAGACCACAGAATTAGATACATGTTGATTACTTGTGTGGAGCGTAAGTGTCCTCCTCCTGAGGGTGGGCTGGACGTAGTGATCTGCTTCTAAAGAACAGATTAAAGTGGAAGTGACTGCAGCTTCAGACACTAGGTCATAAAGGGCACTGTGGCTTCCTCCTTGCTCTCTTGGATTGCTTGCTCTGGGGGAAGGTAGCTGCCATGTTGTGAGGACACTCAAGCAGCCTGTGGAGAGGTCCATGTGGTGAGGAGCCAAGGTCTCTTACCAACAGCCAATGAAGTAGGCCTGCCAGCAGCCCATAGAGAACTGAGCCTTCTGCCAAGACAAGAGCCATTCATCTTGGAAGTGGATCCTTCCAAGTCTGTCACAGCCAAGCCTTCAGAAAACTGTAGCCGCAGCTGACACCTTGACTGCAAACAGCTGGAACCACTCAGCTAGGCTACTCCTCAATTCCTGACCAATAGAAACTGTGAGATAATAAATGTTTGTTGTTTCCAGCCATGGAATTCCGGGGTGAATGTTTATGCAGCAATAGATAACTGATACACTTGTGCATTACTAGGAGGACACTGGGGATTACACATATTGAAGGAAGGGTTGAACAGCCAAACCTCAGAAAGGACAGGGTTACAGCTAAATGTCAGGAACAGGAACACCACCGCCACTGGGGCTCCTTGCCTCTCCTGTCTGCTTCTCTCTGCAGATCAGCTTTATTGTCTCCTACTGTAAATCAGCGTCCACCACATGCTGCCAGTATACAACCGACTCTACTGCCAGTAGCTCTTAATTTTTATATCTTAATGTGCAGATCATGAGAAAGACAGACTGTCCTTCCAACTTCCACTTCAAAGGATGCCAGGGAGGGCCTTTGATCAGCCTGTCATGAATCAGGAGCCACCTGGAGTCCGGGAGTCACAGTACACTGCAGCCTCTCTCTGGACTCGGGTTTGGAGTGGAGGGAGGAACAACTGCCAAAAGAAGTAGGGGTTCTATTCTCCAAAGCAGAGACTGGGGACGAAACAACAGGAATTCTCAACTGGAGGAAAAGGTGAGTGGGAGAACAGGAAGAAAAGACCTCATAGGAGTGTGGAGACACTAGAGAAACTGGGACTCTTGCCTCTGCTTCATCACACCCCCACCCCAGAGGACTCTTCAGACCCAGTGAAATGTGTCAGTCCTACCACCTCACATGTCTGCTCCCAAATATGGCACTAACTTTTTAATGTACCCCCCCGCCCCCCGTCAAACACACACACATACACAGTTGTTCTTACCCACAAATTAGAAGGCAAGTTGGGAGAGGAATGACTGGGTTTCTTTTTTAGTTGACTGAATAAGAAGAAATTGTTTCATGTTAGCAGCCACAGTATATACATTGCATCTGATACAGCCAACTCCTAGAGTTTAAGTGCTACTTACGGAAACTGCTGAATTAACCTGAGACATTTTCTGAGTCAAGGGTCCTTTTGAAGACAGTGTGCAGTTTTCCAGTGGAAAATCCAAAGTATCCTAGGGTAGGTGATTGCTAGCTAGGCAAGTCAACCTAAGTAAGAGACACTGCCGGGTCCCAGGCCTGTTTTGTTCCATGGGTTCCTGTGGTGCCCCTCTCACCCCTGATTAGAGCACCCAACTAGCAGTTGTGGGACAAGCTGGCCTGCAACCTGGGAGGGGATTAGGGCCACAAAGCCCCACCCAGACGATGGCAGTGGCAGGGGATCAATAGATTCAATTTCCTTTCATGGGAATCCAAACTGGAAAGAGTAAATGACCAAAGGACAGATAATGGTTGGTGGAAAGCTCTGGGAAAACAAATCTGGTTCAAATCTGGAAATACGGAGAGAATCAGTCAAGGAGAAGCGGAAGTTGAAAAAAACCCGGCCTGGGAGCTGTCATGAGGGGCAGTGGCAAGTCCAAGTTAAGAGAAAGTCAACACTAGGAAATAAAGACAGCGATTCTCAACCTACTGCAAGTCACAACTACCTCGGGTATTTTAAAAATCCCCATACCTGGTCCCTGCCAGGTCTAAGAGACCAGCTAGCGAGGGGTGGGGAGAGTGGATTCCAGAGCCCAAGTTTAAGACAGACTCCCTTAGTGGCCCAGGAGTCGGGACCCACCCCCCACCCTAGACCCCTCACCTCTGCCCCCCAGACGGGTGAGGCCTGCCCTGCCCAGCCCCTTTTCCCTCTAGGGAGCTGCTGCACAGAGGGCAGGTGGCCCGCTCACCTCCGCCCCCACCGTCTAGGGGGAGCCACCCCCAGGCCCCTAATTGCGCAGAGTAAAGCGTGGCAGTGCGCGACGCCCCCCAGCCAGGTGCAGCTCCGACCTAACCTGGGCCGAGGGCACGCTGCCCTGGGCGGGATCCGACCCGGGAACCAGGCCAAAGAGCAGGGCCTCCACCAGCCGCGACGGTCTCGGGGGAGCAGAGCCGGCCGCCTTCCCGCCCTGCGCTTCCTTGCGACGACTCAGACACGCCGGCCGGCGCGCGGCGGAGACTCGGGCTGGGGTCCGTGGCCACGGCTCCGCGCCGCCGAAGACCCAGCTCCCTCCACCCCAACCTCTGCGGGGCTCCCGGCGCCCCTCGCCCGGCCGGCGGGGTCTCTGCTGCTCGCCCGCCGAGCCACGCTTTGGACGCCTTTTTATTTGCATTTGTTGTGGGGGTGAAGTCTGCCGTTAGGCACCTCATTTCACGGAAGTGAGCTCTTAGGCTGTGGTAAAATGCCCTGACACTGTGGATTTATTTTTTAAAATTAATTATTTATTTTCGGCTGCATTGGGTCTTCGTTGCTGCGCGCGGGCTTGGCTTTCTCTAGTTGCAGCGAGTCAGGGCTACTCTTCATTGCGCTGCGCGGGCTTCTCATTGCTGTGGCTTCTCTCGTTGCGGAGCACGGACTCTAGGCGCGCGGGCTTCAGTAGTTGTGGCTCCCGGGCTCTAGAGCGCAGGCTCAGTAGTTGTGGCGCACGGGCTTAGTTGCTCCGCGGCATGTGGGATCTTCCCGGTCCAGGGCTCGAACATGTGTCCCCTACGTTGGCAGGCGGATTCTCAACCACTGCACACTGTGAATTTAAAAGAACATTTATGCACTTTAATTTTTTGAGGAAAATATAATACTTATAAAAGAGGCAGATAAGAGGGTACAAGTAAAAGGTGCCAGATGGTTTCATTTCTTTTAGAATAAGAATAAAAACAAACAATCATGTTGACCTTTATTCAAACACAGTTTATTCAGAACCCAAGTGTCTATAGTAGTCTCATGTGTCTCATCCAGCAGGCAGCCTCTCCGGCAGTTATGAAAATAAAAAGGTCGTTAGGGAGCAGAATAATCAGCTAAACAAATGGATAAAAGAGTAAAAAGTTAAAACAACTGAAGTTCAGGTAATCACTTTAGGTTTTTGTTTTTTATAAGCAGTTTTTAGAACAGTTTATATTGAATATAAGTGTTTTTAGAACAGCTTTAGATTTACAGAAAAAAATGAGATAGTATGGAGAGTTCCTCTGTACCCCAGTTTCCCCTATTATTAACAGCTTACATTATTATGGTACATTTGTTAGTTAACCCCGATACTGATACAGTATTACAAATTAAAGCCCAAAGTTTAGTCACATTTCCATCGTTTTCCATAATGTCTTACCCAGGTATCCCCTCCACAGCACCACATTACTTTTAGTCGTACAGTCGCCTTAGGCTCCCCTCTCCCTCAAAACAGTTTCTCATAATTTCCTTGTTTTTGGTGACTCTTTAAACAGCAGTATATTCTGTGCGGCGAATTATAGATGTGTTTGATTGAAAGCACTTTTAAAAACAAAAACAAAACCACAAAAGGAGGCATAATCCAGTTGGCCAACTGAAAGTTATTCTAAACATTTTGGCAAACATTAATCACATGTTAGACACCACACCGAAAAAGTGCCCTAGCATTATTAAAAAGAAAACAAGTGCCCTGAGTTTTGGACCTCAGGAAGTAACAGCTTCACCCAAACAGGAGGAGTTTAAAGAAATGCATTGTCTGGGGTGAGGTTTGGTAGATTTATAAACAAGGTTAGGGAGGAAAGACTTCAACACACACATTATTAACCTGTAAGTGAAACTGCAGAACACGCTTCGGGGCTTAGTAGAGCATAGGTTCTTCTGTCTCCACGCAGAAAGAATTCAGTGAGAGGCAGAATGACAGGTAAGGAAAGAGTTTATTAGACTAGGACCCTTGTGAGGGGTACAAGCAGGCAGGCAAGGGAGTGCTGCGCTGAAAGCTAGGCGGGCTACATTTTTATAATCAAAGGAAAAGCGGGGAGAGAAAGAAGACCACCTTCTTCCTCATTCTTCAGTAGATGTCAAGCTTCTGTCATCAGTTCCTCCTCCATGTCACGCGGGGGAGTTTTCTTGTCCCTACATGGTCATGGTCAAACTGGGACTGTCATGGCACAATGGAAATGGGCAAAAAGACAGTAACATATACTAAAGTATGGCAAATCATCTCAGGTTTCAGTATAATGTCATCTTTTCCCTGTATTTTTGTTTTTAATATGCTCAGAGGAGCATGTCCTAGGAAGCATTAACTTACTGACCTCACTGGGCAGGATGTGGGTCTCAGTTCACCATTGTTTTATTATTTGGGGGCATGTCTCATGCTTCTGTTGCATGGTTTTGTTGCTAAGCAAGCCTGCCTTCTTCAGTGATCATTAACTTACAGGGGTCTCCCATACTTTTTTTTTCTACTTACAGTCTCCTAGTGGGATTAACTATTTAATCACCTACTTTGTCCCTTCACTCTGTCCCTATCATAAGTGTGTTATTATTAACCTGTAAAATAAAAGAAGAAAACTTTATAATCAGGCTGAGATTTTTCTTCTTTTATTTAACAGAGAACTGTTGGAAGAAAAGAATATCTTGGGTAGAAAAGGAAATTCCTGATGCTTTGGAAATTGTTCAATACCTTTCCTAATACTTCAGGCACTGACTAAAGGAACCGCGGCTACAAAATATCTTGAACTCTAGTCAATGTCCCATATCTCCATCTGTTTTTGGTGTGGAGGCAATGGCTTAAAATAATGATCATAAGTTTATGCACACAACACTTGCTCTATACAAACAAATCGAGCTATTTTCTGAATCAAATCTGCACAATCCTAAAGAATAAAAAAACTTCAAAAAACAGGATGTTTTTCAAGGCAGGCTTTTTAAAAACTAATGTTGACTTGGCCTGTTCTAGGCTTTTTCTGGTAGTTAACAATTTGGAAGTGAGCTCATAATCTGACATAAGAAGGTCAGATTATAATACCTTTGGTCTCCCATTCATTTGGTTAAATGCCAGAAGCAGTTAGTCCACTAGTTTAATGAGCATTACGGCTCATTAAAACAAACCTCCCTCATTTAAGGGTCAGCTGATTTTCTTGATGGAATACTTGAAAAGGAGAACTGAAGGAAACAATCCCCTGAAGAGGTCTGGATCAAGACAGGTGGCTTTATCAATATCATGTCAGTAAAGGCATAATAATGCAAAAGAAATTTTAATTATAAAATTTTAAAAATTATATATGTAGTTGTAAGTTGGGCTGTCATTAAGTACAGTCCGCTATATCTCACTTTGGTAGCCAGTGTAAAATGTAAGCTGACTGCAGCTAACTTACCTTGAAACACAGGCCATCCAGAGCAACAAGTATGAGTCCCTCCTGCCATTTTCTGATCCTCTGATATGAGCTTATGAAATGAGCCCATAAAGTAGAGGCAAGAAGCTAATTTTCCTATCTAAATGTAGGAAAGACATGAATAAATATTTTTCAAAGCCAAAAAAAAAAAGGGTATGTCTCAACCTGACACCTTCCTTCTGACCCATTTATAGCTGGGTCTTTATTGAGCATAATCAAACACTCGATTTGGCGGCTGACTATGCGTGTGACCAGTTTCACTATCCATCCTCCCGCTTCAGTGCCAATTTAAGAATGCAAATCCTATGAGGCCAGATTTCTTTAAAGATGGTGAGAAATGTTTATTTTATTCTGGCTAAAGTTAATCACATTTTCTGAAGTGGGCCCTTACATTTACTACTTTTTAAAAATTTCAGTAACTAAAAATTTAGATCTTAAAGATGGGAATGATTTAAAAATCTACCCTTTGGAAACAGTGTGCTGCGCTCTTAGTCTGTGTATGTCTGTAGTTATCACCACACTGCATTCAAATTATAGCCCGGCCTGGGGAAGTGTGAGCTGAACACAGCTTCTCCTGCCACCAAACCTCCAGCTGAAACAGAACCTAGGTGACTGAGAAGTGGACATGTGCTGTTTTCATGTAAGTGTGTCTGTACAGCACTAGAATATCTGATCTGCAGTTGGTGGAGAGCTCAGCTGGTGCCGTATGTAAAAATCAACAGGTTAATTGACCAAACTTTTATAGATTTCAATTAGTGGTTTGGGATCAAATAGACAGGCTGGGATAATCATGATGAACTAGCCATGATCTTAACCACATTTAAGCGTTTAGTACCAATATAAGTATTTTCTTATTTACCTCTTTACTCAAGTAGGGTGAGATTTTATTTTGTTCATGATTTCCTCTAAGTGAATAGTGGTAAAGTTTAACAAACTAGCATAGTTCAATTTATTAAGTTACAAAATGTAACATTAGCATATGCTTCAATCTGTGGCAGACACTGTATATAAAGAAGAGATCAGGGCTTCCCTGGTGGCACAGTGGTTGAGAATCCGCCTGCCAATGCAGAGGACACGGGTTCGAGCCCTGGTCCCGGAAGATCCCACATGCTGCGGAGCAACTAAACCGGTGTGCCACAACTACTGAGCCTGCACTCTAGAGCCCGCGAGCCACAACTACTGAAGCCCGCGTGCCTAGAGCCCGTGATCCACAGCTAGAGAAACCCCGGCAATGAGAAGCCCGCGCGCACCACAATGAAAAGTAGCCCCCGCTCACCACAACTAGAGAAAAGCCCACGCGCAGCAACTAAGACCCAATGCAGCCAAAATAAATAAATAAATAAATAAATAAATTAATTAAAAGAAGAGATCAGGAGAGAGTAGAAGCACCCCCAAGATGCTGTGCTTTTTGATTCAGAAATAATGGTTAGAAGGTAGAGTCCAAATTTTTTGTTATTTATAGATGTTGCCCAAGGAAGAAATGTTTATCAGATTTCAAATATTGTAAGTTGTAAATTGGTAGTTGGCAGCTTTGAATGTAAAACTTCAACTTAGCAGGAGAAACTTGACTAAGTCAAAACTCAAGGAAAGGAAAGTCAAGGAAAATTCGGGGTATGATGCCTAAAAGCTCACTATATGGCTGTATAAAAATATGTATTGTGGTGCTATCCAACCATCCAGTATTTTGAAGAACTTCCTGTAATAGTCACAGTTGTGGGTAGAAACAACTGTGTTTCAACAAACTCCAGTGTTGTTGAGGTGTTTTTATTTTAAGTTTTTAAAGTAATATTAAATACAGGCATACCTTGTTTTATCTCTCTTCACTTCATTGTGCTTCACAGATACTGCATTATTAGCAAATTGAAGGTTTGTGGCAACCCTGCATTGAGAAAATCTATAGGCACGATTTTCCTAACAGCATTTGCTCACTTTGTGTCTCTGTGTCACATTTTAGTAGTTGTTGCAATATTTCAAATTTTTTCATTATTACTATATTTGTTATGCTGACCTGTGATCACTGTGATCCTTGATGTTACTATTGTTTAAAAATTTTTATTGGGACTATAGTTGATTTAAAATATTGTGTTAGCTTCTGCTGTGCAGCAAAGTGAATCAGTTATAGATATACATATATCCACTCTTTTAAAAATTCTTTTCCAATATAGGTCATTACAGAGTATTGAGAAGAGTTCCCTGTGCTGTACAGTATGTCCTTATTAGTTATCTATTTTATATAGTAGTATGTGTATTTCAATCACAATCTCCCAATTTATCCCTCCCCCCTTTCCCTCCTGGTAACCATAAGTTTGTTTTCTACATCCGTTACTCTACTTCTGTTTTGTAAATAAGTTCATTTGTACACTTTTTTTTAGATTCCACATATAAGCGATATCATATGATATTTGGTTTTCTGACTTACTTCACTCAGTATGACAATCTCTAGATCCATCCATGTTGCTGCAAATGACATTATTTCATTCTTTTTTATGGCTGAGTTGATGTTACTATTGTAATTGCTTTGGGGAGCCACAAACTGCACCCATTTAAGACAGCAAACTAAAAAAACTAAATGTTGTGTATCTTCTGACTGCTCCACCTACCAGCTGTTCCCTGTCTCTCTCCCTCTCCTTGGGCCTCCCTATTCCGAGACACAACAATATTGAAATTAGACCAGTTAAGAACCCTCCGGTGGCCTCTAAGTGTTCAAGTGAAAGGCAGAGTCACACATTTCTCACTTTAAATCAAAAGCTAGAAATGATTAAGTTTAGTGAGGAAGACATGTCAAAACCCAAGACAGGCTGAAGGCTGGGCCTCTTGTGCCAGTTAGCCAAGTTGTGAATGCAAAGGCAAAGTTCTTGAAGGAAATTGAAAGTGCTACTCCAGTGAACACACAAATGATAAGAAAGTGAAACATACTTATTCTGATATGGAGAAACTTTCAGTGGTCTGGATAGAAGATCAAACCAGCCACAACATTCCCTTAAGCCAAAGCCTAATCCAGAGCAAGGCCCTAACCGTCTTCAATTCTATGAAAGCTGAGAGAAGTGAGGAAGCTGCAGAAGAAAAGTTTGAAGCTAGCAGAGGTTGGTTCAGGAGGTTTAAGGAAAGAAATCATCTCCATAATATAAAAGTGCAAGGGGAAGCAGCAAGTGCTGATGTAGAAGCTACAGCAAGTTATCCAGATCTAGCTAAGATAATTCATGAAGGTGGCTACACCAAACAACAGATTTTCAATGTAAATGAAACAGTCTTATATTGGAAGAAGATGCCATTTAGGACTTCCATAGCTAGAGAGGAGAAATCAATGCCTAGTTTCAGAGCTCTCTTGCTGGGGGCTAATGCATCTGGTGGCTTTATGGTGAAACCAATGTTCATTTACCATTCTGAAATTCCTAGGGTCCTTAAGAATTATGCTAGATCTACTCTGCCTGTGCTCTGCAAATGGAACAATAAAGCCTGGATGACAGCACAGCTACTTACTACATGGTTTCCTGAATATTTTAGGCCCACTGTTGAAATCAACTGCTATTAAAAAAAATAGATTCCTTTCAAAATATTATTATTCATTGACAATGCACGTGGTCACCCAAGAACTCTGATGGAGATGTACAATGAGATTAATGCTTTTTTCATGCCTGCTAACACAACATCCATTCTGCAGTCCATGGATCAAGGGGTAATTTTGACTCTCAAGTGTTAGTACTTAAGAAATGCATTTTGGATTTTGTTAGGCATAGTTGATTTTAACTAAACAAGAGAAACCTGGTAATATCTATTAAAATTAAAATTCAGATAGAAAAAGAGGATTACATTTTGTAAGGCTATAGCTGCCATAGATAGTGATTCCTCTGATGGATCTGGGCAAAGTCAGTTGAAAACCCTCTGAATTGGAAAGGATTCACCATTCTAGATGCCATTAAGAACATTCATGATTCATGGGAAGAGGTCAAAATATCAATATTAACGGGAGTTTGGAAGAAGTTGATCCCAACCCTCACAGGTGACTTTGAGGGGTTCAAGACTTTCATGGAGGAAACAAAAAACAAAAGGTGTGGGACTTCCCTGGCGGTCCAGTGGTTAAGACTCTGTGCTTCCAATGCAGGGGGTGGGGGTTCGAGCCCTGGTTGGGGAACTAAGATCCCACATCCCATGCAGGACAGCCAAAAAAAATTAAGTTATATATGTTGTTCTTTCAGACATAATGCTATTGCACACTTACTATAGTATAACGTAAACATAACTTTTTTTTTTTTTCATTTGTGCGGTACGCGGGCCTCTCACTGTTGTGGCCTCTCCCATTGCGGGGCACAGGCTCCGGACGCGCAGGCTCAGCGGCCATGGCTCACGGGCCCAGCCGCTCTGCGGCATGTGGGATCTTCTCGGACCGGGGCACGAACCCGTGTCCCCTGCATCGGCAGGCGGACTCTCAACCACTGCGCCACCAGGGAAGCCCCGTAAACATAACTTTTATATGCACTGGGAAACCAGAGAAATTCGTGTGACTTTATTATCATATTCGCTTTATTGCAGTGGTCTGGAACTAAACTTGCAATGTCTCCAAGGTATGCCTGTATACATCTTAGCACCTTTGGCATTTTTGTCCAAATAGACTTTGACAAATAAAGTATGAATATAACCCTTTTCATCTTCGTTTCTCCAAATGCAGAATCACCTTCATTTTCCTCTATAACATACAATGTTTCTGCTTCAACTGCTGAAAGAATTCCTTCATTCTGACCTTCAAATATGTAGAGAATTTTACAAGTCCCTGTGGGGGGGAATATGTTCCTTGTCATCGAATTTATTATTAAAAGTCATGACCAGACCTGCACCTCACTCTCCTGACTTTGCTCCTCTGTGTAACTGGTGTCTGTATTCTTCCAGTCTTGTGCACAGTTATTTGGGACTGAGATTTTTATGCATTACACTCTGTTGTCAGGCCTCTTCACTTGGTGCTGAGAGCCTGCCTTCAACCTCAGCTAGCCAGACTTCAAGGTTCTGGGCCTCTCGTCACAGTTTTCCTACGTATATGTATATATGTATATGAAACTCTCTCTCTCTCTCTCTCCATATATATATATATACATATACATATATATATATATATATATATATATATATATATATATATAGTTAATTTGTGACCCAAACTGGCTGGATCTCCCATTTGAGGATTCATTAGCCAGTCACTCTTCCATCTTTGTTATACCATCTCTGATCCATTTCCATCTGGATTTCTTTATTTAATTCATTGACTTTCTTTATATAGCTTTTTCCTTCTTTGTTGAGATGAAAGATTGCTGAAACCCTCTGGTGTTGCCCTCCCCCTCCCCACCATGCTTTAGGTTTTTAAAGTGAATTTGGGGTTTGAAGATCATGAACTCATTGAAGCAATGAGTACCCTTTACTGTGTGGGAAACATTTATTTTTATGAACAGCCATAACTTCCCTTTGGATTTGCTATCAGATTTGACCTCTGTTTTGTCTACTCTGGAATTGTAAACACGATGATCAGACACAGTACACTTCATTGGCTGAGTGTCTTCCTCAGATGTCTCCAGGAGGCTCAAACTCTGACTTGAAAGTTTCTGTTACCAACTATGACATTTATCTGATCATTGATTCAGCTGACTTAACTATGGTATCCAAGCATTTCCCACTGATTACTATTGCCTGTTGATCAACATCTGCATGTCTTCATTGATCCTCCAATTCTCACTGTCCTTCTTTCTTCCATCTCTTGTATTTTCTGAAGGATGTTGGATATATGAGGATGGTAATATTCATGCAGGTCCTGGTCCAGTTTATTGAAGACTTGGTGAGTAGTCTTCTTTGCTGTCCTCTGCTATTGGTGACACTTTTGAGTTTGTTGGTGTGCCTTTTCAACACCTACCTTTTAAACACTCATGTCAGCGTGATTTTTTTTTTCTCCAAAATACTGCTGTGTTCTGTCAGTCTTTTGGAATCTCACACATACCGTCGTTTACTTGATTTACGTTGCTTCCAGCAAGTGTCTATCGGTGGCTCTCTTTTGTGCATCACGAAAAGTGCGATATCCACTCCTGCTCTGGTCTTGAACACAGCCCGCTAACTCCACGGTGACCTGTGAGGTCAAGTTCTCCAAGGTAAATGCATGGTTGCCCAGCGTGACCACTCATTTCGCTCACAGGGTGGGAAGGAACGCTTTACTTGACGAATATACTTGTATTCTTCCTCCTTCCAGTTCTTTTTAGGTTGGTATTTCTTCAAAAGATTCCTGAGTTGCTTTGTAAAGCTGAGTTCAGTCTGTCGTTTCCCTGACAAATGTGATGTATTTCTCAAGAATACCAACTCCTCACTGCTTGTGTTTTCCTAAGTCGAACGGATCCCCGAGCTCGGTGCCGCAGTCCGGGCGCAGGGGCGGTTAGAGGCTCCGCGCGGCGGGCGCGCCGCGTCCTGCTGGGTCTCCCCCACGGCCCCCCCGCCCCGCTCCGGGTAGATCCGCACTAAGATCGCTCCACCCACCGCCCGCCGTGGCCTCTTGTGTGCTTTAGTTTGTAAATGACCCGGATGTTCTCCCGAGTCCGGAAGCGCGCGCTCAAGCTTTGTCCAGGCGAATGGCGCACAGGCCCGGAGGGAAAGACCGAGGGGTACGGACGTCGCCTGTCAACGCTACCCTGGCCCTGGACCTAGCAGGATGGAGCGCTCCAGAGGGAGGTCCGACGGGTCTCTGAGATGCAGCGTCCTGGGAGGAGCCCGGAGGTCCAAGAGGCCCTCTCATGTAAGAAAGGAGTTGGCCCGTGGGTGGTCCCAGAGCGCTTCTGGTAACAGTGCCCCTGGAACACTATTGGGTCTTCCCGCTGGCACCTCAAGCCAGACTTACCTCTGCCTCCTCATTCCATTCTCTCTCGACCACTCATAAACCAGACTGTACCGCCCAACCTTCTCGCCCTCTTCTGGTAGAGGTGGACCAGACACATTCAGTCCATACAGGCAAAATAAATGTCAAGCCAAAGCCAAGCATAAAATGGAATGCCATCATCTGAGAAGTAACTTCAGAGATAATTAACGTCAGTAATCTGATGTTTTATGGTTAAAAATTCAACTAAAAACCTTAAAATTATATACTAGGTTGTACAGACAACATCTCAGATGTGTCAGGCTTAGATCGTTCCTGTGGTCCTTATATTACACATTTGTGGAATTAAAAAAATGGTTATGTTCATGTCATGCTATTGCATCATTATCATTAACTTTAATTCACGAAGGAGATTTTTCAGTAAAATTTTCTAGAAGGAAGTTTGTTCCTAGGATTCATAGCTTGAATAGACATTTTAAAAACCCTTTGTTTTTTGCTAAAAATTAGTTGGCAGACTATAAGCTATCTTTTGTTTGTTTAAAATTTTAGCTTCCTCAAAAAGCCAGAAAAAGAACTACAAAATTAACCAAATAAAGAACACGGAAGGAAATCATAACCATAAAAGCATAAATTAATGAGGTAGGAAACAAAAGATAGTGAAAATAATAAATCAAAATGCTGGTTCTTTTGGAAAAAATTAACAAGATCAATGAACCAGTAGCTAAACTAATTGAGAAAAAAGGGAAGAAAGCACAAAAATACAAAATTAAAGGGGCATAGGGGAATTAACCATTGAAACAGAGGAAACTAAAAAAGTATATGAGACTACTTTGTACAACTTTATGCAAATAAATTTCAAACTACAGATGAAATCAATAATTTCAGAGGAGAATACAGTTTCCCAAAATTGACCCTCATGGAGAGAGAAAACATTAACAGACCAATCTCCATAAAATAATAGAGAAATTTATCAAATAAATACACCATATATAGGAGAATTCTATCAAATCCTTAAACACCAGACAAGCCTAATACTACACAAATTATTCCAGGAACTAAAAGATGAAAGGAAATAGCCAAATCCTTTTGCAAAGCAAGTATATCAATTAATATAAATTAATTAATAAAATTAAACCTGTTTTAAAAATCCTAAGGGATCCACAAAGAACTATTAGAACTAGTAAATGAGTTCAGCAAGGTTGCAGGATACAAGATCAATATACAAAAATCAGTTGTACTTCTATACACTGACAGTGAATAATCTGAAAATAAAATTAGAACAATTCCACATACAATAGCATAAAAAGAATAAAATACTTAAGAATAAATTTCCCAAAATGAGTTTAGGATTTGTACACTGAAAACCACAAAACATTATTGAAAGAAACTGAAGAAGTTCTAAACAAATGGAAAGACACCACCTGTTCATGGATTAGAATATTGTTAAGATGGCAATACTCTCCAAATTGATCTATAGATGCAATACAATCTCTATCAGAATTCCAGCTGCCTTTTTTTGCAGAAATTGACGAGCTGATTCTAAAATTCATATGGAAATGTAAGGGGCCTAGATTAGCCAAAACAGTATTGAAAAATAAGAATGAAGTTGGAGAATTTGTACTTCCCAATTTCAAAACTTAATACAAGGCTACAGTAATCAAGACAATGAGGTACTGGTATAAGGATAGAAATAGAGATTAATGGAATAGAATTGAAAGTTCAGAAACAAACCTTTACATTTATGGTCATTTGATTTTCAGCAAAGGTGCCAAGACAATTCAAGGTGGAAAGAATAGTCTTTTCAACAGATATCGCTGGGACAACTGGATATCCAGATGTACAATAATAAAGTTGGACCCCTTCCTCACCCTGTACAGAAAAATTAATTCAAAATCTATCATAGACCTAAGTGTAAGAGCTAAAATTATAAAACTCTTAGAAGAAAACATGGAAGTAAATTTCTGTGACCTTAGGTTAGACAAAGCCTTCTGATATATGACACTAAATGCAAGTGAGAAAAGAAAAATAAATTGGAATCCATCAAAATGAAAAACTTTTGTGCTTCAAAGACACCATCAAGAAAGTGAAAATACAATTCAAAAGTGGGAGAAAAAAGTTGTAAATAAAGGACCTGGACCTATGTCTCACACCATACACAAGAAAAATATGCAAACCATCAGAGGTCTAAATGTTAAAGATGTAATCACACAAGTAGTAGAAGAAAGCTTATATAAAGAATTCATACAACCCAACAATAAATACAGATAACCCAATTTAAAACTAGGCAAAAGATTTGAATATCTCCAAAGAAGATATACAAATTGCCAAAAGCACATGAAAAGATTCTCAACAGGATTAGCCATTAAGAAAATGAATATCAAAACTACCATGAAATTGCACTTCACACCCACTAGCATTGCTAGAATAAAAAACATGAACAATAACAAGTTTGGAGAGAATGTGGAGACATTGGAACTCTTATACATGCTGGTGGTGCAGCTGCTTTGGAAAACTGTCTGACAGTTTCTCAAACAGTTAAACATAGAGTTACCATATGACCCAGCAATTCCACTCCTAGGTATCTACCCAAGAGAAGTAAAAACATATGTGGACACAAAATCTTGTACACGAATGTTCATAGCTTTGTTCATAATAGCTAAAAAGTAGAAACAATACAAATGTCCATCAACTGATGAACCGGTAAGCAAAATGTGGTATATTTATACAATGGAATACTGTTAAGCCATAAAAAGGAATGAAGTACTAATACATGTGACAGTGTGAATGAACCTTGAAATCATTCTATCAAGTGAAAGAAGCCAGACACACAGATTATATGATTCCATTTACATGAAAATTCCTGAGTAGACAAATTCTTAGAAAAAGAGAGTAGATAGGGTTAGGGATAAGATGTGACTGCTAATGGGTATGGAGTTTCTTTCTGAGGTGATGAAAATATTCTGGAATTATATACTGTTGATCCACACACACTTTATGAATACACTAAAAACCACTGAATTGTACACTTTAAAAGGGTGAGCCTTACTCTTTGTGAGTTATATCTCAGTAAAGCTGTTAACGTTTATAACCCATATAAAAGTGGAGGTAAGGGAATAAGAAAGAAATCTATAAATTGATAAGGAATTATTTCCAGTTTATGTTGTTAAGAAATAAAAGTGCAATCAACTGGAAGCAACCCAAATGTCCATGAACCAGTAGAGGGATAAACAAATTTTTCTAGCCACACAACAAAATAGTACACAACAATAATAAGGAAAAGAACAAGTAGTACTTTTAACAACAATTATGAATCTCACTTTCATTATGCTAAGTGAAAGAGGCCAGATGATACAAAGGGCTAAATACTGTCTGATTCCATTTCTATGATATTCTAGAAAAGGTAAAATAATAGAGAGAGGCATTAAATCTGTGTTTGCCAGAGGCTGGGAGTGGAAGAAGAAGATTGACTGCAAAGGGACAGGGAACTTATTGGGGTGCTGGACATGTTCTGTATCTTGATTTTGGTGGTGGTTACCTAGTTTGATAGCCAGCATCAATCAAACTGTACACTTAAAAGGAGTGAATATATCATACTTCAGTAAACCTTCCTTTTAAAAAAACACAAAAGTTTGAAAGTATATTTCATATGCTGGCTTTTGTGTAAGTAAGGGAAATAAAAGTCTATATTGTGTCTGCTTATTTTTGTAAAAGGAAAGATTGGAAAGATAAACCAGAAATTTAATGAAACTGGCTTACCTAGAGGGGCTAGGTGGGAATGGAGAGAGAGGAAGAGGGAAAAGAATGAGACTTTTCTGAATACATCTTTTTCATATAGTGTTGACTTTTTAACTGTGTTAATATTTTACATATTCAAAAAATAAATCGATGAGGATGGGGAAAATACTTAACATTTAAAAATGAACCTAGTTGAAAGTCAAATTGATAACAAACTCATTTATACAGAAGAAAAAAATATGATTAGTTCAAGTAACTTTGAACACCGTCCTTTTAATTGGACATATTCTGAGAATAAAAAAAAATCCAGAAAGAAATCTTGACTTTTACTTGATATTTTTGTTGTTGGTAGTGGTATAAGTGTAACAACTATGAAACTATTTTGTGTGTATTGTAGGATTGAGCAAATGACTAAATACATCAATAATGTTGGGAGTGAATGTTTTCACTGTGGAAAAAGAGATATTGAGAGAGAGAATTAGCCCCTGACAGTTGGGAGCTGACCTGGCACCGGAGGTAGGCTGTGGTGTTTATTAAAAGTAAAAATTTCACAGAACACCAACGCCAGGGAAGGCCACTCTGTGATGGTGATGGATCCAAATAAAAAGAGGGCCACCTCATAATCATGTCCAAACACAGACAAAAACTTGAACATTGTTTAAAACCACAAAAATGGCCAAACCCTGTGATTGGTAGCCTTGTTCCCATGCTTCTCTCTTTCTAGAAAAGAATTAAGATACCTGCCCATAGAGTTAGCCCTGCCTCCTTACAGCCATATCCAGAGCAATGTGCACTCCCTCAAACCTTCCTCCATAATCACCCAACACAAGCCCAAATCCTGCTAAGTCCTTTCTGACACCCTCCCCCGGGACGTCCCATGGCTCCTCAAGTTGAGCAGTTTCCCTTGTTGCAACAGGTCATAAATCTAACTTCGTTTAACTGTAGGTGTGCTCCTGGTGGCCTTTAGCTGATGAAGGAAATTTACAATACAGATGTGGAACACAGAATGGAGAGGAAAAGCCCTGTGGTGTTAGAGGGGAATTAGGGTTATCTGTTTGAGCTCATGATGTTTTAAAAAAATGTGTTCATGTATCTCCTAAATCTGTCAACTGAAAGGACTGGGAAGCGATACTCCAAGTAGCACTGGACATGAATATCTCCCAGATTTTGATTTCTAAATATTTTCCATTTTAAAAGAACCAGGGCTTCTTGGAGAAATGGCTGATTCCAGGACTGGGGCAGGGAAAGTGTGAGATAAGCCTGGAATATATTGTGTGACAGAAAACAAGAAAACACTTGAATGATGAGGACATATCAAAGGTCACAGGCATGAGCTTGAGGGGCTGCCACTGGTTAAAGTAGAGACAACTTGTGTATCAAAAACGAATAGTTTAAAAACATGCAATTATAAATAAGAATCTACGAGTTCATAGTACTACTAATATTACTACTAATAATACAAAAGGAGGGAGAAGGAAAAGTGCTTTTTTAAAATAGAAGAATGCCAACCAATAAATGTAGGAATTATAACATTGGAAAATTACCATTTTTGTAACAACCATGGTTAATAGTTGATTCGCACAAGAATCAATGGAGGACTTCCCTGGTGGCACAGTGGTTAAGAATCCGCCTGCCAATGCAGAGGACACAGGTTCGAGCCCTGGTCCGGGAAAATCTCACATGCCGCAGAGCAACAAAGCCCATGTGCCCCAGCTACTGAGCCTGTGCTCTAGAGCCCGCAAGCCACAACTACTGAGCCCGCGTGCCACAACTACTGAAGCCCGCGCGCCTAGAGTCCGTGCTCCACAACAAGAGAAGCCACCCCAATGAGAAGCCCGCGCACTGCAGCAAACAGTAGCCTCCGCTCATCACAACTAGAGAAAGCCTGCGTGCAGCAATGAAGACCCAACGCAGCCAAAAAAAAAAAAAAAAAAAAGGCAAAGTGCAGCAGAGAGTCATAAAAGTGTCTTTTCACAATGAATTCCAGAAATTGCAATTATGTCTTTTTTTTCAAGACTGATTCTAGTGGGTTTGATTTGTCTCCAAGTTAAAAGTTTTAAACATACAATTCAAAGTGGCCACACAGAATGATGGAATTGAAATAATATGTCTATTTCTTCATCCTTACATTTTATTGTGGGGACTGTATTTCAAATGTACAATTTAAAGCAGGGTATGGCGGGAGGGGGTAATTAGAGGCATTAAGGAGCTCAAAGCCAGAACCAAAGATTCAGAACCTTTACAAATTCACTCTTAAAACATGGCGGCTAGGGGCTTCCCTGGTGGCGCAGTGGTTGAGAGTCCGCCTGCCGATGCAGGGTACATGGGTTCGTGCCCCGGTCCGGGAAGATCCCACATGCCGCAGAGCGGCTAGGCCCGTGAGCCATGGCCGCTGAGCATGCGCGTCCGGAGCCTGTGCTCCGCAACGGGGGAGGCCACAACAGTGAGAGGCCCGCGTACGGCAAAAAAAAAAGGAGTGAAATTTTGACACATTCTATTCCATGGATGGATCTTGAAGACATTAATGCAAAGTGAATTAAGCCAGACGCAGAAGGACAACTATTGTATGATTCCACTTCTATGAGGTACCTAGGTAGTCAAATTCATAGAGAGGGAAAGTAAAAAGATGGTTGCCAGGGGCCGGGAGGGGAGGATGAGGAGTTATTGCTTAGTGGGCAGAGAGTTTTTGTTTGGGATGATGAAAAAGTTCTGGGGATGGATGGTGGAGACTGCACAACAATGTGAATGTAATTAATGCCACTGAACTGTAAACGTGTAAATAGTTAAAATAGTAAACTTTATTTGATGTACATTTTACAATAAAAAATAAATGGGAAAAATTGCTAAGTAAACAGAAACCAAGGGGAAAACTCACTTTAACCCAAATAATAGTAATAATTTAAAAAAAAAGCATGCTGCTGAGTCTGCGTGTCAGGGGCTGACTTGGTACTAATTTGCCTGCAGAATGTAATGTTTATTAAAGAGTAATTTTTAAATGTGCTAATCTGCAGGGAGATCAGCTCGGTGCTCTGTGACCACCTAGAGGGGTGGGATAGGGAGGTTGGGAGGGAGATGCAAGAGGGAAGAGATATGGGGATATATGTATATGTACAGCTGATTCACTTTGTTATACAGCAGAAACTGACACACCATTGTAAAGCAATTATACTCCAATAAAGATGTTAAAAAAAAAACATGAAATGTTAACATCAAAAAAAATAATTAAAAAAAAAGTGCTAATCTGAAGGTTCTTTATTGTTAAAACAGGAACCACAACAACTGTTAGACCCACAACGTGGGCTCCTTGGGGAGGCCATCTGCAAGCGCCCGCTGAAAGCAAAGACCCAGCCTGGGGACTCCAGGCCGCCTATGACGTGAAGTTTCTCCACCGCGCTTCTCAGTGCTCACCCAGCAGACAAAACACATGTTAATGCAATTAAAGTGTCAATTCCAGCAATAAAAAGAAACGAGCTATCAAGCCACGAAAACACATGAGGAAACTCAAATGAATATTGTAAGTGAAAGAAGCCAATCTGAAAAGGCTGCACACTGTGGGATTCCAACTATATGACATTCTGGAAAAGGCAGAACTATGGAGGCAGTGAAAAAAGATCAGTGTTGGCAGGGGTTGGAGGGGAGGAAGGGATGAACAAGGTGGCACACAGAGGATTTTTAAGGCAGTGAAACTATTCCGTAGGATGCTGCAATGGTGGATACATGTCATCACACGTTTGTTAAAACCCGTAGAGTGTACAATACAAAGAGTGATCCCTAATGTAAACTACAGACTTTGGTTCATTATTTTGTATCAATGTTGACTCACCTATCATAACAAATGTACCACACTAATGCAAGATGTTAGTAATAGGGGAAATTGGGGAGGATGGGGTGGGTATAGGGGAACTCTCTACTTACTAATAAATTTTTCTATAAACCTAAAACTGCTCTACAAATCAAGTTTATTAATTTAAAACAAAGCATTATTTCACTTTTCCTTTTTTGTACCATAATATTTACCTCATTTATTGCCTTAGCAATGACATTGTTTAGAATTGCCAGTGCACAGGGACAGTAAAAACCAGCCGGACATTTTAGTCTCCAGTGAGGTCCTCTGCTCTGAACTGCTTGGATGTCTGGGCCTGGCGGTGTGTGCCCAGAACCCAGCACAGTAGCTTCTGAGAGCAAGGCGTTCGGTGCTGGCTATGGACTGAGTGGATCTGAGACTTGTGGGCTGTGGGCCTACAGCTTTTGCTCAGGGTTCCGAATGTAAACATGGCTGAAGAGTTGAAATGTTTTTGCAGAAGTGATTCCTCAGCCAATGAGGAGGAGGTTAATCTCCAGGACTTGGACTTCTTGATCAAATGAGCCTGCAATGCCTTGAAGGTAGCAATTCCACCTGACCTCATTCAGAACATTTTTCGTCCATAGACCTTTTTTTTTTTTTTTTTTTTTTGCAGTACGAGGGCCTCTCACTGTTGTGGCCTCTCCTGTTGCGGAGCACAGGCTCTGGACGCGCAGGCTCAGAGGCCATGGCTCACGGGCTCCGCCGCTCCACGGCATGTGGGATCTTCCCGGACCGGGGCACGAACCCGTGTCCCCTGCATCGGCAGGCGGACTCTCAACCACTGCGCCACCAGGGAAGCCCTTCCCATAGACCTTTGATTACTGATTCAGAACCATTTATTCTGTGTCCTTTATTGGGAACTCCGTATTTTTTTTTTTACATCTTTATTGGGGTATAATTGCTTTATAATGGTGTGTTAGTTTCTGCTTTATAACAAAGTGAATCAGTTATACATATACATATGTTCCCATATCTCTTCCCTCTTGCGTCTCCCTCCCTCCCACCCTCCCTGTCCCACCCCTCCAGGAGGTCACAAAGCACCGAGCTGATCTCCCTGTGCTATGCGGCTGCTTCCCACTAGCTATCTACCTTAGGTTTGGTAGTGTATATATGTCCATGCCACTCTCTCGCTTTGTCACAGCTTACCCTTCCCCCTCCCCATATCCTCAAGTCCATTCTCTAGTAGGACTGTGTCTTTATTCCTGTCTTATCCCTAGGTTCTTCATGACATTTTTTTTCTTAAATTCCATATATATGTGTTAGCATACGGTATTTGTCTTTCTCTTTCTGACTTACTTCACTCTGTATGACAAACTCTAGGTCTACTCACCTCATTACAAATAGCTCAATTTCATTTCTTTTTATGGTTGAGTAATATTCCATTGTATATATGTGCCACATCTTCTCTATCCATTCATCTGTTGATGGACACTTAGGTTGCTTCCATGTCCTGGCTATTGTAAATAGAGCTGCAATAAACATTTTGGTACATGACTCTTTTTGAATTATGGTTTTCTCAGGGTATATGCCCAGTAGTGGGATTGCGGGGTCATATGGTAGTTCTATTTGTAGTTTTTTAAGGAACCTCCATACTGTTCTCCATAGTGGCTGTACCAATTCACATTCCCACCAGTAGTGCAAGAGTGTTCCCTTTTCTCCACAGCCTCTCCAGCATTTATTGTTTCTAGATTTTTTGATGATGGCCATTCTGACTGGTGTGAGATGAATGTAGTTTTGATTTGCATTTCTCTAATGATTAATGATGTTGGGAATTCTGTATTTTCAAGAGGCATTTCATTGCTCTATTCTCATAGTCTTTTATGGGCTTGTGCATCTCCCTATGTAATCTTTTGTGTTAAATAGCTGTTTCCTGATATACCTTAGTTATTCTGTTCTCAGCATATCAGTCGTGCTTTCAGCATCGATACTATTTAGTCTATTATCGAGGAATCTTGCTTTTGAGTGAGATATTCTTTTTATTTATTTATTCATTTATTTATTTATTATTGAAGTGTAGTTGATGTACAATATTATATAAGTTACAGGTTACAGTACAGTGATTCACAATTTTTAAAGGTTATACTCCATTTATAGTTATTATAAAATATTGGCTATATTCCCTGTGTTGTACAATATACACTTGTAGCTTTTTTCTTTTTTCTTTTGAGAATAGATTGCAATCACTGTCTAACCTTCTGTATTTCTTGCAAAGGATTCATTGCTAGTCTCTGAATTAATGTTTGAGGTTCTTTGTGCAGTAAAAGTTCTTCTTTGGTTTCAGAAAACTCGACTTCCTGTTTATTCATACTTCCTTGAGTAAAATCTTGTTGATCTTTTTGTTCTTACTGATAATTTATTTGGAGTAGTTTTATAGTTTATGTAAATATTTTAATGGATTTTAAAAGGAGTGAGTTCTTGGGGGTATTATTTGCACTACCATTAGCCTGAGAGCACTTTCATATGTGAGAAGCCACCTGGCCGGGGTGGGGGCAGGCACTGAGGAGATCATCGGACAAGGACACCGAATGGGCTGTGAACTGGGGCCATGTGCTGCAGGGCCTTCGGACGGAGTTAGGGTGTTGCACCTTACCCTGAGAGCTGTGCCAAATGGAGAGCAGTGAGGAGTATTACAGGGAAATAGTATCATCCTCTTTGGTTTAAGGAAGATTATCTAGGTAAGGAGATCAGCTTTGGTGAGGTGAGCAGAGAGATAAAATGGGGGCCAAAATGCAGACTTTCCAATATTGTTACTTTTGAAAAGCTCTAAAAAGCACAAGTCTTCCTGCAGAGCCACCTTGTCCTATGCCTCTTGTACTCATAGACCTGCAGGCTGCCAGCCATACCTTAAGCTCAGCTTGTGGGTAGATTCCTGCCAGTGAGAACAATGTGTATCCCTTGGATGCATGGCTCTTAAGGTGCAGAAGAAGCAGGGGTATATTTGGACAGGGCTCAGGCTTCGGTGTCAGACACACCTGGTTTGAGTCCGGATTCTGCCACTTCCTAGATGATGGTCATGGGCAAGTCACTTAATCTTTCAGAAAGTTCTCATTTTTAGACCAAAGTATGAGAGGCCTCTTCCCTGGGCCCCTGGCTTTAGAAGGCCCTGCTGCCCACAGGGAATCTATGCCAATGATCAAGGCCCACATGTTAGTCTATGTGAATGGTGCCCCCCAGACTTGTGCAGTGCACATCCTGTGCAACTGCCCAGTGTGGACTGCTAATAATAGTGAAAAGAGGAGGCAGGATTGAGGACACTAAAGGGGTAAAATCCAGCCTTGGCCGGTGTCAGGATGTGACCAGTAGAATGATGGGGCCATCAACAGCCAGAGGAAAATATGGCAGAGACTTGAGAGGTCAATTTTAGGTGTGTTAAGACTTTGGCCCTGCCAAACAGCCATCCAGAGCTATCCAGCAGCCCAAACTCATGAGGGTCTCAGGGCTTGACACAGCTTTGGAAATCACTGGCATCAGGGTCATGGTTGAGGCCTGGTGGCTGAGCAAGGCCTCTGAGGGAAAGCCTATAGGTCGTAGTGAGAATTGAGCCTATTCTCCTGGGGGGCATATGTGTTTGATGGACATGAGGGCAAAAAGGGGCCATGAGAAGAGCAGAGGGCTTTAGGGTTCTGGGATAATGGGACGTCACTGGTGGTACATCCCAGGAGTAGAGGGTTTTGAGAGATCAGTGAAGACAGAATCATTTGCCTAGAAGACAGTTCTTTCTGGAGGAACAAAGACACGGTGAGTGAGTAGTGTGGATGTTGAAGCCAGGAGGTTGTCTACACCTGCAGAAACGTGGTGGTGATAGGAAGCAGGGAGAAAGGCGGTGAGCTTGAGGGCAGAGCAGGATCAGGCCGACAGTCCTGAGAGCACGGTGAGGGGAGGAGCTGCAGAAAGAGGATAGTTGACGAGGCATGTCAGAGGGGAGGCAAAGGGTGCAAATCAAGAGAAAACGTCCGGGGGGAGGGGAGTAGTCCCAAGGAGTAGGAGTCAATGTGTGCGAAGAAAAGAGACAAAATAGGGAAGATGTTTGAAGGGTAGGGAAGGGCTATTGGGCCTGGGTTTGGGCTTGCTGGCAGAGGAAGAGAGCAGGTAGCTGCCAAGGCTTCTGCAGGTGGGAGTCAGGGTAGCATTGGAAGCATCTAGATTTTTTTTTTTTTTAAGAAGATGTTGTGGGTAGGAGTTTATTAATTCATTCATTTTTGGCTGTGTTGGGTCTTCGTTTCTGTGCGAGGGCTTTCTCTAGTTGCGGCAAGCGGGGGCCACTCTTCATCGCGGCGCGCGGGCCTCTCACTATCGCGGCCTCTCTTGTTGCAGAGCACAGGCTCCAGACACGCAGGCTCAGTCGTTGTGGCTCACGGGCCTAGTTGCTCCGTGGCATGTGGGATCTTCCCAGACCAGGGCTCAAACCTGTGTCCCTTGCATTGGAAGGCAGACTCCCAACCACTGCGCCACCAGGGAAGCCTTGGATCTAGATTTTGATGAAGCTTTGATTATGTCTTCTATGGTGTCTTCTATGTGTGGTCCTCTTGCGTCTTCTGTGGTGTGCTTGTGTCTCTGACGGGAACGTGCGCCGTTACATGTGTTTAATGTATTTCAGCTGAACCCCCGCTCCCTAAGGGTATCAATTCATTTCTTCTTACAGGACAATGAGTGCCTATTATTTTCAGAGTACAATGGGAGACATAAAATGACTAACAGCTCTCCTAGGTTAAGCAGCCTACAAGAGCATCAGCAGAACTTGTGATAAGGTTGTCGAACAAGTTTGCATAGCTAGCTATGTAGGGTTAAATAATATGGACAAAATTAAGATTCAACACTGGCGGGGAGGATGGGTTAAACAGCCCATTTAGGATGGTTAAGGTTCAAGTGCCGTGTGTAGACGTAAAAACACAAGATGAATTGCATAAAGGCTGGAGCTCGGGAGCCTGACTTGGCAGTAGTTCACATAAGGGGTCACTCTGTGGTCCATAACTCAGTCTTGGACTCTTTAGTGACTTAAAGCTTTGTATATGCCCAGAGTGATAACGATAGCTTCTATACCTGCCACATCTCAGATGGCTGGTACTTTTACTCCTCTAGTATTTCTTTTTGATCCTCATATCCATATTATGTGGTGTTATTAGCCTGCTTTACAGACAAAGAAAAGGACACAGGGAGATGAAACAGCTCATCTCACGTCACACAACCGGGAAGTGAGGGAGCCATGTTCTTTCCACTGAGCCACACAGCCCTCAGCGTGACTCAGCTGCTTAAAAAGCTAATAAACTTTGGTGTGTGTTAATAAAAACGGCGTGTCCAGGTTGTGGGACTCCGTGGTGTCTGTGTGCTTGGTTTAGGCCAGCCAGATCCCATCTGGGACGTTGGTCATTTCTAGAGATCCCACTATAATGAAGGATGCTCTAGGTGTGAACAGGGATATGGTGGGGGTAGTATAGGGTCACAAGAAGGTTCAGGGAATTAAGGATGCAGTCATGTGGCTCAGAGGGATGAATTGAGATGCTTCTTGGAGTAAAAAGAAATTTAGTGGAAATATGATGGAGGCAGATTTAGACTAGTTCAGTTTATAACTGCAACAAGTTGGAATCTTAGCGTTCAATAGTAATGTGTGGATGAGTAAATCCACACAATGAAATACTAGGCAACTCTCTAAAAAGATGTACAGTTGACCCTTGAACAACACGGGTTTGAGCTGCACAGGTTCACTTATACGCCGATTTTTTTTTTTTTAATCTTTAAAAATTTATTTTTGGCTGCACTGGGTCTTCGTTGCTGCACGTGGGCTTTCTCTAGTTGGGGCGAGTGGGGGCTACTCTTCATCGCAGTGCTCCAGCTTCTCATTTCGGTGGCTTCTCTTGTTGCAGAGCACGGACTCTCGGCACGTGGCCTCAGTAGTTGTGGCACCCAGGCTTAGTTGCTCTGTGGTATGTGGGATCCTCCCGGACCAGGGATCGAACGCATGTCCCCTGCATTGGCAGGTGGATTCTTAACCACTGCACCATCAGGGAAGTCCCAACACAGATTGTTTTCAATAGTAGATACTACAGTCCTACAGGATCCAAGTTGGTTGAGTGGGTAGACGTGGAACCTCAGATACCAAGGAGCTGCAGGTACAGAGGGTGGACTAGTAATTAATCTGGGGCTCTTTGTGCAGAGGGTTGGTGCGCCTAACCACCGCGTTGTTCAAGGGTCAACTATAGTTCTGTATTAGTTCTGTATTACTGATACTTGAAGATATGTTAAGTGAAAGAAGATCACAACATGGTATTATTGTTTTATTCCATTAAAAAAAAAATATATATATACACACACATATGGTTATATTTAAATAGTCAGAAAATGTTTGTGACCAATAATATGTGGTTCTCTTGTAGTGGGATTTCAAATAACTTTTTAAAACTCCTGTCTTCTAATTTTTCTATATTTAATACGGAATTTGTATAAGAAGAGATGAAAGCGTATTTATATTACCCAGTAGTGAGTCAGTCCCTGCCGAAGCAGTAATCTCCTAGCCCCTCACCTCAGGGTCTGGAAATGGGGCCAACACAACAGGGGCTGGGAAAGGGGACACTAGGTCTCTTTCAACTCAAAGATGTCAAGTGGAAAGCAGGTTACCAAACACAGTGTGACCCCACTTTCATAAAACACACGAACATCTGTGAGAAGCCCTGGTGACCCTGGTGTGCCCAGGCATTTCCAGAGGGTTCGTTTGCAACTGAAACAGAGAAGAAAACCCCCAAGGCTGTCATCTGGCACCCCTATTGCAATGATGGGGTTTTCACGCAAATGTCCTCAGAGAGGAGCTTTCCTGTCTAGTGACGTAACGGGATACTGGCATCAACTGGAGAGAGTGCTGGACTGCGGGGTTGGTTGTCCCTCAGAGATGCTGAATGCATTTTAGTCCGATGCTTCAAGCAGAAGGGATGGTTTCCCCTCCTCCCATTTGCCCTTCTGTCTTTTCCTTTCTTCAACTTATAGTTCCCTTTTCAGCCATCAACAGAATTGGCAATCTGAATGAAAAGAGGTAGCCCCAGGCATGGGACCTTATGGGAAAGCTCATCTCTCCAAAGATAGGCCCTTCCTACTGGATGTGCTGCTGAGGCCATCAGAATGGAGCAGGATGCAACAATCCTTAGCAAACAGTACATCAGAAGTGAACAATCTTAATGGGGGCGGGGGGTGGGAGTCTCCAAACTGAATGGAAAGATGGGACAAAAAGATCAAAGGGGAAAAACAAACAAAAGGAGAAACAGATGAGTAAAAGGCCACGTCTACTTTCCCCCTTTATAGCAGCTTTAACAGCTTCCAGTCTTTGAACATCACTTTATGCGGGAGGTGGAAGGGGAACAGGCTATTAGTCAGGGCTTCCTTTGTGTACCTACAACCTGCAGGGGGAGGGTGGGATTACAGGGAATCTTAAATACCACAATCTGGGCCCAATTCAAGGGGGTGGGTGGGGTGGGGGAAGAAGCCACACAGAATTTGAGTGCAAAAAATAAATATAAAATTTATTAAAACACCCACAATATTTTAAAGATACCAGGAGTAATACAGTTCACAAACCCAGTTGTTTGTGTAAATTATAATAAAATACAAATCAAAAAAGGATACATACTTGCAATTTCTAGGCACCCTAAATTAAATCTGCTGAAACACTGGGGGAGAAGGGAAGGCAAGGAGGGTAGCTCAGGAGGCAAACCAATAAAGTGGGAGGAAAAAATATTAACAAAAAAGTAAAAATTATACAAAATAAAATTATCAGCATAAATTTACTGTACTAAGAATATCTACAGTTTAATAATACACATCCTATTGCCTTGAGACATTGCAAAAATCTACCATTCATCCATCAACCCCAGATAAACTTCATTTCAAGTAGCCACAGTTACAAAGTCAAGACGGAATATTCAAGTATGGTTGTTAAGTTCACCTCCATTGGAAGCCAAGTAACCAAACAGGAATTCAAAGAGAGAAGAAATAAAACACACCAAAAAGCTACAGGGGTTCTAGATGAAGTCTAATGCATTAATATGCCACAATATGACCTGTCCTTGTTTCTTTTTTTTTTTAAATTAGAATACGTGAAAAAGAAATTACATCGCTCCTGTTTTTCTCCTCCTTTTTCCCCTCAAAAGAAAAAAAAGTACTGGAACCAAGAAAATTTGGATGTTCAAATGAGCCAAATAGTATTTTTTAAATCCTCACGTGAATAATGATGAGTTATCCCTGAATGACAGGTAGTCAAAATGAGAAAAGAGCGCAAACAATACCACTACAAAAAGCATCCCTGATATCAGAATAGAAGCAAACAAGGAAGTAGGCCAATTCTCACTGATTCTTAGGCAAAAAGCAACTTTAGACTTTGCATTTCTGTGCTGCAGTCTCTGCTCAGGGAAGAAGCCTATTGCTTTGCTCTTGTCGGCAGCTCTGCAGAAGGAAGGGCTGGGAGTGCCAAGACAGGGGCCTCACACATGGAAAAACTCTTTGCACATGTGGGTGTGGGACTGTATAACCTATGTTGGGGGTATGCACCCCCAAAAATGTTCATTTTGGTCCAGGGTATGTTGAAGCTGGCCATGTACTACAGCAGATGCAACTGGCTAATAAAACTAGGTTTTGAGGGAGTCATTTCAAATGACAGCAACGATGACTGAAAAAGCTCAATGAGATGGGCATGGGAAATTCACATTTTATTCAAAAGCAAAAAAAGGAAATGAAATAAAGTCAACCACAGTCCTTCCTTTAGGCATTCTGCCATTTTAACTGAAGAATGAAACACAAAATGACCCCAGATTCTTCAAGGTCAGGTATGTCACCAAATGGACAACCTGTATGTATCAGACCCTCATGGAATCTACTTTACCAAAGTTGTCACGATGTCCCGTTTTTGAGGTATTTAAAAAAATTATTGTGACAGTGGATGACACAAAATGGAGCTTCCTGTTGAGTTTTTAAAATATCAACTTTTGTGGACCCAAGAAGAAATTTAGAATAGCACCAACTAAAAAGAGCCTCAGTGGCACTGAGTGAGCAAAGCTCCTTCCTTTAAGTTTGAACATGAGGGGTTCCCAATGAGAAGCAGAAGCATTGCTGGGGCAAAGGCTGTGGGGAGCAAAGGAATGAGACCCCCGCCCACCATGGTCCTGGCCAGTGCTAGGTGAGGAAGGAGGCCCATCTGGCCCACCTTGGTATGCAGAGCACCTTTGGAACCCTCAGAGACATCTACTTGGCACCCTGGACTGCAGGAGGAAAACGTGTGTTGGCTATGAGAATGCCTGCCACGTTAGAAGAGGCAGGAGTACCCAACTCCCCTTCCTCCAAAAAAAAAAAAAAGAAAAAAGAAAAGCCCTTCACACCTCCTTTCTTATCAGGCCTAAGAGGACAGATGTGAAACGAGAGCACCCCGCCACCTCCAAGCCAGGAAGGCCCATTCCCCTGTCGCAGTAAGGGGGCTGGCTGCCTTCGAGACTTGCCTTTCTATTTGGCCAGCAAGGGAAGAATAAAACAAAACAGAAAAACTGCTCAGAGCAGGTTCTAGCACGTAAACAGAGGTCTAAGGAGACAGCACCAAAAGGGGGGAGGGGGGGAGAAGCCAAGAGAGACTGGAGCCCACCTTGTTTTTGGTTGGTTGTGGTTTCAGAACCTTGATAGCACCTCAGCAGGACAGGATCAGGGACAGTCACATTAAAACACCATAGCACCATTTTATTTATACTATTTCAATTCATAAAAATGCTTCCTAGTCCATAAAACACACTTCAGTAACAAAAGGAAAGAGAGATTGGTTGAGGCACGTCAGGGCTATCATTTTAATTTTCCACAGCACTGCCTTGGTGTGAGATCTGGCGGTGGTTAACTTCATGAAGCCTGGCCGGGTTCTCTCAGTGGAATCAGGTTACCATCTACTTACTCACTGTCACCCGTCCTCGCACACCCACTGCTGTCTGGTACAAAGCAATTAAGATCTGCTCTTTCTTTCCTTACTTTAGCACTTTAAAAGTCCCTTGTTCTGCAAACTACTGTTTCCAAAAGAGGCTGGTGAAAGGACCAAGAGGGGTGGGTATGATCTCTTTCCGTGCATACCTGTCATCTCAGTGAGACAGCAAAGCAGTACCCACGAAGCCAGAGTGTGGGAAACCTAGGCCCTGCCAAAAAACACACCAAACAACAACAAAAACAAGAAACCTCAAAATCCATGAAACACCTTACTCAAGATTTCTGATGGTTAGATAACGGTTTCTTGAGCTAGCACCAGTTATTTTGCGAGAACCTGCCGCAAAGCGATTTTTATTTTAAAAACCTCTTAGCACAAAACTTTGCAAGTACTTTCCTTGCAAGCAAAAGGCAGGGAAAACAAAAGAAAAGAAGAACCAAATGTCTGCACTGCATGTGGATGGCGTCTGTGGACAGGGCACACTGGGGGATGACTCTTAAGACTCCATCATTTCCGCTGCTATACTATTATTAAAACTTGATCATGTTGTTAGGTTCTTTAGTTGCAATGGCTTTATTTTTCTTCTCATGATAAAAATGTCTGTTAATCATCTTTAGGACTTAAAAAATGATAGTGCCAGTAAAAAATAAAGATTTGATTTTTCTCTTTAAGAAACCTTCAGCAGCAAGGGGGGGGCGATAAAGAGCTGTGCATAGTTACTTTTTAAACATACGTCTAAAGCATGCTAATTTAATGACTGAGATTTGAGGTAGGTTATACATGTAGTGTGTAAAAATCAGCATGGGCTTGAGCATGGCAACAGCACCACCTAATTTCTGAAACACTGTTCTGAAGGGCATGGGGACGTCCAATGGAGACTGCCTCTTGACTCGCTTCTCAGCAGTCTATTTGCTGATCTAGAATTTATGAACCGAAGGCTGTTTGGGCTGGGGGGACAGACATCACATGCTTTTAGCTTGTATTGGTTTCTTCTTTCATCTAATGGCTTTGCTACCAAAGGGGGATGAGGGGAAGAGTCTATTTAACACACATCAAGGAGATTCATACATGCCAAGCATCAGAATCACCTGGGTTACACTCAGGACCTTCCAAACCAACAGCCAACCTGGGGCTTTCCCGGGTCATACAGACGGTCACATTCTCCAAATGTTTTGTAAAATATTGTATTTCTTGCTTAAGATAATTTAAAATGAAGTTTTCAAGGCACCCCCGCATCTACCTAAGCACGGAGTCAAATGAGACCTGCATAAAAGTACTGATGCGATAAGCAAAATAGCATTTAAAGGACCCAACTTTTCCTCAAAACTAGAAAATCAGCATGCTCATTAAAGACTCTGCTTCCTTTAGCTTGTCAAACTGAAGGTCAGAGGTTTTCCTATAAATCTGAGTTCTGAATAATTCGAAATCCTGATAAGCTCTTGGGTATTTATTTCAAAAGCAATAATATTTCATTTTTGTCCTGTAAAATAAATGCAACTTTACAGAATATGGTAAAAGTGAAGGATAGACAAAGCACGTTAAATATTCAGCTACTATTTACAATTTCTCCCACAATTACATGTTAAAACATACTTTTTTTCAAGTTGCTGTTTAAATCTAGGCAAAAGTGCTTAAAAAATTTTTTTTTTTTCACTATTTACAGTTAAAACCAGACCACATAAATGCTCAGGACATCTCACAGCGACTCTCCGCCAGTGCTTCTGGAACAGTTACAGTAAACACCCAGCGGGTCAATTCTCAGCTCTTACACAAGGCACCTGGAAGCTCAGGAACTTGCCTTTAGCATCATCATCTGATTGTTAAACTCATTTTATGAAGACCCACATCTGAATAAAACTGCTCAATAAATATCTGATGTTTATCTCAGGGCTTGGCTGTCATTCACTGTGGGGCCACATTCCCCTCTGTGTCCTTACGAAGCCTCCCACTCACCACACACATCCACATGGGTAGCTGGATATAATTTCTGCTAATACCACAGGAAAAACAGACACTCCAAGAAGTCTGACTTGCTGTCAACGCATGTTGCTTCCACCGGTCAGGCCCAACCTCTCTCAACGATGTTGAAAAAATTAAGCACCACATTCTCATTTCAAAGAACTGAATGAATGCACCAGAATTTTAGAACGGGCATGTTCGAGTGGGTGGAGAGGGGAGGAAGGAAAGGAGAAAATGACCAAATAGAGAAATGGCACCAATTAGGGAGGACAATCATAGCGACCTGCTGAAAACGTTTGACTCTTGCATTTTAAAATCATTAAGCGTAGGCCCCACTCCCCAGATGATAGCATGGAGGGGGTGGGCTCAGGTATGAGGCATGCACCATTGTCCGATGTGAAATCCAGGGATAAGGAGATGCGTTACTGCTGTCACACTGCTGTGCGGAGCTCCTGCAGACACAGCCTGCCCGAGTCAAGGAAGTCCCAGCACAACACTACAGCACCACTGGCTTTTCACAGCTTGGGTTCAACTTCCTGTTTTTAAAGATACAGTAGCCCTTTTCGGTATCAGCACAGACTTTGGGGCATTTTTTAAAACAAAAATCTGCCACTAAGACGAATTCCTTCGGCCAGTATTCGTTGGCTAGTCAGCTCGGCGGAAGAGGCTCCTGAGAGCCTCTGGATTCCAGCGCCATCCCGAGGTGCTGCCGAGGGGACCACGGTATCACGTGACTTGATAGCTAAGGGACAGAGAGGATTCAGTGTGGAGACTAGCAAGCTTGAAGCTGTCTACTTCCAACCTGGTTTCTGGGAAAATCTATGCCAGCATCTCAGGTGCCTGGCCTGGGGTGCACCTGCCCCCATCCCCGACTCCAAGCCGGGGACTGGAAAAGGGACCCCAGCTGTTTTCCTACAGATTCTCCCATCCTACCAGAGAGGACAGAAGCTGTCCTGAGGGCTCCCTCCCCTGAAGGGAAGGCATGTCTGTCAGGAGGGATGCAGTGGGTGGCTACAACCTGCACTTGGCTCATGAGGGGCCGATGGCTGAGAGAACCTTGTCAGCTCCCAAGAGGGCCAGGCTCACCAGGCCCAGCACAACTGGGCAGGAATGAGTGCTTCTGGCCTTTCCTGCCGATCCTTTACCATTACAATTGTCACTTTTAAAAAAATCCAATAAATACACATTTTAAATGGAATTTAAAACTACTCCTTTGTGAAAGGACACTATAAACTTTCTTTCCATTATTGTGATATACAAGGATAGAGTTTTAAAAACAAGAGAAAATAAAAGGTCCCCCCAAACAAGGGAGGAAAAAAACCAACGTGGAGATATAAATATTAAGATCACGAAAAAATCACCCGACAGCCGTAGTTTCTTCTTCAAAGTGCTGGGGAATTGGGGGGAAGGGAGGGGCGGGTCAGTTCTGAGGTTTGGACCATAAATACATATATATGCGTATCTATATATGTATATATAGATAAAAAGACTTCTGCACCCCCAACCCGCCCCCAGGTGTGAGGGCGAAAGCACCACAGAGGCAGCTCGGGCCTGGCCCGACGCTGAGGTACGCTGGCTCCCTGGCACCCTGGCGCCTAGATCCAGCGGCTGTAGGGGCCCGTGACCTTCGTGTAGGCGTACGAGGACACGGTGACTGCTGAGTCCGTGGGCACGGCCAGCGCCTGCCGGGTGGGGACAAGCCCCTTCTTTTCCTTATGTTGGGGCTCGGGGACCATGGCACCCCCCCACTTGCGCTTCTTCCCATACAGCTTGGCCTCCTGCTGGCCCAGGCCCAGCCGGGCGGCCTCCTCCTGTCTCGCCCGTGCCCTCTCGGCCAGCTGCTTCATCTTGGCCTCCCAGAGGGCCAGCCCGTGATTGGGCTGGTTGAGGTTCTTGTGCTGGTAGAAGACCAGCGAAATGCGGGTGGGGTGGCAGCGGTTAGGTTTCTTGAGGGGTGTGGTGGCGTGCAGCTCCCGCCGGGCACACTCGATGAGGATGGAGCCGTGAGCGGGGGCCACGGCCACGCCGCCGATATTCTCGTCCAGGAAGTTGTGTTCACTGTCGGACCACAGCTCCTCCTCTGCCTCCTCTGCCCCAGCAGCGCCGCCGCCTCCGCCGCCCTTCTCCTCCTTGACTGTGCCCTTGCTGGGGGGCTCCTCCGCCGTCCCCTCCTCCAGGCCGAAGGGATCCCACAGCTTCTCCTCGGTCTTCAGGGCCCCAAATAGCTTCTCAGTGGGGCCCAGGGGCATGCCAAAGGACTGCCAGGCTTTGTCCAGCTGGCTCACCCCCGGGGTTGGAATCCTTCCCTCCTCCCCTTTCAGGGGGCTCCACAGCTTGTCTTGGAATCTGGGACCACCTTTCAGGGCAGAGTTGAAATCCCCGGCTCCTACCGCCCATGGCTTCTCAGTTAGGCTGGGCCCAGCCAAGGCCGAGGCGCTGTTCGCAAACTTGCAGTGGCTCCACGGCTTGCCCCGCAGCCGTCCTCCGGGCTGCGGGGCTGGCTGCTGTCCCTCGCCAGGGAATAACCCCCACTGATGCTGTCCATCTGGGAAGTGGGAAGGGGCCAGGCAGCCAGCCCCCAAAGAACCAAGCTTATCGGGGACAACAGCAGGGCTCTCTGCAGGAGGGAACACACCCCAGCTGCCACCCACACTGTGAGTCCTCTTGGGGGACACGCTCGGGCCTCCTGAGTACTGTCCCCATAGGTGATTGGGTCCCCCATTCTGAGACGCCTCGGGCAAAGGCATTTTGCCCATCTTGCCGGGCTCTCTGGGTACAGATTCGGTGTGGACCAGTGGATCTACTGGCTCTTGCTTGATGGATCTGTTGTAGCAACTGGAGCTCTGTACAAAGGGAGAGGGGTCCCTGGACACTGGGTGGAGCTGGGGGGCCTTTGGAAGCAGGTACTCCTTGGGGCCTGGGTAAGCAGGCTGCTGGTGGTGTGGAGCAGGGTGGTGGGTGTCTGTGGGAACAGCCTGGCCAGGCAGCTCGGCAAACTCAGCACCACCGTAGGCTGGGCTCAGGCTGTTGTGCAGAGCGTGGAGGTCTGGCTTCTTCTCAAAACTGCTGTTGCTGCCACTGTGCCCCCAGGTGCTAGGACCCAGGAACTGAGAGGGGAAGACGGGGTTACTGGATGGAAAGCCATAGTAGCCAAATGATGGAAGCGCGTACTTGGAGTGGAAGCCGTTGACGGAGGCCAGGCCGGGCTGTGCATAGTAGGAGTGGTAGGAGTACACGCTGTTAACGCTGTACGGGTCGGAGGGCCGGCAACTGCCCAGCACCGAGTAGCTCTCCACCACCGCGTTGCCGCTGTACTTGAAGGAGCTGAAGTGGTTCTGTGGCTCCACCTTGAGGGAGGGCTTCAGGCTTTGCCGGGACAATCCACCCTTCAGAGACAGGCCTGAGGAAGACAGGAGGCAAGACAGAGAAGAAGCACAGAGAAGCACAGAGACGGACGCTCCCTCTTGCCAAGAGGTTTCCTCTGCTGGGCGGGCGAGACGAGTGAGGCTGGACTTGCTCCCAGTGCAGCGCAGCGTGGCCCGGCCCCACGGAAGCCCCAGAAGAGCAGCCGGCAGCGCCCAGGGCTCCGGTGTTGTCATTCTTCCCGACTCTAGCGAACTCAACCCGGCCTCACTGAAGCCCCCTCGTGCCAGCCACTGCAGGGACGAGGGCCGCCCCACACCCGAAAACCCTGCTGCAGACCACACGCCTGCCGCCTCGGTACTTTCCGCAGCGAGGAGAGCCGGTGAGCCGGGGGGGACGCCCAGCTGCCCTCTGGGAAGACAGGGAGACCGCCTTCATTTGGCTCCCAGGTGCCTCCCATCTGGCCTGGTTTCCCGGGGCTGCTGCAGCTATGGCGCTGACTGACAAAATTAAGACAATTGATGGTCCAGGTGGCTGAGAGACCCCAGTACTTTTCTGTATGGAATTCTACCTCAAGGCAGGAAGAGTGGTGGTAAGGGAGCCGTCCAGGGCCCCCCACCCAACAGTGCCCGTGCCACCCCCGCCAGGCACCCTCTCCCCACACACCTGGGTCAGTGGGGATGCCAGCCAGCTCCAGGGCCTCCTGCTTGATCTTCTCAGGAGTGCTCAGCTTCTCCTTCTGAACCTTCTTCTTCTCGGCTGCCGCCTTCCTGGCTTCCAGCTGCCGCTGGCGGCAGGACTTGGCGGGCTCCGGCAGGCGCCGGACCTCGCGGGGGAAGGCGGTGAGCACCTGGATGGCCCCGCTGCCCACCTTGGCGTTCTGGTTCTCCTCACTGCCAAACTCGTCCGTGTTGGCCATCTTGTACAAGGGGAGTACGTGCAGCTGCTCATCCTCGGGAATCTTGCCCACGCAGCGATTGTCTTCCTTGGTCAGGGTGCAGACCTGCCCCAAACATAGAGACGGGGAGGGTGCTTGGGCTTGGGGTAGCCAGACACTGCACGGGAGGGGCTGAGCGTCCCGCACATAAGGCCGCCCCTTCCCCACACTGTCCCAGCCCCAGCTATCCACTATTACTTTCCGGAGCATCTAAAAAGCGCATTTGTCTAGCTTTACAGAGTAACGGTATCACCAGCGTTTACAGTCTGCTCGACAGTTTTCAAAGCACATCCATTCACTTTGTCTAACAAGGCTCTGGGGGGATAAGATGACCGGCTCAGGGTCACAAGGCCAGAAAGGGGCCAGGTCACGACTGGGAGATGTGCTCTGCCCTCCACTGCCATCATTGCCATTACATGTCAGCACACAGATCTCGGACCTTCCACCATTACCCTCCTTGCCTTCAACACTCAGCCTCCTTTTGCCCTTAAAATTGAAAATTATATATGCTGGTTGTAGAAAATTTAGGCCAGCACAAAGGACATAAAAATTATCTCCATAATCCCACCAACTAGAAATAACCCTTGCATATACTTGGTCATATACACACTCACTTTTTTTTTTTAGACTTTAATGTTATTTATTTAATGTTATTAAGAACACACTCACTTTTTAATAATTAAATAGGATCATTTATATTATGCATACAGTTTTAGAATAACTTTTTTTTCTTAACACAGTATGTTTTCTTACATGTTAAGTATGCTTCCCCAATATGATTTAAGAGCCACACGATATTATTCCACTGTATCAGTGTTAATTTAACTAATCCCTCATGACCACTTAAACCTGTTTCCCTATCATAAATAATACTTTTATCCTTTTCACTGGATTTTCTAAGATACTTAATTCCTTAGAATAAAAGCCGTAAGGGAGAACTGCCACATATTGCCAAACTGCGCTCCAAAATGATGATCGTCAGTGTTTCACTTACCCTGGCAGAATGAGTTTCAATTTTCCTATACTTTTGCTGATACTTTTGCTATTAATTTCTTTAAAACTTTCGCCTGTTATCAAAATGTACCTCGTCGTTGGTATGTGTTTCTCTGATTATTAATAAGGTTTGATTGATTTTTTTTCTCATTTACGTTTTACTCTTATATTGACTATATTTTTTTTTTCTGTATTCCTGATGTTCTGGCATTTGGGGCCTTGATCCTGGAGGGACCGTCCCTCCCCTAAGACTAGCTAATTCCTATAGATAGCAAATGATCCCCTGCCAGTGCAACTCTGATACACAAACCAACCAACCCCGAGTTCCCATCCCCAACCATCTCCTTTATAAAACTCTCACACACCAGGCAAATATTCTCTCTGCCTTAAATCACCCCAGGGCTAGGTATTGACAACTAGGGACCACCTCTATAGCCCAGAGCCTGCAGAAATTATTCAAACTCTCCACCCTCAACTTATTCAGCTTACTTATCCTACCTTGCCCATTCCTTTCCACGAAATCCCCAGGAAAGCTCTGGGCTATTCTCTCCCCTCTCTGCCTCCTGACAAACCCTGCTGCTGCCCAGTGAGCTGCCAAATGAGGACTCCAGGGCTGTAAGTGTCCTCATCCTGGGGCCACTGCACAAAGCTGTGCTGAGGACGCCCTCCCTGTGGTCTCTAGAGGAGTCCAAAAGCACTGACTGCCATCCACAGGAGACTGGTCGATAAGTGGCGGCACAGCCACACACACAGCCTTAGAACGTGCTGCCTATATCCACTGACCAGCAAGCTGTCCACCACATATTCTTGGGTTCAGAAAAGCAAGATCATGGAACAGCACATACACATAGTGTGTAAGATGTATACAACTGTGCACACACACACATTCAGGTGTCTGAATGGACGGCCATCACGATGCTAACACAGGTTACCTATGAGATAACAGGCGTTTTTGCTTTATACTTGCTCGTAGTATTAAAATTATTTTTTACAATAAATAATTGTTTAATTAGAACAAAAAATATTATTCATTTTTGGAAAAAACTTATTTTTCACTCCAAACTCCGGAAGCTCTGGGATCCAAATAACCTCACTGTGCTCCTACCTCTTGGTGCCCCACCCTCCTTCCCTGCCCCCTCTCCTAGTCCTGGAGGGCCCCTCCTTCTTCCTCTGTATTTTAGCTAGAAACCCTCACAATACAGTGTAGACAGAAGCCTGCCCCATCTTGCTTCTCAGTCTTGGACATGGAAAAGGAGGACAAGGTGGAGAAATGAAATCCTAGGGTTGGGCCATTCATCCCCTTGGGGACACAAGCTATACCAACTCTGGGAGCCCCCTTTCAGTTGAATATGCCCGTGCCCTTGCCTCTTCCACAGCCCCCCTGGGAGCCCTGTCTCCTAGGACCTAGTTAAAAAGCAGAGAAGACAGCCACATTACCCCTTCCAGGGTGCCCCCACCCAAGCCCAAACCTCCTCTCTTTTCCATCTGCACTCACTCTTCTGGGGCCAGCATCCAGGCTCATGGCCCTAACTATAAACTCAGTGCTCTCCACTGGCTATGAACTCAGTGCTCCCCAGTCTCAAATTCATTTCTCCAGACCCTCCCTCTCCCCTGCCTACTCTACATCTCCACCTGGACATCCAGCAGGCATCTCAAAATAGAATTATTGATTTTCACCCCAAAACTGGTCTCTCCTGGTATTCTACATCTCAGTAAACACCAACACTTGCCTAGTTGCTCAAGCAACTCACACATCCTAGGTCCACCCCAACAGCAATTACTCTCAGCTACGCCTTCAAAATCAACCCACAACCTGTCCAAGTACTCCCCACACCCCACCCTCACTCCTGCCCAAGCCCTGTCACCTCTGGCCTGGACAAGTGTCCCAGCCTCCTACCTGGCCTGCTTGCTCTGATTCTCCCCCACCCACCCCTACCCCAACATATTTTATTCTCCATCTGCAGGAGCAAGAGAGTGCTTCTGACTTTATAAATGAGATCTCAGGGCTTCCCATCACACTTAGAGCACAACCCACAGCCCTCCCAGCCTCCCATGCTCCCTGCGACCTCACCCCTGCCTGCCCCTCTAATCTCACTCCTCCGAGCCTTTGCCTGCGCTGGTCCTTCTGCCTGGAGCACCCCACCCTCACGCATTCAGTCCCTTACTTCCGCATCTCTGCTCAGGTGCCCCTCCTCATACAGGCCTCTCTCCATGTCATCTAAAATAGCATGTGCTGTCATTTCATCCCTTACCCTACTTCATCTTCTCCTCACAGCCTTCCTTGCTACTGGACATTATATCACATTTTTAGGCAGCACTCTGTCCGGTTTATTCCCCGGCATCTAGAGCAGTACCTGAGGCACAATAAACATTTGCTCAATGCATGAATCAAAAGGTTGTTTGGACTTAAATCCTAGTGCTCAGAGAGACCTGGAGCACACTTTAGAGAACTGGGAGACACTGGGTGCCCAAGAGGCTGCATTCTGCAGCACCCAAGCCAGCCTTGCCCCTGCATTTCCCAGAGGAGTGGGCAGGAGCAGGTAGTCTGGCAGGGACCCTCCCTGCCTTGAGCCCACCTATCTGCAGAGAACAGGTGTGCGCCCTCCCAGGATCGTCTCTCAGGTGGGGCTGTGACAGGTCACAGGCTTCCTTACCACCGTGCACCCGTTGTAGAGGTTATGCTGGTCCTTGTGGGCGTGGGCACAGAAGTCCATGCAGGCCGTGACCCCTGAGAAGGGCCGCCCTTCCTTCAGCCCCAGGCGGCAGTCAATCGCTATTTCCTCATTGGTCACCTGTGTGGATGGCCAAGGACAGCTGCTCGAGTGACCTGAGGTGAGTGGCCCTGATTCGGCATGGGGGAGGCCAGGTCTTAGAGGGAAGGAGGGAGGAAGGAGGTTAAGGACCACAGCCATCTTGTACTTGGGCTGTAGGAGGGAGGTTTTCTGGCTGAAGTCCCTATAAGGGGTTACTTCCTTCTGGGTTATCTCAAGTCCCTCTCACCTCGTCTATGGGGTGCAGCAGTGACAGGTGAGAGAAACTCAAGCCTCCCCAGTAGAAACCAGAGCAGAGGAGGTGGAGGATTATTAAGGGGAGAGAGACAAAGACCAAGGATACAGGAGAGACAGCCTGGGATGTGGTCAGCTTGGTGTAAACAAGGGATCTTAACAAAGACCTTAACAAAGATCACTGCTCTAGCTCTGGCTGGGCTGTTCCCGTAAGGAACCCACTCCGCTGTTCCCCCACTTCAGGGAGCCTGGGCAGAGATGTGGGTGACATGTGGGCACAGAACAGCCCAAGACTCAGTACCTGGTTCTGATAGGCCTGGGGGGCCAGCCGCTTATACAGGGGAGCAACTTCGGTGGCCAGGTCCTGGAAACTCTTCCGGAGCACTTCTTCCTGTGGACAGAAGAACAGTCACACACCTCCATGGCAGCCCTGCCTGGCAAACTCTGCACATGGGAAATTGACCTCCATTCTAGAACCACTGCCGGGGTGCCACTGGGAAGGCAGGAAGTAAGGTGCTATCAGGTATCTTTATGGTGTTCCCTCTGGGAGGGGTGCCAGGTCTGTTTTAATGCTGGAGACGCTGAAGCTCACCAGGAAAGACACTGCCTGAGGGTCTGGTCACCCTGACTACTAAGCACCTGTTCTGCCAGGCTCCAGCCCAGTGCTGCTCAGAACACCTAGAACAGGTTCCTGCTCTTGCTAAGCACTTGCTCAACACCCTAGGTCAGAGGTGCGGGATGGCAGGCATGTACAAGCACGAGCGGCAGGCGTGGGTCCTTCTTGCAGTGGTCCAGACAGGTAAATAAAGGCAGGGAGAGGTGGGTGAGGCCCGTGCTAGAAATCCCACAGCCAGCTAGGCCCAGCGCCCATCACCAGCCAGGTACACGGCCAGACCACAATGTTCTGTCCTTTAGACCCGCACCATCTCATGTGTTTAGCCACAAGCCATGTGTGGCTATTGAAATATAAATTCATTTTAATTAAAATTAAATAAAATTTTTTTTTAAATTAAGAAGTTTCAATTAATTTTTTTAAATTTAAAAATTTAAAAAAATTCAGCCCCTCCACTGCACTGGCCACGTTTCAAATGCTCAGTGGCTACATGTGGCTCCCGTGGCTGTGTTTTCTACAGAGAACATTTCCATCATCACAGAACGTTCCACTGGATAGCGCTGCCCTCGACAGAGCAGCAGCCCTCAGACTGGCAGAGAGTTTAAGGTATCTGCAGCCTCTCTCTGGCTCTCTGAGGGTAACAAGTTGGGCTATGGGGGCTCCTAGCCAGCCTTGAGCACAGGCATGGAGAGTTTACGGAGAAGAAAGAAGAGGAAGAGGGAAGAAAAAATGTACCAAACTCACAGAATTAGAAATGGAAGGGTGAGACCAATGGCTCAGCTGTCTGTCCAGCAGGGCGGCCAGAGTTGCCAGCCAGCCTCACTGCACCTCCCTGGCTGCCTTCCAGACGCTGCCACCAGCATAGTGGGCCGGAAGCCAGCACAACACGGGGGTGAGGCTTGTGAGCTCTGGGGAAACACAGGCCAGGGTTTAAATGCTGACTTCATCATCACTGTCACAGGGCCCTGGGCAAACCATTTGCCTCACGTGTAAAGGGAGCAGTAACAGGGCCTAGATCCTCAGGCTGTCATGAGATTAACTGAGACACCTGTGAGGTGCTGGGCGGAGTACCCAGCACTTAGTGCACAGGAAATGGTAGCTGATGGAACAGGGAAAGTATTTGTGAGAAATTAAAGCCATTATTTTCATTCATGGTAATTCCTAGTTCCTGGTGGCACTGGGACTCCTCCATTCATTGAAGCAACTGCATTTGCTGCTTCTGGGGGAGGCCAGGCACTGCCATAAGTAAAAGTCTAGTGTCAAATCAGACTCTTAGACTAGGTCGTGTAATAGTCAGAAAGCTGGGCTTTGAGGGGAAAAAAGGGGTTCTAAATTTGGACGTGCTTCCTTTTATTTCTGAAAAGCAAAGCTTGTAAGTCTGAGCATAGAAATTTACATGTGGTGTAAAAAAAATGTGCCCCAGGAGAGTCCCTGTCTCCTGGAAAATGGGGAAGCCCTTCTGGTAAAAGGAGCTTGGAGAGGTTTGGAAGGTAGAGGCTGGGATCAAGGTATTGCCTGGATCCAGTACCCCTCTCACAGTAGCAGAGGCAGAAGGCAGGGAGGCTGGAGGAGACATGACAGAGAGACCACTCAGGCCTATGCCTGCTTTGCATCTGGACTCCAAGTGGAGACCCCCTTGGGATGGCCCTCATAACCAGGGCAACAGAGAAGTGGCAGAGTGGGAGGTGACCTGACCTGATGCTTCTGGTTCCCAGCCTAAGCTCGGCCTGCAGAGGAGACCCTGAGGCCCCTTGTGCTGCTGTCACTGGGTTGGGGAGGAGCTCTGGTGGGCGGGAGGAGGCCTCAGGCCTAGTGGCCATACCATGTGGATGCCAGACCAGTGCCCGAGGACCGTGCCAGGCCCCCAGCAAGGAGACACCAAGGACCTAGACAACTGGACAAGTGCACAGAGATGTGGGCCCAGCAGCCAGGCAGGATGAGGGACACCTCGGGACATCCAGCATCGGCCAGAAGGTGGCCTGAGGGCCAGTGGCCCCTCTTTGTGCCACACGTTCACACCCAGAAAGATGTCTTGAGAATAATGGAGGGGAGAAATAACCCTTTAAGCGGGTCAAGTTCTAATGAGGAATCTGAACATTTACCTTAAAGAGACTTTTCTAAACTGCAAGAGTCTGAGGTACCTGTAATTGGTAAGTCTAATTTTTCACTCATCGTATTCCTCCACACTACACCCCACATACCTTATTTCACTGCAAGATAAGGTCAGTTCAAAAAAAAGAAAGGAAGTTCCATTTTCTACACATCTGAGTCACAGTGTGCTAATCCTACATCCCACCGGGACTATTAAAGGCAGTAGGTGGAACAGGGTGAGTGGGAGGGTCTCATGCTCCCTGTGGGGCTGTGCTCACCTCTTTGGGGTTGTCCCCCGCGAGGCGGAACTTGCGAGGAGTCTTGCTCCGAGCATATTTGCAGCCATTGAAGTACATGCTCCAGGAACAACCGAAGGAGAACGAGGCACCACAGGTATTTGGGTCTTTGCCTTGGCAAGCGCAGGTACGGCTGCAACATATATCACATGTTAGGCATACGAGGCACATTTTTAGTTCTGGAATTTTCCCCCTTCCTCGGGGGGAGGCCCTGTTGAGGCCTGGCATCCACTGGCCTCCCGGTGACGGCCATGACATCCTTCCCTGACCTCAGCTCCTTTCCCAAATCTCTACCCTTGTGGGCAGGGAATCAGCTCCGAGCAGCCTGTTTGGCTCCCACCCGAGCCTGAAGTCTGAGAGTGTGCTGCGGGGAGAAGCACACGGGCTGTTTGAGATGGCTGGGGAGGATCTAATCAAAAACCCAATAACGTTTACACTTTGCCTTAACTTTAATATCCTGACCAGCTCCAACACAGACCACACAAACGGGAAGAATGTGAACCACAGAGTTTGAACATGCCTGCTTCTTGCAGGCCCAGGTGCTGACAGGCCTTTAAACCAATGAACACTGACTTTACCATCCAACACTTAATAAAATCCAGAAACAACCCAAATGCCCTCCAACTGGGGAATGAATAAACAAATCGTGACACACCCACACAGTGGAATACTGCTCAGTGGTGAAAAGGAACGAGCTACTGATACACACATCCATAGATGAAACTCAGAACACTGTGCTCAGGGCAAGAAGCAAGACTCAGGAGGCTGCATGAGGTATGGTTCCATTCCTATGACATTCTCGTAAAGGCAACCCTACAGGGACAGGAAATAAGATTTTTTTTTTTTTCCCCTTCGGTACGCGGGCCTCTCACTGTTGTGGCCTCTCCCGTTGAGGAGCACAGGCTCCGGACGCGCAGGCCCAGGGGCCATGGCTCACGGACCCAGCCGCTCCGCGGCATGTGGGATCCTCCCGGACCGGGGCACGAACCCGTGTCCCCTGCATCGGCAGGCGGACTCCCAACCACTGCACCACCAGGGAAGCCCCAGGAAATAAGATTTGTGTTTGCCAGGGGTGGGGAGAAGCGCCTGGCTATAAAAGGGCACGGTGGAGTCTGGGGGGTGATGCAACTCTTCTATATCTTCATTGTGGCAGTGGCTACATGACCGTAAACATCTGTCAAATTCTTCAAACTGTACACCTCAAAGGATGAATTTTACTGTAAGTAAAAATACCTTAATTTAAAAAATGGGGGAGGGGACCCTATAAGGGTAGGTCTTGTGAGTACCACTGATGCCTTATATTAGCGGGGCACTCACACTTTTCCACACTTGTTACCACTATTAGAGCCTCAGAGTCAACCTGGGGCGGAAAGCAAAGCTAAGCTGAGTCAAGAGAGCCTCCCCAGCCAGGGCCAGACCCCAGGCCAGATCCGTAGGTAAGCATTCTTTCCACCACAGTCCTAACTTGGCAGGACACACAGGGCCCTGACCCCACTGCCCCACCCCTGCCCACTGGGACCGTCCACATACTCATCGTTGAGGCCACATCTCCGGCTGGTGGGGTTCCCGTACTTCCGGAGGGTATCGGTGAGCTCCTGGTAGAGGGTGTCTCCGAGGCTTCGGGGGATGCCCTCCCAGGCCAGGATGAGGATGACGATCACGGCATTCTGGCAGTGGTGGCCTGCCCGGTGCCGCACCAGGCAGAGCAGCTTCTCTTCCAGCGTGTGCCTGCGGATCACCTGCAGGGAGGTGGGGCGGGGGTGCTGTGAATCACAGGAGCCGGGCACCCATGATCCTCTGCATGGATGCCACACCCCCCCTCACCTCTGCCCAACAGACCTGCGGGCGCAGATCTTTAGGGCAGTGTACCGGGGCGTCACGCCTCGGCGACAGCAACCACACAGGCTAAAGGACCATTATAATTAGGGAAAGAAAAACATTAAATAGCAAAATAAAAAAACAATTACTACAAAACCTGAGTCATTGGTGATGTATATAGACTTAGGGATAAGAATATCGAGTTGGCCAAAAAGTTCCTTCGGGTTTTAAGTAAAAATAAAAGACATTTTTTATTTTCACCAAGAACTTTATCGAACCATATATTCACCCTTTTGTTCCACTACCTTCTGCCATTTTTCAGGCAACTTCATAATTCCATCTTCCTGAAACTTTTTTTGAGCAAAGAACTGTTCCAGGTGCCTTTTACAGTCTTCCAGGGAACTGAAATTGTTTCCATTAAGAGAATTTTGTAAAGACCTAAATAAATGGAAATCCTAAGGTGCCATGTCTGGTGAATATGGCAGATGAACCAGAACTTCACAGCCAAGCTGTAACAGGTTTTGCCTGGTCATCAAAGAAACACGCGGTCTTTCATTACCCGGATGGAAGATTATGCGTTTTCTGTTAACTAATTCTGGTCGCTTTTCATCAAGCGCTGCTTTCAGTCGGTCTAATTGGGAGCAGTACTTGGAATTAATCGTTTGGTTTTCAAGAAGGAGCTCATAAGAGAGGACTCCCTTCCAATCCCACCACATACACAACATCACCTTCCTTGGATGAAGACTGGCCTTTGGTGTGGTTGGTGGTGATTCACTTCGCTTGCCCCACGATCTCTTCCATTCCACATTATTGTACAGTATCCACTTTTCATCGCCCGTCACAATTTGTTTTGAAAACAGAATGTTTTCATTAAGTTTGAGTAGAGAATCGCACGTGGAAATACGGTCAGGAAGGTTTTTTTCGCTTAACTTACGTGGGATCCAAACATCAAAGCGATTCACGTAACCAAGCTGGTGCAGATGATTTTCAGCGCTTGATTTGGACATTCTGAGTGTGTCGGCTATCTCCCGCGTGGTATAATGTTGATTGTTCTCAATTAATATCTCGATTTGATTCGCTATCAACTTCCACAGGTCCACCCGACTGTGGAGCACTGTCCAGCAAGAAATCTGCACGGAACTTCACAAGCCACTTTTGACACATGTGATCAGTCACACCACCTTCTCCATACACCACACAAATCATTTTTTGCGTTTTTACCTTTCTTGAAATAATAAATCATAATATGCCAAAAATGTTGTTTTTCCTTCCATCTTCAATATTAAAATGTCTACACAAAAATTCACCAATTTTGATGTTTTTTTTTTAATGCACTCTGATATGACAGCTGTCACAATCCAATCCAATTGTTTCGAATGAAGTTAAAGACAACTAAACGCTACTAGAGCCAACTGACGGAAAAAGCCGAACGAACCTTTTGGCCAACCCAAAACATAGATAAAATTATAAGCCAAAACATATTCAGAGATTTTTTATGTTGTCCTAAAACATCTGCAGAGAAAACGGTGCATATCTGTATGTTTTTAGTTAAAAAGCAAGGGTCTTGATGCTGTGGAAACCAGTTTTTGGTAGTTCCTCAAAAATTTAAACAAATATAACCAGGCACAACTAAGAATACACCCAAGGGAATTGAGAGTAGGGATTTGGACAGGTACTTGTACCCCCATGGCCAGAGCAGCATTACCTAGCAATAGCCAAAAGGCAGAAACAGCCCAAATGTCCGTCAACTGACGAATGGATGAACAAAATGTGGCACGTCCATTCAATGGAATATTACTCAACCTTAAACAGGAACGAAGGTCTGACTCATGCTACAACATGAGTGAACCCTGAGACCACTATGCTAAGTGAAGCAAGCCAGACACAAAAGGACAAATACTGTATGATTCCACTTACGTGAGGTACCTGTACGTGTTAAATTCATAGAGACAGAAAGTAGAATGGTGGTTACCAGGGGCTGGGATGGCGGAGAGAGAGGGTTTGGGGAGTTATTGTTTAATGGGTATAGAGTTTCAGTATGGGACGATGAAAAAGTTTTGGAAATAGACTGTGGTGATGGTTGCATAACAATGTGAATGTAATTGATGCCACTGAATTGTACACTTAAAAATGGTTAAAATGCCAAATTTTATGTTATGTATATTTTAACACAATTTAAAAAAATTAATAATACCAAAACCCATTGAACTATATACTTTAAATGAGTGAATTGTATGGTGTGTGAATTATATCTCAATAAGGCTGTTTAAAAACAAAAAAGCGGGCTTCCCTGGTGGCGCAGTGGTTGGGAGTCCGCCTGCCGATGCAGGGGACATGGGTTCATGCCCCGGTCTGGGAGGATCACACATGCTGCGGAGCGGCTGGGCCCGTGAGCCATGGCCACTAAGCCTGTGCATCCGGAGCCTGTGCTCCGCAACGGGAGAGGCCACAACAGTGAGAGGCCCGCGTACCGCAAAAAAAAAATTAAAATAAAAACCAAACAAAACAAAAAAGCACAGGCCTTGGGCATTGCTCTCCTCTTCACTCATTCCCTAAACACCGTCCTGGCTCACACAAAGATGTGTCAAGGCAAAGGGTCCAGGAGTGGGGGATGAGGTGGCTGAATCTCCCCCCAAAATCCCAGGGAATTCTGTGACTCGATAAGATGTGGGGACCTGTGAAGAGGGGAGACTGGGAAGGGCTCTGAGTAGCAGGAGGCGGGACAACGACTCGAGGCGGGGCTTCTACAAAGGACTATAAGCAGGGGGCTCACTTATATACATAACTACATGCTTTAGCAAGGGGCGCAGATAGTCGGGAGAGGGGTGAAATGGGGAGACCACTGACGTAACACAAGCAAAACAGATGAAGTCGGAACTAGAACAATGGGGGGAATGAAACAGGAAAAGGAATGGATTCTAGAGACCTTTAGAAGAAAGGGAACTTTGGGACCACCTGACTATAGGAGCTGAGGGACAGGGAAAAGTCTTAAATCACTTCCACGTTTCGTGGCGCAGAAAAGTGGGTGAGTGTGGGCCGTGTTTCCTGGCAGGTTAGCAGGGAGCATGCTGAGGCCAGAGGCACTCTGGAACACTGGAGTGGCTATTCTAAGCAGCCCCAACAGAATGGGTGTGGAGCTCAGGAGATGTCTGGGCTGGAGACAGACTTGGTCATGAGTACGTCAGTGCAGGGAGATGCTGAGAGAGCCACCGGGCAGGAAATACCAATAAGGAAAGCAGGCCAGATGTACAACTAAAGAGTTGGGGGTGGGGGTGGGGGTGGGGGTGGGAAGCCAGACCTCTCTCCATCAACCATTGCCTGGTGGGAACTCCAGCCGAGTGTACCTACCTCTTCCAGTTTTGCAAGAAGAAAACAGAAATCCAGATTTTCACATGAAATCTCTCCTTTTAAACACAGGAACACCAAATTCAATTTTTAAAATTGTAGTAAAATATATGTAACTTAGAATTTAGCATTTTAAGTGTACAGCTCAGTAGCATTAAGTATATTCACGCTGTTGTGCAAAGTATCACCAGAACTTTTTCCATCTCCAGAACTTTTTATTTTCCCAAACAGAAACTCTACACCCATTTAACCCTAACTCTCCATTCTCCCCTGCCCACAGCCCACGGTAACAACCATCCTGCTTTCTGACTCTATTAACCTGACTACTCTGGGTACCTCACAGAAGTGGAATCATACAGCATTTGTCCTTTAATAACTGGCTTTATTTCACTTAGCATAATGTCCTTAAGTTTCATCCATGATGCAGCACGTATCAGAATTTGCTTCAAAAATTTAAAGGACACCTTGTATGCTACACAAAACATATAACTGGGCCAAGAGTTCCTGTTTTGAGCCACAGCAATAATGGTGTCCCCCACCCTCACCCTTTGTGGAAGCATCGATTACATCATTATTTATAAAATTGTTTTTGTGGCTCAGTAAATATATGAGCCTGCCATTAATCATATCCCTGTGTGACTGGCCTACTGCAGACTGAGCCGGGCATTTCATGGGCATCTGCACACATCGTAGGTACTAGGGTTTCTGAGACACTACTGTCCACCTCTGCTCACTGCCTGGGCAGTGCATCGACTAATTGCACTCATGTGCAACACACGTTCAGAGCACACAGAGACACCCGACCTGTCAAAGTCGAGATTGAGGTCACGCCCTTTGGGTTTCCCAAGTGACAAACACATAAAGGTGCCTAGGCATGAGCAGACAGCCCTGTGGCACCCTCACAGGTCTCTGGGTACACTCAAAAAAGCTATAACAAAGCGGAGCTCCCTATCCACACTCTAGGAAGGAACCCAGCAGGGTGAAATACACAAAGTGCGAAAGTCGAAGGCCAACGTAAGGTGTGAACAAGCCAACACTCGAGCTCGGCAACGCAGACTGTTCACACGCCATCACAGGACTGTAAACAGATCACCTAGACTCTGGGCAGGAATTCCCTGAGCGCTGAACCTAGAACAGCACCAGGCAGAAACTCAAGTCTATTCCCCCATAACTCTCACCCTCGGTACTTAGTTCCAACTACCGGGGTTCCCCAGCAAGTCTATTCTACCATGCCCCTGAAGGGTCTTCAAATATCCGCCTTCTGACCTGTTACCTTTACAGGCTGGCGAAGCAGTATGTCTATGATTCTTCTACCGAAAGCCCATTTTTCCCATGTGCAGTGTTTGCTTCTGGCTGCCTCTGTTTATTCTGAGCCTTTGGAATGCTCCGTGGGTCACCCCCTTACTCCCATGCTTGGTGACTTCCATACTTTGTACAGGCCACCTTAAAATCAGAGACTACCAGCAGGCTCTCTGGGTAGTCCCCATTGCCTTCTTAGATCATTCTCTCAACACACATTTGCTGGACATCCATGAGGCACCTCAGCTTTGTCCCCCAAGATCCTAGCCGGTTAAGTCTAGAGCTTGTCGGGTACACTGCTTGTAATGAAGGTATTGGTTGGGGGTTCAGGCTGCAAACACAGACATGAACCCCAGTTGGAAAGAAGACCCAGGCTCTAGACATGGGACAGGGGAAGTGGGGAGAGCCACAGAAGGCACTGTCCACCACAGGCAGCTGGATGCTGCCAGTCCCCCGTGGCCAGGGACCACTTTCTGCGCTCTTGATGCCATGCCGCCACCAAGGATAATCTGTCCTTCTTAGCATTTGTGGGTCACTTCCCCAGGGGTGGGGGGCAGGGAAAGGGAACACCTGCCTCTCCTCTAACTTCCAAGGAGGTGGAACTCTAGATGAGCTCTACAACCAAAATACATAGGGAATTTGGTGGCTGTGTAGGCAAAAAATAAGAGAAGTCCACCACACTATGAGAGATGGTTATAAAAGAGGAAAAAAAAAAAACCCCACAACTCAGCACGGCCTTTTTCTTGCCACTGTAACAGTTCTATGATCTACCACTCTTCTCATAAAAAAATTTTCTTTCCTCTCTCCTTTTATCTTCACTCATCAGATACAGAATTTCCTCACCTCTCTGTCACTATGTATTCCCTTCTATCTAAGCTTTTCTTTCAAAGCTGGCATCCCCCACCAGACTTGGTGATACCCACAAGTTATTCCAACTTTTGGACAAAGCACTGTGCTACATGTGTCCCGCTCTGGGCGTTTGTCCACAGACTCTGGCGGACCAAAGTTCTGAGGACCAAGTTCCTCCCCCATCATTCTGCTTTCCTCTCACAGCCCCAGAAACTGATCTCACGCTTTACCTGGGCAACTTCCTCCTCAGCCCTCAGCAGAGACATACAAGTGCTGGTCAAGAGCTAAAGCTTGACCATGGGTGTCCGGGGACTGGAAATGCATGTTCTCATCCTCAACACCATCCACATAGCCAGGTGTTTTCTTTCTTTAAGGTGCTGTTTCTGAAGCCGAGAAGTCCCTCTCTCTACCTGCGCCCCAAGGATCTTCAGTTTCTTGCCCAAGACTTTGGAATTCCTCAACAACTGCCTGAATTAGCAGGAGAGAGGGACAATGCCATTTCTCTGACAGGTTCTCTGGGGGGTAACACCCCACCCTGCTCAGCCGCAGACATAGTCAACCTCCCACTGTAATGACCGTCTTTCACAAGGGTGGGGACAACATGCTTCTACATACCTGTGAATACTCTTAAGTATTCCAAATTTTTCCAGATAATTCTTCACTGTCTGAAAACGGCTACAAACGGATATGTGGTAGTTCAGGTTCAGACACCTTTTATTTTCGTTAAACATAAAGGTGCAAAGGCATGTGGTACAGACCAGATAAAAACAGGCATGTGTGCAGACGGACAGAGGATGACAAAGGTCATCTTACCACCATCCCTCACCCAAAGTGAGCCGTGTGTATGTTCACCCAGCCTTTTTGCCTTTGTCAACATGATTCTCCTCACCAGGAATGCTGCTACCTTCTCCTGGCCCATTTAATATGGCCCCACGCATATCCACCTTCTCTGGGAAACTGCCTGAATACTCCTCCTGCCAGTCATGTCCCTTTTGCCCCTGAACTCTACAGCACCAAGTCTGCCTCTCAGTGTTAAAGCTCGATTATTCAAGTCTCCATGATCTTACTTCCTGTGTCTCTACATCATAAGCAGCTTGAACACAGGGATGGAGCCTTCTATGTTCCATGCGTATTCTCCCTACCAAGCACTGAGCAAACAGCTACCTGATAACCTTGCTGCTGCTCTGGGCACTGGTTCCACAGGGCTCTATGAGGACTGGAAGGGCAAGGTCAGAAAACTTTGGGTGAAACTGGGGTCTGAGTCATTGACCTCCCCTCTGCCAAGACACACAGGCTGCCTTATAGCAAACAGTGGCTCAGAAGTAAAACAGAAGCAATGCTGTCCCTGCCCCTGCCCAGAGGCTTAGTTCTTGTGGACAGGAGACAGGAACACCTGCAGCTCCAGGGCACACAAAGTGGGCAGAGGAGTCACAGGGACCGTGGTGGGGCTCAGGCTTGAGCAAGATGACATCTCCAGCTTCCGCTTCTCCTCCCTCCCTCTGCAGCCCTGAACCACAGGGGCAGTACGAGCTGAGCGTAATGACCAGAGCAGTTCCAAGGCCAGCCTTGGACATCAGAGGCTGGCATTTAAACAAAGTGAGGACTAACAGCTGAGGCTGGGGGAAGATGACCCTAACCAGCACCAGATGCTGGCTCACAGCTCCCTGGACAGTGCACACGCCTGCCCTCCACTCCCCGGCCCAGCTTGGGCTGTGGAGCTTTGACACGTACCCACTTTGCGATGGGACAGCCACGTGAGCTCTTCCCTTCCTTCCCCGTGTAGATGACCTTCTCGATACGGATGGCTTTCCCCTTCTCTCCGTACCTGGAGAGGGAGACAGAAGGCACCATTAGCACAGCTGAAGCCCAAAGGAGAGCAAGTCTTGGTAAGAAGGCAAGCCTCAGTGTGTTTCAGCTAGGGTTTCTAGTTACTGTGGGGCAATAGAGAAGGAAGAGAAAGATTTAAATGTTTATTCCGTGTGAAAGCCTCTGCGGACACAGCTCCACTTACAGACTCCCAGGGCCTCTGGTCCACCCGGCTCCGCTCTGTCCCAGGGCAGAAGGTCTCTGATTATTACCTCTGAGCACTCAAACCCAAGGCTCAACACAGGCATTTGTATCCAGCCCTGTTAGCAGAGTTAGTTATTTATAAATTCAGTAAAATGCAACAGACAAAACAAATGGGGAAACCCTTATTATTCTCTTTCAACAATCCCCAACTGACATTTGAACAGATGAGGACAAGATAGCTGAGGCCAGGGGGAAGTGACCCTACCCAGTACAAACTGGCTCTGAGATTCCCTTGGACAGTAAACACGTCTGGTTCCTGCATACACCCCTGCCCTGGCCCATACATGTGTGCACACACTCAGGGATTCACCACATTCAGAGGTGATGAAACTGTGGCCCCCAGAGCTGAACTGACCTGCCCAAGACCACACAGCTACCTGGGGGCAGTGGTGGTTAAAGTGCAGCCTTGGAGGTCAGAGAGCTGGGGCTTGAGTGCCAGCGCAGCACTTCCTTGTTACAGGACCATGGCCAAATGACTGAACTTCTCTAAGCCTCAGTTTCCTCATCTGTAAAATGGATATAAAAATGGTTCCTGTCTCCTAGGCTTGGGAAAAGATCAAATGAGATAATCCACAGGGAGTGCCTTAAAGTACTCTGAAGTTCCTGGCATGAGGGAAGAGCCCAGTAAATATTAATTATTCTTAATACTGTAAACATCCATCTTGCTGAATTGTCTTATTTTTAATAGCTTTTTAGTTTCAAGTACAATAATATTATCGTCTACAAGTACTGGTTATTTGCCACCTCCTCCTTTCCACTTTCCATGCCTCTATTTCCATCTCTTTTGTGTCTGTACTGGCCAGCCCCTTCCAAAGCACTAACAGGCATCTTTGCTTATTTCTTGACTTTACTGGAAATGTTTCTAACTACTCATCCCTGGGCATGAAGCTCGCTGATTTTGGGACAGAGATAGAGACTCCCTTACTTTGAAGGGCTCTACTAAGGGTTTCCTGTTCTAAGGATTTTTTTCTTTTCTTTTCGTTTTTTTTGCTGCATTGGGTCTTCGTTGCTGCGCGCGGGCTTTGTCTAGTTGCGGTGAGCGGGGGCTACTCTTTGTTGCGGTGTGCCGGCTTCTCGTTGCGGTGGCTTCTCTTCTTGCAGAGCACGGGCTCTAGGCACGCGGGCTTCAGTAGTTGTGGCACGTGGCTCAGTAGTTGTGCACGGGCTTAGTTACTCCGCGGCATGTGGGATCTTCCCGGACCAGGGCTAGAACCCATGTCCCCTGCAATGGCAGGCGGATTCTTAACCACTGCACCACCAGGGAAGTCCTTGTTCTAAGGATTTTTAATCAAGAATCAATCAATTTTATCAAATACATTTTTAGCAACTAAGGACACAGATGATTGAATGGTTTTTCTCCTTTGGTCAATTAACAAGGTATGCTATTTTAACAGACTGTCTAAAGCAAACAATCCTTATATTTCTGTAATAAACCCAATTTGGTCACAGCATATTTTAATATACTATTTAATAGAGGATAATGTTATCATAGCTACTACATATTCTGTTTTACATATTCTTTATATAAATACATATATAGTTACACATAATTCTTTATCTCATCCACTCTACTTCTAGGAATCTCTACCTCAGACATAACTGTACAAATACACCAAGATTTAGGAACAAGATATTCATTGTTGCATCTACAAGAGAAAATTTAGAAAGAACTTAAATATCCAGTATAGGACTGGCTAAATAAAACATAATAAAACAAATGTCCATGCAATGGAAAACCATGTAGTTGTCAAAAAGGATTCTACAGAACTGTATGTACTGACACGAAAGAAATTAAGTGGGGTGGGGGGTAATAGCTACAAACATGGGGATAGTATGCTTGACCCCATTTTGTTCAAAATTTCTCTATATACATATGTGTCTCTTCACAAATGCTTAGAAAAAATAGTAACGTATGCGTCAAACTTTAAAAAAAATTTTTTTCTTCTAAGAAGGATAATTATTAGAGAGCTTTATTCACTCTAGACTTTTAAAAAACAGACTTTTATAGACATGTTTTATTTTTGTAATTGGACAAGAAAACAAATATTTAAAAAAATGCTTCTGGGCTTCCCTGGTGGCACAGTGGTTGAGAGTCCGCCTGCCGATGCAGGGGACACAGGTTCGTGCCCCGGTCCGGGAGGATCCCACATGCTGCGGAGTGGCTGGGCCCGTGAGCCATGGCCGCTGAGCCCGCGCATCCGGAGCCTGTGCTCTGCAACGGGAGAGGCCACAACAGTGAGAGGCCCTTGTACCGCAAAAAAAAAAAAAAAAAAAAAAAAAAAGTGCTGATCTAAGGTTTCTCTGAGTTCAATGTTCTCTATTTCACTCAAGACCTCAGGAATGAGGTGAAAAGCTGATAACTGCCACATTAAAATTCTAAGGCTACGTTAGTCCCTTATAGAATGTGTTTGGAGACAGGACTCTGGGGAGTTTATATAGCGTGGTCTGGCTCAAGAGGAAAAGACCAGATAGTGCTGCTTTTGTTTGGTTCCTGGAAAACTTTCAGCTCCACAAGCATCTATCAGGAGCGCAGAGCCTGGACACTCAGTGTGTCCTGGGGTCGCTGTGGGAAGAACAACCTGAGGTGACCATACTGTTCGCACTGGAACGGACAGGATATCGTGTTCCCCACAGGAGGGTGAGCTGAGGGCACAGACCAGGGCTTTCTGACCAAGACCTTTCCCACCGTCTCATCCTTGTGAGAAATGCTTCCTGTAGTGAACTTCATATTTGAGAGCAAATAAAAGGGCCAAGCACTGTCTGATCAGTTAGAATTTTTTTTTTTTTTTTTTTTAACCAGAACCATCTCTGTGTTTAAAGACAACCAACCAACTCTGGATTTAGTTCTTTTTTCTTAAATGTCTTACTTTCCGGCCTATCATTAAGAGGCTAGGATACAGGTGAACTCCTAGACCCTACACTAAGTCTGGAAGGGTAGGCTGAAACCTTATTCTAAAGGGTAACTTCATCGTCTTAGCCAGTGATTCTCAAAGGTGGTGCTGGGACCAGCATCCCCTGGGAACTTGGGAGGAATGCAGACTCTCGGGTCCCATCCCAGACCTGCTGGGTCAGAAGCCCTGGGGTGGGGCCCAGCGATCTGCGCTTTCACAAGTCCTCCAGAGACCTGAAGCATGCTCAAGCTTGATAACCGCTGATCTAAAGTTGTGATTCTTCAGAGTTACCTTTATCACACATTAATAAGACCAGTTCCCCCCACACTCAGAGGATTTGCTGGCACGGTGTTGGTGCTTTCATTCCTAGCATGAACATTTAATGAACTCCTAGGCTGCAGAGAATCCCCTTTCCAGTTAGAGGACACGTGGCCCTGTGCAGCAGGCCATTCTCAGATATGGGTTTGAACACCTGACTCCAATTATCTATGACAACAAGGACCTGGGTACCCAGGAGGTATGGAACCCATTAACAAATCTGATAATATTTTAGGACTTGCTTTCAACCTCCTCCTTTCACAGTCTTTCCCAGATAAACTAAAAGCACCAACATCCCCTGGATTTCAGTTTTCTTCCCTCTTTGCCTTGGCCAACTCCTGGCAGTGGAGTGGTCCTGCAGAGTAAGGGTTGGGCGGGAAGTCTAGAGAAAGAGACAGCCTGGATCATTCACAAACTAGACCCCCCTCCAGGTGATTTTCAGCAATCATTCATTCCCCTCCTGTTCCAGAAGGAGCTTAAAAAGATGTCTATGTGATAAAAATAACAGGTGATGAAATCAGAGTAAAGGGGGAAACAGATAGACATGATGTTGTTATGCAAAATGCAGATGGTGGGATCTTGTGCATATTTTTAAGAGATGAGCCTAGAACATTTCATCACATGAGAAATCAAGGAAGCTAATGAAGACTCCTTAGGGTCATGTCAAAAGGACTCAGGAGTGAACCTGAATAGGCTCCCACGGGCCAAAGATGAGAAATTACGTTCCTCCTAATGAGGATACACAAATCTGGCTCTAAGCTTACAAGCAGCCAACATAAAGATGGAAACACAATCTGTTCCATGATTTACAAGGCCCTTAAGATAAAAATAAACCAGTTGCTGAGGAAAAACACAAGTATTCCTGGTCTTGAGAGGAATTCCTCCCTTGGATCAGTTTCTGGAGAATCTACACTTGGCTGTTATTTTTAAAGCAATGACAAAAAAAAAAAAAAAAGGACAAATCTCAACTTTATCATTATCTCTTAATCCTTATTTCAAAACATACTCTTCTATAACTAAAAGTTATTGAGAGAGCTGTCTAGAAATCTTGCAAAATTGCTACCAAAAAACAAACACACATAAAAACTATCCCAGATCAAACCTGTACATTTGACTCCCCTGCAGCCCTCAACCTGTAAACAATAGTGTCAAGATTCCTCACAAAAATCGCTGGCCAAAAAGAATGCTCAACATCATTAATCATTAGAGAAGTGCAAACCAAAACTACAATGAGGTATCATCTCACACTAGTCAGAATGGCCATCATCAAAAAACCTAGAAACAATAAATGCTGGAGAGGCTGTGGAGAAAAGGGAACCCTCTTGCACTGCTGGTGGGAACGTAAATTGATACAGCCACTATGGAGAACAGTACGGAGGTTCCTTAAAAAACTACAAATAGAATGACCATACGACCCAGCAATCCCACTACTGGGCATACACCCTGAGAAACCCATAATTCAAAGAGTCATGTACCACAATGTTCATTGCAGCTCTATTTACAATAGCCAGGACATGGAAGCAACCTAAGTGTCCATCCACAGATGAATGGATAGAGAAGATGTGGTACATATATACAATGGAATATTACTCAGCCATAAAAAGAAACAAAATTGAGTCACTTGTAGTGAGGTGGATGGACCTAGAGTCTGTCATACAGAGTGAAGTAAGTCAGAAAGAGAAAAACAAATACCGTATGCTAACACATATATGGAATCTAAAAAAAAAAAAAAAAAAAGGTAATGAAGAACCTAGGGGCAAGACGGGAATAAAGACACAGACCTACTAGAGAATGGACTTGAGGACACAGGGAGGGGGAAGGGTAAGCTGTGACAAAGTGAGAGAGTGGCATGGACATATATACACTACCAAACGTAAAATAGATAGCTAGTGGGAAGTAGCCGCATAGCACAGGGAGATCAGCTCGGTGCTTTGTGACCACCTAGAGGGGTGGGAGAGGGAGAGGGAGAGGGAGGGAGACGCAAGAGGGAAGAGACATGGGGATATATGTATATGTATAGCTGATTCACTTTGTTATAAAGCAGAAAGTAACACACCACTGTAAAGCAATTATACTCCAATAAAGATGTTAAAAAAAAAAAAAAACTCGCTGGCCAAAATAATGCCCGCTCCAACCTCGAAGCTGTAACACATACACATGTGGGAACATGCAGGCGTGCGTGAATAACCCACACACTGTTGTAAATGTTTCATTCTCACCAACAATGTACTAGGGTTCCCTTTTCTCTACATCCTTGCCAACATTTGTTATTTGTAGACTTTTTGATGATTCTTATGGACTCAGAGGTGCTCTTTCAATCAGTCTTGAATTTACAGATTGGGTCCTGGATCAAATGCTTTTCTGATGGGCTTCTATGAACATAAATGTTTCCAGATGGTACACGATAAGTGTTTACAGCAGATCACTGTGCTCCATCCATCTTACCTTTTATTCATTCAGGGATATCACTACAGTTATTTAGTTCAAAATCATGTTCCCTGCTATATTAATGACAGTATTAGTTACCCTGGTCAGACAAAATCTGGTCCCCAAATTTGTAGAAATTCTAAGCTATAATTCTCAGCCCCCAGCCTTCCACACATCTGTATGTCTACGTATATGTATGAGCAAACATGTTTATGTCTTACATAATTTACACCTTTGCTATTAAAATACTAATGTTTGTTATAAAAATGCAGTCAGTAAATGCAGATATGATGTAGACACCCTGTATGTAATATTTACTAGTAAGCACTACGTGCTTTCCAGACATCAATTCAGTTTATCCTCATAACTCTCCTCCAGTGTATGTACTTTTATTTTCTCCATTTTGCAGATAAGAAAACCGAGTCACAGAGAAGAAAAGCAACTTACCAAAGAACTCATCAGTAAGTGGAAGGGCCAGGACTGGACCTTAGTCTAGCTCCAGTGTCCATGTGCTCTCAATCACCAAGCTATTTTTACCTCTCTACACACTGGAACTCACAGTATTTAATAGCTACTGTGGACACGTACATAGATTTTAAAGTTTCTATCGGTACAAAACTGCTTAAAAAAGCAAAACAGAGCTGTCAAGTAAAAGCCCTATAGTCTTGAGTTCGAATTGGAAGTGTATATAAACTCAGTGTATGTATTTAATCACTAAACAGTAGCAAAACTAAAAAACCTACACATACCTCTTGGCTCTTTCTACTGAAATGGCCTAGAAAAATGAGCACCCCCAGCACCCAGAGTCTGTTTTCTAAATATTTCTTCCCCCAATAAAAATACGAGAAATCAAGAACTAGGATCATGTCAAAAGGACTCAGGAGACAATGTGAATAGGTGCCCACTGGCCAAAGACGAGGCATACATTTCTCCTCTTGGTGGTACAAAACACCACCTAGGAAGTAATTTTGAAAGAAAGAAACAATCTGATTCTGATCAAGCCTTTAGATCTAACCAATTTACACGACACAGGGCAGAAGAACCTGTTAAACAATACCACAGGAAAGGTAGCAGCAAACTTCAGACCATGAGAAACTCTACAGGACATACAACCATTTAACCCCATTTCTTTAATAAAAACTGTTTCAAGAAAGAGTGAGATAAAAGGGGGTTATGGGGATCTGTAAAGGGCAGACCTATAGAAAAAAGAAACCCTGGGCCCTGGGGGTGAAAATCCCACATTCAACTTTTCAGTCTGTGTATCAGGGATTCCTTTCTGTAGGCTGTCTAGTATAAGGCAATGAAAACGAGAGGTGCTTAAAAGCCATATTCTGTTAACAACTTGCCCACTTCTCCTTGGACATCTGTGCATCACTCACCGCTCCTCCATGAGTTCCCGGATGGAGGCTACCGTGGGGCCAGATCCCAGATGAGTGTAATACGGACCTTCATCTTTCTCCACTATTTGTTCTGCAGAAATACAAAGTAAACATTATTTGGAGACATCAATTCATTAATATTAATTTAGGAAGGCAAACCATCAATAGGAAAATTAATGGCATAGTACAAAACAGGAAATTCAATGGCTTATACACATGTGGAAATATGTTCACCCCCATTAGAAATCAGGAAATACAAATTAAAATCACAATGAAACACCATTACACACAGACCAAATTGGCAAAAATTTAGAAATCTGATAAAACTATGCATTATCAAGACTGAGGCTTAACCACTCTGGAATTTAGTTTATCATTATACATAATCTAGACCAGAGGTCAGCAAACCACTCCACTCCTAGATACAGACCCAAACCAGCTGAAAACAAGGACTCAAACAACACCTGTATGCAGTGGTCATTGCAGCATTATTACAAGAGCCAAAAGGTGAAAACAACACAAGTGTCCATCAACAGATGAACAAAATGTGGTATATCCATACAGCAGAATATTATTCGACCATAAGAAGGATTTATTCTGATACGTGCTATAACACGGATGAACCTGGAAAATGTTAGGCTAAGTGAAATCAGCCAGACACAAGAGGACAAATATTGTATGATTCCACTTACAGGATATATCTAGAATAGGTAAATTCATAGAGGTAAAAATTAGATTAGAGGTTACCAACCGCTGGGAGGAGGGGGGAATGGGGACTTATTACTTAATAGGTAGAGTTTCTGTTTAGTGTTGAAACAGTTTTAGAAATAGTGGTGATGGTTGCACAATATTGTGAATGTAATTAATGCCACTAAACTATACACTAAATAATGGTTAAAATGGCAAATTTTATATTATGTATGTTTTACCACAATTCAAAAAAGAGAAAGGAATAAGTACTGATACATGCTACAATGTGGGCGAACCTTCAAAAACATTACAATAAGTGAAAAAGGCAGACACAAAATATCACATATATCGCGTGATTCCATTCATATGAAATAATCCAGGATAGGTAAAGCCATAGAAGCAGAAAGCAGAATGATGGTTGCCAGAGGCTGGGAGGAGGGAGGAATGGAGAGTTACTACTTAATGGGTATAGGATTTTATTTTAGAATGATGAAAGTGTTTTGGAACTAGATAGAGGTGATTATTTCACAATATTGTGAATGTACTAAATGTCAGTGAATTGTACACTTTAAAATGATTAATCTGGGCGGGGGGGACCTTCAAGATGGCAGATGAGTAAGACATGGAGATCACTTTCCTCCCAACAAATACATCAGAAATATATCTACACGTGGAACAACTCCTACAGAACACCTACTGAACGCTGGCAGAAGACCTCAGACCCCCCAAAAGGCAGGAAACTCCCCACATACCTGGGTAGGGCAAAAGGAAAAAGAAAAAACAAAGACAGAAGAATAGGGACAAAAGAACGTGCACCTCTGGGAGGGAGCTGGGAAGGAGGAAAAGTTTCCACACACTAGGAAGCCCCTTCACTGGAGGAGACAGACGGGGGGGGGGGGGGGGGGGTAGGCGGAGGGAAGCTTTGGAGCCACGGAGGAAAGCGCAGTCACCGGGGTGCGGAGGGCAAAGCGGAGAGATTCCCGCACAGAGGATCGGTGCCGACCAGCACTCACCAGCCTGAGAGGCTTGCCTGCTCACCCGCCGGGGCGGACGGGGGCTGGGAGCTGAGGCTCGGGGCTTCGGAGGTCAGACCCCAGGGAGAGGACTTGGTTGGGTTGGCTGCGTGAACACAGCCTGAAGGGGGCTAGTGCGCCACAGCTAGCCGGGAGGGAGTTCGGGAAGAAGTCTGGACCTGCTGAAGAGGCAAGAGACCAACCTTTCAGCGTGCACGAGGAGAGAGCATTCCTCCCCAGTGTGCCCACAGAAAGGCAGAGCACCGCCTAAGCAAGCTCCAGAGACGGGCATGAGCCGCGGCTATCAGCTCAGACCCCACAGACAGGCATGAAACACTAAGGCTGCTGTTGCAGCCACCAAGAATCCCGTGTGCGAGCACAGGTCACTATCCACACACCCCCAGGAGCCTGTGCAGCCCACCACTGCCAGGGTCCCGAGATACAGGGACAACTTCCCTGGGAGAACAGACGGCGCACCTCAGGCTGTTGCAATGTCACGCCGGTCTCTGCCGCTGGAGGCTCACCCTGCATTCCAGTTATGACTACTGTACCCCTCCCTCCCCCCGACCTGAGTGAACAAGAGTGCCCTAATCAGCTGCTACTTTAACCCCCTCCTGTCTGGCCGGGAACAGATGCCTGAGGGTGACCTACACAGAGAGGTGGGCCAAAACCAAAGCTGAACCCCAGCAGCTGTGTGAACAAAGAAGAGAAAGGGAAATCTCTCTATGCAGCCCAAGGAGCAGCATATTAAATCCCCACAATCAACTTGATGAACCATGCCTCTGTGGAATGTCTGACTAGACAACGAATGTTCCCAAAATCGAGGGAGCGGACTTTGGGAGCAACAGTAGACTTGGGGATTGCTGTTTGCAACTGATTTGTTTCTGATTTTTTTTTTTTTTTTTGCGGTGCACGGGCCTCTCACTGTTGTGGCCTCTCCCGTTGCGGAGCACAGGCTCCGGGTGCGCAGGCTCAGCGGCCATGGCTCACGGGCCCAGCCGCTCCATGGCATGTGGGATCTTCCCGGACCGGGGCACGAACCCGTGTCCCCTGCATCGGCGGGCGGACTCTTAACCACTGCGCCACCAGGGAAGCCCTGTTTCTGATTTTTATATTTATTTTAGTTTTTAGTGCTTGTTATCATTGGTGGATTTATTAGTTTGGTTGCTCTCTTCTTTTATTTTTATTAATTATTTTTTCATTTTATTATTGTATTAATTTATTTTTTTTTCTTCCTTTTTTCTTCTTCCTTTTCTTCTGAGCCGTGTGGCTGACAGGGTCTTGGTGCTCCAGCCAGGTGCCAAGCCTGAGCCACCGAGGTGGGAGAGCTAAGTCCAGGACATTGGACCACCAGAGACCTCCCGGCCCCATGTAATATCAATTGGTGAGAGCTCTCACAGAGATCTCCAGCTCAACACTAAGACCCAGCTCCACCCAACGGCCAGCAAGCTCCAGTGCTGGACGCCCCATACCAAACAACTAGCAAGAGAGGAACACAACCCCACCCATTAGCAGAGAGGCTGCCTAAAATCATACTAGGGTCACAGACACCCCAAAATGCACCACCAGACACAGCCCTGCCCACCAGAAAGACAAGATCCAGCCCCACCCACCAGAACACAGGCACCAGTTCCCTTCACCAGGAAGCCTACCAGAACACAGGCACCAGTCCCCACTACCCACCAGAACACAGGCACCAGTCCCCACTACCAGGAAGCCTACACAAGCCACTGACCAAACCTCACTCACAGGGGGCAGACACCAAAAACAACGGGAACTACAAACTTGCAGCCTGCGAAAAGGAGACCCCAAACACAGTAAGTTTAAAAAAATGAGAAGACAGAGAAATATGCAGATCAAGGAGCAAGGTAAAAACCCACCAGACCAAACAAATGAAGAGGAAATAGGCAGTCTACCTGAAAAAGAATTCAGAGTAATGATAGTAAAGATGATCCAAGATCTTGGAAATAGAATGGAGAAAATACAAGAAACGTTTAACAAGGACCTAGGAGAACTAAAAAGCAAACAAACAATGATGACCAACACAATAAATGCAATTTAAAATTCTCCAGAAGGCACCAATAGCAGAATAACTGAGGCAGAAAAACAGGTAAGTGACCTGGAAGATAAAACAGTGGAAATAACTACCACAGAGCAGAATGAAGAAAAAAGAATTGAGGACCGTCTCTGAGACCTCTGGGACATTAAATGTACCAACATTTGAATTACAGGGGTCCCAGAAGAAGAAGAGAAAAAGAAAGGGACTGAGAAAATATTTGAAGAGATTATAGTTGAAAACTTCCCTAATAGGGGAAAGGAAATAGTCAATCAAGTCCAAGAAGCACAGAGAGTCCCATATGGGATAAATCCAAGGAGAAACATGCCAAGACACATATTAATCAAAAACTAAAAACAAAGTTATTTAATTTAACAAAAATTAAATACAAAGAAAAATATTAAAACCAGCAAAAATATTAAAAGCAACAAATAACATACAAAGGAATCCCCATAAGGTTAACAGCTGATCTTTCAGCAGAAACTCTGCAAGCCAGAAGGGAGTGGCAGGACATATTTAAAGTGATGAAAGGGAAAAACCTACAACCAAGATTACTCTAGCCAGTAAGGATCTCATTCAGATTTGACAGAGAAATTAAAACCCTTACAGACAAGCAAAAGTTAAGAGAATTCAGCACCACCAAACCAGCTTTACAACAAATGCTAAAGGAACTTCTCTAGGCAGGAAACACAAGAGAAGGAAAAGACCTACAAAAACAAACCAAACCAATTAAGAAAATGGTAATAGGAACATATATATCAATAATTACCTTAAATGTAAATGGATTAAATGCTCCAACAAAAGACACAAACTGGCTGAATGGATACAAAAACAAGACCCATATATATGCTGTCTACAAGAAACCCACGTCAGACCTAGGGACACATACAGACTGAAAGTGAGGGGATGGAAAAAGATACTCCATGCAAATGGAAAACAAAAGAAAGTTGGAGCAGCAATTCTTATATCAGACAAAATAGACTTTAAAATAAAGATTATCACAAGAGACAAAGAAGGACACTACATAATGATCAAGGGACCAATCCAAGAAGAAGATATAACAATTTTAAGTATTTATGCACCCAGCATAGGAGCACCTCAATACATAAGGCAAATGCTAACAGACATAAAAGGGGAAATCGACAGTAACACAATAATAGTATGGGACTTTAACACCCCACTTTCACCAAAAGACAGATCATCCAAAATGAAAATGAATAAGGAAACACAAGCTTTAAATGACACATTAGACGAGATGGATTTATCTGATATTTATAGGACATTCCATCCAAAAACAACAGAATACACTTTCTTCTCAAGTGCTCATGGAACATTTGCCAGGATAGATCATATCTTGCGTCACAATCAAGCCTCAGTAAATTTAAGAAAATTGAAATTGTATCAAGTATCTTTTCCGATCACAACACTATGACACTAGATATCAATTACAGGAAAAAACTGTAAAAAATAAAAACACATGGAGGCTAAACAATACATTACTAAATAACCAAGAGATCACTGAAGAAATCAAAGAGGAAATCAAAAAATACCTAAAAAAAATGATAATAAAAACACGACGACTCAGAAAGAGAAAAACAAGTACCATATGCTAACACATATATATGGAATCTAAAAAAAAAAAAGGTTCTGAAGAACCCAGGGGCAGGACAGGAATAAAGATGCAGACCTACTAGAGAATGGACTTGAGGACACAGGGAGGGGGAAGGGTAAGCTGGGACGAAGTGAGAGAATGGCATGAACATATATACACTACCAAATGTAAAATAGCTAGCTAGTGGGAAGCAGCTGCATAGCACAGGGAGATCAGCTCGGTGCTTTGTGACCACCTAGAGGGGAGGGATAGGGAGGGTGGGAGGGAGACGTAGAGGGAGGAGATATGGGGATATATGTATATGTATAGTTGATTCACTTTGTTATAGGGCAGAAACTAACACACCACTGTAAGGCAATTATACTCCAATAAAGGTGTTAAAAAAAAAAAGCACAAAACACGATGACCCAAAACGTATAGGATGCAGCAAAAGCAGTTCTAAGAGGAACTTTACAGCAATACAATCATATCTCAAGAAACAAGAAAAATCTCAAATAAACAACCTAACCTTACCCCTAAAGCAATCAGAGAAAGAAGAACAAAAATACCCCAAAGTTAGCAGAAGGAAAGAAATCATAAAGATCAGATCAAAAATAAATGAAAAAGAAATGAAGGAAACAATAGCAAAGATCAATAAAACTAAAAGCTGGTTCTTGGAGAAGATAAAATTGATAAACCATTAGCCAGACTCATCAAGAAAAAATGGGAGAAGACTCAAATCAATAGAATTAGAGGGGCTTCCGTGGTGGCACAGTGGTTGAGAGTCTGCCTGCCGATGCAGGGGACACAGGTTTGTGCCCCGGTCCAGGAAAATCCCACATGCCACGGAGCGGCTGGGCCCGTGAGCCATGGTCGCTGAGGCTGCGTGTCCGGAGCCTGTGCTCCGCAGCAGGAGAGGCCACAACAGTGAGAGGCCGGCGTACAGCAAAAAAAAAAAAAAAAAAAAAAAAAAAAAAAAGAATTAGAAAGCAAAAAGGAGAAGTAACAACTAACACTGCAGAAATACAAAGGATCATGAGCGATTATTACAAGCAACTATATATGCCAATAAAATGGACAACCTGGATGAAATGCACAAATTCTTAGAAAAGAACAACCTTCCGAGACTGAACCAGGAAGAAATAGAAAATATAAACAGACCAATCACAAGCACTGAAATTGAGACTGTGATTAAAAATCTGCCAAAAAGCAAAAGCCCAGGACCAGATGGCTTCACAGGTGAATTCTATCAAACATTTAGAGAAGAGCTAACACCTATGTTTCTCAAACTCTTCCAAAACATAGCAGAGGAACACTCCCAAACTCATTCTATGAGGCCACCATCACCCTGATACCAAAACCAGACAAAGATGTCACAAAGAAAGAAAACTAGAGGCCAGTATCACTGATGAACGTAAGATGAAAAAATCCTCAACAGATTATAGCAAACAGAATCCAAGAGCACATTAAAAATATCATACATCATGATGAAGTGGAGTTTACCCCAGGAATGCAAGGATTCTTCAATATACACAAATGAATGTGATACACCATATTAACAAACTGAAGGATAAAAACCGTATGATCATCTTAATAGATGCAGAGAAAGCTTTCGACAAAGTTCAACACTGATTTATGATATAAACCCTGCAGAAAGTAGGCATGGAGGGAACTTACCTCAACATAATAAAGGCCATATATGACAAACCCACAGCCAACATCATTCTCAATAGTGAAAAACTGAAACCATTTCCTCTAAGATCAGGAACAAGACAAGGTTGTCCACTCTCACCACTATTATTCAACATAGTTTTGGAAGTTTTAGCCACAGCAATCAGAGAAGAAAAAGAAATAAAAGGAATCCAAATCGGAAAAGAAGTAAAGCTGTCACTGTTTGCAGATGACATGACACTGTACATAAAGAATCCTAAAGATGCTACCAGAAAACTACTAGAGCTAATCAATGAATTTGGTAAAGTAGCAGGATAGAAAATTAATGCACAGAAATCTCTGGCATTCCTATACACTAATGATGAAAAATCTGAAAGAGAAATTAAGAAAACATTCCCATTTACCACTGTAACAAAAAGAATAAAATACCTAGGAATAAACCTACCTAAGGAGACAAAAGACCTGTATACAGACAACTATAAGACACTGATGAAAGAAATTAAAGATGAAACAAACAGATGGAGAGATATACCATGTTCTTGGATTGGAAGAATCAACATTGTGAAAATGACTATACTACACAAAGCAATCTATAGGTTCAATGCAATCCCTACCAAACTACCAATGGCATTTTTCACAGAACGAGAAGAAAAAGTTTCACAATTTGTATGGAAACACAAAAGACCCTGAATAGCAAAGCAATCTTGAGAAAGAAAAACGGAGCTGGGGGAATCAGGCTCCCAGACTTCAGACTATACTACAAAGCTACAGTAATCAAGACAGTGTGGTACTGGCACAAAAACAGAAATATAGATCAAGGGAACAGGATAGAAAGCCCAGACATAAACCCACATACATATGGTCACCTTATCTTTGATAACGGAGGCAAGAATATACAATGGAGAAAAGACAGTATCTTCAATAAGTGGTGCTGGGAAAACTGGAGAGCTACATGTAAAAGAATGAAATTAGAACACTCCCTAACACCATACACAAAAATAAACTCAAAATGGATTAAAGACCTAAATATAAGGTCAGACACTATCAAACTCTTAGAGGAAAACATAGGCAGGACACTCCTTGACATAAATCATAGCTAGGTCCCTTTTGATCCACCTCCTAGAGAAATGGAAATAAAAACAAACAAATGGGACCTAATGAAACTTAAAAGCTTTTGCACAGCAAAGGAAACCATAAATAAGACAAAAAGACAACCCTCAGAATGGGAGAAAATATTTGCAAACGAAGTGACTGACAAAGGATTAATCTCCAAAATATACAAGCAGCTCATGCAGCTCAATATTGAAAAAACAAACAACTCAATCCAAAACTGGTCAGAAGACCTAAATAGACATTTCTCCAAAGAAGATATACAGATTGCCAACAAACACATGAAAGGATGCTCAATATCACTAATCACTAGAGAAATGCAAATCAAAACCACAATGAGGGGCCTGACTTCACTGATGGCACAGTGGTTAAGAATCCACCTGCCAGTGCAGGGGACATGGGTTCAAACCCTGGTCCGGGAAGATCTCCCATGTCGTGGAGAGGCTATGCCCATGTGCCGCAACTACTGAAGCCGTGTGCCCTAGAGCCCGCAAGCCACAACTACTGAGCCCATGCACCGCAACTACTGAAGCCCGCACAACTAGAGCCTGTGCTCCACAACAAGAGAAGCCACCGCAATGAGAAGCCTGCGCGCCGCAACGAGTAGCCCCCACTCAATGCAACTAGAGAAAGCCTGTACGCAGCAACGAAGACCCAATGCAGCCAAAAATAAATAAATACATTTATAAAAACAAACACACAAACCACCATGAGGTATCACCTCACACCAGTCAGAATGGCCATCATCAAAAAATCTACAGGGCTTCCCTGGTGGCGCAGTGGTTGAGGGTCCGCCTGCCGGTGCAGGGGACGCGGGTTCGTGCCGGGGTCCGGGAGGATCCCACGTGCCGCGGAGCGGCTGGGCCCGTGGGCCATGGCCGCTGGGCCTGCGCGTCCGGAGCCTGTGCTCCACGGCGGGAGAGGCCACAGCCGTGAGAGGCCCGCGTACCGCAAAAAAAAAAAAAAAAAAAAAAAAAAAAAAAAAAAAAAAAAATCTACAAACAATAATTGCTGGAGAGGGTGTGGAGAAAAGGGAACCCTCTTGCACTGTTGGTGGGAATGTAAATTGATACAGCCACTATGGAGAACAGTATGGAGGTTCCTTAAAGAAACTACAAATAGAACTACCATATGACCCAGCAATCCCACTACTGGGAACATACCCTGAGAAAACCATAATTCAAAACGAGTCATGTAACACAATTTTGACTGCAGCACTATTTACAATAGCCAGGACATGGAAGCAACTTAAGTGTCCATCCACAGATGAATGGATAAAGAAGATGTGGCACATATATACAATGGAATATTACTCAGCCATAAAAAGAAACAAAATTGAGTTATTTGCAGTGAGGTAGATGGACCTAGAGTCTGTCATACAGAGTGAAGTAAGTCAGAATGAGAAAAACAAATACCGTATGCTAACACATATATATGGAATCTAAGAAAAAAATCGTTCTGATGAACCTAGGGGCAGGACAGGACTAAAGACGCAGACGTAGAGAATGGACTTGAGGACACGGGGAGGGGGAAGGGTAAGCTGGGACAAAGTGAGAGAGTGGCATGGACATATATACACTACCAAATGTAAAATAGATAGCTAGTGGGAAGCAGCCGCATAGCAGAGGGAGATCAGTTCGGTGCTTTGTGACCACCTAGAGGGGAGGAATAGGGAGGGTGGGAGGGAGACGCAAGAGGGAGGGGATATGGGGATATATGTATACATATAGCTGATTCACTTTGTTACAGAGCAGAAACTAAGACAACATTGCAAAGCAATTATACTCCAATAAAGATGTTAAAAATAAATAAATTTTATGTTATGTGAAGTTCTCCACAATTAAAAGAAACTATTGACTCACACAACAACATGGATGATTTTTAAATGAGTTTTTCTAAGTGAAAGAAATGAGACTCAAAAGACGATGTAATAGTAACTCTGGAAAATACTACATTGACTGGATACTATAAGGCTACAAACAAAAAGAACTTTACACAAATACTGTACTACAGTGCGTAAATTTGTTTCATGTCTAGGGAGACATACAACTAAACGCGATGTGTTATCCTGCAATGGGTCCTATAACAGAAAAAGGACTTTAGTGGAAAAACTGACGAAATCCAAAGTCTATAGTTAATAGTATTGTGCCAACATTAACGTCTGTTTTAAATGCACCATAAATATGTAAGATGTTTATATTATGGGATGCTGGATAAAGGGCATACAGGGACTCTCTGTGCCAACTCTGCAAATCCTCTATAAATGTAAAATTATTTCATAGTAAAAAGTTAATAAAACGAACAAGCAAAAACAAGAAACTATGCAGGGGACCCTAATTTGCTGATCCTGTCCTAGAGGAAATCTTGGCCACATGCATCAAAAAATGTGCAAGGATTTTCACAGCAACATATTTGCAGTAGTCAAAATGGGAAACAACCCATAATCCAGCAACAGTGGAATGGATAAATAAAACACAGTAGAATCATATAATGGCATATATCCAGCAATGAGAATTGACAAACTGCAACAAAATGGTTGAATACCATACCACCATAGTTAGTGAAAGAAGCACAGCACAGAATACAGTAAGATTATATCTAAATGATATTCAAAACCAGGTTCAACCAAACTATACTGTTTAGAGATCCATACATAGGTGGTAAAATCATTAAATTGAAATATAAAATATAAAAAAATGATTTTTTGCCTACAGAAATGGCAATTTCATACAGCTCAATCTTAAAGAAATACAAGGAAATCATTGTCACAAGTCAAGAGAGTGGTCGCCTCTGGGGGACAGGAGAGGAATGTGATTGGGAAAGGTATACAGGGGACTTCTGGGGAACTGGAAAGGGCCTACTTTTTGATTTAGGTGATGGTTACACAGGTGTTCATTTTATAAATTTTCATTAAACTGTACATGAATGCTTTGTGTACTTGCCTATATACGGAGTTCACAATTTTTAAAAGGTAAAAAATTAATGTCATACCTGTTCTATGCAGAACATCATGCTCAGTTTTATGGGGAAAGCGAGAAGGACAAAACTAATTGGGGCTTTAAAAAGTGTATGGTCTAGTTGGGTAGATAAGACCCATATATAAGAAGATACCTTATAGCATTTCCAGTCAATGGGGAAAGATTAATTTTTCAATGCATGGTGTTGGAACAACTGAGGAAAAAATTTTGCTCCACACTTAATAACTTACCCCAAAATACATTCCAAGTGGTTGAAAGATTTAAATACAAAAAATTAAACTATACAAGTTCTAGAAGAAAAACAATGGATGAGTTTTTAAAAATAATCATAGAGGTGGGAAGGTCTTCTCTAAGTATAACATGAAATTCTGAAGCCAACACACACACACCAAAAACTCTGATAAATATAACTAGAGAAAAATTTATAGTAATAACTACCAAAAGTCAAGCCAAAAGACAAATACTGGGGAGAAATATCTGGAACTCACACCAGGCAAACACTGCTTTCTTTAACAGATCAAGAACTCCTACAGCTAAATAAGGTCAATAATACAAGAGATAAATGAAAAAAAAGATAAAACTGGTTCTTTGAAAGGGAATGAAAATGGGTCAAACATATGTAAAGGTACAATAAAGTACCAGTTTTACCCTTCAGATGAGTCACCATCAAAGTCTGATAACTCCTCCTGTTGGTGAGGGTACAGGAAAACAGGCAGTATGGAAAGTAATTTAGCAATATACTAAAATTACAAATGCCCAATCTGTTTGACTCAGTAATTTCAAAGAATGTCAAATTCTTCTAAGAATTTATTTTTAGGAATTTGGATATACTTGCATATGTACAAAGTGATATTGTATATACAAGAATACTCACTGCATCTTTTTTAAAATAAATTTATTTATTTAGTTTTGGCTGTGTTGGGTCTTCATTGCAGTGCACGGGCTTTCTCTAGTTGCGTCGAGCGGGGGCTACTCTTTGTTACGGTGCGCAGGCTTCTCATTGCGGTGGCTTCTCTTTGTTGCGGAGCACGGGCACTACGCGCGCGGGCTTCAGTAGTTGTGGCACGCGGGCTCAGTAGCTGTGGCTCGCGGGCTTAGTTGCTCCTCGGCACGTGGGATCTTCCTGGACCAGGGCTCAAACCCGTGTCCCCTGCATTGGCAGGCGGATTCTTAACCACTGCGCCACCAGGGAAGTCCCTCACTGCATCATTTTTAATGGCAAAATATCAGAAACTTAAATGTCCATAATACATTATGTATTATAAATACATTATAGCACACCATATAATGGAATACTAAGCAGCTATCAAAAGGAGTTAGGCAGCTTCAGATATACTGACCAAAAAATAACCTCCGAGATATTTTAAGTGAGGAAACAAGCAAATTTCAGTATAGCATGTGTAATATGCTATAGTTAGTATACACACACAATCACATATACATTAGTATATACACACACATATGCAAGCCTAAAGGTGTATATGTCATTACCCACACTAAGAATAAGGGTAAGATTAAGACTCATGTTGTGAAAATGAGTTCAGCTGTATTCCTAGTTTAAAACAAGCAAACAAAAGGTTGGCAATGGTATGTGCATCCCAGTAGATGAACTGATGCAAGTTGTCTATCACTTATGGTTTCTGCTCATGGAGACTCTTCATCCCCCCTTGTATTATTGTCATGGTCTCCTAACTGGTCTCAGCCCTCTGAGGTCATCCTACCTAATACCACCAGTTATACTTCCAAAACAGAAATCTGATCAGACCAGTTCCCACTGATGACTCCATGCTAGACAGAAGACAGAACCCAAATTCCAGAACACAGTCCACAAGGCCCCCGAGGAGCCATCTCTGCACACTGCCCAGCCTTGCATCCTGCGACAGCTACCACAGCTTCTTTTACACAGCCATGCAATACTCCTGTGTCTTGAAACACGTTTTCTCATTGACCACAGTGCTTTCATTTCTTTCCTTCTTTGGAAAAACTCATGTCATGAGGCCTAGTTTAAATGCCACCTTTTCTGTGAAACCCCACTGGACTTCTCCTTTTCGCTCTGGACTCCCAGAGCACCTTTCATACAACAAAAATATCACATTTTTATTGTTACCATGTATCACATTTTTATTGTTACCATGTCACAGCAGAATGAACACAGATTTTACAGAGACCTGGGCAACTGTGATGAGTTATCTTCCCAGCCTCTCTAATCCTCACACCTTCTTGTGTAAAATACATAAAGGGCCAAGTGCAGTATTTGGTGTATAATATGAACTCAGTATGTAGCTGCTGTCTAGGCTCTGCCAAACAAATTGTATGATTGTGACCAAGTTACACAGCCCTTATGAGCTTTAGAGCGGTGAAAGTAATGTTTCTATATTTTAGATTTGTTGAGGATTAGATGATATGTAAGGTACCTAGCACAGTCCTCAACCTATCCATGCTTAAATGTTTTCATCCTTTTCAACTAAATGATTAAAAATTACTTGCTCCAAATATGCACTGTTTTGAACCATAAGACAGAGAGGATTATAGAAGGATGTATGTGAAGTGGGGGAGGGAAAGAGACCAAGGTTTGGGTAGGGAGAGAGAACGTAAGAATATGGGTGTTGGAAGTAGTGGTCTGAAATCTCTTTACAGGTGCTAGAATACTACAGCCTATATGGAAAATAGAACACAGGAATATGCCAGAGCTTCTGGGCTCTTTTCTAGTTTCTCCTGTCTGGAGAAAAGTCAAAGTAATGGATTGACTGTAGGGTGTCACACTGGAACTAGAATATAATGTAGTTTTTGGTGATTACCTTCTGTCTCAAATCAGACAAACTCAAAATTACAGTTAAAGGCAGAGAAAGGAGATTTTCAGAAGAAAATCTTGGCAACTCTATCCTAGCAGCTAGGGGAAAAGATATGAAGCTCCAAAACCAAGCTAACCTGAAAATTATAATAGATGGTCAAGCTCCTCTGGGAAGGCCACTAACACACAAAGGGCAGACACAGCTCCAAGTGTCAAGCAATACCAAAGTCATTCTCTCCCTTTTGCTGTTTACAAGGCATCCCAAGTAGTTGTTTAGAAGTCTTGTTTTTCTTAATTACATCCCTTTCCCTGATTATACATATATATATATATATACACACATATACACGCATTTCCCTTTCCTTGATTAGATGTCTGTACGGGGGAGAAGATATTCTATGGGAAGAAACTGGACTTACAGCCTAATATGCTTAGTTATAAAACTAGTAGACATTCCCAAATTTAATTCTCCTAATTTGTATATATATTTACATATATATGAGGATATATATCATCATATATATATCCGCATTTTATATATATATATCTTTAGCGTGGTAATGGGCTTGTAGTTAGTTACAGTGCCAGACAGGTGACAATACTCTGCAAGGTTGGGGTAAGGTGCTATAGAATATAGTATATGCTCTGAATCAGTGACAAATATATGCTTCTGTTTTCCCATAGTAAAATGAGGTTTATTAACATTCTTAGTGCTGTCTAGTGCTATTAATCAAATCCAGTAGATGAGTTTACCCTATTTATACTTATTACTGTAACATGTACATGGTCTTCTGTCATTTTATATTTTCCATGTTTATGTTTCCTTGTTTTCTTTCCTTTTTTTTTGCAGTATGCGGGCCTCTCACTGTTGCGGCCTCTCCCGTTGCGGAGCACAGGCTCCGGATGCGCAGGC